>NC_132786.1:16925000-17550000 GCF_048418805.1 Vulpes vulpes | reverse complement strand
CCTCCCACCTTCTCCATCATGCTGCTTCCAACGCGGTTTAGCCAGAGCCGGATGCACTCGGGGACGTTTACATGCAAACACGGTGTGAGGGCCACAGAGGAAGGCATGACCCTGAGGCTGGAGTTGGACTGCCCGCCCCCCCCCCCGCACGCTGCTCCAGTGGGGCCTCCCTGCCTCTGCCATCCGTGTGGCACAGGACTGGTACCAGCAGACGCTCTGCAGGTCGGGGGTAGGCCCCTGGCGTCATTTGCCGACCGATCCCCAACAGCCCAGGCGCTTCTCCCCGAGGACGGGTCCTGGTATGGGTATAGCGGTGGGGCGGCTGGTGGTCTGGGGCAGGCTCTCCTGCAGGGCCGGTGGTTGGGAAGCTTCCCAGGTCAGGGCCATCGCGTGGCCTGGGGTGGGCTCTCCTGGCAGCCCGCAGCAGGGGCCTAGGAGCCCTCCATCATGTGCCTGGCCTGCAGAGGGTCTGGGTTGGCAGGTGCCACAGAGGGGCTGCCAAGCAGGAGCTCGTGCTCGAGCTCAAAGGGGTAGGAGACCTGGGGGCCACCTGTCAGCTGACTGTTGGTCTGGGGGGCGGGTCCCCAGCGAAGAGGAGCTCTGCTGCAGAAGCAGCCACAAGGCTGCGGGAGAGGGGCCACGTGGGGCCCCACACAGCTCTGGGGTCCTCCTTCACCCAGGGTGCCCTGGACCCCTGCCATTTCAACCCCCAGGCGCATGGGCATCTGGCGAACATGTTGCGTGTAGGGTATGGGGCAGCCCGACGTTGCATGTAGGGAGATGGCCTCTGGTGGGGAAGGTGCCAGGACTCGGCCCCGCCTCCTGCCTCCCCACACCCTGTACCTCAGCCTCCCACAGCAGCTGCTGTAAAGTCCTGGGGATACCTGCTGGCTCAGGGCTGCCCTGCGCCCCGGGCGCCCTGCTTCTCTGGCTGGGTGTGTCAGCCCTCTGGGTCACTCATGTGTGGAATTCAAGAAACGAAACTGATGGGCATGGGGAAGAGAAGGAAAAATACAATGAGATAAAAACAGAGCGGGAGGCAAACCATAAGAGACTCTTAATCCCAGGAAACAAAGTGAGAGTCACCCGAGGGGAGGTGGGTGGGGGATGTGGTACCTGGGGGATGGGCATTAAGGAGGGCATGTGAAGTGATGAGCACTAGGTCTTATATGCAACTGATCAATCACTCCATTCTACCCCTGAATCTCATACTACACTATATGTTAACTAACTGGAATTTGAACACAATCTAAAAGAAAGAATGAAAAAATCACACATTCTTGTGTACAGTGAACAAAGAACTCTGCATCCAATTAAAAAAGCAATAATGGGGCACTCGCTATGTGCATCATCAGTTACCAAGAACTTGCTCACCACCATCTTTCAGGTATTAACAAATCACAATTTCTAAGCTTTTTATTAAATCAGGGACCTATGCTTCCTGAGAAGATACACACATACTTACATGGTGCAAGCCAAAGCCTCCATCCCAACAACCAGAAAAGGCTGGTTACGCACAGATGTGCTCCTGGCGATAGTCAGGAAGCTGTCAGATGACCAGAGCTAGGTAAAGGATCGGTGCAGAGGACAGAGAGCCCTTCCCTGGGGAGGCTGATGATGGGGCACCATTCTGTCCCCAGGCCACTTGCCGATTCCAGCTCAGGACATCAGCTCCACTGGGATAAGAGGACACCACCACCATACAGTGACACACTGGAAACTCAAGGAGGCCCAGATGCAACGCTGACGTTCCCACAGGACGTGTGCTTTGGCAAGGTGGGAGGTGAAGGGGACGGGACCGAGCGAAGCTCACCGTGGCCTCGCAGTACCTACAGGATGGGATGAGCCTCTGCTAGCGAGAACGGGTCTCCCACAAGCACAGACCCACCCACGTGGGAGCTGCCAGACGACTGAGCTGCATGGGGCAGAAGACTAAGTATGACGCTCCAAATCCCTGAAAGGACTAGCTAGTGCTTGTGAGGCCTTCCAGAGCTGAGGACAAAGAGCCTGCTTCTGCCTAGTGGGTCTCAATGAAAACACAGAGTGTCCACAGGGAAAAAACAGGGACAAATTACAGGGGCAACGACGGCCAGCTCAATGCACCAAAGAGAAGAAGGGACTATCGACCAACCAAATAAACCATCTGGCCCTCGATGTTCTTTCATTCACCGTGTTAGGCACACATCCAAAGAATTACCAGAAACGTACACGGGAAGGAAAATGCAACCAATAATTCAGAATAAAAATAAGCAAAGACTGTCAAGTAAGTAAGATCATCTTGGTAAGAGAAACAGGTAACAAGATGGACAGAAGTGGATGCAACAGATGGAGAACTGAATGAGAAGAGTGTAATGCATATGAAGAAATCACATGGATATTCTAGACCTATGAAATAAACTATCTTTCATCAAGCATTCATCGATGGCTTAACAGAAAACTCGGATGGCACAGGAAAGGACAAGATTGGTGGGTTCTGACACAGAGCACACAGACAATACCAAAACCGGAGAGCAAGCAGAAGAAGCAATGAAAAGAACAGAAGACACACGGTCCACTGCAAAAGGCCCATCATACTTGTACTTGAGGTCTCAGGGAAAGAGGGACAGAGACAGAAGCAACATCCAGAGAGAGAACGGCCAAGGATCCCAAACTGAAGAAAGACACCAACTCCCACATTCAAGAGGCATAATGAAAACACATGTGCGCTTACAGGCACACACAGCACACGCGTGCACATGTACACACAGGCACGCATCACACACAGGTCACGTGATCATCAAAATACAGAAAAACAGAAACAAAAGGGAAATCCGAAAAGCAGCTGTGGCGGGGGGTGAGGGTTGGGAAGAGACACCGCCTTCAAAAGAACAGTACGTCGTGTAGAAACACAATAGGGGAAAATCAAGTTCTGGCCATTTGGGGTTTGGAGGGAGACTGGAGGAAAATAGTATATTTGAATCAGATTTTTAAAAAACCTTTTAGGTAACGCATTGAGTAGTCAGCTAAGTATTCAAAAATTTACGACACGTTATTTAAATTTCACAACTTTCTGAACTAAATATTATTATTACTTCCTTTTACACATAGAAACTCTAAGCTCCTTGCCAAAGGTCTCACAATTCCCAAATCACGGAACGAAGACACAGGCCCAGAGCGGTCTGAAACAACGGTGATGCTGGCAAACACTCTGCTACCATAGTGCTTCATGCAGAGAAGGAGGCGTGAGCACTTGTGGAATGATGTAAGAGTTATAATATGCAAAGATTAAAGACCAGAAAATAAAGGGGGTGGGGACCAACTCAAAGCTGCAGGGGACAGAGAATAAAGCGGTGTAACCAAGTTAAAGTGACAAGTAAACAGGAAAACCGTGAACCACGCTTGCTCGACGCAGTGAGCGAGAGCGATGGAAACACGGCATTTGATCAAATCACACTATTTACTTTTTCTCTCACTCTGCTAACAGTTTAAGACCACAGATATAATGATACAATACGATTAAACCAAATGAGTAACTATGAGAGTTCATGATGCGCAAAATACCAACCGTGAAATGAGCATCTTTTAAATATATAAAAATAGAGGATAAATCATGGAATAAAAGCTTCATTATTTTAACCTACCTCCAAGCCATAAACATGTAAGAATATGTTGGCAGGAAGAAACTGGAAAAACAGCTCTTACCGGGAGGATCATAGAAGAGACCACCCAAGGGAAACAGTCCTGAAGTCACGTAGCACGGCATCAACCATCGGACCCAGGCACCGAACCCGTCACAATACACAAGAGCAGGACACTGCAGGGGGTTCGAGATTCACTCGCAGCCTAGTAGCTCATGTGAGGAAACGTAAATGCGGCTGGTCCTGATTAACCTGTTCCATCCGAATGACCTGTGGACAGACTGGACAGAGGAGAGGACGGACAGAGGAAAAGAGACTTGCGGGTTCCTCAGACCAGTAAAAGAAAAGCCACAATGACCAAACCTCGTGGGACACGGCCCAGGCACCATCTGGACACGTGGATCTGACATTACAGAACATCAGGGCTAAGGAGACGATGGAATCTCCCAAAACCATCCAGTTCAACAAACTCCAATTCAAGCTCGCTATGAATGTGACTGCCTAAATCTGTCTTGATGTTACAGATAATCCTGGACACGAATATTAAGTCCCTCCTTGAAGCCCTTTGTTACTCAGAGTTAAGACGTCCGCAGTCCACCATTTGCCCTGACAAGCTGCCCTCGGGGATGCCGAGTGGCCTCCGTCCTTTTCAAGTGACCTGCAGGAGGACCGCCAAAGGCTTGCTCCTCTACCTCGCACCCCGTCTCCACACCCGCCGGAGGTGCAGGCTGCAGCTACAGGCCACCACACCTCTCGAAGGCGTACCTTCAGGCCGGGCCTCTGCCTTTCCTTCCGCAAGTACTTCCTTCCCCGTCCACACCTCCACCTGGACATCTATCTGAGAGTATTGCCAACCCATCATCTATATCTCAGTTCCCGAAGGCTGTCTTTTTCACGTCCCTTAAAGGTACCCACATGCCCTCAGCCCACTTCTTTCCTGATCCCTCCCCCTCTCCCATCCCACAATCCATCCTTCAGGCCGGGCCGTCGGCTGTGCCTTCAGGGTTGACCGTCTGCCTGGCCACTCTTAGCACCCGGGTCCACACCACCATCACCTCTTCCTGGAACGAGATCTTTTCAGCGCTCTCCCTGCTCCAGTGCGTTCCGTCTGCCACGACCTTCCGACTCAGACCATGACCTCCACACACTCTTAGGGCACGTGAAGAATTTTGAAAGACAGCAGTTAGGTCCAGATGGTTTACAGCTGTCGATTCCTGATCCCTGGCTCAGCTAGTCCTTCCTGTCCCTGAAAGCTGACCAAAGCTCCTGAGGTAGCACCCGATGCCATTTCGCCTTCACCACATCCTACCCCATCACCGCTTTTCTGTCACTTACCAGAACGAAGGCCTCCCCCTTGCTCCTCCTGTACTGTGCTCCACAGTGAGTGGTAAAAGACACTGGAACACCACAGAATCCCCTGTTAACCACAAAGCCTTTCTAAATTCAAGGCGTCACTGAGCCTGGGACAGAACATCCAGTCTCCTTCTTTGCGTTCAATTCCATAAAAAGAGGAGCATGACAGCAGACACACGCAACCTGGCCTAAATTCATCTGCCCTAAATTCAGGGACAGTGAAGATGGGATGGTGAGAGTGGTGGCGGTTCCTGCTGAGAGATCCTGCCTCCTCAATCCCGAAGGATCATCAGGGAAGGGCATCAGGCTGACTGGGAGCCACGCACAAAGAGAACAGGAAAGAAAGGCCGGAGACAGCGGAAACTCAACTCACCGAGGCAGAAAGCTCACAGCAAAGACCTATACTGTCTCGAAGCATGGAATTACCTCAGGTTTTCCTTTATAAAAAAAAAAAAAAAGAAAAGAAGAAAAGAATCCTGGGAAATAATTCACACACCCTGTCTACAAAGTCACAATGCTGAGTCAGGAGCCAGAGCCCGCCCACTCACACATGCCTCGGTCTGTCTCAGTTATGTATTTTCTGTGATATTGCAAGGAGGAAGAGGTGAAAGATGCTACATGAATTTCCAGTAGACCAATTTTAAGTCAGAAAAGATCCTTTCTCAGAAATTATATATATATATATATATATATATATATATATATATATACACACATGCACGTATATATATTTAATATTATATAACATAAGATATATCTATTCTTAAACGTTTATTCAAACTCAGAGGAACAGTATCATTAAGTTTTTACACAAAGAATATCGGGTAATGTAGATTTTTACTAAGCACATATATCTACCCCCTCATCAGGAAGGTAAGCACCTTCCTGCTTATTCATTCCTAGCATGCCCTTGTTAACATTACATGAACTTCGAAAACAGTGTAATTCATCCTACTGTAATGACATACTATAAACATTTATAATATACAAACAACATACCTAATAATCATTCAACCTTCATTTCAGAGCCCCACAGCATATCATTTATGTTTACTATTAATTTCCACCAGACTTTACATCACCCTGGTCATAGTATTCATTCATGGGTACATGAACTGAAATTTTATAAACTCTCTCTCCATCTTCCTAAGAGAGGCATCCCAATGGCATTATATTTCATGTTTAAAAATTACCAATCATACTATTAATTTTGCTGTCTATATCAATTGTGCATCAGTACTATTTAGGATAACAATTCGTTCTGATCGATTTTCACACTTAGCATACTGTAGCCAAAGTCACTAAAACTTTAGAAACCTTACTTCCATGTGTATATATACGGGTCTGTACATGTACACACATACACACAGGAAAATGACAGGACACTTATTAAAACATCTTCCCATTATAAAAACCATAAAATAAAATCTATGGAGGAAATGAAAGAGACAGGAGTTCAAGAAGAAAAGCAAATATAATTGTTCTGACAGTGAAAACGGAGAGCTCAGGTAAAGTTCAAAGGGATAATAGCATCAAATTATCATGGTAGTAACGTTCTATTGGATACATATTCAATGAGATATAACATACTTTTACAAGGTCAACTGTTCCCATCCACCAGAAACTCCATCCTGTACTATTGATACTTGAGATGACAATGTTTGAGGTCCAATTTAAAAATGGGGAGGGAGTGACAGTTTTGACAAATTATGGAGGGAGATCTTGAGCACTCTGCTGAAGCACAACCAGTGTGATTGCTTGCACAAAGAACACAAGGCTCACACCACCACCGTCACGACCCTGCAAGACACAGTGGCTTGGCTGCTCAACCTTTCATAAAGCCCTCGTTCCCTCATGCAAGGGTCACAGCCACAGTGGCCCTGCTCAGTGAAGCCAACGCCCCAATGTCTTCCCACTTCAGAATCGGCACCTCTCTATTCCCTCCACCTGGAATGCTCTTTGACATAATCCCTCTCACCATTCAAAATTCGACTCTAAATGCCTCAGAAAGAATGCTCGGACTTTCAGTTTGGTTACGTGTGTATTACGGTACTCTGCATGGTCATATTTTGTGTCATTTCTTATAACTGCATGGGAGTCCACGACTATCTCAAAGAAAAGTCTTTACAAAACGCTCAGGGGCTGCCTTCTGCAAAAGATCTATCTGCAACCGCTAACCTCTGCCATGACTCCCCCCTACCCTTCGTCACTTCCTTGCCTGTCACCCAACATCATTCCTCCACAGTACCCACTGCTTTCTGAAATTACTGATTGATAAGTATTAATATTGATGAAAACCGCATGATCTCAGTCACTTACCGCCGACTGACACATACAGTCCCAAGGTAACACAACACAGCTAGTCTACTACCCTGAAGGGACTGTGCACTTTGAAGACTTTGGGATATGTTCACTGTGCCTACAGAGTAGTCCCATGCTCATTCTGTCATTTCTGCAGTGAGTAGCACCATATTAAGAGGTATCGAGGGCAGCCCCGGTGGCACAGTGGTTTAGCGCTGCCAGCAGCCCAGGGCGCGATCCTGGAGACCCTGGATCGAGTCCCAGGTCGGGCTCTCTGCATGGAGCCTGCTTCTCCCTCTGCCTGTGTCTCTGCCCCTCTCTCCCTGTCTCTGTGTGTGTGTGTCTCTATGAATAAATAAATAAAAATCTTAAAAAAAATAAAAGAGGTGTCGAGAAGAAGTGAAAGGTACTCCACCCTCTGGTACAGAATGTGTTTTCATGTGAGGCTCAGGGACCAGTAGTGGGTTATTCTCGACTATACTGCTCTCAATGACATCAAGCACTAACCCACTAAGAGACTTAGGCGTGCCTCTGCTGTTATGACATTTTGGTCAAAATGGCAAAGTGCATCTTAATTACAGTTTCGATAGGTATGGACTTATAGGTGTCATATATTCAACGACCTTTCCGGTTCAGGATATAACTGAGTACACTCAGGAAATGTAAAGTTAACACATTAAAGCTCTGACAGATGATAGGACAGAAAATTCTATCCAGAGTTTCACCGATACCATGAAATTATCCTTTTCATGGCCCACATTTGTGATGCTCTAAATATATGCACAGTGTAAAGTAGTCAATCTGGATTTCTACAAAAGGACACTGAGCACAAAAAGGAAACATAAAGACAGTTCTATGAAATGAATCTCATAAACTATCGACCGAAGAATATTATATGTTTAAACTAAACAGTCTTTGACTACATGATATTTATCATACTCAAGATAAAAATCGTTTAAAAGATAGTTGATAATTGATGATTAAGACAAAATTCGTAGAACACTAGCATTATTCTTTCCAAGTATTCCAAGCAGAAATTCTTATAGGACACAACCAAAAGTATGGGCTATTTACTTGCTGTTATTGTAATAAAAGAACAAAGAAAAGTAAGACCTCACAAAATGTTGAAATAGCTATCTATAGACATTGTAAATTTTTAGGAAGACACTCTGAAACATCAATACGATTGCAAACACACACGCATGCGCATATTCTGGTACGATGAACTTGAAAATTAACAAGCTATGTTGGAGTTACAAATAATGATCCTAATTATTTTTTTCCCAAAGTAGTAAACAGAAATACTACCTCAAGGTTTTCTGATCAGTGACAAAGTCATTAATAAATGAAATCAAAATGGCTAACAATCAGTAAAAAACTGTATTTCTGAGGGAAACATTTACTGCTATGCTAGGCTTCCATTCCGTATAGGCAACAGATTCATTTTAGTGTGTAAAATGCTTGGGGTGGAAGAATGCTTTCGACAAGAAATGATAAAGATTTTTCCCTATCACAGTAACAAAAACATATATTCATCTTGTTTTTTTTTTAACTGCTCATCTTCCTAAGAAAATTAAAAAAAAAAAAAAGAAAAAAAAGAAAATTAAGTAATGAGGAAGGCCATAAGATGGCTAGGAAAACATAAATTGTAAGAAGCAAGAGGTTCATTTCCCTTAAACAAAACTCCCAGAAAGCAGGCAAGAAAAAAAGATAAAAGGCCTCAACAATTGGAAAAGTTGGGGAAGGAGGGGAAAATCTGAAAGCAAGCAAGATGAAAATAATGAAAATACCAGCTGACATATAACAGGGATAGAATGCAGTCTAATCCCCAGACTCCTGAGCAAGGACGTATGCAAAATTAGCACGGGAACACAAAACTACAACAGAAAGACGGGACGCGTAGCATCGGGACCAAGTATCAAAGAAAGCATATCGAATTCGGAACTTGCTCATCAAACCAGATTAATTCTCCCTTTTGACGAAATGCGTTTTGAGTTCAGGTTACGTCACAGGAATATTTTTATGGAATGACTTTAAAAATGTAGAGAAAGACTCTGATTCCTCTGAATCCCCTTAGTGAAAGAAAATCTTCAAATGCTGCTAAACTTAATTAAAAGCCACGAGGGATCGATGAAATGAGGCATTCAATGCAGACTGTGACATTCTGGGCCAAAACTGAAGTGTCATCAAAAAGTAATGGTTTTGGTAGACCCTGGCTAACAAATCAGAAAGGACATCAAACACAAAGACTGTCTTTTTTGTCAAGAATGGTAACACTGGCGAGAGAAAACCTCAAAGTGACATACATACATACATAGCGACAAACTGAGTAAGTATATTCAGCGTAAAGACTCACCAGAAGCAGGTGTCCATGCCTCTGTGGACAAAACCAAACCAAACCAAACCAAACCAAACCAAACCAAACCAAACCAAACTAAACCAAACAAAACAACTTTGGTTAACAGATCAACACTACATATTAAAATCCAGACACTATAAATTCTGGCACAGAGGCTGAAGCACACATTACATGAGAACACTGTTGCTGTCTCTATCTGGTGAAATACAAAGGAGTGTGAACCTCGGAAATGCAATTTTGGGTATCAAAGTCCAACTGACTCTTTGTAATGTGCTCTGGCTTTGCAATTCTCAACGTAGCAGGTGATAACCTGATATAGAAGCGAATACCACCGCGACTTCAGTTAGCTGCATGTGAATCGTTTAAATATCAAAAGGTGAAGTACGACAAATTAGGAATAAAACACAAATTTATGGAAAGGGTGCTTCAGAGAATGAAACCTGGATAAAACTCAAAAGCAGGAATCCTCCCAAGTGATCCTTCGCTACAAAATTAATTCACATTAGTGGAAGGCTTTGCTGTGCCCAGTGCTGGGAATGTTTTTGCCCTGTCGGGAACAGTTCACGCAAAATACCGAATTTCTGTATGTCACCCTTATGTCCCGTTGTTTTGCTCGGAAAGAGCATCAAAAAAAAAAAAAAAAAAAAAAAAAAAGAAAGAAAAAAAAAAAGGAAAGAGCATCAAACCTCTGTGATAAATTTAAAATGAATTACAATTTTGCTGGAGGTTTAATTGCTAAGTAATTTGTTTGAACAGTTTAAACCGGTTACAATTTTAGTCAACATATAAATTTGTGGGCAATCATATGGGAAAACTCATAAAACCACAGCTAAATTCCTAGGGATCAAAGTGTTATACACTGAAATAGCCTTTAACTAACAAATGAGCATTATGATTGGATGTCAACTGCATTCCTATATTAAATTGCATATGTAAGAAAAAGTAGAAACCATTAGGCCGAGTAAGGAATAAAAATTGCTTTGAGGCAGCAACACTATGGAAATCTAAACAGAAATTCCAAACGTCCTGTCATTCTTCTGGGAGTTCAGAGCAAAAGTCGCTCTTACCTGAAAACGGATTGAAGGTTGAGAGCCCACAAGACTCCCTGACGGTGCTTCGTAAGTTAGAAAATGAGCCCATAGATAGGAGATCATAAAGACGCTTTTCATCCAACAGAGACGGCTTCCTTACTACTACTCACCCAATTCCTGAACTCTGTCATGAGCTAGTGAACCCCTAGAACAAAGCTGAGAACGAAACCTGCGTTTCGGCACGACTCCACAGGTGAACTCAGAACCAGATTAAAACCAGGGCTTACGAGAGCTTTCCCGCTGTCAGATTCACACGGGGGTCATCCCTAATCCCACCACAGACCAGCGAGAAGACAGCAAGCTCCCATCCTTGCAGGAGTGCGCCGTGGAAGCGTCACAAGCCAGAGACAGGGGGGTTGTGTCCCTCAGAGTGAAGCTACAGGAAATGGTTTCCTTCTTTTCATTTTGTCGTTCTTAAGGAACTTTCATAAAACAGCTCTGAATCATGCAGTCTCCTTTAAAAATGTTCTCCTCATAAGGAAAACAGAAGAAAAATCAACCACCACAGGTCACGCTTGAAAACGCAGAACTTCAGAAGTTGCGGGAGAAACACCTGGAAGACCTCTTTCCTTATACCATTTCATGGAAAGTTTCTCATGAGAAATTTACGTAGTGGGTTGTGTTTTATGAATCAGAACCGAATAAAAAGAGAGACTTCTGCCACGAAACTTAAAGGGTAAGAAAATCTCCGTGTGCATGCCACTCCCAGCATCATGAGTCATGTTTTTCCCACGCGGACTGTTCCAGAGTCTCACCCTGATCCCATCCGCACTGGTCCTTACAGATGCGCTAAAATGGATTACCACTGCAGTGGTTATCAGTCCTCCTCCGATATCCAAAGAAAACTAAAGACCGAGGAGGGTCCTCAAACTCCCATGCCCGACCTGGTGAAAATGGCATTTAAAGTCCTTAACACCCGAGAGGAAGTGGCTGAACTTAAGAGGCAGGCCAGGCTCCAGCAGAAGGTCCAACTCCAGACCCAAGCCTCGAGGGCAGCCCTGCGGCCAGCGGGCTCCAGGAGCCCGGAGAATGCAGGAACCAACCGAACCCTGCCTGGGGCTTGCTTCAGATGCGGCACCGAGGGACAATGGGCCCGTCAATGTCCCAATCCCAAGGAGCCAACGCGGCAATGCCCTCAATGGCGAACGATGGGCCACTGGAAATCCGCCTGCCCGGGTCTCGGGGGATCCTCGGCGCCTCCACACAGAGGAAACCCTGAGCCGGGAAGTCCAGCCTTTCAAGGACTCGGATTGGACGATGACTGACGGGGCCCAGACTCGGACACCCCCTAACCCAGGCCAAGCCCAGGGTCCTGCTCCAGGGAGCGGGGAAGCCCATCTCTTTCCTGTTGGACACGGGGGCGACCGACTCCATTGTGCCTTCCTACTCGGGGACCAGCTTCCCCTCTCCAGTAGCGGTGATGGGAACTGATGGCACCTCCTCTATTCCACGGACTGCCCCCCTCCTCTCTTGCAGCCTGGATGGGTTCTCCGCCTCACGTTCCTTCCTTAGAATCCCTTCCTGCCCAGCTCCTCTTCGTCGAAAATCCTGACATCTATCTATCAGCTTCTCCTCGGCTAAGTCCTGCTACCCTCCTACCTACCCCCTCTGCTAACCCGGAACCCTCCCATCCCTGCTCTCAACTCCTGGAAGAGCTGACTCCTCCACATCCAGGACTTTCCAATCAGCCCTTCCCTAACCCTGACCAAATACTCTTTGTGGCCAGAGACACGCAGCATAGGCCGTCGTTACCCTAGACGCCATCCTAGAGGCAGTTCCCTCCTCCTCGGGACAAGCTCTCGGAAGGCAGAACTTAGAGCTCTCACCAGGCCTCCTCGCCTGTCCAAAGGACAACGAGCTACCATAGTCACGGACTCCAAATATCCCTCCCTCATCACACATACACATTCTGTCCTATGGCAAGAGCAAAGGCTTCTTACAACCAAGGGAAGCCCCATAAACTATGGGCCCCTCATTTCAAAACTACTAGGGGCCCTCAGCCTTCCCACTGAAGTAGCCATTGTCCACTGTCATGGACACCAATCCTCCAAGGACTCCAAGGGCCAACAACAAAGCCGACTCAACTGCCCTAGCCACTGCCTTAGGCTCCTCACCAGCTCCCCTCCTCTTCCTCAACACACCACATTCCCCCCACTTACACAGATGAGGAAACTCACACACTAAAAGAGATGGGAAGAATAGTCGGGGAAAAAGACTGGATCTTCATTCAGAAGAAACTCGCTCTTCCAAACCATTTAGCTCCTATGATCATTTCAGACATACGCCAATCCCTACACATTGGTCCCAAGGCCTTACACCAGTTCCCAGGACCCCTTTTCTACTACCCACATCTCCCAAAGGTAATTAGAGAGGTGCATTAGTCTTGCAAAACCTGCTCCACTGTAAATGCTCAAGGGGGAATTCACAGGCCAAGACCCAATCACCGGCTCCACGGCTACCAACCTGGCAAGGACTGGCAGCTGGGCTTTTCCCACATGCCGCACAATAAATCCTTTCGCTACCTATTAACCTCAGTGGACGCCTTTACAGGGTGGGCAGAGGCTTTCCCTACAGCTCGGGAGATGGCGGATGTGGCGGCCACCATACTCACCGAACACATCATTCCGAGATTCAGCCTCCTGGAGATCCTACAATCTGACAACGGCCCGGCTTTCATCTCCAGCATCTCCGGGCACGACTCCGAGAGCCTAAATATTACCTGGAAACTCCATATCCCATATCACCCCCAGTCTTCGGGTAACCTAGGGTGGGCTAACGGCCTTCTCAAGGAACATCTCACCAAACTTACTCTTGAATCCCCACCTGTCCTGGCCGACCCTCCTCCCACTGGCTTTAAGAAGGCTCAGAGCCACCCCTAGAGGGCCGTCGGGCCTAGTCCCTTTGAGCTTCTCTACGGGGCGGCCCTTCCTGCTCCCTTAAAATCTTCCAACATCACCTCCTCCTCTCCTATCTTACTTACCTACCTTCCCTAACTCGTCTAAGAGCCCTCCTGCGGGCCCATGTCGATTCAGTCACCCGTACTCCAGGAGCACCCACCTACAGGCCTACCCAACTCAGGACCAGGGCCCCTTCTCCTGGATAAAACTTATCCAACAAGGCACTTCCCTCGCCAGCCTTTCCTGCATGGGCAATCTGTCCCACCGTTTTATCTGTGCCTCTTTAGGCAAAACTCCCCTTGTGGCCTATTCCCCTCCCCAAGTGCATTCAGCTGCACCAGCCCCGCACCCACACCTCCAGCGCCTGCCTCATCCCTCTCTCACTAATGTTGCCCTATTTATTGACCCTCTCAACCATCAATTCCCCTTCTGTTATTCCGCCCCTAACTCATCCCTGTGCAACGTCACCCGGTCAAAAGTCACCTCTCATCATGCTGCTATTGGCCGATTCTTTTGGTGCCAGGGCTCCCTATCTAAATCTCTCAATACCTCTGCCTCCCTCCTGTCTGCCTGTCTCCCAAGTTCCGCGATTAACCATCTATAGTCAGGCAGAAGTAGCCCTCCTCACCAGCCCCCCCCCACCCCGGAAAAGCAGAAACGAGTGATCTTTCTCCCACTGGTTGTCGGGGTCTCCCTGGCCCCAACCCTGATGGCCACTGGCCTCGGGGCCCTTATTCCAGTCTGCAGATTCCTCCAGGGACCTATCCGAGAGGCCTCAGATGGCTATCGAAGCTTCGGCAGGGTCTTTTGCTTCCCGACAACGCCAAATAAACCCGGTGGCCCAGGTAGCTCTACAGAACCGATGTCTCTTGGACCTCCTCACGGCCGAGAAAGGAGGAACTTGTACGTGTCTCAATGAAGATCGCTACTACTACATCAACGAAACAGGTGGAGTGGAAACCAATATCCACATCCTCACCAAAGGTCGGGAGTCTCTCCAAACACAGTATCACCCTGTCAGCCCAACTACACCCCAATGGTGGCAGACCCCACTAACCACATGGCTCCTTCTCTCTCTAAGCCCACTCCTGATCCTTGGCATACTATTAATGGTGGCCCCTTGCTTTCTCCGAATCATCAAGGAAGGAATCCACGAAATATCTCAGTTATCAATCAACTAACTTGTTTTATATCCCTACGCTGGCCTGCCCACCTCCGACAGGCACCACGACGCCCCAAAATCAGCAGGAAGCAGCCGGATCTGAATCGTCGCCCCATTATAACATAACAAAAAGATCTGAATGTTGGGCCAGCGAGACTGGGGACCTCAAAACGGCCGACCCCAGGCCAGGAACCTCCCAATAAGGCCACCTTGCTGCCCAATCCTAACTTAGCACACCAAGACCTGTAACCCTTGCCCTAATTGGAATGCCGTCCTGCCCCCATCTTCCCACAGAAAACTCTTTAGAGACCCCACTGCAGTTGGCTTGGGCGTGACACACCCACCCCTTGCTCTCTGACTGGCCTGCGGTGCATAACCTAGCCAGAGAGTGCAGCCCATTAAAAGCCGGTTTCAACAAAAATAAATAAATAAAAATGAAAGCCTGTTTCGACCAACTTTTGACTGGCCTCTCTTCCAGATCACTACCGATCAGATTAAACCTGACAAAAACCATGGTCCTTTTGTACCAAACTGCCACTTAAAGGCTGTGACAGCTGATCTCTACGTTGTTAGAAACTATATCGTTCCAAGATGTGTGAAACTGGCAGGGTCATAAATTCCAGACATCATTCACTCTTGGCTTGAAACGGGCTCATGGTATCTGGTATTAGGCTATGTTCTTTGGAATTTTTAGACGAATCTCACCACATCTACTTCTGCTGTGGAAAAAAAGACATCTTATCTTATTTAGCAAAGTGATAATGCAGTGTTTTAAATACATCCTAGCCTAGATGACACACGATACTTTGCTCAATGGTTCCCGGAGCCTCAGTCATTGTGATTTGATAGCACGCAAAGTCAATGAGAAACAGACACGCGGAATTTGAAGCACAAAGGTACGGTCTTTCTGGATCTTCACATTTGTTTCAGTTTCTCACTAATGACCTTCAAGGCCTTGAATACATTAGTCACCTTTATAGGCAACTTCTATGATTAAAAGTAAGAGAAGAGCAAGAAGGATGTTACCTATGCATTTGGCTGAGTCTTCGAACTCTAAAGACGATGATGAGACCACCAGTCCATGCGGTGTCAAACTGAACAATGCAGCAGAGGCAACAAGAAACTGCTCGACCCAGGAGTAGGTGTGAGTGAAGGCTCACGGGAGGAATCATTCAATACCATAATCGACAGTCTGTACACGTCACTGCCTCGGGCTTGGCTCGGCTTCATCTGGTGCACATCTGTTGGTCTCACCCAGGAATTCAAGAAGGGCACTGAACACTAGTGATGAAACGGCTCTGCAAGGATATTCTGATTGTTCCATCACACGGGCCTCTTAACAATCCTAGCTACCCAAACTGCATTCTCAGTGTGTTGCTCCAAAACAATGAGGTGCCAACCTTTATCTGAACTCTTGAATACCACCTTCACCTGTGGCTGTCCTGTTGTGGGGACACCTTTCACAGCTGCATGCTTTCCCCGTTTCTCATTGTGTCCCCTGCCAAGTTTGGACCCCTAGAATACCTACCCTTGTCCTGTGCCCAGGCTTGCCCTGTCGGTGATTCATTCACATGGACATTCTGCTGTGGGCGGTGTCCTCTCAGGGCTCGTGATATTTACAGATATTTACATTCCTTCCCAAGCTTTGCTGTAGGCCAAATCCTTGCTCCTCACCTGGTCCCATCTGGTCTACCCAGACTCAAAAAAAAAAAATCACAACCGACAGTGCAAATAAAGGAAGAGCAGGTGGAGATTTTTCCAAGCCCAGACCCTGAAGACAAGAACTGAGGCAGACGGACTCTACATTTACTGTTGTGAGGATGAAAAGAGATACTCAGGATGATGCATATTACACAACATCTCACAAGCTTTCCGTGCCTTAAGTATCTAGCCCGTTGTTCATTCCGTGCAAAACTGTGAGACTCAGGCACTCTTTCAGAGCCTTCTGGGACAATACGGGACAACATGTATAAACTATGGGATGATCACCAAAATGAACCCGATTAACCTCAAACAATGGACATAATTTTTTTATCTCCTTTTTTTTAAGGATTTATTTATTTATTCATGATAGATATAGAGAGAGAAAGAGAGAGACAGAGACACGGGAGGAGGGAGAAGCTGGCTCCATGTTGGCAGCCTGACGTGGGACTCGATCTCGGGATGCCAGGATCGCGCCCTGGGCCAAAGGCAGTCGCCAAACCGCTGAGCCACCCAGGGATCCCCATCATCTGACATCTCCCATCTCCCTACAAAGGTGGTCAATGATTCATTATGTTATTATCTGTTTCTCACCCCAACATTTCTATCTACCTGTATCCATCCATTTGCTTATGACTGAAACCAGGCAGCCATATCTGTTTCTACATCTAACCCAAGACCGTTCTAATTTAAAATATACTTTACATCCATCTTATTATTTTCTTCTCTATAGTCAGCACCCAGGTCACATTTGTATGTCCCACTGAAATCTCTCACTAGAACTACTATCATTGCATTCTGGGTGGCCTTCCAACTTGTAACTCAAGTCTTTCAATTTTTTTAAAGACAACTTTTATCACTTTGAGAGAGAGCATGAGAGAGAGTGCATGAGTCGGGGCGGGGAGGGGCAGAGGGAGAGGGAGAAGCAGATGCACCACTGGGCAGAGATCCTGACGCAGGGCGGATCCCAGGACCCTGGGATCCTGACCTGAGCCAAAAGGCAAAGGCTCAACCGACTGAGCCCCCCACACACAACAGGTGTCCCTAACTCTGTTCTTTTCTGAATCATTCCCAAACCCACAACAGGTAGCCTAATAGTGCAAAGCCCCAAACATCATTATGTTGTTACTTAGCTTATTAGTTCTCTTCAAAGTCTTCTCCTTGCACCTTGGATGATATCAAAACCCTCTGAGCCAATAAAGCCTGGTGTGATCTAGTCCATGCTGACTTCTTTAGTCACATCTAATGCTGCTCTCCTATCTATTAATTATGTTCCACCTGCCCTGACCATTTTTCAATCTTTCTCAATGTTGGAGACTCCCATCAATATATTTTTTTTACAGTCTTCAACGTCTCAAATGCTATTAAGATTTCCTACGTAGGAACTTAGCCTTACAACGTTCATCAGATATGTTACTTCTTTAACAAGATCTTCCCCGAACCTCTAATTTAAGCTACTTCTCTCCATTATGGTATTTTATGGTACATTGTCATTTTCTTTCATAGCACCTTTCCCACTTTTCTTGGAGGCACTTGTTTGTATGAATATTTCTAAAGTGACTCTCCTCTGGATAGGCCGTTAGCACGCTCCGTGGGAACATGGGTCTTTTGCATTCTACTGTATGCCAATGGCTAGTACAGGGACTGGCACATCGTTGGCACTCAATATATCTGTCCAAGGAGTGAGTGGAAATTCTGTATCTTATAGTTTATTTGTTCAATTATTCAATAAGCTATTATCTTGTGTAAAGCACGGTCTTCACCTCATTGGATAGAGCAGAGACAGAAAGATGCAAAAGTTCCTGCTTTGGTGAAGCTTCTAGAGTGGGAAACCAGTAATTAGCAACGAATTCAAAATATCACATCGCATTTTAGAAAGAGACGTGTAGCAAAGAAAAAATGGAGCAGGACAACGGAAATGAGGGGTGCCAGGGAGATGCGATTTACAGTTAGAATAAATCATCAATGTAGGCCTTCATGAACAGTTTACCTCTGGGAACAGACTTGAAGCAAGTGAAGGCTTTCTAAGAGAAATTCGAGACAAAGAATTTTCTAGGCGAGGGAACGGGCTAGAATGAGTCCAAGAGTGGGCACTTGTATGGGTTTCTGAGAAACAGTAAAGGAAGACGCAGAGTGGTCAGGAAGGCAGACATAGAGGTTGTGATAAAAGAGACAAGGAAGGGCAGACAGATCACGCAGGCCTTTTGACCACCATCCTCACTTTGGCTTTTACAGTGACTGAGCTGGGTGAGCCTTCAAATGGTTTCAGAAGTGTTATAGCATCTTACTTTTGCTTCAGGTGGATCGAGATGGCTACTCTGTGTAGAATCTTACAGCGCGGCATGGGGAAAGGCAGGAAAACCCCACAAAAGGCTTCTGAAGAATTCAGGCAAGAGAAGATGGTCACTTGAATTAGGATCTAGCAGTGGAGATAATAGAAAACAGCTGGATTCTGGATCTATATTGAAGGTCAAGATAAAACGTATTTTGCTGATGCACTGGATGGGGGTTTGAAAGACAGCAAGGAATTAAAGACACCTCTGAGTTCTGGAGGCTGAGTAACTGGGAAGACAGCCTTGCAGTCAAGTCACAGGGGTGAAGAATACAGATGAGTATGTTCGGGGGGAGTTGGTGAGATCATGTTTCTTTGCAGAAACTGGAGGAGAGGTTACATGAGTAGTTGGATATACAATTCAGTGGGAGAATGACAAATGTGGGAGGTGACCACTACAAACAGCACGGAAGGCAGGGCAGGAGAGGATATCACTCCAGACCCGGACCCCACCCCGGAGTGACTGTAAACAGAAAGGACCAACTGCCATGCACCACACCTTGTGCAAAGCCTCGTGCCCTTGCATTCGGGTCGCGCTCAGGGAGGCCTTACTCAACATACCAGGATGATGGGAAATATTTCAATCTGACACATATAATAAGCATGAGGCATAAGTAGGTAGCCATTTAGGACACATCTCTCGTCAGACTCTTCATTGTGAAACGAATAAATTAAATTTCTTCTATCAGGTAATATTTTTATTATCATGTACATTTTCTACCTGCTAAGAAAGAAAGCAATGTGTCAATATTTTGTGGATTAAGTAAGTGTCTACAGGAATAGCCATACGCTGTGACGATGGCTAGAGTGCCTCACAGATCCTACTTTCATGCAGTGCACACGCCTCCCAGGCACAACTGTACAATCTACATTTGAGAAAATATAGCATTTGAATAACAAGAGACCAGTACGATAAAACGGGCCCATAGGGCTTATTATAAACATCTTCTAAATATAAATTGCTCTTCGAATTCTATCCTGTAGGAGGAATAGAGTTTTTCATGCAAACCAAAGAACGTCATAAAGCCGGCTGACAGACACATAAAACCCTTATCATAGTAACTTAGGTTTTAGTGATCTCTAAATTATTACCCAGAAATACAGTCTGGATCCTAATAATTAACTCACTCCAGAAACATTCACCGCGAGCCTCATGTGGTTTCCTGACACGCTCTGACGCAGGCGCTGATGACACAGCGATGGGCAAAACACATCAGGCGTCTGCCCCCATCCACAGGGTTTGGTCTTCCTCGGGGGGTGGAAGAGACAATGACTGAATAAATCTGTAACATGTCACAAGGTGGTGAGCGCCACAAAGAGCGGGCACGCAGGGCAGGGGACCCGGGGCGGGCTGGCTCTCGTGTAAGTCATGCGCTCAGCAGTTTCCAACTCGATTGTACTGTATGAGACTCTTTGACCACCATCTACTATTCAAGCACACGTAACAGAACAAAGGCCCCGTGGAGTGAGGACAGGTGACCCAGCTTGGAAAGGGCAAGCGTGGAAACAGACACCAGGTCTTCTAAATTGCCCTCAGAGATCTTTTCTCACTAATGCAGGAGAGAGGGGCAGCATTCCTGTTCTGCAGACTAGGAGTAGGAGAGAGAAAAAAAAGAGGTCATTAGCCTTAGGGACAACTGCTGATGGCTGTCTAACGATCAGAGTTTAGTAAGTGGGAGATATATATAAAAAGGTAAGAGTACAGTTGTTCCTTGAACAACATGTGTTTGCATTGCATGGGTCCACTTCTTTATACAGTACAGCACCATACATGTCTTTACACCCATGATTTTCTTTTTTTAAAAATTTAGTTAGTTATTTAAGAGAGAATGAGAAAGAGTGTGTACACGAGTTGGAGGGGCAGAGGGAGAGAATTCCAAGTAGACTCACTGCTGAGCATGAATCCCGATGCAGGGCTTGATCCAGAGACCATGAGATCATGACCTGAGCCAAAACCAAGAGTCAGGTACTTAACTGACGGCATCGCCCAGGCGCCCAATGACTGCACCACTCAGGCGCCCCTCTTCCTCATGATTTTAATAACATTTTATTTTCCCCAGCTCACTTCATTGTAAGATACATATTAGTCTACTGTTTATATCATCAGTAAGGTTCCAATCAACAGTGGGCTACTACTAACAGTCAAGTTTTGGCAGAATCAAAATCATACATGGATTTTTCAGCTGTGCTGGGGGATGCTGTCGAGACCCCTAATCCCCACGTTGTGGGGAGGTCAGCTATATTCTAATGAATTTGTAGTTCTTCACGGAACTACACTTTCCAAATTAGTCGCTTCTACAAAAACCTGAAGCAGAGAATACAAAGTTCACTGAAGCCAATGTTTCAGTAACTAAATTTGAGCTACTGTTGATGAAATTGAGTACTGTATATTTCCTGTTATGAGAGTATCTCGTGCGCACGCATGCACACACACCATCCCTACAGAGCCTTCTGCGGGCTCTTTGTTTTCCACTCGATGCCAGAGAAACTTCCCTATTTATCCACAAAGTTCACATTTCCAAAGCCAAACAACAGCACTGCAAACATGGACTAGTGGTAAAAGGAGTGAGGCATGTCTCCGTCCAGTTAGACCAGAGGAGTGGCAAACATTGTTGCCGCCAAAACCAACGGAAAACCCAATTACAAATATGATGGTCACAAACGACACTTCCCTACAAAACAAAAGTGGCACACCCTGTTGTCTTGTCCAAACTCTCTATGGCCCCAACCAATCGAGAGCTTCCAGCTTTCCTGCACTTACTTGCTTCCCTTACGTTTGTCACCTCAGATACATGACTTTTCTTTTCTGCAGCTCAGGTTTTGATTTTTTGGTAACATCTTCTAACACTTTCGAAGGTTTTGTTGTATTGATTTCTTCAAAGAATATCAACACCTTCTAGCTAAGGATCTCCTACAAATGACTGTGTTGTCTTTACTTCAAATAATTAATAAACTTCCTTTGTGCTTAAGAGTCATTAGGCGCGCGCGCGCGCGCGCGCGCACACACACACACACACACACACACACACACACACAGTCATGAAGCACCATGACAACCCACTGGTTAGTTCTCAACATTTTGCAATTCAGATCACTAGTCAGCTTTCTTCCTGGTCTTCAGACCTGCTTCAATACAACAGGTAAGTATAAAAACAACTTTCATCAGTGGAAAATCCCATAGGAGTTCAGTATTGTTGCACTCTAATGGATACATGGAAGCAAATGTGTATTTCTAGAAACCAATGAATTTATGACTATAAAAGATACAGCACCTGTAAATTGAAGAGCTTATTCCTCAAAAACATAGCGGATAAAAAAAGTCAGTGCATACATCCAAAAAAGCCTTAAATAATAAGGGAGGAAAATAAGTAAAACATGTTAAAAAGATGGCCAAATGAGAGAGGCATCCTACCTCTCAGGATGGTTTCCTTATCTTTTATTGCACTTTATAAATGTCATAAAATAATGATGATTTTTTTATTGGAGTTCAGTTTGCCAACATACAGCATAACACCCAGCGGCTCATCCCATCAAGTGCCCCCCTCAATGCTCATCACCCAGTCACCCCACACCCCCACCCCACCTCCTTTTCTTCCACCCCTTGTTCGTTTTCCAGAGTGAGGAGTCTCTCACGTTCTGTCTCCCTTTCTGATATTTTCCACTCATTTGTTCTCCTTTCCCCTTTCTTCCTTTTCACTATTTTTATATGCCCCAAATGAATGAGACATTACAATGTTTGTCCTTCTCCGATTGACTTACTTCACACAGCGTAATACATCCAGAACCAAATGATGACTATTTCAAAGGAGAAAAAACCACTTTTTTAAAATTAAGAGGTATCACACTGGGAGAATCCTTTCAATGACTGGGAAAAATATACGGTCACACAATACAATTTGCGGACAGCAGACACATACAGTGCATGTTGTCAACTTTCTCCATCATTAACCACATAACAAAGCTCTTTTAAAAGTACAAGGGGAGGCTACGGAAGGAGTTGCTACCACCTGTATTCCTGTTTCCAGTTTCTTCCTCATGTTTGTCAAGACAGAAAGAAGCATTTTTTTTTCTTTTCTTTCTTTTAAGTCTTTAAAAAAAAAAAAAAAGGGCAAACCGATAGGATTTTCAACTTTTGGTGACAGTCATGGAAATCTGGAGACTCATGGAGACTAGGGGTTCTGAACTGAAATTAAGATTTCAAGGATTACAGTTAAAGTCTCAGAGCGAAAGACATGAGGCCGAGTATTTTTCAACGAAAGCCCAAAGAGAAAAACAGAGGCTGACGACAGAGAAGAGCTGTGACATAAACCACAGATGATGTCGGAATTGTGATTTCTGTTAAATCTTGCCATGTGTGCATGGATGTACGTACAGATACACACACATAGATCTCCGACAGTTCTTGTTCCTCAACGGTTATGCTCAAGGTTTGGTGGGGGGACCATCATTCTTTGTCTTGGCATATTTTGCTTACTTTTTGCTACGAAAAGACATAGAAAATGAAGTATAAAGATAATTTACAGATTTCAACTGTAAAAGAAAATATCAGGTTTTTAGTCCATAAAATCCAGACACCGACTGATAAAGCATCATCCTAGGAGGATCATCACTAGAAAAGTCCAATGGGACACACGGAAAAACGTCACGTTATCTACTTCCAAAGACAAAATTATTTTCACACTTTCTAGAGGTATTCTATATTTAATGTTGACGCCTGATGGAAAGGTCTGAAGTACTACAAACGTTCAGACATTGTAGAAAAGGATGTAGTACTGCCACATCTACCATCAATTCTATCTAAGTAAGTGCTATTTTATGGTGTTAGTTATTACTGTATATAAAACTACTGAAGACCAAGATTCTTTGGACATATTCTTACAGTTTCCCCAAATGTGTAAGATGGAAACAGGACTTTTTTGAGCATTCATTTTTTTCCCGCCTGAGTCACTAGCACCTCTCAAAAATAAGCTCTAGGGAATCATGAAGTCCATTCGATAATTTCCTACTAAACACCCTAAATTACATAGAAGACCGCCATGTTGATATAGATCTACTCAGGTTGTCAAGGAATTATTTAACTTACATTATGAGCAGCTACAGTTACCAGTGCTTCCAGTCTGGGACCTCATTTCTAAGTGTGTGAGTTGGTTCTCCTGTTTCCATAATAACTAATTTAACAATCAGCTTGGCAGTCAACTGCTTTAGAGGTAGTTTCATTAATATTAGCTCTCTTCTCCTTAATACATGAATCGACTGATACTGTGGGACTACTTATTTTTCTAATATCTCGTAAAAGGGCTCTGAATTCAAGGTAACAAACCTTCTGGAAGAATTAGCTCAGGCTCTTTTGTTTAAACTCAAACTTTTCCTTGTAGAACTTCAATGTATATGTTAGAATTTTCTTCCAATACTTTAGGACTCACTTAAACTTCTAGTCCAAATACGACGATTTCCTTTCGTTGCTGCAGGGGACCTGAAATGCAACAAAGTTATGAGCTAGAAGTTTTTCAGTTTTTCAAATGTCAGTAAAAACCAAAAAAAAAAAAAAAAAAAAAGGAAGAAAGAAAGAAAGAAACAATTAAGAAATTCCAGGAATTAAATTGGAATACAAAGTGGTCTTCATTTCACAGGACTCCCTCTATCGTTAATCCTCACGAGAATGAACACAGAAAGGAAGCTACTCCCTTACTGTATAATGAAAATCGTGATATTTGGAATGCTTTTTCCAAATCAAAAAGCTCTCGAAACTAGTTCTTTCTCTCTCCTCTTTCCTGGTTTTGAGTAAAACACACTTCTTAGTAGATGATCTGGTACCTAACGAGCACTGCTGGTTGGCTGCACACACACGTACAACAACATGAACCCAACATGTTGGGTAGACACCAAACGTCTACGTTTGGTAGAACCAAACGTCACTCTCCTTACAGGGCTTTTGTCGTTTCTAATGGCTAAGTAATACTCCATTGTATCATAGACCACAGCTTCTTTTGTTGTTGTTGTTGTTTTCTCAACTTTAAAGAGGTGGGGGAGGGGAGTCAGGGAAGGAAGAGGTGTGGACTTGAAGGTTTTTGATTTTTTAATGCAAAGTAATTTATTTTGTGTTTGATACCAGGTGAGACGATAAAGGTGATGGTGCTCATGCGCATACGCCGGCTCCAGGTGAAGTGCTCTAGGCTTCTGGCTCACTCTGCTACCTGAGAAGGTCTGTCTCAGCTTCAGCTCTACACAATGCTTGTGACTCAGCGCCTTGCGGGTTTGGGCAGTATGTAAACTTTCACAGACTTGCTGAAGGGGATGGTGCCCTCGATGCTGGTTTCCACCTGGGGTGACACTTTGCCACCTTCATTCCAGGGGGATTTTGGAATGCGGGAATTGGAGTTGTGGGCCAGTAGCAGCCTCACTTCCACCTGGCATGGTTCTGTCCAGGCAGTATGGGAGAGGTACACCTTAGTGATAAGCCGGTGGCGCCCTGGGCCAGGATTCCGCAAGTCTGCCAGCTTAGGATGAATCCTCTGAGCCTGGCCATCTGGATAGAAGACCTGGACCTTCACAGCACTCTCAGGGGCCTGCACATGTTCCAGGGTCGCATCGACATCCAGGGCCACAACCAATCCAGATGTAAACCGCAAAGGGTTGTCTGACTCGCCTGCTGGCTCAATGATGGTGGCTGAAGTGTGTGGATCTGCTCTGGAAGGGGGAGGTGCAAGAAGGTACTCTGCCTCAGCATGGTCTGTAGAATTTTGACCCCTTCCACAGGTTTGGATGTCATGAGTCGGGGCATAAGGTCAACACGTTTCTCCACAAAGCTGTCCTGTAAGTGGGGACAAATCAGCAATAAAACACCTCTGAAAAAAGTCCACTTCCTGTAAAAAGTTTTCACACATCGCAAATAAGGGGTCAACTCCTCGAGTAGTCCGTGCTGTTACTATAAGTTGCAAGGCTTTGGCCTGCAGCCTCAGGTGATGTATAATCACCACCTGTTTCTTCTCCACACCACTGTACATCAACTCAATTTTGTAGGTCTCTTCCATGATCTGTTTTGCTGCTGCGGAGGCCAAGTCACTCTGCTTCAAATATAAAGGGGCAGCCACATTCCACAGCTTTCCTTGCAAGGCCTCGATGAGAAGAAGCTGATACCGAAGATAGGTAGCCGAGAAGTCAGCAACTCCTGCTAGTTCAGACTGAAGTTCTCCAAGTCTTTGCAGATCCCGGATGGTGAACTCCAGCAGCTTCTGGGTTCCCTGAGGGTCCCGGTGCTCTGAAGACTGTACACCCTTTTAGGGTTCTGCTGCAGGAACTGATGCGACGGGTCCTCATGGGGCGCAATACCGGGAGAAACGGCCGATGACACTAGTTTTCTACCTGGTAACCTTAAGGCAGGAACAAGATGAGAAAGACTGTCGTGGAGGGAGGAATAATGCCTGAAGGTATCATCTGAGAACAGTGCCGGCATTGTTGGACAGATTGTAGCAGCATTAAAAATACGAACCAAAACTGCAATGTAAGCTGGGTCATCCATGTCTGGTTCAGCTGTGTCAAAAAATGGATGGGTGCTCAGGAGCTCTGGCACCAAGGAAAGCACCAGGGTTACATGCAGACTTCCCAGAAACTTCAAGCACTTCCATATAGAGTCCCTATCAGTAGGGTACTTGGTTAAATTTTTCAGCAGCTCCGCCAGTGCAAGATGAATCCCTTCTTTAGTCGAAACATTAGTACAGCATAAAAGTGCGTGAAGAGCCAGCCTCTCGAATATCTCTGGACGAATCCTCTAACACAGCCAGGACACTGTCAAGCTGATCCTCTCGGAGAGTGATATTATTAGAAATTTTTCTGAGGCCGTGTATGGACTGTAGACGTACTTCCTCAATTTCATCATTAAACATGTCAACCGGGAAATCAGGGCGGCACTTCTCTGCAAAAGAAGGTGAAGATTGGGCCAGCATGCAGAGAGCCTCCACGGCAGCAATGCGGACCGCATACATCTCATCTTCCAATCCATGAAAAAAGGCTTCACAAGCTCCTGACTCAATCAAGTTCACAGCTCCTGTATCTATTTCTTCTTTGGGAGCATCACCTACCCACTTTCTGCCACTGGAAAACTCTCCTGACCTGTAAAGTTCCTTGGCACGTTCATGTGCAGTGCATTTTCTCCTGAGATCTGACATGAGCTTCTTGTCGAGCGTCTGCTCCAAGAAATGAGAACTGACTTGTTCCATTGAGCCCAATAGCTTTGCAGCCTGAACTCGAACCACCCAGGAGCCATCACGGACCATGGGACAAATTTTTCCAAATGCTCATCAACTAAGTGAATTTCTTCATTACAAGAAGTAATGGGGACAATGCTTTCAGGATAGAGCTGACTGACAACCCAGATAAGTTGGACTGCAGCACTGCGCACTTGTCCATAGTCATCAGATGACAATTTACAGGCCTGCTTATAAATTGCTTGGTGTAATTTCAGTCCTCTTTCATGAAGCTGCAATATGGCTTTTATAGCCACTGTTCTGACACGTGGGTCTTGGTCACTGAAGTAATCCCCTGTAATCTTCTGGACATCTCTGACAGCTAGGCCTTCTCCATCTTTTGTCACACTTGTCTCCAAAGAGCCAAGATTGCCAAGTCATTGCAGGCACTTATTTCTTACACCATGAGACGTATCTGTGAGGTGCTTGCAGGCTACATCAACTAATCCCATCTGGATAGCTTGATTCTCTGGGAGTTTGGTGCCAATTGCAAGCAAGGTGTCCAACAGTTGAGCAAGGATTTGATGAGACTTTTCATTCTGCAGGATGTTAATGGCATCATCCATAAAGCAGTCTGGTGAAAATCCTGCAGTCTTTAATAATAAACCCAACAATAATGCAATTTTCAGTCTCACAGATGGATCATTCTCCTTGTAATAATGTTCCAAGAGAATCCTGACTACTCCTTCCACACTTTCTGCTTCAACAGGCTTTCTGGAAAACTGGAGTAGATACTGCAAAACATCCATTGGGGAGGGAGCTTTACACAGATCTACGAGGAGTGCTGCAGATCTCCTTGGTTTTGTCAATCACAGTTTCTTGGTTGCAATTTCCTCCTGTTGTTGCTGGACCACCTAAGTGAATTCCTCGTACACTCGTTTCTTTAGGTGAGCCGCCATGACTGCCCGCCACACCACAGCTTCTTGATCCATCATCTTTCGATGGACACCGAGGCTCCTTCCACAGTTTGCCTACTGTGGACATTGCTGCTATAAACATTGGGGTGCGGCTTTCCCGGGCATTATGCTGAGTGAAAACAGTCAATCGGAGAAGGACTGACATTATGTGGTCTCATTCATTTGGGAAATATAAAAATTAGTGAAAGGGAATAAAGGCAAAGCAGAGAAAATGAGTGAAAGTATCAGTGAGGGTGACAAAACAGGAGACACCTAACTCTGGGAAACAAACAAGGGGTAGTGTAAGGGGAAGTGGGTGGGGGGGTGGGGTGACTGGGAGATGGGCAATGAAGGAGGCAAGTGGCGGGATGAGCACTGGGTGTTGTGCTATTTGTGGACAAATTGAATTCCAATAAAAAATTAAAAATTCAAAACAAAGAAAAGGGCTTATTTAAAATAAGCAAACATTTAACTGATGTATTCAGTAGGTCCAATAAATGGAAATATATGAAACTAAAAAAAAAAAAAAAAAAAAAAAAAACACCGGGGAAATCTTCAGGGTTCTAAAGAATGTCATTGTTTTTCAAAAGATATCCGAATGATATAAACAGGAACACCACAAGTACAGAAGGAAAAGCTGCCGGAGGCATCGATATGAACAATTTCACTACTACATTAAATGCCGTAGATCGTTGGGGGAAAGATTTAATAGCATCAGTAAATAAGAATTTTTAAGCCATGGACTCAGTTATTTTTTTAACATAAGGAAATATGCAATAATGTATTTGAAATGTGAAAAAGTACCTGTTCCCACGGACACCCTGGAGGAAGAGCACGCCAAGGGGCATGCTATCGGGATCCCCCACATGACGGAGCAGCCACCTGACTCAGTGGAACAACCGACTTCCGCCACTGAGGAACATCCTAAAGGAAATCAAGAGCCCACCAGAGCTACTACAAGGGGGCGAGCTGAAGCTTATAGGCCTGAGCAGTTCGAGCCGGGCGTGGCCGTTGGTGCTGAGTGCTTGACCCGAGCCGAGATGCCAGCTGCTGAGGCCAAGACAATTTACATGGCAGTCACACCTCTGATTCAATGTCCGACCTGGAGGAGCCACCTGCACACTTGGCCACCCTGCAAGAAGAGCTACCCCGGGCACCCACTATCAATGTCCCCGGAATGCCTTGCCAAAGGAGTCACCTGCCTCAGTGCAGCAACCAGCTTCGGCCCCTGAGCAACATCATGAACCATGTCAGCAGGCCACCCCAGCTCCGAAGGTGGGGCCTAATAAAGCTTCTGGGCTTGAGGTGATCGAGCTGGGCAGGGCTGTCGGTGCTGAGTGCTTGGCCAGAGTGCAGATGCCAGCTGAGGAGTCGAAGCCAATGCACGAGGTGGTCACACCTCTGATTCACTCTCCCGACAAGGAGGACCCACCTGTAATCTCGGCCACCCTCGCGGTAGATGATGTCCCGGCGCGTGCTATCAGGGTCCAACACATGCCAGTGCGGCCACCCGGA
The DNA here is from genome assembly GCF_048418805.1 of Vulpes vulpes. Taxonomy (NCBI): domain Eukaryota; kingdom Metazoa; phylum Chordata; class Mammalia; order Carnivora; family Canidae; genus Vulpes; species Vulpes vulpes. The sequence goes on along the minus strand of NC_132786.1, from coordinate 17,520,533 downwards.
TCAGTGGAGCAACTAGTGTCCGCCCCGGTGCAATATCCTGAACCACCTCAACAACCGGCCCCAGCTCCTACCTCGCAGCCTTTTAAGCTTCAGGGCCAGAGGTGATCGAGCTGGTCACGGCTCGAGCCGAGAAGCCAGGCTGCTGAGACCAAACCAATGCACGTGGTGGTAACACCTCTGACTCACTGTGCCAACATGCAAGAGCTACCTGTACCCATGGCCACCCTGGAGGAAGAGCACGCCCAGGTGCATGCTTTCGGGTTCCCGCACATGCCGGACCTGCCACCTGCCTCAGTGGAGCGAACGACTTTGGCCACTGAGCCACATCCTGAACCCAATCAAGAGCCTGCCACAGAGACTACAGTGAGGCCAGCTGAAGCTTCTGGAGACGGAATACTTCCAAACTCGTTCTATAAGGCCACCATCACCTTAAGTCCAAAAGCAGAAGAAGACCCCACCGCACCAAAAAGGAGAGTTATAAACCGATATCCCCAATGAACACGGATGCAAAAGTTCTCAACAAGATACGAGCCAATAGGGATCCCTGGGTGGCGCAGAGGTTTGGCGCCTGCCTTTTGCCCAGGGCGCGATCCTGGAGACCCGGGATCGAATCCCACGTCGGACTCCCAGTGCATGGAGCCTGCTTCTCCCTCTGCCTGTGTCTCTGCCTCTCTCTCTCTCTCTCTCTCTATCATAAATAAATAAAAAGAAAATTAAAAAAAAAAAGATACGAGCCAATAGGATCCAACAGTACATTGAGAAGTTACTCACGATGACCAGGTGGCATTTATCCCTGGGACGCAAGGCTGGTTCTACACTCGTCAAATACTCCATGTGACTGATCAGATCTACAAGAGAAAAAACGAGAACCAGGTGATCCTCTCAAGAGATCCAGAGAAAGCATTTGAAAAAATACGGCATCCATTCCTGATCCAAACGCTTCAGAGTATAGGGATACAGGGAACGTTCCTCAGCATCTTCAAAGCCGTCTACGAAAAGCCCACAGAAAATTATCATTCCCAAAGTGGAAACACTGGGAGCCTTTCCCCGAAGAAGATGAGGAAGGAGACATGGATGTCCACTCTCACCACTGCTATTCAACATAACACTAGACATCGTAGCCTCAGCAATCAGGCAACAAAAAGAACTAAAAGGCATTCAAATCGGCCTAGAACACGTCAAACTCTCCCTCTTCGCAGATGACATGATACCGGACACCTAGAAAACCCAACAGACTCCACCCCAAGACTGCTAGAACTCATACAGCAAATTCGGCAGTGTGGCAGGGTACAAAATCAATGCCCAGAAGTCAGTGGCCTTTCTAGATGCTAACGATGAGACTGAAGAAAGAGAAATTAAGGAGTCGACCCCATTTACGATGGCACCCAAAAGCATGAGCTACCTAGGAATAAACCTAACGAAAGAGGTAAAGGATCTCAACCCGAAAAACGACAGAACACGTCTGAAAGAGACTGAGGAAGACAAAGAGATGGCTAACTATTCCATGCTCATGGATCCGGAGAATGAATATTGGGAAAACGTCAATGTGGGCAATTTACACAATTAACGCAATTACGATCAAAAATACCACGGACTCTCTTCAGAGAGCTGGAACAGATCATCGGAAGATTTGTGTGGAATCAGAAAGGACCCCGAATGGCCACGGGAATAGTAGCCAAGAAAACCACAGCGGGGGGCAGCACAATGCCGGATTTCGGGTTGCGCTGCAAAGCTGTGCTCACCAAGACAGTGTGGTACAGGCACAAAAACAGACACAGCCACCAATGGAACAGAAGAGGAATCCAGAAGCGGACCCTCAACTCGATGGTCAAGACCATATATTCGACCAAGCCTGAGAGACCATCCACTGGAAAACAGACAAGTCTCCTCCATAAATGCCACTGGAAACGCTGGACAGCCACATGCAGAGGAGGGAAACTGGACCACTGTCTCACACTAGACACAAAGATAAACTCAAAATGGATGAAAGATCTAAATGTGAGAGGAGATTCCATTAAAACCCTGGGGGAGAACACAGGCAACGCCCATCCAAAACTTGGCCACAGCAACTTCTTGCAAGATACACCCATGAAGGCCAGAGAAACAAAAGGAAAGATGAACTACTGGGACTTCACCAGGATGAGAAGCTTCCGCACAGCCAAAGAGACACTCAACAAAACCAACAGACCATCTCCAGAATGGGAGAAGCTTTGTGCAATTGACCCTTCAGATAAAGGGTCAGCATCCAAGATCTCGAAAGAACCTATTCAACTCCACAGCAGAGAAACCAACCATCCAATCCGGAAATGGGCAAAAGACACCAATGGAAACGGCACAGAGCAAGACACAGACGTGGCCGACAAGCCCATGAGAAAGTGCCCACATCACTGCATTTGCATCAGAGAAATACAGATCAAAGCCACAAGGAGATCCCACCTCACAGCGGTGAGAATGGGCAGCACTGGCCAGACAGGAAACACCAAACGTTGGACAGGATGCGCAGAAAGGGGAACGCTTCAAAATTCAACAGTGTCAGAGGGAGCCATACTCACCTGATAGGGACCAAGGCGGGGGGCGGGCTCCCGGCCAGGCTGGGGCGCTCAGGAGGCACCTGAGAGCGGGGAGGAAGAGCCAGGGCCTTGGGGGGGCTCCTGGGGCCCAGCAGCCCAGGCCCTCAAGCCGCCGCCCCAAGGCCGTGCCCTGAGGGTGGACGGTGCCTGCACCCTAAGCCCTCTGAGCGCGCGCGCATGGGTTCCCCGGCACCTCCCTGAGCCCCGGGGGAGGGGCCCCGCACCTTCCCCGAGCCGCCCGGAGGAGGCCCCACCGCCAACCCCTCCGCCAACAGGTCCCGCCCCGCCTCCCCCCGCGCAGCCCTCTGCTGGGCACCCTGGTGGCCCTCGCCACGGGGGCGCCTCCGTGCGGCCCCCGAGGCCCGCTGTCCCCCGCGCGGTCCCTCCCAGACACCCGCCGCGCCACACGCGAGGGCCAGATGCCTCTCCTACAGCCATCCCGGGGCCCCTCACGCCTCCCGGGGCCCACGCGGACCTGCGAGCCGGGGCCGAGGCCTGCAGAGCCGCTGCCGGGAGCCCGCAGCGCCGGGAACCGCGGGCCTGGAGCGGTGGCCCGGCCGCGCAACCTCCTGCCAGGGGGATGGCTGGGTCGGGTCCATCAGGTCCAGTCGGGTCTCCATGTCTGGGCCCAGCTCCTCCCGCGGCCACGCCCTGGCCCCCCTCAGGCCATGCTCCGGGTCAGGTGCTGGGGCAAGCTCCGGCCACGCCCCGGCCACGCCCTGGCCAAGCTACCGGCCAAGCCCCCCCCCACAGCAGCCGGCCCTCCCTGGAGCCTAGAGGGGACCAGAGACCGCCTCTGCCTCCCCACGCTAGTGTGGTCGGGGCGCCGGGTCCGAGGCCTTGCGCCACCTGCTCAGTGCCACCCGCTCAGTCCCGAGGGACTCCTGCTCAGGGAGGCACGAAGCCTCTCTCTGGCTCTGTGTCTCCCTCCCTGTCCCTCTGACCCGGTCTCTGTCTCTCCCTCCGGGACTGGGGTCTGGCCCTGTCTCTCTCCCACTCCCCTCCACCCCTGTCTGTCTCTCTCTCTCTCCCTCCAGTCTTTCTTCTCTCACTCCCTATCTTGGCCTGTCCCTCCCTGTCTCTGTGTCTACCTCCTTGTCTCTCGGTCTCTCACTTGTCTCCCTCCCTGTCTCATTCTCTCCATCCCATCTCTGTCTCAGTCTCTCCTCCCTCCCTGTCTCTGACTCTCCCTCCCTGTCTCAGTCTCCCCTCCTGTCTCTTGGTCTCCCTCCCTGCACCATGGTCTCTCCCGTCTGTCACATCTCTCCCTCCCTGTCTCTTGGTCTGTCTGTCCCTCCCTCCCTGTCTCTGGATCCCTCCATCCCTGTCCTGTGTCTCTGCCCCTGTCTCGATCTCTCACCCCCCTCTTCTCAGTTGCTCCTCCCTCTCTCCATCTCTCTCTCTCCCTCCCTGTCTCTCAGTCTCCCCCTCGCTTTCTCTCCGTCTCCCTGCCCATCTCTATCTATCTCTCCCTCCCTGTCTGGGGGCTCCCTCCCTGTCTCTGTCCATCCCTCCACTTCTGTCTACCCTTCCCTGCCTCGGTCTGTCCCTCCCTGTCTGTGTGTCTCCATCCCTGTCTCTGTCTATCCCTCCCTGGCTCTCTCACCCTGGCTCTCGGTCTCTCCCTCACTGTGTCTCGGTCTCCCTCCCTGGCTCTGGCTCTCATTCCCTGTCTCTCGGTCTCTCCCTCCCTGTCTCTGTGTCTCCACCTTCCTGTCTCTCGGTCTCTCCCTCCCTGTCTCATTCTCTCTCCATCCTGTCTCTGTGTCCCTCACTGTGTCACGGTCTCCCTCCCCGTCTCTGGGTCTCTCTGTCTCTCTCTATCTTCCTCACTGTCTCTCAGTGTGTCCCTCCCTGGCTCATGGATTCTACTTCTGTGTCTGTCCCTCCCTCCCTCCCTCCCTCCGTCTCCCCGCCTTGTCTCCATCTCTCCCATGCTGTCTCTCTGTCTCTCACTCGCTGTGTCTCCCCCATCCCTATCTCTCCCTCCCTGTCTGTGACCCCTCCCAGAAAATCCTCTCAAGAGATGCACAGAAAGCATTTGACAAAATACGGCATCCATTCCTGATCCAAACGCTTCAGAGTGTAGGGACAGAGAGAACGTTCCTCAGCATCTCCAAAGCCATCGACGGAAAGGAAAGCCCGCGGCAAATAATCATCCTCAATGCGGAAACACTGGGAGCCTTTCCCGGAGATTGGGAACGAGACAGGGACTTCCACCCTCACCACGGCTACTCAAAATACAGCTAGACCTCACGGCCTCAGCAATCAGGCCACAAAAAGAAAAAAAAGGCATTCAAATCCACAAAGAAGTAGACAAACTCTCCCTCTTCGCCGAAAACATGATGTCCTACCTGGAAAACGCAAAAGACTCCACCCCAAGATTGCCAGAACTCAAACAGCAGCAAAATCGGCGGCGTGGCAGGATACCAAATCAATGCCCAGAAATCACTGGCCTCTCCATACACCAACGATGAGACTGGAGAAAGAGAATTGAAGGAGTCGGTCCCAGTGACAATTGCACCCAAAAGCATGAGATACCTAGGAATACACCTAACCAGAGAGGTAAAGGATCCCTACCCAAAAAACTACAGAACACCTCTGAAAGAAATTGAGGAAGACACAAAGTGATGGAAAACCATTCCATGCTCCTGGATTGGAAGAATTCATATATTGGGAAAATGTCCACGTGACCCAGGGCAATTTACACATGGAACGCAATCCCTATCATCAGAAATACCACGGGCTCTCTTCAGAGAGCTGGAACAAATCATCGGAAGATTAGTGTGTGGAATCATCAGAAAAGACCCTGAATGCCCAGGGCAATATGAGAAAAGAAAACCACAGCTGGCGGCATCAGAATGCCGGACTTCAGGTCGAGCTACAAAGCTGTGCTCATCAAGACAGTGTGGTACTGGCACAAAAACAGACACACAGGTCAATGGCACAGAAGAGACAAATCCAGAAGTGGACCCTCAACTCTACCGTCAAGACCGTACATTCGACGAAGCACGAAAGACCATCCACTGGAAAAAACACAGTCTCTTCAGTAAAGGCTGCTGGGCACGTTGGACAGCCACACACAGAGGAATGAAACTGGACCATTCTCTCACACCACCGTACACAAAGAGAAACTCAAAATGGATGAAAGATCTAAATGTGAGACAGGATTCCATCAAACTCCTAGGGGAGAACACAGGCAACGCCCTTCTTGAACTTGGCCACAGCAACTTCTTGCAAGACACATCCATGAAGGCCAGGGAAACAGAGCCAAAATGAATCACTGGGACTTCATCAAGATGAGGAGCTTCCACACAGCAAAAGAAACGCTCAACAAAACTAAAAGACAAACCTCCAGAATGGAAGAAGATATGTGCAAATGACCCGTCCGATAAAGGGCCAGTTATCCAAGATCTCTAAAGAACTTTTTCATCTCAACAGCAGAGAAACCAAGTGTGCCACCCTGAAAGGGGCAAAAGACACCAACAGAAACGTCACACAGGAAGACACAGACGTGGCCAACAAGCACACGAGACGATGCTCCGCACGCCGGCCGTCAGGGAAATAGCAAAAGCACAATGAGATACCACCTCACACCTGTGAGAATGGGGAACAAGAACCAGACAGGACACAACAAATGTTGGAGAGGATGTGGAGAAAAGGGAATGCTTTCAAAATTCAAAAGTTTCAGAAATCGCAATACTCATCTGATATGGATGAAGGGGGGGGGGGCGGGCGTGCTCCTGGCGAGCCTGGGGAGCTTGGGAATGGGGGAAGGGGGGAAGTGGGGCGGGGGCTGAAGGGGCAAGGGGGGGACGGTGAGCAGGGGCGGAGGGGGGGAGGGGAGGAGGGGAGAGGAGGAAGAGCCAAGGGCCTTGGGGGCGCTCCTGGGGCCCAGCCACCCAGGCCCTCAAGCCACCGCCCCAAGGCCGTGCCCTGAAGGTGGATGGTGCCTGCATCCAAACCCCTCTGAGCGTGCCCGGATGGGCTTGGCACCCTCTCTGAGCCCCGGTGGAGGGGCCCCACACCCTCTCTGAGTCGCCCGGAGGAGACCTGACCCGTAGGAGGCCCCACCACCAGCCCCCTCCGCGAACAGGTCCCACCACTCCCACACCGCAGCCCGTTGTCTCTCAGTCTCTCCCTCCCTGTCTCTGGGTCTCCCTCCCTCTCTGTCTCTCTGTCTCTACCTCCCTGTCTCTGGGTCTCCCTCCCTCTCTGTCTCTCCCATGCTGTCTAGATATCACTATCCTTGTCTCCGTGTCTCCCTCTCTGTGTCTCGGTCTCTCCCTCCCAGTCTCTCGGCGTCTCCCTACCTGTTTCCCTGCCTCTCCCTCCCTGTCTTTCAGTCTCTGCCTCAACGTCTCTGTCTCTCCGTCCCTGTCTCTCTGATTCTCCTTCCCTATCTCTGTGTCTGTCTCTGCTCGCCGCCCAATCTCGGCCGCCCACCCCCCGCCCCATCTCCTTCTCTCCCTCCCTCTCTCTGACTCTCGCTCCGTATCTCACCGGCTCTCCCTCCCTGTGTCTCTGTCTCTCCTTGCGTCTCTATCTCTCTGCCAGTCTCTGTGTGTCTCCCTTTGGGTCTCCCGGTCTCTCACGCCCTGTCTCGTTCTCTCCATCCTGTCTCTGTGTCCCCCTCACTGTGTCTTGGTCTCCCTCCCTGTCTCTCTGTCTCTTCCTCCCTGTCTCTTGGTGTCTCCCTCTCTGTCTCTGTCTCTCCCTCCCTGTCTCTCTGACTCTCCTTCCGTGTCTGGCTCTCTTCCTCCCTCCCTCAGTCTCCCTCCTTGTCTCGGTCTCTCCCTCGCCATCTCGCTGTCTCTCCCTCCACTCCCCTATCTCTCCCTCCCTGTCTGTGTCCACCTCCCTGTGTCTGTCCGTCCCTCCGGTTCTCTGTCTCTCCTTCCCTCTCCATGTCAATCAAAGAAAGGATGACAACCATAGAATTCTCTCAATAGATGCAGAAAAAGCATTTGACCAAACAGACCATCCTTTCCTCATGAAAACCTTCCACCTGGTATGGATACCGGGAAAAAACCTCAATTCTCATAAAACCCATCTACAAAAGACCCAGAGGGAATGTCCTCTTCATTGGGAAAATCCTAGAGCTTTTAACTTAAGGTCAGGAACACAACAGTGTGTCCACCCTCAACGCTGTCCTTCGGCACAGTAGTAGCGGTCCTAGCTTTCGCAGTGACATTCCGAAACAGAAAGAAAAGGCATCCCGATGGGCAAAGAAGTCAAACTCTCACTCTTCACAGAGGACATGACACTCTACGTGGAAAACCTCAAACAGTCACTAGATCGTACCTAAAGGATCTATCCAACAAGACGACCTAACAATCGTGGGTATCTGTGCCCCGAATGTGGGAGCTGCCACGGATACCAATCAGTTGCGAAGCAAAGTTAAGACGTACTTAGATAATAATACACTTTTACTTGGCAGACACGAACACGGTGCTTTCTAGGATTGATAGATCTTCCAGGCACAGCATCTCCAAAGAAACAAGGGCACTAAAGGATACATCGGACCAGATGGATCTCACAGATGTTTACAAAACTTTACATCCAAATGCAACTGAATTCACATTCTTCTCAGTGCACGTGGAACTTTGTCCAGAAGAGACCATATACTGGGTCACAAATCAGGTCGTGACCGATACCAAAAGACTGGGATCGTCCCCTGTGTATTTTCAGACCATAATGCTCTGAAACTAGAACTCAACCACAAGAAGAAGTTTGCAAGGATTTCAAACACGTGCAGGTTAAGGACCATCCTGCTAAAAGACGAAAGAAAGGGTCAACCAGGACATTAGAGAAGAATTAAAAAGATTCACAAAAACCAACGAGAATGAAGATACAACCAACCTGTTCCAAATCTTTGGGATACGGCAAAAGCGGTCCCACATAGGGGAAATACATCCCAATGCAAGCGTCCATCCAAACACTGGAAAGAACTCAAATACAAAAGCTAACCTTGCACCTAAAGGAGCTGGAGAAGGAACGACAAATGAAACCTTCACCCAGCAGAAGTCGACGGTTAATAAGAATTCGAGCAGAACTCAATGAAATAGAGAGCAGAGGAATTGGGGAAACACATCCACAACACCAGGAGGTGGATCTTTGAAAGAACCAATAAGAGAGAGAGAAACCATTAAGCCAGCCTTATGAAAAAAAAAGAGAGAGAGAAAAGACTCCAATGAATAAAATCATGAATGAGAAAGTAGAGATCACCACCACCACCAAGGAAATACAAACGATCTTAAAAACTCATCCTGAGCAGCTATACGCCAATAAATTGGGCAATCGAGAAGAAACGGACCCATTTCCGGAAAACCACAAACTACTGAAACCGGAACAGGAAGACACAGAAAACCAAAACAGGCCAATATCCAGGGAGGAAACTGAAGCAGTCATCGTCAGAGACCTCCCGAGACACAAAAGCCCAGGGCCAGATGCCTTCCCTGGGGAATGCTATCAAAAGTCTAAAGAAGAAACCGTACCTATTTCGACCAAAGCGGTTCCGAAAGATAGACAAGAGATGGAATACTTCCAAACTCGTTCTTGGAGGCCAGCATCACCTTAAGTCCAAAAGCAGACAAAGACCCAACCAACGAAGGAGAGTTACAGACCCACAGACCTCACGAACACGGATGCAGACATTCTCCACAAGATACGAGCCAACAGGATCCAATGGCACATTGAGAAGTTACTCACCGTGACCAGGTGGCATTTATCCCCGGGACGCAAGGCTGGTTCAACACTCGGCAAGCACTCCGTGTGACTCATCAGATCTGCAAGAGAAAAAACAAGAACCAGATGATCCTCTCAAGAGACAGAGAAAGCATTTGACAAAATCCATTCCTGATCCAAACGCTTCAGAGTATAGAGACAGAGGGAAAGTCCCTCAGCATCTTCAAAGCCACCTATGACAAGCCCCTGGCAAATTATCATTCCCAATGGGGAGACACTGGGAGCCTTTCCCCAAAGACCAGGCACGAGACGGGGATGTCCACTCTCACCGCTACTATTCTCAACATAGTACGAGACGTCACGGCCTCAGCAATCAGGCAACAAAAAGAAATAAAAGGCATTCAAACCCGCAAAGGGGAAGTCAAACTCTCCCTCTTCGCAGATGACATGATACCGTACCTAGAAAACCCAAAAGACTCCACCCCAAGATTGCTGGAACTCCTACAGCAAGTTCGGCAGTGTGGCGGGATACAAACTCAGGGCCCAGAAACCAGTGGCCTTTCTGTACGTGAACAATGAGACCGAGGAAAGGGACATCGAGGAAGGGGCCAATCCCATTGATACAACCACAGCACCCAAAAAAAAGCATGAGCTACCTAGAAAGAAACCTAACCAAAGGGGTAAAGGATCTCTACCCGAAACATTGCAGAACACGTCTGAAAGAAACTGAGGAAGACACAAAGAGATAGAAAAAGGTTCCATGCTCCTGGGTTGGAAGAATTAATATTGGGGAAAATGTCAACGTGACCCAGGGCAATTTACACAACTAGTGCAAAATCTGTCAGAAATACCACGGACTCTCTTCAGAGAGCTGCAACAAATCATCTGAAGATTTGTGTGGAATCAGAAAAGACCCCGAACAGCCACGGGAATAGTAGCCAAGAAACCCACTGCGGGGGGGCAGCACAATGCCCGATTTCAGGGTGTGCCACAAAGCTGTGACCATCAAGACGGTGTGGTACTGGCACAAAAACGGACACATGGATCAATGGAACAGAGGAGAGCATCCAGATGTGGACCCTCAACTCTACGGGCAACTAATATTCGGCCAGGCAGGAAAGACCATCCACGGGGGAATAAAAGACAGTCTCTTCGATAAAGGCTGCTGGGAACACTGGACAGCCACGTGCAGAGGAATGACACTGGACCATTCCTCTCATGCCAAACACAAGGATAAACTCAAAATGGAGGAAGGATCTAAATGTGAGACAAGATTCCATCAAAACCCTCCGGAAGAACACAGGCAACAACACCCTTCTTGAACTGGGCCACAGCAACTTCTTGCAAATTACATCAGCCACGAAGGCCAGGGAAACAAGAGCGAAATGGAACGTCGGGACGTCATGAAGAGGAGCTGTTTCTGCACAGCCAAAGAAAAACTCAACAAAACTGAAAGACAACCTCCAGACTGGGAGAAGATAGGTGCAAACGACCCTTCGGATAAAGGGCCAGCATCCGAGATCTCAAAAGAACCTATTCAACTCCACAGCAGAGAAACCAACCATCCAATCCGGAAATGGGCAAAAGACACCAATGGAAAGGGCACAGAGCAAGACACAGACATGGCCGACAAGCCCATGAGAAAGTGCCCACATCACTGCATTTGCATCAGAGAAATACAGATCAAAGCCACAAGGAGATCCCACCTCACAGCGGTGAGAATGGGCAGCACTGGCCAGACAGGAAACACCAAACGCTGGACAGGATGCGCAGAAAGGGGAACGCTTCAAAATTCAACAGTGTCAGAGGGAGCCGTACTCACCTGATAGGGACCAAGGCGGGGGGCGGGCTCCCGGCCAGGCTGGGGCGCTCAGGAGGCACCTGAGAGCGGGGAGGGAGAGCCAGGGCCTTGGGGGGGCTCCCGGGGCCCAGCAGCCCAGGCCCTCAAGCCGCCGCCCCAAGGCCGTGCCCTGAGGCTGGACGGTGCCTGCACCCTAAGCCCTCTGAGCACGCGCGCATGGGTTCCGCGGCACCCTCCCTGAGCCCCGGGGGAGGGGCCCCGCACCCTCCCTGAGCCGCCAGGAGGAGGCCCCACCGCCACCCCCCTCGGCCAACAGGTCCCGCCCCGCCTCCCCCGCGCAGCCCTCTGCCCGGCACCCTGGCGGCCCTCGCCACGGGGGCGCCTCCGTGCGGCCCCCGAGGCCCGCTGTCCCCCGCGCAGTCCCTCCCAGACACCCGTCGCGCCACACGCAAGGGCCAGATGCCTCTGGCACAGCCACCCCGGGGCCCCTCACGCCTCCCGGGGCCCACGCCGACCTGCGCGCCGGGGCCGAGGCCTTCAGAGCCACTGCGGGGAGCCCGCAGCGCCGGGAACCGCGGGCCTGGAGCGGCGGCAAGGCCGTGCAACCTCCTGCCACGGGGATGGTCGGGCGGGGCGGGGCGGGGCGGGGCGGGTGGCCCCATCGAGGCCCAGCTCCTCCCGTGGCCACGCCCTGGCCCCCTTCAGGTCATGCTCCGGGTCAGGTGCTGGGCAGGCTCCTGGCCGCGCCCCCCGCACAGAGGCCCGCCCTCCGGGGAGCCAGGAGGGGCCCCCTAGGTCTGTTGGCCATCTGCATATCTTTTTTTTTTTTTAATTTATTCATGAGAGACACACAGAGAGAGAGGCAGTGACACAGGCAGAGGGAGAAGCAAGCTCCATGCGGGGAGCCCGAAGTGGGACTCGATCCGGAGTCTCCAGGATCATACCCTGGGCACTAAGCTGCTGAGCTACTGGAGCTGCCCCATCTGTATATCTTTCTTTGAAGAGTGTCTATTCAGGTCCCATGCCCATTTTTTAATTGGATTATTTTTGGGGGTGTTTTAGTATTGAGTTGTATAAGCTCTTTATACTTTTAGAATATTATTTGTGGGATCCCTGGGTGGTGCAGCGGTTTGGCGCCTGCCTTTGGCCCAGGGCGCGATCCTGGAGACCCGGGATCGAATCCCACGTCGGGCTCCCGGTGCATGGAGCCTGCTTCTCCCTCTGCCTGTGTCTCTGCCTCTCTCTCTCTCTCTCTCTGTGATTATCATAAATAAATAAAAAAAAAACTTAGAATATTATTTGTATATAATTTTTTATTATTGTTTATATTATTTATATATTTAATTATTTTTAATTATTATAAATTATATATTATTTATATATTTAATTATATATTTAAAGGAGAAGAAATGAGTGGGAAATATCAGAACGGGAGACAGAACATGAAAGACTCCTAACTCTGGAAACGAACTAGGGTGGTGGAAGGGGGGAAGGGCGGGGGGTGGGGGGCACTGAGTGACTGGGTGGCGGGCACTGAGGGCAGCACTTAACGGGATAAGCACTGGGTGTTATTCTGTATATTGGCAAACAGAACACCAATAAAAAATAAATTTATTATTTAAAAAAATTAAATTAAATTAAATATAATAGATTTGAGACTGAAAAAATAAAAACATAAAAAAAAGAAATGTTGAAAAGGTTAACCAAAACCAGAGGCACCACAATACAAAGTTGCAATCATCAAGACAGTATGGGTACGGGCACAAAAATAGACACATAAATCAATGGAACAAAATAGAGAACTCAGAAATGGACCCTCATCTCTGTGGTTAACTAATCTTCAAATGAGGAAAAAATATCCAATGGAATAAAGACAGTTTCTTCAAAAAATGGTGTTGGGAAAATTGGACAGCTATGTGCAAAAGAATGAAAACAGGCCCGCTTTTTAGACCATACACAAAAATAAACTCAAAATGGATTAAAGACCTAATGTGAGACCGGAAACCATAAAAAAATCCGACAAGAGAGTACAGGCAGTAATTTCTCTGACATCAACCCTAACAATATTTTTCTAAGGTATGTCTCCTGAGGCAAAGAAAACAAAAGCAAAAATAAATTACTGAGATTACATCATAATAAAAAGCTTGTGTACATCAGAGCAAACAATCAACAAAACTGAAAGGCAATGTAGGGAATGGGAGAAGATATTTGTAAACAACATACGTGATACAGGGTTAGTATCCAAAATATAAGAACTCAATAGAAGAAAGAAAGAAAGAAAAGAAAGAAAGAAAGAAAGAAAGAAAGAAAGAAAGAAAGAAAGAAAGAAAAGAAAAGAAAAGAAAAGAAAAGAAAGAAAGAAAGAAAAAGAAAGAAAGAAAGAAAGAAAGAAAGAAAGAAAGAAAAGAAAAGAAAAGAAAAGAAAGAAATCCAATTAAAAAATGGGCAGAAGAGATGAACGGACATTTCTCCAAAGAAGACATCCAGGTAACCAATAGACACATGAAAAGATGTTCCATGTCGCTCATCATCAGGTAAACAGACACCAATATCACATTAAGATATTATTTCACACCTGTCAGAATGGCTAAAATCAAAACCACAAGTGTTGACGAGGATGTAGAGGAAAAAGGGACATTTGTGCTCTGTTGGTGGGAATAGCTAACTGTGGAACACAGTATGGAGTTTGTTTCAAATTTTTGAAACAGAATTACCCTATGATCCAGTAATTCTACTACTGGATATTTACCCAAATAACTCAAAAACATTAATTTGAAAGGATACATGGAACTCTACATTTACTGAAGCATTATTTACAATAGCCAAATTATAGAAGCAGCCCAAGTGTCCATCAATCAACAAATGGATAAAGAGGAGGTGGTGTGTACACCTGTACACACACACGAAAATTACTCAGCCATTAAAAGAATGAAGCTTGCCATTTGCAATAATGGGATCTGGAGGTTATAATGCTAAGTGAAAGAAGTCAGAGGAAGACAAATTATCATATGATTTCACTTGTGAAATTTAAGAAAACAAATGAAGAAAAAAGAAAGAGGCAAACCAAAATCAGACTCAACTATAGAGAACAAACTGATGGCTACCAGAAAGAGATGAGTAGGGGGTGGGTGAAATAGCTGATAGATATTAAAGAGTATACTTATCATGATGAGCACTGAATAATGTATAGAAACGCTGAATCACTATATTGTACACCTGAAACTAATATAACACAGTATGTTAACTATACTGGAATTAAAATTTAAAAATGAAAAAAAAATTCCCTGCAGAACATCCTGCCTATTGTTTTCCTGCTAAAAGATCTCTTGGCATTAATATCAAGACTCAACAGCATGGTATTGGTGTAATAACAAACTGATCGATGGAACAGAAAGCCCTAAAATAAACCCAGACATACGTGGACAACTGATACTTGACAAAGGCAGTGCAGTAGGAGAAAGGATGGCTTTTTCGACAGCAGTGGTGGAAAAATTAAATATCCACAAGTAAAATGAACTTGGATCCATACCTCATATCACACATGAAAATTAACTCAAAATGGATCATAGATCTAAATGTAAAACTTAAAGCTTGGAAACTTCAAGAGGAAAACATGTTAGGTAAAGATTTCTTAATACCAAACAAAAGAAAAATTCATACAAGACAAGTTGGACTTCACTAAAAAGGGAATTGGGGCTCCTTAGAGAAAAACCAAGGCTGTATCAGTAAAAGTAGAAGATAAGCCTAGAAACTATCTGGTTTGCCAGAAAGTTAGAAGTATTCAACAATCAATAGGTGTATGTCAAAGGACAAGATTTCAACTTGAAGGGGTTCCTACTGCCCAAATTGGAACAATGTGGTTATCAAAATAATGAAAGGAATGGTTCATAATATAACAAAATTTCACAAGCCCACAGTAATAAATGGAAAAGGAAAGTCTCATTCATACAGTACAGTATCAGCTAATAAGCTGAGAGGGACAGAAAAATCACCATTTTGCAACATCACAATAATAAATGATGAAGGGAAGAATCAGCAGTGGATGCTATCTACAGTTTTTGGGAACAGAACACTGACAGAGACCCAAAGTATCTCACAGGAAGTTATTAATTACAAAGGGGGAAAAGTGGAGAAATCTGGCAGTTCAAACTAGTGATGATGAAAGCCAAACAACAGCAATGGGACAAGAGGACATCATGGTTTCCTAATGTAAAGCACTGAAGGGGACGCATTACTTTTGCCAAAAATGATGAATAAGGAGAGAAATCAAACATTAAGTTTGAAAAAACAACATTTGACAGAAATAATTATTAACTACCTCAAGGAACTGGGATAAGTAGGAGTGGCCAGTAAGAAGCTGAGACAGTGCTCAAGAATATAACAGCAGCAGATGTCATAAATATGATACAAAATAGCCACTCCTGCTAAGGCTAGGACAGAGTACCCAAGGAAGAATTTTCCCTTCAGAGCTCAATAGTCAGACCTTGTTAGAAAAGATAACAGCCATCACTCACACTTTGGTGCTGTACCAGTGGGATTTGCTGGAAATTCACCCTCTGGAACTTGTCCACAAATCTATTCCATAGTACGTGCTGGCAATCTGTGTCCTGGATTTCCCCCACCATCAAAGGGGGAGAAAAAGCTGCTGTGAAGGACATTATTGTGACAACTGACAAAATTTGAATATAGATCATGTAGTTAGATAATAGCACTGTACTAATGTCAAATTCCCTTAATTTAATTATACTGCAGTTATAGGGGATTATCCTTACATATACCAAAACTCATCAAACAGTACATTTAAATATGTGCAGCTTCCTGTATGTTAATCTTATCTCAGTAAAGCTAAAAAATAAACAAATAACCTTTTAAAAAAGAGAATCTAAGTTTGGGGCTAAGGGTCATGTCTACACTCCTCCCAAATAAGTAAAAAATATATATATATAAATATATATCACCAAGCATACCAAAGTGAGAAATAAAATGCAACAAAATCTAGTATCCGTAGGAAGGGCTCATAGGAACAATACTTTTAAAGTTCTTATATGTGGTCTTTATGCTTAAACATCAGTTGGCTGGATGTGTGCCTCAATTCACATTTTTTTTCTATGAAAAATCTTAAAAATCTTTACTCCAGTCTTCCAGATTTAAGTACTAATGCTGGAGAGTCTAATGATAATCTGGCATTCTTTCCACCTAAGTGATGTAGTCTTTTTGTGTAGGTGCCCAAAGTTTTTTTTTTTTTTCCTCTAAAAGCCCTAGAACACATTTCAGTGGTGGCTGTTGTTTCAATTTTCCTAAGCACATGATGAACCCTTATAATATAGATGTTCATCTTTTAACGGCATTTTCTTGCTTTTGTTTTTTTCCTGTTTCTTTTGTCAGTCCGGGCACTTTTATTAATGTCCATATACTTATGTGCACATGCATATAAGATCTTCTTCTCACTTTATGAATTTCTTTCAGCTCTTTACTTGATTTGTTTTCACTTGTCTTTTTCCATCATTTCTTTCTTTTGTGGTACTTTCTAGAGTGTCTGCTCATTCAAGAACTTTCTGGTTTATCTTCATTTCTGAAATATTTCTCATTCGTTCCTCAAGTCTTGTCAGTTTTTCATGATCTCCTATAACATAGGAGTTCATTTACAAACTTTTCTAATTCAGTTTATTTTGTTTTTTCATAACATACTGTTTTATTTTTCCAGCTTATTTTGTAGAAATTATATCTGTGCTTTAAGACAAAATATACTGCTATCTTCACCTCTTTACATCTGTTATTCAGAGGACTACTGTCCTTTTTCTTATACTATCTTCCAATGACATAAAATTACAATACCTTCTATAAACCTTATTATAGTTGGATGGCTTTTCCTATACTTTTAAGTTTCCTATGTAAGATTTGTAAACAGACTGAGAAGGCTTTCCTAGATTCAGAGTTCAAAGGTTTCCTCTTATATTGTTACCACAAAGTATTCAAACCTAAGGTACTTAAGTGTGACCACTTCCCTAATACTTTCTGAGATCTGCCTCCTCCAGTGCCCCCTCCCACATGTATCTGTGTCTATTCTCCTCTTTACCCTTAAGTTCCTACTCTCATCAACTTTTATTTGCAGCAGTTTCTTTTCAGTGTGGGGCTCTGTTCGCTTCCTGAATATTTCTAAGAATCTCAGGAACCAGGCTGTCCCTGCTCCCTCATACTTTCCTGTGGCAAACGATCTCATTTCAGACCCTATTAGAAGTTTCTGGACCACATTTTGAATAGCACTCCCTAAAATACTTTGCTTTTTTTCAGAGAGTGCTGAGTGGCACAGTAAGGCAGACAGGTATCACTATAAATGTATGATCTCCAGGAGCAAGTGGGCCTCAACAAGATCTGCAGTTATAATACATTTTACTGGGAAATGCAATCCACTTTGCACACATGTAGACAAACCCTGTGTGTGTGTGTGTGTGTGTGTACCTACTCTTACCTTCTCTCCTGTTGGTAACAAAATGTCTCTCCCTCTATTCAAAGTCACCAATCTTTCCATCTATGCCTTCGATCAATCAATCCTGCTTTCTCAGAACACCTCACAAATCCCTTCTTTGGTATATTTGATAGCTCATTTAATTGAACTCTTCTTTCATATAACAAACATGCTTAAGCCTTTCCCGTTTACAAAAAAGCAATAATAACTCCATTTCTCTCTCTAACTACTGCATAATTCCTTTAATTCTCTAGAGTTGTCTTAACTATCCACATCTCTTTACTTCTACCCATTGTATAACCCCAACAGAGTTTCCCCTACTACTTCTCCATCAAAATATGCTTTGCACGACTGTCATGTTTCTAACACTAAAATGTTTTTGGCCGCTCTTATTTGACCTTGCGTGAATGCGACACTGTGAACCACCACTTTGTTAAGACTTTCTTTGCTTGGCTTCCGTGACACTACATTTTCCTGGCTTTCTCCTACCTCTTCTCAGTGTCCTTTCTAGGTTTCCATCCTACACACCCATAACATGTCCAAATACCTAAGGCCTTGTCCTAGGTGATCTCCTCACTCTAATCTCTAGAGTAAAGAAAGAAACACAGGGAGGACAACAGGACACCAAAAAGGAAGGGTCAGAGAAATGGAATGGAAGCCTTAATACCAAAAGATGGGTGGGGAAATGAGCTGAGGGTAGTAAAAGCAAGTTAAGGCATGTGACACACAAGTCAAGTCTAGAAGATAAGGAACAGAAGAAACATAAATCCACATGCACCAGTACAAAAGGCAGATACTAACGTCATGTGCTATAGGCTCTTCTCCTGGTTATCCTTAATGTTGAATACAGACAGTCAAGAGATCCCAGAAAGACTATTCATTCATAAGGAAGATAAAAAAAAGATCTTCCAGCAGTTATAAATCCCAATTACTATATATGACATTTTTCTTTTAAATTTATTGGTTTTTTTTTTAAGATTTTATTTATTCGTCAGAGACCGACAGAGAGAGAGAGAGAAAGAGAGAGAGAGAGAGAGGCAGAGACAAAGGCAGATGGAGAAGCAGGCTCCATGCAGGAAGGCCTGACATGGGACTGGATCCCGGGTCTCCAGTACAGCTCCCTGGGCCAAAGGTGGCGCTAAAACTCTGAGCCACCCAGGAGTCCCACTTTTAAATTTATTGTAGGGCAGCCAAGGTGGCTCAATGGTTTAGCGCCACCTTCGGCCCAGGGTGTGATCCTGGAGTCCCCGGATTGAGTCCCAAGTCAGGCTCCTTGCAGAGAGCCTGCTTCTCCCTCTGCCTGTGTCTCTGCCTCTCTCTTTCATGAGTAAATAAATAAAATCTTTTAAAAATAAAAATAAGGGATCCCTGGGTGGCGCAGCGGTTTAGCGCCTGCCTTTGGCCCAGGGCGCGATCCTGGAGACCCGGGATCGAATCCCATGTCGGGCTCCCGGTGCATGAAGCCTGCTTCTCCCTCTGCTTATGTCTCTGCTTCTCTCTCTCTCTCTCTCTCTCTGTGTGTGTGTGTGTGTGACTATCATAAATAAATAAAAATGTAAATAAATAAATAAATAAATAAAAATAAATAAAATAAATAAATAAATTTATTGTATTGTGACCAGAGTACCTATGGACAATGTGTTTTAGAAGAAATTAGACCAAAGTTCTTTGAAGAATCCTGTATTTTTACAACTTAGAAGAGGATTTGAAAACCATTTTTGAAAGACAAGGTAAACACGGAAAAACACTGAGGCAATTCAGCTGACACTTATGTTCACGTGTTGTTTTAAACACAAGTGTTTAAATATGCACCTATGTATATATTATGTGCATTTCCTATAGTACTAGAGTACCCTGTATATAACAAATCACATATACAAGACATTCTGAAAGAACAAAATCAGGGTAAAATATTTTTAAATGTTTTGCTAGTCATGATAGCTTCATACCACTATCCTCTAATGGTCCAAGATGTAATATACATTTAAGGCATAGTTCATCATTAATTCAGAGGATGTCAATTTCAAAGAGGGTTTTTGGTAATTTTGAAACTTTTAGGCACGTATTAGATTTGGTTAGAAAATCACTTATGTTAACCTCACAATAAGACTGATAAAGAAAAAATAAATAAAAAAATAAAAGACTGATAAAGAGCCTATGAAGTATCAGTTCTACCACTCTAATGCTGTTAGCTTACAAATTAGTATTATCTTTATCATAGCTTAAAAAAAATGAGACTTCAAAGATTCAAATAATTTAGGGCTGGTTGGAAAATCCATCACTCCATATACCTGATACAATAAACAATGGAACAGCAACAATTACAGCTTTCCATAGAATAGAGATCTTGCTGGCTAATCTACCACTGACTGCATATTCAGGTGCCAGGAAATGACAAGTATCTATCCCTCTACATAACACTAAAGAAGTCATCAGATATGAAGAGCCCCGAGCAGCTTTCCATATTTTCCGAAACTTGGGAGGAGCTGAGCTATTAGCATCCAACCTTGATGACAGACTTAAATACAACTCTCTATGCTATTAATTGGAGTTAAGGATCACTTTTTATAATTATTACACATACCCTACAACCTATAACTAAGGGACTCTCCAGGCTGCTGAAACTGAGGCACTTTCATGAGTGGCTTCCATATGGGAATTCCCTAGGAACTGAGATCCCAGGGCTTTATGTCCGGGTCCTGATAATGGCCTACCATGATCTTCAATTTTTCAGTCATTTTAGTTAAAATCAGAGTCTACAACCCATAAGCCAACTTATCCAAGAACATGTAAATTGTATTACAATACGTATGTATGTGTATGCACCAGCAAGCTAGGGGTGGATTGGAGGGGGGAGTGTCACAATAGGGTCTGCAGTATAGAAATCCTATTCCTTCCCTCGCAGCTGTGTACAGTTTGACAGGTTGTGCAGCACAAGGGACTACTTAATTTAAGAGGGCAAATGGGGATTAATATGCATTCCACTTCCTAAGGCATGTAATCCTTGGTACTACAGGTGACAAGTGAACACATATTCCTAAATCAGACAAAGTAACTTTTAGACTTACAGCAGCCTCAATTCCCCCACTCTTAGAATGCTTTGTATACCATATGTGAAAGGCAGCCATTTGACATGCTTATTAATGACAATCTACTTATCAAAGTACTTTAACTTAAATTCTAATGTTTTCCCCTCAACTCAATAAATTATGTTACCTCGTAATGTGGGACACATATATCCCATTTTGGAGACTACTGGTCTACTACGTACTTGAAAATGCAGGAGTAAATTTGAAAAAGGGGGGGGAGGTCAAGGTTTTAGGAAGAAATGTAGGGCTCATGCAAGTAGCTTGATAGTTTAACTTGGTGAGATCTCTAAGAAAAATCAGACAAAAATCTAGAGATCTGGGACACCTGGGTGGCTCAGCAGTTGAGCATCCGCCTTTGGCCCAGGGCGTGATCCTGGAGTCCTAGGATCGAGTCCCACATTGGGCTCCCCACCAGGAGCCTTTTTCTCCCTCTGCCTGTGTCTCTGTGTCTCTTGTGAATGAATAAATAAAATCTTAAAAAAAAAATCTAGAGATCGAAGAACCAAATTACCCACATGTGAGCATATTAAAAAGGTGCAATGCAATGTAATAATAGTATTTGACATCAACTTCCTACCAGGACAGAGTAACCAGTACCAAGACAAGTTTGCCTGCCATGTACAACTACATGTAACGGGGATAGATATATGAGGCAACTATCTTTGGGCATTGAACAACAGGCAGTGAGGACTGTGATTCCCTGAAGAAAAAAGGGAAATTCAGGAGGTAAACCCTAATAGGTCTTGATTCTCTACCTGGGGACTATCTCTCAGCCACAATTCAGGGAACTAGAGCTTAAGTAGAACACAGCTTAAAAAGCCAGAGAATTTGGGGCTTGAAGCAAATTAAGCACTGGAGAGAAGAGAGCTGCAAAGAGTGAGGGTGCCAGTAGTCTCTCTAGGGCTTCTCCAAGGCCTTCGCTGAAGGCTAACATGCAGGTGCACAGCAAGACTTTGGGACGCTTACCAGAGAACAGCTGCCAAGGGATGGAGAAAAGCAAACATACTAGAGGCCCAGCAGGAAGAAAGAGAAAACAAATTTTTAAGAAGTAGTCTTAAACTCGACCATACTAATAATTACTTAACATGTAAATGAATTAAACCATTAAAAACAAAAATTTACAGGTTGGGTAAAAAAGCAAGACACCACTATTCACTATCTACAAGAGACCTACTTTAAATAGAACGGTTAAAAGTAAAAGAATGGAAAAAATATACCATTCAAGTAGAGGTAAGAAGACTGGTGTAGCTGTATTAATGTAAAAACAATGTAGACTTCGTGAAACAGTAGTACAAGAGATAAACAACATTTCAGAGAGTTAAAAAGGGCAGGCAATTAATCAATAAGATAAAGCTTCAAAATATCTGTAGCAAAAACTAACCAGGAGTAAAGGAATAAAAGGTAAGTCAACAATCATGATAGAAGATTTTAACATTCTTCTCTCTGTAACTGATAGAACGAGTAGACCGGAAAAAAAAAAAAAAGAAAAAGAAAGAAAAAGAAAACCAAACCAATAAAATAAACATTTTTACAACACTATCAACCAACTTCACCTAACATTTACAGAATACTACACAGAACAACTGTAGATAGAATTTAATTTCTTTTTAAATACACGTAAATGGTCACCAAGATAGACAATATGTTAGGACATAAAATGTCTCAATAACTTTGAAAGATCTACGTCTTGGCTCAGGGAGTGATCCCAGGATCCTGGGATCAGGTCCCATGTTGGGCTCCCTGCCTGGAGCCTGCTTCTCCCTCTGCCTATGTACGCCTCTCTGTGTCTCTCATGAATGAATAAATAAATACTCTAAGGAAAAAAAAAAAGATTTATGTCTTAGAGTTGTCTTTTTTTTTACTACAATGGAATAAGCTATCCAGAAAATCCCCATGTATCTTTAATACATTTCTAAGCAACCCAAAAGAAATCAGAAGAAAAAATTTTAAATATTTTAATAGGATGTTAATTCAAACAATTTATTTGAGGTGGCAACATATGCTTAGCGAGAAAATTATACCTTTAAAAAAAGCAGAGACAAACAATAAATAAAATTAACAAAGCCAAAAGTTAGTTGGTAAGCCCTCAATAATAGCAAGCAAGAAAAAGAATACACATTACAAACAGAAACAAAAGAGGTCTGGGACATTGCTCAGGCCCCGAAAACATTAAAAGGGTTTGGGGAATACTGTGAACAAACATATACTAAAAATGTACCAATTAGATGAAACAGAAAATTTTCTTCAATTTACCAAAATGGATTCATGAAGAAATAGAAAAATTGAATCGCCCTGATCAAGACACTGAATCCCTAATCAAAAACCTTCTCATAAAGAAAACTCTAAGCACAGATGGATTCACTGAATTCTGTCAAATGTTTAAAGAAGAACTAATACTAATTTTACAAAACGTCTTTCAGAAAATTAGATGGAACACTTTACACATTTGAGGCCAGTTTTACCTTGATACTAAAAGCAGATAAACATATGAGAAGACCATCACCAATATTCCTCATAAACATAAAAAAGTCCTCAAAATATTAGCAAACCAAGTCCAGAAATACACATAAAGGTGACCAAGTACAGCATATCCTCAGAATGCAAGATAAGTTTAACATCTGAAAGTCAACATAATTTACCACATTAAGAGAAAAAAGGAGAAAACCCACACGATCATTTTAATAGATACAGAAAACGCATTTGACAAAATTCATCATCCAAAACGATTAAAATACCCAGCAGACTAGGAATAGAAAAGATCTTAATTTCGATAATGGGCATCTGTAAAAAGCTCATAGATCTAACATATAAATGGTGAGCAACTAACATCATCTTCCTAAGATCAAGAATAAGGCAAGGATGCCATCTCTCATTTAATAGTGAAATTAAACTTCTACTCAATATTGTACTGGAGGTCCTACCTAGCACAGTAAGGGGAAAAAATGACAATTAGGAATTGAAAGAAAAGTTGAAACTACCTACCTGTAAGCAATAGGATAGGCTACATAGAAAATCTTAAGGAATACACAAAAAACTACTAAGATTTAATCACTGAGTTTAGCAAGATAATGGGATACAATCAATATACAAGAGTTGATTGTATTGCAACTAGCAACAGTTGGAAATGATATTTTTAAAAACACCAATATCATTAAGCAACATTATCGTAAAATAGTTTGGAATATAAACTTCACAAATACTGTACAAGACTAATATGATCAAATAGTGCTGAGAGAAATTAAAGATCTAGATAAACAGGAAATAAAAGGTTTATAGGTAGGAATAGTCAATGTTGTTCAATCATTCTCCCCAAAGTGGTATCTGGACTTAATGCAATTCTCATCAAAATCATAGCAGACTTTCATGTAGAGATTAACAAGCTGATTCTAAAATTTATGAAGAATTGCAAATGACTTCAAAAAGCAAAACAATTTTGAAAAAGAACAAAACTGTCCAATTCAAAATTTGCTTTAAAAGCTACATCAATACAAAAAAAACACTTTACTACTGAATAGATCAACAGAACAGAAAAGTATAAAAATAAAGATTTGTGTTCAACTAATGTCTTTTTACAAAAATGCCACAAAGTGATATAAGGGAAAGTACTCTCTTCAATAAACAGTACTTTAACATATGGTTGAAAACATGAACCTCAACCCTCATACAAAATCACTCAAAATAGATTACAGATCTAAATACAATGACTAAAACTATAAAAATACTGAAAAGACAAAATCTTGGTAAACTTAGGGTAGGCAAAGAACTATTAGAACACAAAAATTACGGGGACCCCTGGGTGGCTCAGCGGTTTAGCGCCTGCCTTCCGCCCAGGGTGTGATCCTGGAGTCCCGGGGTCAAGTCCCACATCGGGCTTCCTGCATGGAGCCCACTTCTCCCTCTGCCTGTGTCTCTGCCTCTCTCTGTGTCTCTCATGAATAAATAAATAAAATATTTAAACACACACACACAAACACACACACACACACACACACACACACACACACAGGAGGATCCCTGGGTAGCTCAGCTGTTCATCGCCTGCCTTTGGCCCGGGGCGTGATTTTGGGGGTTCGGGATCAAGTCCCACATCTCGGTACCTGCATGGAGCCTGCTTCTTCCTCTGCCTGTGTCTCTGCCTGCCTCTCTCTCTCTCTCTCTCTCTCTCTCTCTCATGAATAAATAAATTAAACAAATCTTTAAAAAAAAACGCAAAAATTACTAAGTATAAAAGAAAAAATGGATAAATCAGGCAATCAAAATTTAAAACTTCAGCTCTGGGATCCCAGGGTGGTGCAGCGGTTTGGCGCCTGCCTTTGGCCCGGGAGGCGATCCTGGAGACCCGGGATCGAATCCCACGTCAGGCTCCCGGTGCATGGAGCCTGCTTCTCCCTCTGCCTGTGTCTCTGCCTCTGCCTCTCTCTCTCTCTCTCTCTGACTATCATAAATAAAAAATAATTAAATTAAATTAAATTAAATTAAATTAAATTAAATTAAATTAAATTAAATTAAAAAAATAAAATAAAATAAAATAAAATAAAATAAAATAAAAATAATAAAATAAAATAAAATAAAATAAAATAATAAAATAAAATAAAACTTAAGCTCTTCAAAAGACACCATTAAGAAAATGAACGGGCAAAAAAAAAAAAAAAAAAGAAAGAAAGAAAATGAACGGGCAAGCTACAGGAGTTAAATATGTATAAAACTGTATCTAACAAAGGACCAGGATATAGAACGTATATAAAGAATATTTACTTATCAATAATTAACCAATTACTTAACTTTAAAACTCTGCAAAAGAAAAACTGAAATTATACCAAAAAGCTATAATAGCAAATAAGCACAAGAAAAGACTCTCGTTATTCATCGGGGAAATGAAAATTAAAACCATGAGACTCCCCTTTGCACATCCTAGAAAGACTAAAATTAAAGACTAACGACACCCAAACTGGCAAAGATATGAACCAACTAGAACTCTCATACATCGCTGGAGGGAATGCAGAACAGTACAACAGTATTAATATACATTTATGACACAAAGAAGAAATTCCAATTTTTAGTATTTACCCAAGGAAATGATAACATACTACATAAACACTTGTCCACAAATATTTATAACAGTTTTATTCCTAGTAGCCACAAATTGAAAACAACAGTATGATTTCCATTAACAAGGTGAATATTGTATATAGAACTGTTTGTATATAAAACTGGTAGACAATATGGATCAATCTCAAATACTATTAATTCCTTGACACTGTATCTTGTACTCACAAGGTGATTTACACTTCTCACCAAGAACCCAAAGCAATCAAATCCCAAAATCGACAGTTACATTTTACAGACTGCCAGTTAGTAAAGAAGTCTAAAAAAAATTGATGGGTTCTTATTTTTTTACTCTTCCCTGGATAAATAATGTGACGCTTTTCAAGGGTATGCTCAGTACTCTTTTCAAAACAGCTTAGAGTTTGCTACTCTTTTGCTGAATACACTACAAAATATTGTACAATGTTGTACCATTTCTCCAAGATCAGTTTGTTTTCTGACTTCAGGTACCTATAATGTACCTAAAGAAAATCTGTTTTCTACATCCTTCCCTCTTTCCTGGATATAACTGCACACTAAGAAAATGGCAGTCATACCTGAGGTAGCTCATCCAACTTTAGCATGTGGTCACTCATCCTCATTCCTTCCAACTGGCAGGCAGCCTTATCAAAGGACAGTTTTGACCCATGTTCTCTATGGGGTCTTGGTAGTTACTGTAATTGTATCTGAGCATTTATAAATAATACATTCTTTTTCATTATAAATTAGCTTTATTTCTTTTGCATAAAAACATTTCAGAAGATTTATTTTCTATGAATTCCAATTAGGGTAACAGAGAACACCAAAAATGGTTTATAGAAATATCAGGTTTGATAATGCTGAAAACTATTATTCTATACCCTGAATGTTGGTCTTAATTTCCTAAGGAATCCTCCTATGATCAATTTTGTTTTGGAATATAACATGGCTTGACCTAATGAAACACTAGAATTTAATATTATACTCTAGAATTCTAAAACTATGCCAAGTTGGGCTCTCTGGAGGGCTAGGCTTAGAAATCTAATTTTTTTTAAAAGATTTTATTTCTTTATTTGAGAGAGAGAATGAGCAGGGAGGAGAGGCAGAGGGAGAGGGAAAAGTAGGCTCCCTGCTCAGCAGGTAGCCTGCCTTTGGGGCTCTGATCCTGGGATCCCAGGATTGTGAGATAACGACCTGAGCGGAAGGTAGACAACGCTAAACCAAATGAGCCATCCAGATACCCCTAAAAGTCTAATAAGTATACCAGTGCCTCTAGTAGAGCTAAATGAAAACCACTATCTAAAAGGGACAAGTATAACTGCAACATGATTGTGGCCTCAACAAAACTTGTTTTGTTTGGCCTAAAGAATGGGCCTGTGTGTGTGCGTGTGTGTGTGTGTGTGTGTGTGTGTGTGTTTTAATTTACTTGCCATTATCTAATACTAGAGAAAGCTCACACAAAAATCTGGGCTTCAGACTTCTCATTAAAAGAAATACTATATATATATATATATATCCTTCAATATATAGGATATATATTTTATATATATATATATCCTTCAATATATAGGATATATACACACACACACACACACACACACACACACATCCTTCAATACTGGCCCTCTGAGGGCACCTGGGTGGCTCAGCGATTGAGCATCTGCCTTTGGCTCAGGTCATGATCCAGGTCCTGGGATAGAGTCCCACATCCAGCTCCCTGCAGGGAGCCTGCTTCTCCCTCTGCCTGTGTCTCTGTGTCTCTGATCTCTCATGAATAAATAAATAAATAAAATCTTAAAAAAAAAAACTACTGGCCCTCTCTTCTCTTACATGACAATCTGCAAGAGCTGAGTTTGCTGCCCGCCTCCCTTTCACTCCTCACCTCCAACTCATAGTTCTCCAACTCATATAACTAGCTTAGCTCCTGTAGGGATTATATAGTTTGATCCATGATGACTGTACCCACAAGTTCATTAGGAGAATGAAGAACAGAGATGATGAAATGAACCCTATTTATTTATGAAACGTGCTGGCTAAAGTTTTATCTCAGCTAGTATTAGAGTAAGTTCACAAGGAGAGAGAGGAAGGAAGAACATATTCAAGTTAATAAGATTCAGGATAGGTAGTATTTTTAATTTATAGAAAATGACCCTCTTTTGTAACAGTGTATTTAAAGAATCATTTGTTAGAGACTCTGTCTTTCTCAGTATAAAAACAAAACCATTACCTTCCAATTTATATGCTTTCTTGAATTCTTGCTGCTTATACAAACACCAAGATAAAATATATTTAGACTAGAATCGCATAGAACATTTTGAGAAATCTGGAACTTAAAACCTGTCTCAGAGTTTAGTTTCGGAGCTTTTATTCCCCCTGTTCTCATTCATTCAGGTCTGAATGTCATGGCCAGGCACACGATAAACCTTAATTCTAGAATTACGCAAAATTCAGATCCCGATTGACTACTAGCCTATTTAACCAATTAAAATGCAAATAAAAGAGACCTTAGACTGTGTCTAAACATTAAGAACTAATATTTGTTTCACCTGTACTGAATTTCCAACAGGTGGGCCACATGAGAGAAAACAAGAGTGAAAGATCTGAGACTTCAGCCTATTTGCAGGCTAGCTTACCATGGTAGAAGGCAGACTCATGGCTGAGAGACCAGGGACGTTTATTAGCTACTCACAATAATAACGTAGGCCAAAGCTAGCATAAACCGAAGCATCAACATTTTTGCTCTCCTTCCCGGAACCCCAGTTCCCACCAGGCAAGGTCAAAGGGCCAGCTGACACCTGCACAGGCAATGGATTGTGTTACACCAGAAGAAACCTAAGCTTAGAGCACCCCAATCTTGTATCGTGGGTACTAAGCACGCCTGTCTTTAACTCCGGGGGACACCACACTGGACCACACGCAGGCCTGCTCTTTGCTCCGGTGGAAGACACTATCTCTATCTTCCAAGGCTGATCCTTATACAAACATCTTTCAAAAGCAGAAACCAAGGGCAGTCACAGTACCTCCCTGGCACGACCTGCAGAAACTGAGAGACCGCTGGAAAACTGGCTCCCTAGGCCAGATACTGTTCCAAACACAGAACCAAATGAAGAGTCTAACACTACTGTCTATCTATAGCACCGATTTCATACACCCCTTACATAGGCTCAATTACTTAATTAGCATTTTATCTCAAACTTCATCAACCAGACCCTCTGAAAGTATCCATCAAAAACGAATCATTCCCGTTTCTAATCACCTTCTACTTTTAAAAAGGAGGTGCTCCCGTATTGGCAAAGTCACAATTTACAATCCTCATTCTCCTAGGATGATTACTGCGCTTCCTTGGACTTTTTAAAGGTCTCAAACCTGTTAACGCTCGCAATGGGAACTACCTGTCAAAAGTCTCATTGCCCAGTAACAAATGCACCACCAAAGAGAACAGCAACTTCCACATCATCCAGCCGTCGTCTACAAAATACAAGAAAATCCTGCGCTCCCCCCCAAAAAAAATCACTCCCTTCTATTTCTCTTTACCCTTTACCGTAGCGAAAGAAAACCTTCCAATGCAAACACACACACACACACACACACACACACACACACACACATACACAACCAAAATACCGTCTCTTGGTTCTTTGTCCCGAGCAGAAGGGAGAGAAATCGGGGAACGCGTCAGAGCCCGAAACCTCCGTGCAGGACAGAAAACAGCATCCGGATCTGCACACGCCTCCCCGCAGAAGAGTCCCCGTCGCTCCGTCCTCACCCACCGCCCACCACCCCCGGCTCCAATAACGTGGGTCCGAACCGGGTGATTCGGGCCGTGCGGACCCGGGACGAAGCTCCGGGGGAGGCAGAGGGCGGAGCAGGTAACCGGATGCAGCGGGCCAAGCAGCCGCGAGCTACACAGCGCAGCCCGCTCCGGCCGAGGTTTTCCAAAGTGCGGAGGAGAACGCGGAGCCGCCGCCGCCAACACGGACCCTCCTCCGCGCCCCTCCCCCGCCGCGCACCCCCGGCGGCGGCGACGCGACAGCAGGTCCGGGGGGGGCCGCTCCTCAGGCTCCTCAGGCTCCCCTCCCCCCGCGCGCCCACCTTGGCCGCCTCTCACCTTGCGTGGCGAACCGCGAAGAGCCGCTGACCGGCGAGCCGGGGGCGGGGACGCGCGGCGGGGTCTCGGCCGAGCCCAGCACGGGCGGGGCAGCATGAGGTGGCGCTGGCAGGAGCGCGGGCGGGGCGGCAGCTTGGGCGCCGGCTCCGGAACTTCCCCGCACCGGGAAGGCTGCGCCCCGTCCGCCTCGCCAACCGCCTCGGCGCTCGACGAAGGCGCCCAGCCGGCCCTCGCCTCCCCGCTGTTCTCTCCGGCGCCCCCCGCCCCGCCCCGCCCGCCCCGGTCCCGGCCCACCTCAGGCCCCGCCCCCGCCCTCCCTCTCCCAGCAACTGAAGCGACGGCGAGGAGCGCGCCGCCCAACGGCCGCGGCGGGAGGCTGGGAGGTGGGAAGGCGCTTGCCCAGCCCCGCCCCCTCCCCAGGCGCGACCTCTGATTGGGCCTTGCTGTGCGTTGCGCTCCCCTAGGAAGATTCAGGGATCATTTGTTAATGACGGACCGGCTAATCGGTCCGCCTGCGTTAGCCCCGCCCACGGGGGGCGGAGCTCCGCCGCCGGGCGCTCAGCGCGGTTAATTAAGTAACTGGCATCAAAATCCTAGAACAATGCCAGATTTCAGGTTGTACTACAAAGCTGTGGTCATCAAGACAGTGTGGTACTGGCACAAAAACAGACACATAGATCAATGGAACAGAATAGAGAACCCAGAAGTGGACCCTCAACTTTATGGTCAACTAATATTCGATAAAGGAGGAAAGACTATCCACTGGAAGAAAGACAGTCTCTTCAATAAATGGTGCTGGGAACATTGGACATCCACATGCAGAAGAATGAAACTAGACCACTCTCTTTCACCATACACAAAGATAAACTCAAAATGGATGAAATATCTAAATGTGAGACAAGATTCCATCAAAATCCTAGAGGAGAACACAGGCAACACCCTTTTTGAACGCGGCCACAGTAACTTCTTGGAAGATACATCCACGAAGGCAAAAGAAACAAAAGCAAAAATGAACTATTGGGACTTCATCAAGATAAGAAGCTTTTGCACAGCAAAGGATCCAGTCAACAAAACTAAAAGACAACCTACAGAATGGGAGAAGATATTTGCAAATGACGTATCAGATAAAGGGCTAGTTTCCAAGATCTATAAAGAACTTATTAAACTCAACACCAAAGAAACAATCCAATCATGAAATGGGCAAAAGACATGAAGAGAAATCTCACAGAGGAAGACATGGACATGGCCAACATGCACATGAGAAAATGCTCTGCATCACTTGCCATCGGGGAAATACAAATCAAAACCACAATGAGATACCACCTCACACCAGTGAGAATTGGGAAAATTAACAAGGCAGGAAACCACAAATGTTGGAGAGGATGCGGAGAAAAGGGAACCCTCTTACACTGTTGGTGGGAATGTGAACTGGTGCAGCCACTCTGGAAAACTGTGTGGAGGTTCCTCAAAGAGTTAAAAATAGACCTGCCCTACGACCCAGCAATTGCACTGTTGGGGATTTACCCCAAAGATTCAGATGCAGTGACACGCCGGGACACTTGCACCCCGATGTTTCTAGCAGCAATGTCCACAATAGCCAAACTGTGGAAGGAGCCTCGGTGTCCATCGAAGATGAATGGATAAAGAAGATGTGGTTTATGTATACAATGGAATATTAGCCATTAGAAACGACAAATACCCACCATTTGCTTCAACGTGGATGGAACTGGAGGGTATTCTGCTGAGTGAAGTAAGTCAATCGGAGGACAAACAGTGTATGTTCTCATTCATTTGGGGAATATAAATAATAGTGAAAGGGAATATAAGGGAAGGGAGAAGAAGTGTGTGGGCAATATCAGAAAGGGAGACAGAACATAAAGACTCCTAACTCTGGGAAATGAACTAGGGGTGGTGGAAGGAGAGGAGAGCGGGGGGAGGGGGTGAATGGGTGACGGGCACTGAGGGGGGCACTTGACGAGATGAGCACTGGGTGTTATTCTGTATGTTGGTAAATTGAACACCAATAAAAAATAAATTTATTAAAAAAAAAGTCTGGGCATCAGGTTAGAAATCAAAGTGTCCACACCAAAACACTAACCACTAGGACATACTGGTTATTAGGAGAAGCTAGGAGCATATTATAGGAATCTAAAGGCAACAATCTTGCCTCCACCCACCATTGCTGGGCCTGTTTCATTTCACTACCAACCAGATCAAACCTATTATGAAAAACACGTAACACGTGTGTACCTTCTACCTGGAAGCATGTGCACCTTGCGAGGGGGGGTGGGGGGTGGGATGAGGGTGGGGGGGGTGAGGGATGGAAAAAGTCATTGAAGGAATTACTTGGACATCCTTAAGGCCTGAAAATTCATTCGTTTCTCCAACTGCTGTCCTATTTATGCAATAAAGAAAACTTTCTGACAATCTTAACCTATTAGTCTCTCGGAGACAGAACTATCTCTCCTCGTTTAAAAAGTAAATCGCCGACTTTAAAAATCGATTTCACCTTTTTTTTTTCCCCCACTGGTGGTGGTGGTGGAATTATTTAAACACTTCCAAGGCTCAAGAGAACATCAGTCCTTCCGCATCAGGTTCCATCATTCATGAGAGCGAGGAGCGAACTCAGGTGGCAAGCCCACGCTGCCCCCACGATGTCCCATCCACACGTTTCTCCACCTATAAAATTCCTCGCTTGCTAGCTCTTCACAGTCTCCATCCACTTGGTCATCCTTTGACCCTCCGCCGTATTCACCCTACCTACGGGGACCCCGATCCTCTGCAGGAAAACGAGACTTCTGCAAGCAAGTTACTTAATTTTTTTTTTGTAACAGCTTTATTGAGATATAATTCACATATCATATAATTCAGTATATAGTTCAAAGACTTTTGGCATATTCACAGAGTTATGCATCCATCGCCATAATCAATTTTACAAATTTTCATCACCCTAAACAGAAATCCTGTATCCCGTAGTCATTACCTGACAATCTTCCATTGCCCATTCCCAGCCCTAAGCAATGACGAATCTAGTTTCTGGACATTTCATATAAATGGAATCACACAATATGTGGGCTTCTTTCACTTAGCATATGTTCTCAGGGTTCATCTATGTTGAGGTTTGTATCAGCATTTCATCCTTTTTTATGGCTGAGTAATATTACATTGTATAGACAAGCCATATCTTGATTATGCACTCATCAGTTCATGGACATTGGGATTATTTCCATTTATTTTAGTTATTATGAATAATGCTGCAATGAACATTTGTTGTTTTAATAAATTTATTTTTTATTGGTGTTCAATTTGCCAAGATATAGAATAACACCCAGTGCTCATCCCGTCAAGTGCCCCCCTCAGTGCCCATCACCCAGTCCCCCCCACCCCCCGCCCTCCTCCCTTTCCACCTCCCCTAGTTCCTTTCCCAGAGTTAGGAGTCTTCATGTTCTGTCTCCCTTTCTGATATTTCCCACACATTTCTTCTCCCTTCCCTTCTATTCCCTTTCACTATTATTTATATTCCCCAAATGAATCAGACCATATGTTTGTCCTTGTCCGACTGACTTACTCCACTCAGCATAATACCCTCCAGTTCCATCCATGTTGAAGCAAACGGTGGGTATTTGTCATTTCTAATGGCTGAGGAATATTCCATTGTATACATAAACCACATCTTCTTTATCCATTCATCTTTCGATGGACCCCGAAGCTCCTTCCACAGTTTGGCTATTGTGGACATTGCTGCTATAAACATCGGGGTGCAGGTGTCCCGGCGTTTCATTGCATCTGTATCTTTGGGGTAAATCCCCAGCAGTGCAATTGCTGGGTCGTAGGGCAGGTCTATTTTTAACTCTTTGAGGAACCTCCACACAGTTTTCCAGAGTGGCTGCACCAGTTCACATTCCCACCAGCAGTGTAAGAGGGTTCCCTTTTCTCCGCATCCTCTCCAACATTTGTGGTTTCCTGCCTTGTTAATTTTCCCCATTCTCAAGGGTGTGAGGTGGTGTCTCATTGTGGTTTTGATTTGTATTTCCCTGATGGCGAGGGATGCAGAGCATTTTCTCGCGTGCATGTCGGCCATGTGTATGTCTTCCTCTGTGAGATTTCTCTTCATGCCTTTTGCCCATTTCATGATTGGATTGTTTGTTTCTTTGCTGTTGAGTTTCATAAGTTCTTTATAGATCTTGGAAACTAGCGCTTTATCTGATACGTCATTTGCAAATATCTTCTCCCATTCTGTAGGTTGTCTTCTAGTTTTGTTGACTGTATCCTTTGCTGTGCAAAAGCTTCTTATCTTGATGAAGTCCCAATAGTTCATTTTTGCTTTTGTTTCTTTTGCCTTCGTGGATGTATCTTGCAAGAAGTTACTGTGGCCGCGTTCAAAAAGGGTGTTGCCTGTGTTCTCTAGGATTTTGATGCCAGTTACTTAATTAACCGCGCTGAGTGCCCGGCGGCGGAGCTCCGCCCCCTGTGGGCGGGGCTAACGCAGGCGGACCAATTAGCCGGTCCGTCATTAACAAATGATCCCTGAATCTTCCTAGGGGAGCGCAACGCACAGCAAGGCCCAATCAGAGGCCGCGGCTGCGGAGGGGGCGGGGCTGGGCAAGCGCCTTCCCACCTCCCAGCCTCCCGCCGCGGCCGTTGGGCGGCGCGCTCCTCGCCGTCGCTTCAGTTGCTGGGAGAGGGAGGGCGGGGGCGGGGCCTGAGGTGGGCCGGGACCGGGGCGGGCGGGGTGGGGGGCGCCGGAGAGAACGGCGGGGAGGCGAGGGCCGGCTGGGCGCCTTCGTCGAGCGCTGAGGCGGTTGGCGAGGCGGACGGGGCGCAGCCTTCCCGGTGCGGGGAAGTTCCGGAGCCGGCGCCCAAGCTGCCGCCCCGCCCGCGCTCCTGCCAGCGCCACCTCATGCTGCCCCGCCCGTGCTGGGCTCGGCCGAGACCCCGCCGCGCGTCCCCGCCCCCGGCTCGCCGGTCAGCGGCTCTTCGCGGTTCGCCACGCAAGGTGAGAGGCGGCCAAGGTGGGCGCGCGGGGGGAGGGGAGCCTGAGGAGCCTGAGGAGCGGCCCCCCCCGGACCTGCTGTCGCGTCGCCGCCGCCGGGGGTGCGCGGCGGGGGAGGGGCGCGGAGGAGGGTCCGTGTTGGCGGCGGCGGCTCCGCGTTCTCCTCCGCACTTTGGAAAACCTCGGCCGGAGCGGGCTGCGCTGTGTAGCTCGCGGCTGCTTGGCCCGCTGCATCCGGTTACCTGCTCCGCCCTCTGCCTCCCCCGGAGCTTCGTCCCGGGTCCGCACGGCCCGAATCACCCGGTTCGGACCCACGTTATTGGAGCCGGGGGTGGTGGGCGGTGGGTGAGGACGGAGCGACGGGGACTCTTCTGCGGGGAGGCGTGTGCAGATCCGGATGCTGTTTTCTGTCCTGCACGGAGGTTTCGGGCTCTGACGCGTTCCCCGATTTCTCTCCCTTCTGCTCGGGACAAAGAACCAAGAGACGGTATTTTGGTTGTGTATGTGTGTGTGTGTGTGTGTGTGTGTGTGTGTGTGTTTGCATTGGAAGGTTTTCTTTCGCTACGGTAAAGGGTAAAGAGAAATAGAAGGGAGTGATTTTTTTTGGGGGGGAGCGCAGGATTTTCTTGTATTTTGTAGACGACGGCTGGATGATGTGGAAGTTGCTGTTCTCTTTGGTGGTGCATTTGTTACTGGGCAATGAGACTTTTGACAGGTAGTTCCCATTGCGAGCGTTAACAGGTTTGAGACCTTTAAAAAGTCCAAGGAAGCGCAGTAATCATCCTAGGAGAATGAGGATTGTAAATTGTGACTTTGCCAATACGGGAGCACCTCCTTTTTAAAAGTAGAAGGTGATTAGAAACGGGAATGATTCGTTTTTGATGGATACTTTCAGAGGGTCTGGTTGATGAAGTTTGAGATAAAATGCTAATTAAGTAATTGAGCCTATGTAAGGGGTGTATGAAATCGGTGCTATAGATAGACAGTAGTGTTAGACTCTTCATTTGGTTCTGTGTTTGGAACAGTATCTGGCCTAGGGAGCCAGTTTTCCAGCGGTCTCTCAGTTTCTGCAGGTCGTGCCAGGGAGGTACTGTGACTGCCCTTGGTTTCTGCTTTTGAAAGATGTTTGTATAAGGATCAGCCTTGGAAGATAGAGATAGTGTCTTCCACCGGAGCAAAGAGCAGGCCTGCGTGTGGTCCAGTGTGGTGTCCCCCGGAGTTAAAGACAGGCGTGCTTAGTACCCACGATACAAGATTGGGGTGCTCTAAGCTTAGGTTTCTTCTGGTGTAACACAATCCATTGCCTGTGCAGGTGTCAGCTGGCCCTTTGACCTTGCCTGGTGGGAACTGGGGTTCCGGGAAGGAGAGCAAAAATGTTGATGCTTCGGTTTATGCTAGCTTTGGCCTACGTTATTATTGTGAGTAGCTAATAAACGTCCCTGGTCTCTCAGCCATGAGTCTGCCTTCTACCATGGTAAGCTAGCCTGCAAATAGGCTGAAGTCTCAGATCTTTCACTCTTGTTTTCTCTCATGTGGCCCACCTGTTGGAAATTCAGTACAGGTGAAACAAATATTAGTTCTTAATGTTTAGACACAGTCTAAGGTCTCTTTTATTTGCATTTTAATTGGTTAAATAGGCTAGTAGTCAATCGGGATCTGAATTTTGCGTAATTCTAGAATTAAGGTTTATCGTGTGCCTGGCCATGACATTCAGACCTGAATGAATGAGAACAGGGGGAATAAAAGCTCCGAAACTAAACTCTGAGACAGGTTTTAAGTTCCAGATTTCTCAAAATGTTCTATGCGATTCTAGTCTAAATATATTTTATCTTGGTGTTTGTATAAGCAGCAAGAATTCAAGAAAGCATATAAATTGGAAGGTAATGGTTTTGTTTTTATACTGAGAAAGACAGAGTCTCTAACAAATGATTCTTTAAATACACTGTTACAAAAGAGGGTCATTTTCTATAAATTAAAAATACTACCTATCCTGAATCTTATTAACTTGAATATGTTCTTCCTTCCTCTCTCTCCTTGTGAACTTACTCTAATACTAGCTGAGATAAAACTTTAGCCAGCACGTTTCATAAATAAATAGGGTTCATTTCATCATCTCTGTTCTTCATTCTCCTAATGAACTTGTGGGTACAGTCATCATGGATCAAACTATATAATCCCTACAGGAGCTAAGCTAGTTATATGAGTTGGAGAACTATGAGTTGGAGGTGAGGAGTGAAAGGGAGGCGGGCAGCAAACTCAGCTCTTGCAGATTATCATGTAAGAGAAGAGAGGGCCAGTAGTTTTTTTTTTTAAGATTTTATTTATTTATTTATTCATGAGAGATCAGAGACACAGAGACACAGGCAGAGGGAGAAGCAGGCTCCCTGCAGGGAGCTGGATGTGGGACTCTATCCCAGGACCTGGATCATGACCTGAGCCAAAGGCAGATGCTCAATCGCTGAGCCACCCAGGTGCCCTCAGAGGGCCAGTATTGAAGGATGTGTGTGTGTGTGTGTGTGTGTGTGTGTGTGTGTGTGTGTATATATCCTATATATTGAAGGATATATATATATATAAAATATATATCCTATATATTGAAGGATATATATATATATATATAGTATTTCTTTTAATGAGAAGTCTGAAGCCCAGATTTTTGTGTGAGCTTTCTCTAGTATTAGATAATGGCAAGTAAATTAAAACACACACACACACACACACACACACACGCACACACACAGGCCCATTCTTTAGGCCAAACAAAACAAGTTTTGTTGAGGCCACAATCATGTTGCAGTTATACTTGTCCCTTTTAGATAGTGGTTTTCATTTAGCTCTACTAGAGGCACTGGTATACTTATTAGACTTTTAGGGGTATCTGGATGGCTCATTTGGTTTAGCGTTGTCTACCTTCCGCTCAGGTCGTTATCTCACAATCCTGGGATCCCAGGATCAGAGCCCCAAAGGCAGGCTACCTGCTGAGCAGGGAGCCTACTTTTCCCTCTCCCTCTGCCTCTCCTCCCTGCTCATTCTCTCTCTCAAATAAAGAAATAAAATCTTTTTAAAAAAATTAGATTTCTAAGCCTAGCCCTCCAGAGAGCCCAACTTGGCATAGTTTTAGAATTCTAGAGTATAATATTAAATTCTAGTGTTTCATTAGGTCAAGCCATGTTATATTCCAAAACAAAATTGATCATAGGAGGATTCCTTAGGAAATTAAGACCAACATTCAGGGTATAGAATAATAGTTTTCAGCATTATCAAACCTGATATTTCTATAAACCATTTTTGGTGTTCTCTGTTACCCTAATTGGAATTCATAGAAAATAAATCTTCTGAAATGTTTTTATGCAAAAGAAATAAAGCTAATTTATAATGAAAAAGAATGTATTATTTATAAATGCTCAGATACAATTACAGTAACTACCAAGACCCCATAGAGAACATGGGTCAAAACTGTCCTTTGATAAGGCTGCCTGCCAGTTGGAAGGAATGAGGATGAGTGACCACATGCTAAAGTTGGATGAGCTACCTCAGGTATGACTGCCATTTTCTTAGTGTGCAGTTATATCCAGGAAAGAGGGAAGGATGTAGAAAACAGATTTTCTTTAGGTACATTATAGGTACCTGAAGTCAGAAAACAAACTGATCTTGGAGAAATGGTACAACATTGTACAATATTTTGTAGTGTATTCAGCAAAAGAGTAGCAAACTCTAAGCTGTTTTGAAAAGAGTACTGAGCATACCCTTGAAAAGCGTCACATTATTTATCCAGGGAAGAGTAAAAAAATAAGAACCCATCAATTTTTTTTAGACTTCTTTACTAACTGGCAGTCTGTAAAATGTAACTGTCGATTTTGGGATTTGATTGCTTTGGGTTCTTGGTGAGAAGTGTAAATCACCTTGTGAGTACAAGATACAGTGTCAAGGAATTAATAGTATTTGAGATTGATCCATATTGTCTACCAGTTTTATATACAAACAGTTCTATATACAATATTCACCTTGTTAATGGAAATCATACTGTTGTTTTCAATTTGTGGCTACTAGGAATAAAACTGTTATAAATATTTGTGGACAAGTGTTTATGTAGTATGTTATCATTTCCTTGGGTAAATACTAAAAATTGGAATTTCTTCTTTGTGTCATAAATGTATATTAATACTGTTGTACTGTTCTGCATTCCCTCCAGCGATGTATGAGAGTTCTAGTTGGTTCATATCTTTGCCAGTTTGGGTGTCGTTAGTCTTTAATTTTAGTCTTTCTAGGATGTGCAAAGGGGAGTCTCATGGTTTTAATTTTCATTTCCCCGATGAATAACGAGAGTCTTTTCTTGTGCTTATTTGCTATTATAGCTTTTTGGTATAATTTCAGTTTTTCTTTTGCAGAGTTTTAAAGTTAAGTAATTGGTTAATTATTGATAAGTAAATATTCTTTATATACGTTCTATATCCTGGTCCTTTGTTAGATACAGTTTTATACATATTTAACTCCTGTAGCTTGCCCGTTCATTTTCTTTCTTTCTTTTTTTTTTTTTTTTTTGCCCGTTCATTTTCTTAATGGTGTCTTTTGAAGAGCTTAAGTTTTATTTTATTTTATTATTTTATTTTATTTTATTTTATTTTATTATTTTTTATTTTATTTTATTTTATTTTATTTTATTTTATTTTTTTAATTTAATTTAATTTAATTTAATTTAATTTAATTTAATTTAATTATTTTTTATTTATGATAGTCAGAGAGAGAGAGAGAGAGAGGCAGAGGCAGAGACACAGGCAGAGGGAGAAGCAGGCTCCATGCACCGGGAGCCTGACGTGGGATTCGATCCCGGGTCTCCAGGATCGCCTCCCGGGCCAAAGGCAGGCGCCAAACCGCTGCACCACCCTGGGATCCCAGAGCTGAAGTTTTAAATTTTGATTGCCTGATTTATCCATTTTTTCTTTTATACTTAGTAATTTTTGCGTTTTTTTTTAAAGATTTGTTTAATTTATTTATTCATGAGAGAGAGAGAGAGAGAGAGAGAGAGAGAGGCAGGCAGAGACACAGGCAGAGGAAGAAGCAGGCTCCATGCAGGTACCGAGATGTGGGACTTGATCCCGAACCCCCAAAATCACGCCCCGGGCCAAAGGCAGGCGATGAACAGCTGAGCTACCCAGGGATCCTCCTGTGTGTGTGTGTGTGTGTGTGTGTGTGTGTGTGTTTGTGTGTGTGTGTTTAAATATTTTATTTATTTATTCATGAGAGACACAGAGAGAGGCAGAGACACAGGCAGAGGGAGAAGTGGGCTCCATGCAGGAAGCCCGATGTGGGACTTGACCCCGGGACTCCAGGATCACACCCTGGGCGGAAGGCAGGCGCTAAACCGCTGAGCCACCCAGGGGTCCCCGTAATTTTTGTGTTCTAATAGTTCTTTGCCTACCCTAAGTTTACCAAGATTTTGTCTTTTCAGTATTTTTATAGTTTTAGTCATTGTATTTAGATCTGTAATCTATTTTGAGTGATTTTGTATGAGGGTTGAGGTTCATGTTTTCAACCATATGTTAAAGTACTGTTTATTGAAGAGAGTACTTTCCCTTATATCACTTTGTGGCATTTTTGTAAAAAGACATTAGTTGAACACAAATCTTTATTTTTATACTTTTCTGTTCTGTTGATCTATTCAGTAGTAAAGTGTTTTTTTTGTATTGATGTAGCTTTTAAAGCAAATTTTGAATTGGACAGTTTTGTTCTTTTTCAAAATTGTTTTGCTTTTTGAAGTCATTTGCAATTCTTCATAAATTTTAGAATCAGCTTGTTAATCTCTACATGAAAGTCTGCTATGATTTTGATGAGAATTGCATTAAGTCCAGATACCACTTTGGGGAGAATGATTGAACAACATTGACTATTCCTACCTATAAACCTTTTATTTCCTGTTTATCTAGATCTTTAATTTCTCTCAGCACTATTTGATCATATTAGTCTTGTACAGTATTTGTGAAGTTTATATTCCAAACTATTTTACGATAATGTTGCTTAATGATATTGGTGTTTTTAAAAATATCATTTCCAACTGTTGCTAGTTGCAATACAATCAACTCTTGTATATTGATTGTATCCCATTATCTTGCTAAACTCAGTGATTAAATCTTAGTAGTTTTTTGTGTATTCCTTAAGATTTTCTATGTAGCCTATCCTATTGCTTACAGGTAGGTAGTTTCAACTTTTCTTTCAATTCCTAATTGTCATTTTTTCCCCTTACTGTGCTAGGTAGGACCTCCAGTACAATATTGAGTAGAAGTTTAATTTCACTATTAAATGAGAGATGGCATCCTTGCCTTATTCTTGATCTTAGGAAGATGATGTTAGTTGCTCACCATTTATATGTTAGATCTATGAGCTTTTTACAGATGCCCATTATCGAAATTAAGATCTTTTCTATTCCTAGTCTGCTGGGTATTTTAATCGTTTTGGATGATGAATTTTGTCAAATGCGTTTTCTGTATCTATTAAAATGATCGTGTGGGTTTTCTCCTTTTTTCTCTTAATGTGGTAAATTATGTTGACTTTCAGATGTTAAACTTATCTTGCATTCTGAGGATATGCTGTACTTGGTCACCTTTATGTGTATTTCTGGACTTGGTTTGCTAATATTTTGAGGACTTTTTTATGTTTATGAGGAATATTGGTGATGGTCTTCTCATATGTTTATCTGCTTTTAGTATCAAGGTAAAACTGGCCTCAAATGTGTAAAGTGTTCCATCTAATTTTCTGAAAGACGTTTTGTAAAATTAGTATTAGTTCTTCTTTAAACATTTGACAGAATTCAGTGAATCCATCTGTGCTTAGAGTTTTCTTTATGAGAAGGTTTTTGATTAGGGATTCAGTGTCTTGATCAGGGCGATTCAATTTTTCTATTTCTTCATGAATCCATTTTGGTAAATTGAAGAAAATTTTCTGTTTCATCTAATTGGTACATTTTTAGTATATGTTTGTTCACAGTATTCCCCAAACCCTTTTAATGTTTTCGGGGCCTGAGCAATGTCCCAGACCTCTTTTGTTTCTGTTTGTAATGTGTATTCTTTTTCTTGCTTGCTATTATTGAGGGCTTACCAACTAACTTTTGGCTTTGTTAATTTTATTTATTGTTTGTCTCTGCTTTTTTTAAAGGTATAATTTTCTCGCTAAGCATATGTTGCCACCTCAAATAAATTGTTTGAATTAACATCCTATTAAAATATTTAAAATTTTTTCTTCTGATTTCTTTTGGGTTGCTTAGAAATGTATTAAAGATACATGGGGATTTTCTGGATAGCTTATTCCATTGTAGTAAAAAAAAAGACAACTCTAAGACATAAATCTTTTTTTTTTTCCTTAGAGTATTTATTTATTCATTCATGAGAGACACAGAGAGGCGTACATAGGCAGAGGGAGAAGCAGGCTCCAGGCAGGGAGCCCAACATGGGACCTGATCCCAGGATCCTGGGATCACTCCCTGAGCCAAGACGTAGATCTTTCAAAGTTATTGAGACATTTTATGTCCTAACATATTGTCTATCTTGGTGACCATTTACGTGTATTTAAAAAGAAATTAAATTCTATCTACAGTTGTTCTGTGTAGTATTCTGTAAATGTTAGGTGAAGTTGGTTGATAGTGTTGTAAAAATGTTTATTTTATTGGTTTGGTTTTCTTTTTCTTTCTTTTTCTTTTTTTTTTTTTTCCGGTCTACTCGTTCTATCAGTTACAGAGAGAAGAATGTTAAAATCTTCTATCATGATTGTTGACTTACCTTTTATTCCTTTACTCCTGGTTAGTTTTTGCTACAGATATTTTGAAGCTTTATCTTATTGATTAATTGCCTGCCCTTTTTAACTCTCTGAAATGTTGTTTATCTCTTGTACTACTGTTTCACGAAGTCTACATTGTTTTTACATTAATACAGCTACACCAGTCTTCTTACCTCTACTTGAATGGTATATTTTTTCCATTCTTTTACTTTTAACCGTTCTATTTAAAGTAGGTCTCTTGTAGATAGTGAATAGTGGTGTCTTGCTTTTTTACCCAACC
Organism: Vulpes vulpes; assembly: GCF_048418805.1. NCBI lineage: Eukaryota > Metazoa > Chordata > Mammalia > Carnivora > Canidae > Vulpes > Vulpes vulpes. The sequence continues at coordinate 17,477,708 of NC_132786.1, read as the reverse complement.
TGTAAATTTTTGTTTTTAATGGTTTAATTCATTTACATGTTAAGTAATTATTAGTATGGTCGAGTTTAAGACTACTTCTTAAAAATTTGTTTTCTCTTTCTTCCTGCTGGGCCTCTAGTATGTTTGCTTTTCTCCATCCCTTGGCAGCTGTTCTCTGGTAAGCGTCCCAAAGTCTTGCTGTGCACCTGCATGTTAGCCTTCAGCGAAGGCCTTGGAGAAGCCCTAGAGAGACTACTGGCACCCTCACTCTTTGCAGCTCTCTTCTCTCCAGTGCTTAATTTGCTTCAAGCCCCAAATTCTCTGGCTTTTTAAGCTGTGTTCTACTTAAGCTCTAGTTCCCTGAATTGTGGCTGAGAGATAGTCCCCAGGTAGAGAATCAAGACCTATTAGGGTTTACCTCCTGAATTTCCCTTTTTTCTTCAGGGAATCACAGTCCTCACTGCCTGTTGTTCAATGCCCAAAGATAGTTGCCTCATATATCTATCCCCGTTACATGTAGTTGTACATGGCAGGCAAACTTGTCTTGGTACTGGTTACTCTGTCCTGGTAGGAAGTTGATGTCAAATACTATTATTACATTGCATTGCACCTTTTTAATATGCTCACATGTGGGTAATTTGGTTCTTCGATCTCTAGATTTTTTTTTTAAGATTTTATTTATTCATTCACAAGAGACACAGAGACACAGGCAGAGGGAGAAAAAGGCTCCTGGTGGGGAGCCCAATGTGGGACTCGATCCTAGGACTCCAGGATCACGCCCTGGGCCAAAGGCGGATGCTCAACTGCTGAGCCACCCAGGTGTCCCAGATCTCTAGATTTTTGTCTGATTTTTCTTAGAGATCTCACCAAGTTAAACTATCAAGCTACTTGCATGAGCCCTACATTTCTTCCTAAAACCTTGACCTCCCCCCCCTTTTTCAAATTTACTCCTGCATTTTCAAGTACGTAGTAGACCAGTAGTCTCCAAAATGGGATATATGTGTCCCACATTACGAGGTAACATAATTTATTGAGTTGAGGGGAAAACATTAGAATTTAAGTTAAAGTACTTTGATAAGTAGATTGTCATTAATAAGCATGTCAAATGGCTGCCTTTCACATATGGTATACAAAGCATTCTAAGAGTGGGGGAATTGAGGCTGCTGTAAGTCTAAAAGTTACTTTGTCTGATTTAGGAATATGTGTTCACTTGTCACCTGTAGTACCAAGGATTACATGCCTTAGGAAGTGGAATGCATATTAATCCCCATTTGCCCTCTTAAATTAAGTAGTCCCTTGTGCTGCACAACCTGTCAAACTGTACACAGCTGCGAGGGAAGGAATAGGATTTCTATACTGCAGACCCTATTGTGACACTCCCCCCTCCAATCCACCCCTAGCTTGCTGGTGCATACACATACATACGTATTGTAATACAATTTACATGTTCTTGGATAAGTTGGCTTATGGGTTGTAGACTCTGATTTTAACTAAAATGACTGAAAAATTGAAGATCATGGTAGGCCATTATCAGGACCCGGACATAAAGCCCTGGGATCTCAGTTCCTAGGGAATTCCCATATGGAAGCCACTCATGAAAGTGCCTCAGTTTCAGCAGCCTGGAGAGTCCCTTAGTTATAGGTTGTAGGGTATGTGTAATAATTATAAAAAGTGATCCTTAACTCCAATTAATAGCATAGAGAGTTGTATTTAAGTCTGTCATCAAGGTTGGATGCTAATAGCTCAGCTCCTCCCAAGTTTCGGAAAATATGGAAAGCTGCTCGGGGCTCTTCATATCTGATGACTTCTTTAGTGTTATGTAGAGGGATAGATACTTGTCATTTCCTGGCACCTGAATATGCAGTCAGTGGTAGATTAGCCAGCAAGATCTCTATTCTATGGAAAGCTGTAATTGTTGCTGTTCCATTGTTTATTGTATCAGGTATATGGAGTGATGGATTTTCCAACCAGCCCTAAATTATTTGAATCTTTGAAGTCTCATTTTTTTTAAGCTATGATAAAGATAATACTAATTTGTAAGCTAACAGCATTAGAGTGGTAGAACTGATACTTCATAGGCTCTTTATCAGTCTTTTATTTTTTTATTTATTTTTTCTTTATCAGTCTTATTGTGAGGTTAACATAAGTGATTTTCTAACCAAATCTAATACGTGCCTAAAAGTTTCAAAATTACCAAAAACCCTCTTTGAAATTGACATCCTCTGAATTAATGATGAACTATGCCTTAAATGTATATTACATCTTGGACCATTAGAGGATAGTGGTATGAAGCTATCATGACTAGCAAAACATTTAAAAATATTTTACCCTGATTTTGTTCTTTCAGAATGTCTTGTATATGTGATTTGTTATATACAGGGTACTCTAGTACTATAGGAAATGCACATAATATATACATAGGTGCATATTTAAACACTTGTGTTTAAAACAACACGTGAACATAAGTGTCAGCTGAATTGCCTCAGTGTTTTTCCGTGTTTACCTTGTCTTTCAAAAATGGTTTTCAAATCCTCTTCTAAGTTGTAAAAATACAGGATTCTTCAAAGAACTTTGGTCTAATTTCTTCTAAAACACATTGTCCATAGGTACTCTGGTCACAATACAATAAATTTATTTATTTATTTTATTTATTTTTATTTATTTATTTATTTATTTACATTTTTATTTATTTATGATAGTCACACACACACACACACAGAGAGAGAGAGAGAGAGAGAGAGAAGCAGAGACATAAGCAGAGGGAGAAGCAGGCTTCATGCACCGGGAGCCCGACATGGGATTCGATCCCGGGTCTCCAGGATCGCGCCCTGGGCCAAAGGCAGGCGCTAAACCGCTGCGCCACCCAGGGATCCCTTATTTTTATTTTTAAAAGATTTTATTTATTTACTCATGAAAGAGAGAGGCAGAGACACAGGCAGAGGGAGAAGCAGGCTCTCTGCAAGGAGCCTGACTTGGGACTCAATCCGGGGACTCCAGGATCACACCCTGGGCCGAAGGTGGCGCTAAACCATTGAGCCACCTTGGCTGCCCTACAATAAATTTAAAAGTGGGACTCCTGGGTGGCTCAGAGTTTTAGCGCCACCTTTGGCCCAGGGAGCTGTACTGGAGACCCGGGATCCAGTCCCATGTCAGGCCTTCCTGCATGGAGCCTGCTTCTCCATCTGCCTTTGTCTCTGCCTCTCTCTCTCTCTCTCTTTCTCTCTCTCTCTCTGTCGGTCTCTGACGAATAAATAAAATCTTAAAAAAAAAACCAATAAATTTAAAAGAAAAATGTCATATATAGTAATTGGGATTTATAACTGCTGGAAGATCTTTTTTTTATCTTCCTTATGAATGAATAGTCTTTCTGGGATCTCTTGACTGTCTGTATTCAACATTAAGGATAACCAGGAGAAGAGCCTATAGCACATGACGTTAGTATCTGCCTTTTGTACTGGTGCATGTGGATTTATGTTTCTTCTGTTCCTTATCTTCTAGACTTGACTTGTGTGTCACATGCCTTAACTTGCTTTTACTACCCTCAGCTCATTTCCCCACCCATCTTTTGGTATTAAGGCTTCCATTCCATTTCTCTGACCCTTCCTTTTTGGTGTCCTGTTGTCCTCCCTGTGTTTCTTTCTTTACTCTAGAGATTAGAGTGAGGAGATCACCTAGGACAAGGCCTTAGGTATTTGGACATGTTATGGGTGTGTAGGATGGAAACCTAGAAAGGACACTGAGAAGAGGTAGGAGAAAGCCAGGAAAATGTAGTGTCACGGAAGCCAAGCAAAGAAAGTCTTAACAAAGTGGTGGTTCACAGTGTCGCATTCACGCAAGGTCAAATAAGAGCGGCCAAAAACATTTTAGTGTTAGAAACATGACAGTCGTGCAAAGCATATTTTGATGGAGAAGTAGTAGGGGAAACTCTGTTGGGGTTATACAATGGGTAGAAGTAAAGAGATGTGGATAGTTAAGACAACTCTAGAGAATTAAAGGAATTATGCAGTAGTTAGAGAGAGAAATGGAGTTATTATTGCTTTTTTGTAAACGGGAAAGGCTTAAGCATGTTTGTTATATGAAAGAAGAGTTCAATTAAATGAGCTATCAAATATACCAAAGAAGGGATTTGTGAGGTGTTCTGAGAAAGCAGGATTGATTGATCGAAGGCATAGATGGAAAGATTGGTGACTTTGAATAGAGGGAGAGACATTTTGTTACCAACAGGAGAGAAGGTAAGAGTAGGTACACACACACACACACACACACAGGGTTTGTCTACATGTGTGCAAAGTGGATTGCATTTCCCAGTAAAATGTATTATAACTGCAGATCTTGTTGAGGCCCACTTGCTCCTGGAGATCATACATTTATAGTGATACCTGTCTGCCTTACTGTGCCACTCAGCACTCTCTGAAAAAAAGCAAAGTATTTTAGGGAGTGCTATTCAAAATGTGGTTCAGAAACTTCTAATAGGGTCTGAAATGAGATCGTTTGCCACAGGAAAGTATGAGGGAGCAGGGACAGCCTGGTTCCTGAGATTCTTAGAAATATTCAGGAAGCGAACAGAGCCCCACACTGAAAAGAAACTGCTGCAAATAAAAGTTGATGAGAGTAGGAACTTAAGGGTAAAGAGGAGAATAGACACAGATACATGTGGGAGGGGGCACTGGAGGAGGCAGATCTCAGAAAGTATTAGGGAAGTGGTCACACTTAAGTACCTTAGGTTTAAATACTTTGTGGTAACAATATAAGAGGAAACCTTTGAACTCTGAATCTAGGAAAGCCTTCTCAGTCTGTTTACAAATCTTACATAGGAAACTTAAAAGTATAGGAAAAGCCATCCAACTATAATAAGGTTTATAGAAGGTATTGTAATTTTATGTCATTGGAAGATAGTATAAGAAAAAGGACAGTAGTCCTCTGAATAACAGATGTAAAGAGGTGAAGATAGCAGTATATTTTGTCTTAAAGCACAGATATAATTTCTACAAAATAAGCTGGAAAAATAAAACAGTATGTTATGAAAAAACAAAATAAACTGAATTAGAAAAGTTTGTAAATGAACTCCTATGTTATAGGAGATCATGAAAAACTGACAAGACTTGAGGAACGAATGAGAAATATTTCAGAAATGAAGATAAACCAGAAAGTTCTTGAATGAGCAGACACTCTAGAAGGTACCACAAAAGAAAGAAATGATGGAAAAAGACAAGTGAAAACAAATCAAGTAAAGAGCTGAAAGAAATTCATACAGTGAGAAGAAGATCTTATATGCATGTGCACATAAGTATATGGACATTAATAAAAGTGCCCGGACTGACAAAAGAAACAGGAAAAAAACAAAAGCAAGAAAATGCCGTTAAAAGATGAACATCTATATTATAAGGGTTCATCATGTACTTAGGAAAATTGAAACAACAGCCACCACTGAAATGTGTTCTAGGGCTTTTAAAGGAAAAAAAAAAAAAAAACTTTGGGCACCTACACAAAAAGACTACATCACTTAGGTGGAAAGAATGCCAGATTATCATTAGACTCTCCAGCATTAGTACTTAAATCTGGAAGACTGGAGTAAAGATTTTTAAGATTTTTCATAGAAAAAAAATGTGAATTGAGGCACACATCCAGCCAACTGATGTTTAAGCATAAAGACCACATATAAGAGCTTTAAAAGTATTGTTCCTATGAGCCCTTCCTAAGGATACTAGATTTTGTTGCATTTTATTTCTCACTTTGGTATGCTTGGTGATATATATATATATATATATATATATATATATATATATATATATATATATATTTTTTTTTTTTTTTTTTTTTACTTATTTGGGAGGAGTGTAGACATGACCCTTAGCCCCAAACATAGATTCTCTTTTTTAAAAGGTTATTTGTTTATTTTTTAGCTTTACTGAGATAAGATTAACATACAGAAAGCTGCACATATTTAAATGTACTGTTTGATGAGTATATGCAAGGATAATCCCCTATAACTGCAGTATAATTAAATTAAGGGAATTTGACATTAGTACAGTGCTATTATCTAACTACATGATCTATATTCAAATTTTGTCAGTTGTCACAATAATGTCCTTCACAGCAGCTTTTTCTCCCCCTTTGATGGTGGGGGAAATCCAGGACACAGATTGCCAGCACGTACTATGGAATAGATTTGTGGACAAGTTCCAGAGGGTGAATTTCCAGCAAATCCCACTGGTACAGCACCAAAGTGTGAGTGATGGCTGTTATCTTTTCTAACAAGGTCTGACTATTGAGCTCTGAAGGGAAAATTCTTCCTTGGGTACTCTGTCCTAGCCTTAGCAGGAGTGGCTATTTTGTATCATATTTATGACATCTGCTGCTGTTATATTCTTGAGCACTGTCTCAGCTTCTTACTGGCCACTCCTACTTATCCCAGTTCCTTGAGGTAGTTAATAATTATTTCTGTCAAATGTTGTTTTTTCAAACTTAATGTTTGATTTCTCTCCTTATTCATCATTTTTGGCAAAAGTAATGCGTCCCCTTCAGTGCTTTACATTAGGAAACCATGATGTCCTCTTGTCCCATTGCTGTTGTTTGGCTTTCATCATCACTAGTTTGAACTGCCAGATTTCTCCACTTTTCCCCCTTTGTAATTAATAACTTCCTGTGAGATACTTTGGGTCTCTGTCAGTGTTCTGTTCCCAAAAACTGTAGATAGCATCCACTGCTGATTCTTCCCTTCATCATTTATTATTGTGATGTTGCAAAATGGTGATTTTTCTGTCCCTCTCAGCTTATTAGCTGATACTGTACTGTATGAATGAGACTTTCCTTTTCCATTTATTACTGTGGGCTTGTGAAATTTTGTTATATTATGAACCATTCCTTTCATTATTTTGATAACCACATTGTTCCAATTTGGGCAGTAGGAACCCCTTCAAGTTGAAATCTTGTCCTTTGACATACACCTATTGATTGTTGAATACTTCTAACTTTCTGGCAAACCAGATAGTTTCTAGGCTTATCTTCTACTTTTACTGATACAGCCTTGGTTTTTCTCTAAGGAGCCCCAATTCCCTTTTTAGTGAAGTCCAACTTGTCTTGTATGAATTTTTCTTTTGTTTGGTATTAAGAAATCTTTACCTAACATGTTTTCCTCTTGAAGTTTCCAAGCTTTAAGTTTTACATTTAGATCTATGATCCATTTTGAGTTAATTTTCATGTGTGATATGAGGTATGGATCCAAGTTCATTTTACTTGTGGATATTTAATTTTTCCACCACTGCTGTCGAAAAAGCCATCCTTTCTCCTACTGCACTGCCTTTGTCAAGTATCAGTTGTCCACGTATGTCTGGGTTTATTTTAGGGCTTTCTGTTCCATCAGTCAGTTTGTTATTACACCAATACCATGCTGTTGAGTCTTGATATTAATGCCAAGAGATCTTTTAGCAGGAAAACAATAGGCAGGATGTTCTGCAGGGAATTTTTTTTTTTTATTTTTAAATTTTAATTCCAGTATAGTTAACATACTGTGTTATATTAGTTTCAGGAGTACAATATAGTGATTTAGCGTTTCTATACATTATTCAGTGCTCATCATGATAAGTATACTCTTTAATATCTATCAGCTATTTCACCCACCCCCTACTCATCTCTTTCTGGTAGCCATCAGTTTGTTCTCTATAGTTGAGTCTGTTTTTTGGTTTGCCTCTTGTTTTTTTTCTTCATTTGTTTTCTTAAATTTCACAAGTGAAATCATATGATAATTTGTCTTCCTCTGACTTCTTTCACTTAGCATTATAACCTCCAGATCCCATCCATGTTATTGCAAATGGCAAGCTTCATTCTTTTTATGGCTGAGTAATTTTCGTGTGTGTGTACAGGTGTACACACCACCTCCTCTTTATCCATTTGTTGATTGATGGACACTTGGGCTGCTTCTATAATTTGGCTATTGTAAATAATGCTTCAGTAAATGTAGAGTTCCATGTATCCTTTCAAATTAATGTTTTTGAGTTGTTTGGGTAAATATCCGGTAGTAGAATTACTGGATCATAGGGTAATTCTGTTTCAAAATTTTTAAACAACCTCCATACTGTGTTCCACAGTTAGTTTTTCCCACCAACAGAGCACAAATGTCCCTTTTTCCTCTACATCCTCGTCAACACTTGTGGTTTTGATTTTAGCCATTCTGACAGGTGTGAAATAATATCTTAATGTGATATTGGTTTCTGTTTACCTGATGATGAGTGACATGGAGCATCTTTTCATGTGTCTATTGGCTATCTGGATGTCTTCTTTGGAGAAATGTCCATTCATCTCTTCTGCCCATTTTTTAATTGGATTTCTTTCTTTCTTTCTTTCTTTCTTTCTTTCTTTCTTTCTTTCTTTCTTTCTTTCTTTCTTTCTTTCTTTTGTATTGAGTTCTTATATTTTGGATACTAACCCTGTATCATGTATGTTTTTTACAAATATCTTCTCCCATTCCCTACATTGCCTTTCAGTCTTGTTGATTGTTTGCTCTGATGTACACAAGCTTTTTATTATGATGTAATCTCAGTAATTTATTTTTGCTTTTGTTTTCTTTGCCTCAGGAGACATACCTTAGAAAAATATTGTTAGGGTTGATGTCAGAGAAATTACTGCCTGTACTCTCTTGTCGGATTTTTTTATGGTTTCCGGTCTCCCATTAGGTCTTTAATCCATTTTGAGTTTATTTTTGTGTATGGTCTAAAAAGCGGGCCTGTTTTTATTCTTTTGCACATAGCTGTCCAATTTTCCCAACACCATTTTTTGAAGAAACTGTCTTTATTCCATTGGATATTTTTTCCTCATTTGAAGATTAGTTAACCACAGAGATGAGGGTCCATTTCTGAGTTCTCTATTTTGTTCCATTGATTTATGTGTCTATTTTTGTGCCCGTACCTATACTGTCTTGATGATTGCAACTTTGTCTTGTGGTGCCTCTGGTTTTGGTTAACCTTTTCAACATTTCTTTTTTTTATGTTTTTATTTTTTCAGTCTCAAATCTATTATATTTAATTTAATTTAATTTATTTAAATAATAAATTTATTTTTTATTGGTGTTCTGTTTGCCAATATACAGAATAACACCCAGTGCTTATCCCGTCAAGTGCTGCCCTCAGTGCCCGCCACCCAGTCACTCAGTGCCCCCCACCCCCCGCCCTTCCCCCCTTCCACCACCCCTAGTTCGTTTCCCAGAGTTAGGAGTCTTTCATGTTCTGTCTCCCGTTCTGATATTTCCCACTCATTTCTTCTCCTTTAAATATATAATTAAATATATAAATAATATATAATTTATAATAATTAAAAATAATTAAATATATAAATAATATAAACAATAATAAAAAATTATATACAAATAATATTCTAAAAGTATAAAGAGCTTATACAACTCAATACTAAAACACCCCCAAAAATAATCCAATTAAAAAATGGGCATGGGACCTGAATAGACACTCTTCAAAGAAAGATATACAGATGGGGCAGCTCCAGTAGCTCAGCAGCTTAGTGCCCAGGGTATGATCCTGGAGACTCCGGATCGAGTCCCACTTCGGGCTCCCCGCATGGAGCTTGCTTCTCCCTCTGCCTGTGTCACTGCCTCTCTCTCTGTGTGTCTCTCATGAATAAATAAAAAAAAAAAAAGATATGCAGATGGCCAACAGACCTAGGGGGCCCCTCCTGGCTCCCCGGAGGGCGGGCCTCTGTGCAGGGGGCGCGGCCAGGAGCCTGCCCAGCACCTGACCCCGAGCTTGATTTGAAGGGGGCCAGGGCGTGGCCACGGGGGGAGCTGGGCCTTGATGGGGCCACCCGCCCCGCCCCGCCCCGCCCCGACCATCCCTGTGGCAGGAGGTTGTGCTGCTGCGCCGCCGCTCCAGGCCCGCGGTTCCTGGCGCTGCGGGCTCCCGGCAGCGGCTCTGCAGGCCTCGGCCCCGGCGCGCAGGTCGGCGTGGGCCCCGGGAGGCGTGAGGGGCCCCGGGGTGGCTGTGCCAGAGGCATCTGGCCCTTGCGTGTGGCGCAGCGAGTGTCTGGGAGGGACCGCGCGGGGGGGACCGCAGGCCTCGGGGGAGGCGGGGCGGGACCTGTTGGCAGAGGGGGTGGCGGTGGGGCCTCCTCCGGGCGGTTCAGGGAGGGTGCGGGGCCCCTCCCCCGGGGCTCAGGGAGGGTGCCGCGGAACCCATGCGTGCGCGCTCAGAGGGCTTAGGGTGCAGGCACCGTCCACCCTCAGGGCACGGCCTTGGGGCGGCGGCTTGAGGGCCTGGGCTGCTGGGCCCCGGGAGCCCCCCCAAGGCCCTGGCTCTTCCTCCCCGCTCTCAGGTGCCTCCTGAGCGCCCCAGCCTGGCCGGGAGCCCGCCCCCCGCCTTGGTCCCTATCAGGTGAGTACAGCTCCCTCTGACACTGTTGAATTTTGAAGCGTTCCCCTATTTGCGCATCCTGTCCAGCGTTTGGTGTTTCCTGTCTGGCCAGTGCTGCCCATTCTCACCGCTGTGAGGTGGGATCTCGTTGTGGCTTTGATCTGTATTTCCCTGATGCAAATGCAGTGATGTGGGCACTTTCTCATGGGCTTGTCGGCCACGTCTGTGTCTTGCTCTGTGCCGTTTCCATTGGTGTCTTTTGCCCATTTCCGGATTGGATGGTTGGTTTCTCTGCTGTGGAGTTGAATAGGTTCTTTCGAGATCTCGGATGCTGGCCCTTTATCCGAAGGGTCGTTTGCACCTATCTTCTCCCAGTCTGGAGGTTGTCTTTCAGTTTTGTTGAGTTTTTCTTTGGCTGTGCAGAAACAGCTCCTCTTCATGACGTCCCGACGTTCCATTTCGCTCTTGTTTCCCTGGCCTTCGTGGCTGATGTAATTTGCAAGAAGTTGCTGTGGCCCAGTTCAAGAAGGGTGTTGTTGCCTGTGTTCTCCCGGAGGGTTTTGATGGAATCTTGTCTCACATTTAGATCCTTCCTCCATTTTGAGTTTATCCTTGTGTTTGGCATGAGAGGAATGGTCCAGTGTCATTCCTCTGCACGTGGCTGTCCAGTGTTCCCAGCAGCCTTTATCGAAGAGACTGTCTTTTATTCCCCCGTGGATGGTCTTTCCTGCCTGGCCGAATATTAGTTGCCCGTAGAGTTGAGGGTCCACATCTGGATGCTCTCCTCTGTTCCATTGATCCGTGTGTCCGTTTTTGTGCCAGTACCACACCGTCTTGATGGTCACAGCTTTGTGGCACACCGTGAAATCGGGCATTGTGCTGCCCCCCCCCCCCCCCCCTGCAGTGGGTTTCTTGGCTACTATTCCCGTGGCTGTTCGGGGTCTTTTCTGATTCCACACAAGTCTTCAGATGATTTGTTGCAGCTCTCTGAAGAGAGTCCGTGGTATTTCTGACAGATTTTGCACTAGTTGTGTAAATTGCCCTGGGTCATGTTGACATTTTCCCCAATATTAATTCTTCCAACCCAGGAGCATGGAACCTTTTTCCATCTCTTTGTGTCTTCCTCAGTTTCTTTCAGACGTGTTCTGCAATGTTTCCGGTAGAGATCCTTTACCCCTTTGGTTAGGTTTCTTTCTAGGTAGCTCATGCTTTTTTTTGGGTGCTGTGGTTGTATAAATGGGATTGGCCCCTTCCTCGATGTCCCTTTCCTCGGTCTCATTGTTCACGTACAGAAAGGCCACTGGTTTCTGGGCCCTGAGTTTGTATCCCGCCACACTGCCGAACTTGCTGTAGGAGTTCCAGCAATCTTGGGGTGGAGTCTTTTGGGTTTTCTAGGTACGGTATCATGTCATCTGCGAAGAGGGAGAGTTTGACTTCCCCTTTGAGGGTTTGAATGCCTTTTATTTCTTTTTGTTGCCTGATTGCTGAGGCCGTGACGTCTCGTACTATGTTGAGAATAGTAGTGGTGATAGTGGACATCCCCGTCTCGTGCCTGGTCTTTGGGGAAAGGCTCCCAGTGTCTCCCCATTGGGAATGATAATTTGCCAGGGGCTTGTCATAGGTGGCTTTGAAGATGCTGAGGGACTTTCCCTCTGTCTCTATACTCTGAAGCATTTGGATCAGGAATGGATTTGTCAAATGCTTTCTCTGTCTCTTGAGAGGATCATCTGGTTCTTGTTTTTTCTCTTGCAGATCTGATGAGTCACACGGAGTGCTTGCCGAGTGTTGAACCAGCCTTGCGTCCCGGGGATAAATGCCACCTGGTCACGGTGAGTAACTTCTCAATGTGCCATTGGATCCTGTTGGCTCGTATCTTGTGGAGAATGTCTGCATCCGTGTTCGTGAGGTCTGTGGGTCTGTAACTCTCCTTCGTTGGTTGGGTCTTTGTCTGCTTTTGGACTTAAGGTGATGCTGGCCTCCAAGAACGAGTTTGGAAGTATTCCATCTCTTGTCTATCTTTCGGAACCACTTTAGTCGAAATAGGTACGGTTTCTTCTTTAGACTTTTGATAGCATTCCCCAGGGAAGGCATCTGGCCCTGGGCTTTTGTGTCTCGGGAGGTCTTTGACGATGACTGCTTCAGTTTCGTCCCTGGATATTGGCCTGTTCGGGTTTTCTGTGTCTTCCTGTTCCGGTTTCAGTAGTTTGTGGTTTTCCGGAAATGGGTCCGTTTCTTCTCGATTGCCCAATTTATTGGCGTATAGCTGCTCAGGATGAGTTTTTAAGATCGTTTGTATTTCCTTGGTGGTGGTGGTGATCTCTACTTTCTCATTCATGATTTTATTCATTGGAGTCTTTTCTCTCTCTCTTTTTTTTTTCATAAGGCTGGCTTAATGGTTTCTCTCTTATTGGTTCTTTCAAAGATCCACCTCCTGGTGTTGTGGATGTGTTTCCCCAATTCCTCTGCTCTCTATTTCATTGAGTTCTGCTCGAATTCTTATTAACCGTCGACTTCTGCTGGGTGAAGGTTTCATTTGTCGTTCCTTCTCCAGCTCCTTTAGGTGCAAGGTTAGCTTTTGTATTTCAGTTCTTTCCAGTGTTTGGATGGACGCTTACATTGGGATGTATTTCCCCTATGTGGGACCGCTTTTGCCATATCCCAAAGATTTGGAACAGGTTTGTTGTATCTTCATTCTCGTTGGTTTTTGTGAATCTTTTTAATTCTTCTCTAATGTCCTGGTTGACCCTTTCTTTCGTCTTTTAGCAGGATGGTCCTTAACCTGCACGTGTTTGAAATCCTTGCAAACTTCTTCTTGTGGTTGAGTTCTAGTTTCAGAGCATTATGGTCTGAAAATACACAGGGGACGATCCAGTCTTTTGGTATCGGTCACGACCTGATTTGTGACCCAGTATATGGTCTCTTCTGGACAAAGTTCCACGTGCACTGAGAAGAATGTGAATTCAGTTGCATTTGGATGTAAAGTTTTGTAAACAGCTGTGAGATCCATCTGGTCCGATGTATCCTTTAGTGCCCTTGTTTCTTTGGAGATGCTGTGCCTGGAAGATCTATCAATCCTAGAAAGCACCGTGTTCGTGTCTGCCAAGTAAAAGTGTATTATTATCTAAGTACGTCTTAACTTTGCTTCGCAACTGATTGGTATCCGTGGCAGCTCCCACATTCGGGGCACAGATACCCACGATTGTTAGGTCGTCTTGTTGGATAGATCCTTTAGGTACGACCTAGTGACTGTTTGAGGTTTTCCACGTAGAGTGTCATGTCCTCTGTGAAGAGTGATAGTTTGACTTCTTTGCCCATCGGGATGCCTTTTCTTTCTGTTTCGGAATGTCACTGCGAAAGCTAGGACCGCTACTACTGTGCCCAAGGACAGCGTTGAGGGTGGACACCCTGTCGTGTTCCTGACCTTAAGTTAAAAGCTCCAGGATTTTCCCAATGAAGAGGACATTCCCTCTGGGTCTTTTGTAGATGGGTTTTATGAGAATTGAGGTTTGTTCCCAGTATCCGTACCAGGTGGAAGGTTTTCATGAGGAAAGGATGGTCTGTTTGGTCAAATGCTTTTTCTGCATCTATTGAGAGAATTCTACGGTTGTCATCCTTTCTTTGATTGACATGGAGAGGGAAGGAGAGACAGAGAACCGGAGGGACGGACAGACACAGGGAGGTGGACACAGACAGGGAGGGAGAGATAGGGGAGGGGAGGGAGAGACAGTGAGATGGCGAGGGAGAGACCGAGACAAGGAGGGAGACTGAGGGAGGGAGGAAGAGAGCCAGACACGGAAGGAGAGTCAGAGAGACAGGGAGGGAGAGACAGAGACAGAGAGGGAGACACCAAGAGACAGGGAGGAAGAGACAGAGAGACAGGGAGGGAGACCAAGACACAGTGAGGGGGACACAGAGACAGGATGGAGAGAACGAGACAGGGCGTGAGAGACCGGGAGACCCAAAGGGAGACACACAGAGACTGGCGGAGAGATAGAGACGCAAGGAGAGACAGAGACACAGGGAGGGAGAGCCGGTGAGATACGGAGCGAGAGTCAGAGAGAGGGAGGGAGAGAAGGAGACGGGCCGGGGGGGGCGGCCGAGATTGGGCGGCGAGCAGAGACAGACACAGAGATAGGGAAGGAGAATCAGAGAGACAGGGACGGAGAGACAGAGACGTTGAGGCAGAGACTGAAAGACAGGGAGGGAGAGGCAGGGAAACAGGTAGGGAGACGCCGAGAGACTGGGAGGGAGAGACCGAGACACAGAGAGGGAGACACGGAGACAAGGATAGTGATAACTAGACAGCATGGGAGAGACAGAGAGGGAGGGAGACCCAGAGACAGGGAGGTAGAGACAGAGAGACAGGGAGGGGAGACCCAGAGACAGGGAGGGAGAGACTGGGAGACAACGGGCTGCACGGTGGGGGAGTGGTGGGACCTGTTCGCGGAGGGGGCTGGTGGTGGGGCCTCCTACGGGTCAGGTCTCCTCCGGACGACTCAGAGAGGGTGTGGGGCCCCTCCACCGGGGCTCAGAGAGGGTGCCAAGCCCATCCGGGCATGCTCAGAGGGGTTTGGATGCAGGCACCATCCACCTTCAGGGCACGGCCTTGGGGCGGTGGCTTGAGGGCCTGGGTGGCTGGGCCCCAGGAGCGCCCCCAAGGCCCTTGGCTCTTCCTCCTCTCCCCTCCTCCCCTCCCCCCCTCCGCCCCTGCTCACCTTCCCCCCCTTGCCCCTTCAGCCCCCGCCCCACTTCCCCCCTTCCCCCATTCCCAAGCTCCCCAGGCTCGCCAGGAGCACGCCCGCCCCCCCCCCCCCCTTCGTCCATATCAGATGAGTATGGCGATTTCTGAAACTTTTGAATTTTGAAAGCATTCCCCTTTCTCCACATCCTCTCCAACATTTGTTGTGTCCTGTCTGGTTCTTGTTCCCCATTCTCACAGGTGTGAGGTGGTATCTCATTGTGCTTTTGCTATTTCCCTGACGGCCGGCGTGCGGAGCATCGTCTCGTGTGCTTGTTGGCCACGTCTGTGTCTTCCTGTGTGACGTTTCTGTTGGTGTCTTTTGCCCCTTTCAGGGTGGCACTCTTGGTTTCTCTGCTGTTGAGTTGAAAAAGTTCTTTAGAGATCTTGGATAACTGGCCCTTTATCGGACGGGTCATTTGCACATATCTTCTTCCATTCTGGAGGTTTGTCTTTTAGTTTTGTTGAGCGTTTCTTTTGCTGTGTGGAAGCTCCTCATCTTGATGAAGTCCCAGTGATTCATTTTGGCTCTGTTTCCCTGGCCTTCATGGATGTGTCTTGCAAGAAGTTGCTGTGGCCAAGTTCAAGAAGGGCGTTGCCTGTGTTCTCCCCTAGGAGTTTGATGGAATCCTGTCTCACATTTAGATCTTTCATCCATTTTGAGTTTCTCTTTGTGTACGGTGGTGTGAGAGAATGGTCCAGTTTCATTCCTCTGTGTGTGGCTGTCCAACGTGCCCAGCAGCCTTTACTGAAGAGACTGTGTTTTTTCCAGTGGATGGTCTTTCGTGCTTCGTCGAATGTACGGTCTTGACGGTAGAGTTGAGGGTCCACTTCTGGATTTGTCTCTTCTGTGCCATTGACCTGTGTGTCTGTTTTTGTGCCAGTACCACACTGTCTTGATGAGCACAGCTTTGTAGCACGACCTGAAGTCCGGCATTGTGATGCCGCCAGCTGTGGTTTTCTTTTCTCATATTGCCCTGGGCATTCGGGGTCTTTTCTGATGATTCCACACACTAATCTTCCGATGATTTGTTCCAGCTCTCTGAAGAGAGCCCGTGGTATTTCTGATGATAGGGATTGCGTTCCATGTGTAAATTGCCCTGGGTCACGTGGACATTTTCCCAATATATGAATTCTTCCAATCCAGGAGCTTGGAATGGTTTTCCATCACTTTGTGTCTTCCTCAATTTCTTTCAGACGTGCTCTGTAGTTTTTTGGGTAGGGATCCTTTACCTCTCTGGTTAGGTGTATTCCTAGGTATCTCATGCTTTTGGGTGCAATTGTCACTGGGACCGACTCCTTCATTTCTCTTTCTTCAGTCTCATCGTTGGCGTAGGGAGAGGCCAGTGATTTCTGGGCATTGATTTGGTATCCTGCCACGCCGCCGATTTTGCTGCTGTTTGAGTTCTGGCAATCTTGGGGTGGAGTCTTTTGCGTTTTCCAGGTAGGACATCATGTTTTCAGCGAAGAGGGAGAGTTTGTCTACTTCTTTGTGGATTTGAATGCCTTTTGTTTCTTTTTGTGGCCTGATTGCTGAGGCTGTGACGTCTAGCTGTATGTTGAGTAGCCGTGGTGAGGGTGGAAGTCCCTGTCTCGTTCCCAATCTACGGGAAAGGCTCCCAGTGTTTCCGCATTGAGGATGATTATTTGCCACGGGCTTTCCTTTCCGTCGATGGCTTTGGAGATGCTGAGGAACGTTCTCTCTGTCCCTACACTCTGACGCGTTTGGATCAGGAAAGGATGCCGTATTTTGTCAAATGCTTCCTGTGCATCTCTTGAGAGGATTTTCTGGGACGGGGACACAGACAGGGAGGGAGAGATAGGGATGGGGGAGACACAGCGAGTGAGAGACAGAGAGACAGCATGGGAGAGACCGAGACAAGGCGGGGAGACTGAAGGAGGGAGGGAGGGAGGGACAGACACAGAAGTAGAATCCATGAGCCAGGGAGGGACACACTGAGAGACAGTGAGGAAGATAGAGAGAGACAGAGAGACCCAGAGACGGGGAGGGAGACCGTGACACAGTGAGGGACACAGAGACAGGATGGAGAGAGAATGAGACAGGGAGGGAGAGACCGAGAGACAGGGAGCGAGAGGCACGGAGGGAGACACAGAGAGACTGGCGGAGAGATAGAGACGGGGAGAGAGACAGAGACACACACAGGGAGGGAGAGGTGGCGAGACAGGGAGCAAGAGTCAGAGAGAGGGAGGGACAGAGCCAGACGGGGAGGAGAGACCGAGATGGGGCGGCGTGGAGAGACAGACACAGACACAGGGAAGGAGAGTCAGAGAGACAGGGACGGAGAGACAGAGACGGTGAGGGAGAGACTGAAAGACAGGGAGGGAGAGGCAGGGAAACAGGTAGGGAGGCGCCGAGAGACAGGAAGGGAGAGACCAAGACACAGAGAGGAAGACACAGAGACAAGGAGGGTGAGATCTAGACAGTGTGGGAGAGATAGAGAGGGAGGGAGACACAGAGACAGGGAGGGAGAGACAGAGAGACAGGGAGGGACAGACCCAGAGACAGGGAGGGAGAGACCGAGAGACAGGGAATGAGAGCCAGAGCCAGGGAGGGAGACCGAGACACAGTGAGGGAGAGACCGAGAGCCAGGGTGAGAGAGCCAGGGAGGGATAGACAGAGACAGGGATGGAGACACACAGACAGGGAGGGACAGACCGAGGCAGGGAAGGGTAGACAGAAGTGGAGGGATGGACAGAGACAGGGAGGGAGCCCCCAGACAGGGAGGGAGAGATAGATAGAGATGGGCGGGGAGACAGGGAGGGAGAGAGAGATGGAGACAGGGAGGAGCGACTGAGAAGAGGGGGGTGAGAGATCGAGACAGGGGCAGAGACACAGGACAGGGATGGAGGGATCCAGAGACAGGGAGGGAGGGACAGACAGACCAAGAGACAGGAAGGGAGAGATGGGACAGAGGGGAGAGACCACGGTGCAGGGAGGGAGACCCAGAGACAGGAGGGGAGACTGAGACAGGGAGGGAGAGTCAGAGACAGGGAGGGAGGAGAGACTGAGACAGAGATGGGATGGAGAGAATGAGACAGGGAGGGAGACAAGTGAGAGACCGAGAGACAAGGAGGTAGACACAGAGACAGGGACAGGCCAAGATAGGGAGTGAGAGAAGAAAGACTGGGAGGGAGAGAGAGAGACAGACAGGGGTGGAGGGGAGTGGGAGAGAGACAGGGCCAGACCCCAGACCGGGAGGGAGAGACAGAGACCAGGTCAGAGGGACAGGGAGGGAGACACAGAGCCAGAGAGAGGCTTCGTGCCTCCCTGAGCAGGAGTCCCTCGGGACTGAGCCGGGGGCGCAAGGCCTCGGACCCCGGTGCCCCGACCAGACTAGCCGGGGGAGGCAGAGGCGGTCTCTGGTCCCCTCTAGGCTCCAGGGAGGGCCGGCTGCTGTGTGGGGGGGCTTGGCCGGGGGCTTGGCCAGGGCGTGGCCGGGGCGTGGCCGGAGCTTGCCCCAGCACCTGACCCGGAGCATGGCCTGAGGGGGGCCAGGGCGTGGCGACCCAACTGGACCAGATGGACCCCACCCAGCCGTCCCCGTGGCAGGAGGTTGCGCTGCCCTGCCGCCGCTCCAGGCCAGTGGTTCCCGGCGCTGCGGGCTCCCGGCAGCGGCTCTGCAGGCCTCGGCCATGGCGCGCAGGTTGGCGTGGGCCCCGGGAGGCGTGAGGGGCCCCGGGGTGGCTGTGCGAGAAGCATCTGGCCCTCGCGTGTGGCGCGGCGGGTGCCTGGGAGGGACCTCGCGGGGGACAGCGGGCCTTGGGGGCCGCACGGAGGCGCCCCCATGGCAAGGTACGCCAGGGTGCGGGGCAGAGGGCTGCGCCAGGGGGGGGGGGGGGGGGTGTGGGGGGGTGGGGGGGGGGAGGGGGGGGAGGCGGGGCGGGACCTGTTGGCGGAGGGGGTGGCGGTGGGGCCTCCTCCGGTGCCACGGAACCCATGCGCGCGCGCTCAGAGGGCTTAGGGTGCAGGCACCGTCCACCGTCAGGGCACGGCCTTGGGGCGGCGGCTTGAGGGCCTGGGCTGCTGGGCCCCGGGAGCCCCCCCAAGGCCCTGGCTCTTCCTCCCTGCTCTCAGGTGTCTCCTGAGCGCCCCAGCCTGGCCGGGAGCCCGCCCCCCGCCTTGGTCCCTATCAGGTGAGTATGGCTACCTCTGACACTGTTGAATTTTGAAGCGTTCCCCTTTCTGCGCATCCTGTCCAACGTTTGGTGTTTCCTGTCTGGCCAGTGCTGCCCATTCTCACCGCTGTGAGGTGGGATCTCGTTGTGGCTTTGATCTGTATTTGCCTGATGGAAATACAGTGATGTGGGCACTTTCTCATGGGCTTGTCGGCCACGTTTGTGTCTTGCTCTGTGCCGTTTCCATTGGTGTCTTTTGCCCATTTCCGGATTGGATGGTTGGTTTCTCTGCTGTGGAGTTGAATAGGTTCTTTCAAGATCTTGGATGCTGGCCCTTTATCTGAAGGGTCAATTGCACAAAGCTTCTCCCATTCTGGAGATGGTCTGTTGGTTTTGTTGAGTGTCTCTTTGGCTGTGCGGAAGCTTCTCATCCTGGTGAAGTCCCAGTAGTTCATCTTTCCTTTTGTTTCTCTGGCCTTTATGGGTGTATCTTGCAAGAAGTTGCTGTGGCCAACTTTTGGATGGGCGTTGCCTGTGTTCTCCCCCAGGGTTTTGATGGAATCTCCTCTCACATTTAGATCTTTCATCCATTTTGAGTTTATCTTTGTGTCTGGTGTGAGACAGTGGTCCAGTTTCCCTCCTCTGCATGTGGCTGTCCAGCGTTTCCAGTGGCATTTATGGAGGAGACTTGTCTTTTTTCCAGTGGATGGTCTCTCAGGCTTGGTCGAATATATGGTCTTGACCAGACGAGTTGAGGGTCCACTTCTGGATTCCTCTTCTGTTCCATTGGTGGCTGTGTCTGTTTTTGTGCCTGTACCACACTGTCTTGGTGAGCACAGCTTTGCAGCACAACCCGAAATCCGGCATTGTGCTGCCCCCCGCTGTGGTTTTCTTGGCTACTATTCCCGTGGCCATTCGGGGTCCTTTCTGATTCCACACAAATCTTCAGATGATCTGTTCCAGCTCTCTGAAGAGAGTCCGTGGTATTTTTGATCGTGATTGCGTTAATTGTGTAAATTGCCCACATTGACGTTTTCCCAATATTCATTCTCCGGATCCATGAGCATGGAATAGTTAGCCATCTCTTTGTCTTCCTCAGTCTCTTTCAGACGTGTTCTGTCGTTTTTCGGGTTGAGATCCTTTACCTCTTTCGTTAGGTTTATTCCTAGGTAGCTCATGCTTTTGGGTGCCATCGTAAATGGGGTCAACTCCTTGATTTCTCTTTCTTCAGTCTCATCGTTAGCGTCTAGAAAGGCCACTGACTTCTGGGCATTGATTTTGTACTCTGCCACACTGCCGAATTTGCTGTATGAGTTCTAGCAGTCTTGGGGTGGAGTCTTTTGGGTTTTCTAGGTGTACGGTATCATGTCATCTGCGAAGAGGGAGAGTTTGACTTGTTCTAGGCCGATTTGAATGCCTTTTAGTTCTTTTTGTTGCCTGATTGCTGAGGCTACGGATGTCTAGTGTTATGTTGAATAGCAGTGGTGAGAGTGGACATCCATGTCTCCTTCCTCATCTTCTTTGGGGAAAGGCTCCCAGTGTTTCCCCCTTGGGAATGATAATTTTCTGTGGGCTTTTCATAGACGGCTTTGAAGATGCTGAGGAACGTTCCCTCTATCCCTATACTCTGAAGCGTTTGGATCAGGAATGGATGCCGTATTTTTTCAAATGCTTTCTCTGGATCTATTGAGAGGATCACCTGGTTCTCGTTATTTCTCTTGCAGATCTGATCAGTCACATGGAGTGTTTGACGAGTGTAGACCCAGCCTTGCGTCCCAGGGATAAATGCCACCTGGTCACCGTGAGTAACTTCTCAATGTACTGTTGGATCCTATTGGCTCGTATCTTTTTTTTTAATTTTTTTAAATTTATTTATGATAGTCACACAGAGAGAGAGAGAGAGAGAGAGAGAGGCAGAGACACAGGCAGAGGGAGAAGCAGGCTCCATGCACTGGGTGTCCGACGTGGGATTCGATCCCGGGTCTCCAGGATCGCGCCCTGGGCCAAAGGCAGGCGCCAAACCGCTGCGCCACCCAGGGATCCCTATTGGCTCGTTTCTTGTTGAGAACTTTTGCATCCGTGTTCATTGGGGACATCGGTTTATAACTCTCCTTTTTGGTGCGGTGGGGTCTTCTTCTGCTTTTGGACATAAGGTGATGGTGGCCTCATAGAACGAGTTTCGACGTATTCCATCTCCAGAAGCTTCAGCTGGCCTCACTGTAGTCTCTGTGGCAGGCTCTTGATTGGGTTCAGGATGTGGCTCAGTGGCCAAAGTCGTTCGCTCCACTGAGGTAGGTGGCAGGTCCGGCATGTGCGGGAACCCGAAAGCATGCACCTGGGCGTGCTCTTCCTCCAGGGTGGCCACGGGTACAGGTAGCTCTTGCATGTCGGCACAGTGAGTCAGAGGTGTTACCACCACGTGCATTGGTTTGGTCTCAGCAGCCTGGCTTCTCGGCTCGAGCCGTGACCAGCTCGATCACCTCTGGCCCTGAAGCTTAAAAGGCTGCGAGGTAGGAGCTGGGGCCGGTTGTTGAGGTGGTTCAGGATATTGCACAGGGGCGGACACTAGTTGCTCCACTGATCTGGGTGGCCGCACTGGCATGTGGCGGACCCTGATAGCATGCGCCGGGACATCATCTACCGCGAGGGTGGCCAAGATTGCAGGTGGGTCCTCCTTGTGGGGAGAGTGAATCAGAGGTGTGACCACCTCGTGCATTGGCTTCGACTCCTCAGCTGGCATCTGCACTCTGGCCAAGCACTCAGGACCGACAGCCCTGCCCAGCTCGATCACCTCAAGCCCAGACGCTTCATTAAGCCCCACCTTCGGAGCTGGGGTGGGTGCTGACATGGTTCATGATGTTGTTCAGGGGCCGAAGCTGGTTGCTGCACTGAGGCAGGTGACTCCTTTGGCAAGGCATGCCAGGGGCATTGATAGTGGGTGCCCGGGGTAGCTCTTCTTGCAGGGTGGCCAAGTGTGCAGGTGGCTCCTCCAGGTCGGGACAGTGAATCAGAGGTGTGACTGCCATGTAAATTGTCTTGGCCTCAGCAGCTGGCATCTCGGCTCGGGCCAAGCACTCAGCACCAACTGCCATGCCCGGCTCGAACTGCTCAGGCCCATAAGCTTCAGCTCGCCCCCTTGTTGTAGTTCTGGCGGGCTCTTGATTTCGTTAAGGATGTTGCTCAGTGGCCGAAGTCGGTTGTTCCACTGAGTCAGGTGGCTGCTCCATCATGTGGGGGATCCCGATAGCATGCCCCTTGGCGTGCTCTTCCTCCAGGGTGGCCGTGGGAACAGGTACTTTTTCACATTTCAAATACATTATTGCATATTTCCTTATGTTAAAAAAATAACTGAGTCCATGGCTTAAAAATTCTTATTTACTGATGCATTTAAATCTTTCTCATAACGATCTATGGCATTTAATGTATTAGTGAAATTGTTCATATCGATGCCTCCGGCAGCTTTTCCTTCTGTACTTGTGGTGTTCCTGATTATATCATTCGGATACCTTTGAAAAACAATTACATTCCTTAGAACCCTGAAGATTTCTCCGGTGTTGTTTTTTTTTTTTTTTTTAGTGTCATATATTTCCATTTATTGGACCTACTGAATACATCAGTTAAATGTTTGCTTATTTTAAATAAGCCCTTTTCTTTGTTTTGAATTTTTAATTTTTTATTGGAATTCAGTTTGTCCACATATCCCACAACACCCAGTGCTCATCCCGACAAGTGCCTCCTTCATTGCCCATCACCCAGTCACCCCACCCCCCCACCCACTTCCCCTTCCACTACCCCTTGTTTATTTCCCAGAGTTAGGTGTCTCCTGTTTTGTCACCCTCACTGATACTTTCACTCATTTTCTCTGCTTTGCCTTTATTCCCTTTCACTAATTTTTATATTTCCCAAATGAATGAGACCACGTAATGTCAGTCCTTCTCCGATTGACTGTTTTCACTCAGCATAATGCCCGGGACAGCTGCACCCCAATGCTTATAGCAGCAATGTCCACAGTAGGCAAACTGGAAGGAGCCTCGGTGTCCATCGAAAGATGATGGATCAAGAAGCTGTGGTGTGGCGGGCAGTCATGGTGGCTCACCTAAAGAAATGAGTGTACGAGGACTTCACTGAGGTGGTCCAGCAACAACAGGAGGAAATTGCAACCAAGAAACTGTGATTGACAAAACCAAGGAGATCTGCAGCACTCCTCGTAGATCTGTGTAAAGCTCCCTCCCCAATGGATGCTTTGCAGTATCTACTCCAGTTTTCCAGAAAGCCTGTTGAAGCAGAAAGTGTGGAAGGAGTAGTCAGGATTCTCTTGGAACATTATTAGAAGGAGAATGATCCATCCGTGAGACTCAAAATTGCATCATTGTTGGGTTTATTATCAAAGACTGCAGGATTTTCACCAGACTGCATTATGGATGATGCCATTAACATCCTGCAGAATGAAAAGTCTCATCAAGTCCTTGCTCAACTGTTGGACACCTTGCTTGCAATTGGCACCAAACTCCCAGAGAAACAAGCTATCCAGATGGGATTAGTTGATGTAGCCTGCAAGCACCTCACAGATACGTCTCATGGTGTAAGAAATAAGTGCCTGCAATGACTTGGCAATCTTGGCTCTTTGGAGACAAGTGTGACAAAAGATGGAGAAGGCCTAGCTGTCAGAGATGTCCAGAAGATTATAGGGGATTACTTCAGTGACCAAGACCCACGTGTCAGAACAGTGGCTATAAAAGCCATATTGCAGCTTCATGAAAGAGGACTGAAATTACACCAAGCAATTTATAAGCAGGCCTGTAAATTGTCGTCTGATGACTATGGACAAGTGCGCAGTGCTGCAGTCCAACTTATCTGGGTTGTCAGTCAGCTCTATCCTGAAAGCATTGTCCCCATTACTTCTTGTAATGAAGAAATTCGCTTAGTTGATGAGCATTTGGAAAAATTTGGTCCGTGATGGCTCCTGGGTGGTTCGAGTTCAGGCTGCAAAGCTATTGGGCTCAATGGAACAAGTCAGTTCTCATTTCTTGGAGCAGACGCTCGACAAGAAGCTCATGTCAGATCTCAGGAGAAAATGCACTGCACATGAACGTGCCAAGGAACTTTACAGGTCAGGAGAGTTTTCCAGTGGCAGAAAGTGGGGAGGTGATGCTCCCAAAGAAGAAATAGATACAGGAGCTGTGAACTTGATTGAGTCAGGAGCTTGTGGAGCCTTTTTTCATGGATTGGAAGATGAGATGTATGAGGTCCGCATTGCTGCCGTGGAGGCTCTCTGCATGCTGGCCCAATCTTCACCTTCTTTTGCGGAGAAGTGCCGCCCTGATTTCCCGGTTGACATGTTTAATGATGAAATTGAGGAAGTAGGTCTGCAGTCCATACACGGCCCGAGAAAAATTTCTAATAATATCACTCCCCGAGAGGATCAGCTTGACCGTGTCCTGGCTGTGTTAGAGGATTTGTCCGGAGATATTCGAGAGGCTGGCTCTTCACGCACTTTTATGCTGTACTAATGTTTCGACTAAAGAAGGGATTCATCTTGCACTGGCGGAGCTGCTGAAAAATTTAACCAAGTACCCTACTGATAGGGACTCTATATGGAAGTGCTTGAAGTTTCTGGGAAGTCTGCATGCAACCCTGGTGCTTTCCTTGGTGCCAGAGCTCCTGAGCACCCATCCATTTTTTGACACAGCTGAACCAGACATGGATGACCCAGCTTACACTGCAGTTTTGGTTTGTATTTTTAATGCTGCTACAATCTGTCCAACAATGCCGGCACTGTTCTCAGATGATACCTTCAGGCATTATTCCTCCCTCCACGACAGTCTTTCTCATCTTGTTCCTGCCTTAAGGTTACCAGGTAGAAAACTAGTGTCATCGGCCGTTTCTCCCGGTATTGCGCCCCATGAGGACCCGTCCCATCAGTTCCTGCAGCAGAGCCCTGAAAGGGTGTACAGTCTTCAGAGCACCGGGACCCTCAGGGAACCCAGAAGCTGCTGGAGTTCACCATCCGGGATCTGCAAAGACTTGGAGAACTTCAGTCTGAACTAGCAGGAGTTGCTGACTTCTCGGCTACCTATCTTCGGTATCAGCTTCTGCTCATCGAGGCCTTGCAAGGAAAGCTGTGGAATGTGGCTGCCCCTTTATATTTGAAGCAGAGTGACTTGGCCTCCGCAGCAGCAAAACAGATCATGGAAGAGACCTACAAAATGGAGTTGATGTACAGTGGTGTGGAGAAGAAACAGGTGGTGATTATACATCACATGAGGCTGCAGGCCAAAGCCTTGCAACTTATAGTAACAGCACGGACTACTCGAGGAGTTGACCCCTTATTTGCGATGTGTGAAAACTTTTTACAGGAAGTGGACTTTTTTCAGAGGTGTTTTATTGCTGATTTGTCCCCACTTACAGGACAGCTTTGTGGAGAAACGTGTTGACCTTATGCCCCGACTCATGACATCCAAACCTGTGGAAGGGGTCAAAATTCTACAGACCATGCTGAGGCAGAGTACCTTCTTGCACCTCCCCCTTCCAGAGCAGATCCACACACTTCAGCCACCATCATTGAGCCAGCAGGCGAGTCAGACAACCCTTTGCGGTTTGCATCTGGATTGGTTGTGGCCCTGGAGGTCGATGCGACCCTGGAACATGTGCAGGCCCCTGAGAGTGCTGTGAAGGTCCAGGTCTTCTATCCAGATGGCCAGGCTCAGAGGATTCATCCTAAGCTGGCAGACTTGCGGAATCCTGGCCCAGGGCGCCACCGGCTTATCACTCAGGTGTACCTCTCCCATACTGCCTGGACAGAACCATGCCAGGTGGAAGTGAGGCTGCTACTGGCCCACAACTCCAATTCCCGCATTCCAAAATCCCCCTGGATTGAAGGTGGCAAAGTGTCACCCCAGGTGGAAACCAGCATCGAGGGCACCATCCCCTTCAGCAAGTCTGTGAAAGTTTACATACTGCCCAAACCCGCAAGGCGCTGACACAAGCATTGTGTAGAGCTGAAGCTGAGACAGACCTTCTCAGGTAGCAGAGTGAGCCAGAAGCCTAGAGCACTTCACCTGGAGCCGGCGTATGCGCATGAGCACCATCACCTTTATCGTCTCACCTGGTATCAAACACAAAATAAATTACTTTGCATTAAAAAATCAAAAACCTTCAAGTCCACACCTCTTCCTTCCCTGACTCCCCCCCCACACCTCTTTAAAGTTGAGAAAACAACAACAACAACAAAAGAAGCTGTGGTCTATGATACAATGGAATATTACTCAGCCATTAGAAACGACAAACGCCCTGTAAGGAGAGTGACGTTTGGTTCTACTTGTTGGGTTCATGTTGTTGTACGTGTGTGTGCAGCCAACCAGCAGTGCTCGTTAGGTACCAGATCATCTACTAAGAAGGGTCTTTTACTCAAAACCAGGAAAGAGGAGAGAGAAAGAACTAGTTTCGAGAGCTTTTTGATTTGGAAAAAGCATTCCAAATATCACGATTTTCATTATACAGTAAGGGAGTAGCTTCCTTTCTGTGTTCATTCTCGTGAGGATTAACGATAGAGGGAGTCCTGTGAAATGAAGACCACTTTGTATTCCAATTTAATTCCTGGAATTTCTTAATTGTTTCTTTCTTTCTTTCTTCCTTTTTTTTTTTTTGTTTTTACTGACATTTGAAAAAGTGAAAAACTTCTAGCTCATAACTTTGTTGCATTTCAGGTCCCCTGCAGCAACGAAAGGAAATCGTCGTATTCGGACTAGAAGTTTAAGTGAGTCCTAAAGTATTGGAAGAAAATTCTAACATATACATTGAAGTTCTACAAGGAAAAGTTTGAGTTTAAACAAAAGAGCCTGAGCTAATTCTTCCAGAAGATTTGTTACCTTGAATTCAGAGCCCTTTTACGAGTACATTAGAAAAATAAGTAGTCCCACAGTATCAGTCGATTCATGTATTAAGGAGAAGAGAGCTAACATTAATGAAACTAACTCTAAAGCAGTTGACTGCCAAGCTGATTGTTAAATTGGTTATTATGGAAACAGGAGAACCAACTCACACACTTAGAAATGAGGTCCCAGACTGGAAGCACTGGTAACTGTAGCTGCTCATAATGTAAGTTAAATAATTCCTTGACAACCTGAGTAGATCTATATCAACATGGCGGTCTTCTATGTTATTTAGGGTGTTTAGTAGGAAATTATCGAATGGACTTCATGATTCCCTAGAGCTTATTTTTGAGAGGTTCTAGTGAATCAGGCGGGAAAAAAATGAATGCTCAAAAAAGTCCTGTTTCCATCTTACACATTTGGGGAAACTGTAAGAAAATGTCCAAAGAATCTTAGTCTTCAAGTTTTATATACAGTAATAACTAACACCATAAAATAGCACTTATTTAGATAGAATTGATCTAGACGTGGCAGTACCACATCCTTTTCTACAATGTCTGAGCGCTTGTAGTACTTCAGACCTTTCCATCAGGCGTCAACATTAAATATAGAATACCTCTAGAAAGTGTGAAAATAATTTTGTCTTTGGAAGTAGATAACGTGACGTTTTTCCGTGTGTCCCATTGGACTTTTCTAGTGATGATCCTCCTAGGATGATGCTTTATCAGTCGGTGTCTGGATTTTATGGACTAAAAACCTGATATTTTCTTTTACAGTTGAAATCTGTAAATTATCTTTATACTTCATTTTCTATGTCTTTTCGTAGCAAAAAGTAAGCAAAATATCCCAAGACAAAGAATGATGGTCCCCCCACCAAACCTTGAGCATAACCGTTGAGGAACAAGAACTGTCGGAGATCTATGTGTGTGTATCTGTACGTACATCCATGCACACGTGGCAAGATTTAACAGAAATCACAATTCCGACATCATCTGTGGTTTATGTCACAGCTCTTCTCTGTCGTCAGCCTCTGTTTTTCTCTTTGGGCTTTCGTTGAAAAATACTCAGCCTCATGTCTTTCGCTCTGAGACTTTAACTGTAATCCTTGAAATCTTAATTTCAGTTCAGAACCCCTAGTCTTAGAACTCATGAGTCTCCAGATTTCCATGACTGTCACCAACAGTTGAAAATCCTATCGGTTTGCCCTTTTGTTTTTTTTTTTAAACTAAAGACTTAAAAGAAAGAAAAGAAAAAAAAATGCTTCTTTCTGTCTTGACAAACATGAGGAAGAAACTGCAAACAGGAATACAGGTGGTAGCAACTCCTTCCGTAGCCTCCCCTTGTACTTTTAAAAGAGCTTTGTTATGTGGTTAATGATGGAGAAAGTTGACAACATGCACTGTATGTGTCTGCTGTCCGCAAATTGTATTGTGTGACCGTATATTTTTCCCAGTCATTGAAAGGATTCTCCCAGTGTGATACCTCTTAATTTTAAAAAAGTGGTTTTTTCTCCTTTATAATAGTCATCATTTGGTTCTGGATGTATTACGCTGTGTGAAGTAAGTCAATCGGAGAAGGACAAACATTGTAATGTCTCATTCATTTGGAGCATATAAAAATAGTGAAAAGGAAGAAAGGGGAAAGGAGAACAAATGAGTGGGAAATATCAGAAAGGGAGACAGAACGTGAGAGACTCCTCACTCTGGAAAACGAACAAGGGGTGGAAGAAAAGGAGGTGGGCTGGGGGTGTGGGATGACTGGGTGATGAGCATTGAGGGGGGCACTTGATGGGATGAGCCGCTGGGTGTTATGCTGTATGTTGGCAAACTGAACTCCAATAAAAAATCATCATTATTTTATGACATTTATAAAATGCAATAAAAGATAAGGAAACCATCCTGAGAGGCAGGATGCCTGTCTCATTTGACCATCTTTTTAACATGTTTTACTTATTTTCCTCCCTTATTATTTAAGGCTTTTTTGGATGTATGCACTGACTTTTTTTTATCAGCTATGTTTTTGAGGAATAAGCTCCTCAATTTACAGGTGCTGTATCTTTTATAGTCATAAAGTCATTGGTTTCTAGAAAGACACATTTGCTTCCATGTATCCATTAGAGTGCAACAATACTGAACTCCAATGGGATTTTCCACTGATGAAAGTTGTTTTTATACTTACCTGTTGTATTGAAGCAGGTCTGAAGACCAGGAAGAAAGCTGACTAGTGATCTGAATTGCAAAATGTTGAGAACTAACCAGTGGGTTGTCATGGTGCCTCATGACTCTGTGTGTGTGTGTGTGTGTGTGTGTGTGTGTGTGTGTGTGCATGCGCGTGCCTAATGACTCTTAAGTACAAAGGAAGTTTATTAATTATTTGAAGTAAAGACAACACAGTCATTTGTAGGAGATCCTTAGCTAGAAGGTGTTGATATTCTTTGAAGAAATCAATACAACAAAACCTTCGAAAGTGTTAGAAGAAGTTACCAAAAAATCAAAACCTGAGCAGCAGAAAAGAAAAGTCTTGTATCTGAGGTGACAAACATAAGGGATGCAATTTATGTGCAGGAAAGCTGGAAGCTCTCGATTGGTTGGGGCCATAGAGAGTTTTGACAAGACAACAGGATGTGCCACTTTTGTAGGGAAGTGTCGTTTGTGACCATCATATTTGTAATTGGGTTTTCCGTTGGTTTTGGCGGCAACAATGTTTGCCACTCCTCTGGTCTAACTGGACAGAGACATACCTCGCTCCTTTTACCACTAGTCCATGTGTGCAGTGCTGTTGTTTGGCTTTGGAAATGTGAACTTTGTGGATAAAACAGGGAAGCTTCTCTGGCATCGAGTGGAAAACAAAGAGCCCGCAGAAGGCTCTGTAGGGATGGTGTGTGTGCATGCGTGCGCACGAGATACTCTCATAACAGGAAATATACAGTACTCAATTTCATCAACAGTAGCTCAAATTTAGTTACTGGAGCAGTGGTTTCAGTGAACACTGTATTCTCTGCTTCAGGTTTTTGTAGAAGCGACTAATTTGGAAAGTGTAGTTCCGTGAAGAACTACAAATTCATTAGAATATAGCTGACCTCCCCACAACGTGGGGATTAGGGGTCTCGACAGCATCCCCCAGCACAGGTGAAAATCCATGTATGATTTTTGATTCTGCCAAAACTGGACTGTTAGTAGTAGCCCACTGTTGATTGGAACCTTACCGATGATATAAACAGTAGACTAATATGTATCTTACAATGAAGTGAGCTGGGGAAAAAAGAATGTTATTAAAATCATAAGGAAGAGGGGCGCCTGCAGAACAGGAATGCTGCCCCTCTCTACTGCATTAGTGAGAAAAGATCTCTGAGGGCAATTTAGAAGACCTGGTGTCTCTTTCCACGCTTGCCCTTTCCAAGCTGGGTCACCTGTCCTCACTCCACGGGGCCTTTGTTCTGTTACGTGTGCTTGAATAGTAGATGGTGGTCAAGGAGTCTCATACAGTACAATCGAGTTGGAAACCGCTGAGCGCACGACTTACAGGAGAGCCACCCCACCCCGGGTCCCCTGCCCTGCGTGCCCGCTCTTTGTGGTGCTCACCACCTTGTGACATGTTACAGTTTTATTCAGTCATTGTCTCTTCCACCCCCCGAGGAAGACCAAACCCTGTGGATGGGGTCAGACGCCTGATGTGTTTTCCCCATTGCTGTGTCATCAGCGCCTATGTCAGAGCGTGTCAGAAACCACATGAGGCTCACGGTGAATGTTTCTGGAGTGAATTAGTTATTAGGATCCAGAGTGTATTTCTGGGTAATAATTTAGAGATCACTAAAACCTACGTTCCTATGATAAGGGTTTTATGTGTCTGTCAGGCGGCTTTATGACGTTCTTTGGTTTGCATGAAAAACTCTATTCCTCCTACAGGATAGAATTCGAAGAGCAATTTATATTTAGAAGATGTTTATAATAAGCCTTATGGGCTCGGTTTATCGTAGTGGTCTCTTGTTATTCAAATGCTATATTTTCTCAAATGTAGATTGTACAGTTGTGCCTGGGAGGCGTGTGCACTGCATGAAAGTAGGATCTGTGAGGCACTCTAGCCATCGTCACAGCGTATGGTATTCCTGTAGACACTTACTTAAACCACAAAATATTGGCACATTGCTTTCTTTCTTAGCAGGTAGAAAATGTACATGATAATAAAAATGTTACCTGTTTGAAGAAATTTAATTTATTAGTTTCACAATGAAGAGTCTGACGATGAGAGATGTGTCCTAAATGGCTACCTACTTATGCCTCATGCTTATTATATGTGTCAGATTGAAATATTTCCCATCATCCAGGTAAGTTGAGGAGTAAGGCCCCCCTGAGTGCGACCCGAACACAAGGGCATGAGGCTTTGCTCGAGGTGTGGTGCATGGCAATTAGTCCTTTCTGTTTACAGTCACTCTGGGGTGGGGTCCGGGTCTGGAGTGATATCCTCTCCTGTCCTGCCTTCCGTGCTGTTTGTAGGTGGACACATCCCACGTTTGTCATTCTCCCACTGAATTGTATATCCAACTACTCATGTAACCTCTCCTCCAGTTTCTGCAAAGAAACATGATCTCACCAACTCCCCCCGAACACACTCATCTGTTTTCTTCACCCCTATGACTTGACTGCAAGGCTGTCTTCCCAGTTACTCAGCCTCCAGACCTCAGACGTGTCTTTAATTCCTTGCTGTCTTTCAAACCCCCATCCAGTGCATCAGCAAAATACCTTTTATCTTGACCTTCAATATAGATCCAGAATCCAGCTGTTTTCTATTATCTCCACTGCTAGATCCCAATTCAAGAGACCATCTTCTCTTGCCTGAATTCTTCAGAAGCCTTTTGTGGGGTTTTCCTGCCTTTCGCCATGCCCCGCTGTAAGATTCTACACGGAGCAGCCATCTCGATCCACTTAAAGCAAAAGTAAGATCCTATAACTCTTCTGATACCATTTGAAGGCTCACCCAGCTCAGTCACTGTAAAAGCCAAAGTGAGGATGGTGGTCAGAAGGCCTACGTGATCTGTCTGCCCTTCCTTGTCTCTTTTATCACAACCTCTATGTCTGCCTTCCTGACCACTCTGTGTCTTCCTTTACTGTTTCTCAGAAACCCATACAAGTGCCCACTCTTGGACTCATTCTAGCCGGTTCCCTCGCCTAGAAAATTCTTTGTCTCGAATTTCTCTCAGAAAGCCTTCACTTGCTTCGAGTCTGTTCCCAGAGGTAAACTGTTCATGAAGGCCTACATTGATCATTTATTCTAACTGTAAATCCCATCTCCCTGGCACCCCTCATTTCCGTTGTCCTGCTCCATTTTTTCTTTGCTACACGTCTCTTTCTAAAATGCGATGTGATGTTTTGTATTCGTTGCTAATTACTGGTTTCCCACTCTAGAAGCTTCACCAGAGCAGGAACTTTTGCATCTTTCTGTCTCTGCTCTACCCAATGAGGTGAAGACCGTGCTTTACACAAGATAATAGCTTATTGAATAATTGAACAAATAAAGTATAAGATACAGAATTTCCACTCACTCCTTGGACAGATATATTGAGTGCCAACGATGTGCCAGTCCCTGTACCAGCCATTGCCATACAGTAGAAAGCAAAAGTCCCTTGTACCCACGGAGCGTGCTCACGGCCTATCCAGAGGACAGTCACTTTAGAAATATTCATACAAACAATTGGCTCCAGGAAAAGTGGGCAAGGTGCTATGAATGAAAATGACAATGTACCATAAAATATCATAATGGAGAGAAGTAGCTTAAATTGGAGGTTCAGGGAAGACCTCGTTAAAGAAGTAACATATCTGATGAACATTGTAAGGCTAGGTTCCTACATAGGAAATCTTAATAGCAATTGAGATGTTGAAGAATGTAAAAAAAAATGTTGATGGGAGTCTCCAAAATTGAGAAAGATTGAAAAATGGTCAGGGCAGGTGGAACATAATTAATAGATAGGAGAGCAGCATTAGATGTGACTAAAGAAGTCAGCATGGACTAGATCACACCAGGCTTTATTGGCTCAGAGGGTTTTGATTTCATCCAAGGTGCAAGGAGAAGACTTTGAAGAGAACTAATAAGCCAAGTAACAACATAATGATGTTTGGGGCTTTGCACTATTAGGCTACCTGTTGTGGGTTTGGGAATGATTCAGAAAAGAACAGAGTTAGGGACACCTGTTGTGTGTGTGGGGGGCTCAGTCGGTTGAGCCTTTGCCTTTTGGCTCAGGTCAGGATCCCAGGGTCCTGGGATCCGCCCTGCGTCAGGATCCCTGCCCAGTGGTGCGTCTGCTTCTTCCTCTCCCTCTGCCCCTCCCTGCCCCGACTCATGCACTCTCTCTCATCCTCTCTCTAGGAGATAAAAGTCGTCTTTAAAAAAATTGAAAGACTTGAGTTACAAGTTGGAAGGCCACCCAGAATGCAAAGATATTAGTTCTAGTGAGAGATGACAGTGGGACATACAAATGTGACCTGGGTGCTGACTATAGAGAAGAAAATAATAAGATGGATGTAAAGTATATTTTAAATTAGAACGGTCATGGGTTAGATGTAGAAAGAGATATGGCTGCCTGGTTTCAGTCATAAGCAAATGGATGGATTCAGGTAGATAGAAATGTTGGGGTGAGAAACAGATAATAACATAATGAATCATTGACCACCTTTGTGGGGAGATGGGGATTAGGAATCAGATGATGGGGATCCCTGGGTGGCTCAGCGGTTTGGCTACTGCCGTTGGCCCAGGGCACGATCCTGGCATCCCGGAATCGAGTCCCACGTCAGGCTCCCAGCATGGAGCCAGCTTCTCTCTCCTCCCGTGTCTCTGTCTCTCTCTTTCTCTCTATATATAAATCATGAATAAATAAATAAATCCTTAAAAAAAGGAGATAAAAAAATTATGTCCATTGTTTGAGGTTAATCGGGTTCATTTTGATGATCATCCCATACTTTATACATGTTGTCCCGTATTGTCCCAGAAGGCTCTGAAAGAGTGCCTGAGTCTCACAGTTTTGCACGGAATGAACACAACGGGCTAGATACTTAAGGCACGGAAAGCTTGTGAGATGTTGTGTAATATGCACCATCCTGAGTATCTCTTTTCATCCTCACAACAGTAAATGTAGAGTCCGTCTTCCTCAGTTCTTGTCTTCAGGGTCTGGGCTTGGAAAAATCTCCACCTGCTCTTCCTTTATTTTCACTGTGGGTTGTGATTTTTTTTTTTTTTGAGTCTGGGTAGACCAGATGGGACCAGGTGAGGAGCAAGGATTTGGCCTACAGCAAAGCTTGGGAAGGAATGTAAATATCTGTAAATATCGCGAGCCCTGAGAGGACAACGCCCACAGCAGAATGTCCATGTGAATGAATCACCGACACGGCAAGCCTGGGCACAGGACAAGGGTAGGTATTCTAGGGGTCCAAACTTGGCAGGGGACACAATGAGAAACGGGGAAAGCGTGGAGCTGTGAAAGGTGTCCCCACAACAGGACAGCCACAGGCGAAGGTGGTATTCAAGAGTTCGGATAAAGGTTGGCACCTCATTGTTTTGGAGAAACACACTGAGAATGCAGTTTGGGTAGCTAGGATTGTTAAGAGGCCCATGTGATGGAACAATCAGAATATCCTTGCAGAGCCGTTTCATCACTAGTGTTCAGTGCCCTTCTTGAATTCCTGGGTGAGACCAACAGATGTGCACCAGATGAAGCCGAGCCAAGCCCGAGGCAGTGACGTGTACAGACTGTCGATTATGGTATAGAATGATTCCTCCGGTGAGCCTTCACTCACACCTACTCCTGGGTCGAGCAGTTTCTTGTTGCCTCTGCTGCATTGTTAAGTTTGACACCGCATGGACTGGTGGTCTCATCATCGTCTTTAGAGTTCGAAGACTCAGCCAAATGCATAGGTAACATTCTACTTGCTCTTCTCTTACTTTTAATCATAGAAGTTGCCTAAAAATGTGACTAATGTATTCAAGGCCTTGAAGAGTCATTACTGAGAAACTGAAACAAAGGTGAAGATCCAGAAAGACCGTAACTTTCTGCTTCAAATTCCGCGTGTCTGTTTCTCATTGACTTTGCGTGCTATCAAATCACAACGACTGAGGCTCCCGGGAACCATTGAGCAAAGTATCGTGTGTCATCTAAGCTGGGATGTATTTAAAACACTGCATTATCACTTCGCTAAATAAGATAAGATGTCTTTTTTTCCATATCTGAAGCTAGATGTGCTCAGATTCGTCTACAAATTCCAAAGAACATAGCCTAATACCAGGTACTATGAGCCCGTTTCAAAGCCAAGGGTGAATGATGTCTGGAATTTATGTCCCTGCCAGTTTCACACATCTTCGAACGATATAGTTCCTAACAAGGTAGAGATTAGCTGTCACAGCCTTTAAGTGGCAGTTTGGTACAAAAGGACCATGGTTTTTGTCAGGTTTAATCTGATCGGTAGTGAACTGGAAGAGAGGCCAGTCAAAAGTTGGTCGAAACAGGCTTTCATTTTTATTTATTTATTTTTGTTGAAACCGGCTTTTAATGGGCTGTGCTCTCTGGCTAGGTTATGCAGCCCGCAGGCAAGGGAGAGAGCAAAGGGTGGGGGTGTCGCACCCATGCCAACTGCAGTGAGGTCTCTAAAGAGTTTTTTGTGGTAAGATGGGGGCAGGGCGGCATTCCAATTAGGGCAAGGGTTACAGGTCTTGGTGTGCTAAGTTAGGGTTGGGCAGCAAGGTGGCCTTATTGGGAGGTTGCTGGCCTGGGGTCGGCCGTTTTGAGGTTCCCAGTCTCGCTGGCCCAACATTCAGATCTTTTTGTTATGTTATAATGGGGCGACGATTCAGATCCGGCTGCTTCCTGCTGATTTTGGGGCGTCGTGGTGCCTGTCGGAGGTGGGCAGGCCAGCGTAGGGATATAAAACAAGTTAGTTGATTGATAACTGAGATATTTCGTGGATTCCTTCCTTGATGATTCGGAGAAAGCAAGGGGCCACCATTAATAGTATGCCAAGGATCAGGAGTGGGCTTAGAGAGAGGAGGAGCCATGTGGTTAGTGGGGTCTGCCACCATTGGGGTGTAGTTGGGCCGACAGGGTGATACTGTGTTTGGAGAGACTCCCGACCTTTGGCGAGGATGTGGAGATTGGTTTCCACTCCACCTGTTTCGTTGATGTAGTAGTAGCGATCTTCATTGAGACACGTACAAGTTCCTCCTTTCTCGACCGTGAGGAGGTCCAAGAGACATCGGTTCTGTAGAGCTACCTGGGCCACCGGGTTTATTTGGCATTGTCGGGAAGCAAAAGACTCTGCCGAAGCTTCGATAGCCATCTGAGGCCTCTCGGATAGGTCCCTGGAGGAATCTGCAGACTGGAATAAGGGCCCTGTACCCAGTGGCCACCAGGGTTGAGGCCAGGGAGACCCCGACAACCAGTGGGAGAAAGATCACTCGTTTCTGCTTTTCCGTGGGGGGGCTGGTGAGGAGGGCTACTTCTGCCTGACTATAGATGGTTAATCGCGGAACTTGGGAGACAGGCAGACAGGAGGGAGGCAGAGGTATTGAGAGATTTAGATAGGGAGCCCTGGCACCAAAAGAATCGGCCAATAGCAGCATGATGAGAGGTGACTTTTGACCGGGTGACGTTGCACAGGGATGAGTTAGGGGCGGAATAACAGAAGGGGAATTGATGGTTGAGAGGGTCAGTAAATAGGGCAACATTAGTGAGAGAGGGATGAGGCAGGCGCTGGAGGTGTGGGTGCGGGGCTGGTGCAGCTGAATGCACTTGGGGAGGGGAATAGGCCACAAGGGGAGTTTTGCCGAAAGCGGCACAGATAAAACGGTGGGACAGATTGCCCATGCAGGAAAGGCTGGCGAGGGAAGTGCCTTGTTGGATAAGTTTTATCCAGGAGAAGGGGCCCTGCCCTGGTCCTGAGTTGGGTAGGCCTGTAGGTGGGTGCTCCTGGAGTACGGGTGACTGAATCCACATGGGCCCGCAGGAGGGCTCTTAGACGAGTTAGGGAAGGTAGGTAAGTAAGATAGGAGAGGAGGAGGTGATGTTGGAAGATTTTAAGGGAGCAGGAGGGGCCGCCCCGTAGAGAAGCTCAAAGGGACTAGGCCCGACGGCCCTCTAGGGGTGGCTCTGAGCCTTCTTAAAGCCAGCGGGAGGAGGGTCGGCCAGGACAGGTGGGGATTCAAGAGTAAGTTTGGTGAGATGTTCCTTGAGAAGGCCGTTAGCCCACCCTAGGTTACCCGAAGACTGGGGGTGATATGGGATATGGAGTTTCCAGGTAATATTTAGGCTCTTGGAGTCTTGCCTGGTGATGCTGGAGATGAAAGCCGGGCCGTTGTCAGATTGTAGGATCTCCAGGAGGCTGAATCTTGGAATGATGTGTTCGGTGAGTATGGTGGCCGCCACATCCGCCATCTCCCGAGCTGTGGGGAAAGCCTCTGCCCACCCTGTAAAGGCGTCCACTGAGGTTAATAGGTAGGGAAAGGATTTATTGGGCGGCATGTGAGAAAAGTCTGTTGGACCCTTGCTCACGGATACCAACGTGTCCCGGTGGACGCCCCAGAGACTCAGACCACGGACAGGCAGATGCAACAAGCAAGAGGGTTTATTGAACGTTTGCGCAAATGGGCTCTCATCCTCAGAGGTGGCAGAGCGCCGATTAGCAATTACAGGCATCTTTTAAAGGCAAAGAAAACGCGGGAATAGCATAGCATTCAGGTTATGACGTGATTGATTTCTTTGAAGGTCAACATGACCATGTTCAGGGACTTTTCCAGTCAGGGCGAGGTGGCGGATAGTTTTCCTATCTCAGAAAAACAGAATGTTTTTGTTGCTTGAATTTATGGGAGGCACCTGGATGGGCTGTCTCAGGGTTAGGCCTGGTCCCACTCCCGGGGACGGGGGTGTGGGGTTTCTTCAGTCCAGCTGCCAGTCCTTGCCAGGTTGGTAGCTGTGGAGCTGGTGATTGGGTCTTGGCCTGCGAATTCCCCCTTGAGCATTTACAGTGGAGCAGGTTTTGCAAGACTAATCCACCTCTCTAATTACCTTTTGGAGATGTGGGTAGTAG
This sequence comes from Vulpes vulpes, assembly GCF_048418805.1. Classification (NCBI taxonomy): domain Eukaryota; kingdom Metazoa; phylum Chordata; class Mammalia; order Carnivora; family Canidae; genus Vulpes; species Vulpes vulpes. The sequence goes on along the minus strand of NC_132786.1, from coordinate 17,439,565 downwards.
AAAAGGGGTCCTGGGAACTGGTGTAAGGCCTTGGGACCTATGTGTAGGGATTGGCGCATGTCTGAAATGGTCATAGGAGCTAAATGGTTTGGAAGAGCGAGTTTCTTCTGAATGAAGATCCAGTCTTTTTCCCCGGCTATTCTTCCCATCTCTTTTAGTGTGTGAGTTTCCTCATCTGTGTAAGTGGGGGGAATGTGGTGTGTTGAGGAAGAGGAGGGGAGCTGGTGAGGAGCCTAAGGCAGTGGCTTGGGCAGTTGAGTCGGCTTTGTTGTTGGACCGGGACACCGGGTCCTTGGAGGATTGGTGTCCATGACAGTGGACAATGGCTACGTCAGTGGGAAGGCTGATGGCCCCTAGTAGTTTTGAAATGAGGGGCCCATAGATTATGGGGCTTCCCTTGGTTGGAAGAAGCCTTTGCTCTTGCCATAGGACAGAATGTGTATGTGTGCTGAGGGAGGGATATTTGGAGTCCGTGTCTATGGTAGCTCGTTGCCCTTTGGACAGGCGAGGAGCCCTGGTGAGAGCTCTAAGTTCTGCCTTCCGAGAGCTTGTCCCGAGGAGGAGGGAACTGCCTCTAGGATGGCGTCTAGGGTAACGACGGCCTATGCTGCGTGTCTCTGGCCACAAAGAGTATTTGGTCAGGGTTAGGGAAGGGCTGATTGGAAAGTCCTGGATGTGGAGGAGTCAGCTCTTCCAGGAGTTGAGAGCAGGGATGGGAGGGTTCCGGGTTAGCAGAGGGGGTAGGTAGGAGGGTAGCAGGACTTAGCCGAGGAGAAGCTGATAGATAGATGTCAGGATTTTCGACGAAGAGGAGCTGGGCAGGAAGGGATTCTAAGGAAGGAACATGAGGCGGAGAACCCATCCAGGCTGCAAGAGAGGAGGGGGGCAGTCCATGGAATAGAGGAGGTGCCATCAGTTCCCATCACCGCTACTGGAGAGGGGAAGCTGGTCCCCGAGTAGGAAGACACAATGGAGTCGGTCGCCCCCGTGTCCAACAGGAAAGAGATGGGCTTCCCCGCTCCCTGGAGCAGGACCCTGGGCTTGGCCTGGGTTAGGGGGTGTCCGAGTCTGGGCCCCGTCAGTCATCGTCCAATCCGAGTAGTTGAAAGGCTGGACTTCCCGGCTCAGGGTTTCCTCTGTGTGGAGGCGCCGAGGATCCCCCGAGACCCGGGCAGGCGGATTTCCAGTGGCCCATCGTTCGACATTGAGGGCATTGCCGCGTTGGCTCCTTGGGATTGGGACATTGAGGGTCCATTGTCCCTCGGTGCCGCATCTGAAGCAAGCCCCAGGCAGGGTTCGGTTGGTTCCTGCATTCTGCGGGCTCATGGAGCCCGCTGGCCGCAGGGCTGCCCCCGAGGCTTGGGTCTGGAGTTGGACCTTCTGCTGGAGCCTGGCCTGCCTCTTAAGTTCAGCCACTTCCTCTCGGGTGTTAAGGACTTTAAATGCCATTTTCACCAGGTCGGGCATGGGAGTTTGAGGACCCTCCTCGGTCTTTAGTTTTCTTCGGATATCGGAGGAGGACTGATAACCACTGCAGTGGTAATCCATTTTAGCGCATCTGTAAGGACCAGTGCGGGGGGGCGGGGGGGGATCAGGGTGAGACTCTTGAACAGTCCGCGTAGGAAAAACATGACTCATGATGCTGGGAGTGGCATGCACACGGAGATTTTCTTACCCTTTCAGTTTCGTGGCAGAAGTCTCTCTTTTTATTCGGGTCTGATTCATAAAACACAACCCTCTACGTAAATTTCTCATGAGAAACTTTCCATGAAATGGTATAAGGAAAGAGGTCTTCCAGGTGTTTCTCCCGCAACTTCTGAAGTTCTGCGTTTTCAAGCGTGACCTGTGGTGGTTGATTTTTCTTCTGTTTTCCTTATGAGGAGAACATTTTTAAAGGAGACTGCATGATTCAGAGCTGTTTTATGAAAGTTTCTTAAGAACGACAAAATGAAAAGAAGGAAACCATTTCCTGTAGCTTCACTCTGAGGGACACAACCCCCCTGTCTCTGGCTTGTGACGCTTCCATGGCGCACTCCTGCAAGGATGGGAGTTTGCTGTCTTCTCGCTGGTCTGTGGTGGGATTAGGGATGACCCCCGTGTGAATCTGACAGCGGGAAAGCTCTCGTAAGCCCTGGTTTTAATCTGGTTATGAGTTCACCTGTGGAGTCGTGCCGAAACGCAGGTTTCGTTCTCAGCTTTGTTCTAGGGGTTCACTAGCTCATGACAGAGTTCAGGAATTGGGTGAGTAGTAGTAAGGAAGCCGTCTCTGTTGGATGAAAAGCGTCTTTATGATCTCCTATCTATGGGCTCATTTTCTAACTTACGAAGCACCGTCAGGGAGTCTTGTGGGCTCTCAACCTTCAATCCGTTTTCAGGTAAGAACGACTTTTACTCTGAACTCCCAGAAGAATGACAGGACGTTTGGAATTTCTGTTTAGATTTCCATAGTGTTGCTGCTTTCAAAGCAATTTTTATTCCTTACTCGGCCTAATGGTTTCTACTTTTTCTTACATATGCAATTGAATTTAATATAGGAATGCAGTTGACATCCAATCATAATGCTCATTTGTTAGTTAAAGGCTATTTCAGTCTATAACACTTTGATCCCTAGGAATTTAGCTGTGGTTTTATGAGTTTTCCCATATGATTGCCCACAAATTTATATGTTGACTAAAATTGTAACAGGTTTAAACTGTCCAAACAAATTACTTAGCAATTAAACCTCCAGCAAAATTGTAATTCATTTTAAATTTATCACAGAGGTTTGATGCTCTTTCCGAGCAAAACAACGGGACATAAGGGTGACATACAGAAATTCGGTATTTTGCGTGAACTGTTCCCGACAGGACAAAAACATTCCCAGCACTGGGCACAGCAAAGCCTTCCACTAATGTGAATTAATTTTGTAGCGAGGGATCACTTGGGAGGATTCCTGCTTTTGAGTTTTATCCAGGTTTCATTCTCTGAAGCACCCTTTCCATAAATTTGTGTTTTATTCCTAATTTGTCGTACTTCACCCTTTGATATTTAAACGATTCACATGCAGCTAACTGAAGTCGCGGTGGTATTCGCTTCTATATCAGGTTATCACCTGCTACGTTGAGAATTGCAAAGCCAGAGCACATTACAAAGAGTCAGTTGGACTTTGATACCCAAAATTGCATTTACGAGGTTCACACTCCTTTGTATTTCACCAGATAGAGACAGCAACAGTGTTCTCATGTAATGTGTGCTTCAGCCTCTGTGCCAGAATTTATAGTGTCTGGATTTTAATATTTAGTGTTGATCTGTTAACCAAAGTTGTTTTGTTTGGTTTAGTTTGGTTTGGTTTGGTTTGGTTTGGTTTGGTTTTGTCCACAGAGGCATGGACACCTGCTTCTGGTGAGTCTTTACGCTGAATATACATACTCAGTTTGTCGCTATGTATGTATGTATGTATGTCACTTTGAGGTTCTCTCTCGCCAGTGTTACCATTCTTGACAAAAAAGACAGTCTTTGTGTTTGATGTCCTTTCTGGTTTGTTAGCCAGGGTCTACCAAAACCATTACTTTTTGATGACACTTCAGTTTTGGCCCAGAATGTCACAGTCTGCATTGAATGCCTCATTTCATCGATCCCTCGTGGCTTTTAATTAAGTTTAGCAGCATTTGAAGATTTTCTTTCACTAAGGGGATTCAGAGGAATCAGAGTCTTTCTCTACATTTTTAAAGTCATTCCATAAAAATATTCCTGTGACGTAACCTGAACTCAAAATGCATTTCGTCAAAAGGGAGAATTAATCCGGTTTGATGAGCAAGTTCCGAATTCGATATGCTTTGTTTGATACTTGGTCCCGATGCTACGCGTCCCGTCTTTCTGTTGTAGTTTTGTGTTCCCGTGCTAATTTTGCATACGTCCTTGCTCAGGAGTCTGGGGATTAGACTGCATTCTATCCCTGTTATATGTCAGCTGGGGTTTTCATTATTTTCATCTTGCTTGCTTTCAGATTTTCCCCTCCTTCCCCAACTTTTCCAATTGTTGAGGCCTTTTATCTTTTTTTCTTGCCTGCTTTCTGGGAGTTTTGTTTAAGGGAAATGAACCTCTTGCTTCTTACAATTTATGTTTTCCTAGCCATCTTATGGCCTTCCTCATTACTAAATTTTCTTAGGAAGATGAGCAGTTAAAAAAAAAAACAAGATGAATATATGTTTTTGTTACTGTGATAGGGAAAAATCTTTATCATTTCTTGTCGAAAGCATTCTTCCACCCCAAGCATTTTACATACTAAAATGAATCTGTTGCCTATACGGAATGGAAGCCTAGCATAGCAGTAAATGTTTCCCTCAGAAATACAGTTTTTTTTTTTTTAATTTATTTTTTTATTTATTTACGAGAGTCACAGAGAGAGAGAGGCAGAGACACAGGCAGAGGGAGAAGCAGGCTCCATGCACCGGGAGCCCGACGTGGGACTCGATCCCGGGTCTCCAGGATCGCGCCCTGAGCCAAAGGCAAGCGCCAAACCGCTGCGCCACCCAGGGATCCCAGAAATACAGTTTTTTACTGATTGTTAGCCATTTTGATTTCATTTATTAATGACTTTGTCACTGATCAGAAAACCTTGAGGTGGTATTTCTGTTTACTACGTTGGGAAAAAAATAATTAGGATCATTATTTGTAACTCCAACATAGCTTGTTAATTTTCAAGTTCATCGTACCAGAATATGCGCATGCGTGTGTGTTTGCAATCGTATTGATGTTTCAGAGTGTCTTCCTAAAAATTTACAATGTCTATAGATAGCTATTTCAACATTTTGTGAGGTCTTACTTTTCTTTGTTCTTTTATTACAATAACAGCAAGTAAATAGCCCATACTTTTGGTTGTGTCCTATAAGAATTTCTGCTTGGAATACTTGGAAAGAATAATGCTAGTGTTCTACGAATTTTGTCTTAATCATCAATTATCAACTATTTTTTAAACGATTTTTATCTTGAGTATGATAAATATCATGTAGTCAAAGACTGTTTAGTTTATACATATAATATTATTCGGTCGATAGTTTGTGAGATTCATTTCATAGAACTGTCTTTATGTTTCCTTTTTGTGCTCAGTGTCCTTTTGTAGAAATCCAGATTGACTACTTTACACTGTGCATATATTTAGAGCATCACAAATGTGGGCCATGAAAAGGATAATTTCATGGTATCGGTGAAACTCTGGGTAGAATTTTCTGTCCTATCATCTGTCAGAGCTTTAATGTGTTAACTTTACATTTCCTGAGTGTACTCAGTTATATCCTGAACCGGAAAGGTCGTTGAATATATGACACCTATAAGTCCATACCTATCGAAACTGTAATTAAGATGCACTTTGCCATTTTGACCAAAATGTCATAACAGCAGAGGCACGCCTAAGTCTCTTAGTGGGTTAGTGCTTGATGTCATTGAGAGCAGTATAGTCGAGAGTAACCCTGGTCCCTGAGCCTCACATGAAAACACATTCTGTACCAGAGGGTGGAGTACCTTTCACTTCTTCTTGACACCTCTTTTATTCTTTTTAAGATTTTTATTTATTTATTATTCATAGAGACACACACACACACAGAGAGAGGGAGAGAGGGGCAGAGACACAGGCAGAGGGAGAAGCAGGCTCCATGCAGAGAGCCCTACCTGGGACTCGATCCAGGGTCTCCAGGATCGCGCCCTGGGCTGCTGGCAGCGCTAAACCACTGTGCCACCGGGGCTGCCCTCGATACCTCTTAATATGGTGCTACTCACCGCAGAAATGACAGAATGAGCATGGGACTACTCTGTAGGCACAGTGAACACATCCCAAAGTCTTCAAAGTGCACAGTCCCTTCAGGGTAGTAGACTAGCTGTGTTGTGTTACCTTGGGACTGTATGTGTCAGTCGGCGGTAAATGACTGAGATCATGCGGTTTTCATCAATATTAATACTTATCAATCAGTAATTTCAGAAAGCAGTGGGTACTGTGGAGGAATGATGTTGGGTGACAGGCAAGGAAGTGATGAAGGGTAGGGGGGAGTCATGGCAGAGGTTAGCGGTTGCAGATAGATCTTTTGCAGAAGGCAGCCCCTGAGCGTTTTGTAAAGACTTTTCTTTGAGATAGTCGTGGACTCCCATGCAGTTATAAGAAATGACACAAAATATGACCATGCAGAGTACCGTAATACACACATAACCAAACTGAAAGTCCGAGCATTCTTTCTGAGGCATTTAGAGTCGAATTTTGAATGGGGAGAGGGATTATGTCAAAGAGCATTCCAGGTGGAGGGAATAGAGAGGTGCCGATTCTGAAGTGGGAAGACATTGGGGCGTTGGCTTCACTGAGCAGGGCCACTGTGGCTGTGACCCTTGCATGAGGGAACGAGGGCTTTATGAAAGGTTGAGCAGCCAAGCCACTGTGTCTTGCAGGGTCGTGACGGTGGTGGTGTGAGCCTTGTGTTCTTTGTGCAAGCAATCACACTGGTTGTGCTTCAGCAGAGTGCTCAAGATCTCCCTCCATAATTTGTCAAAACTGTCACTCCCTCCCCATTTTTAAATTGGACCTCAAACATTTTCATCTCAAGTATAAATAGCACAGGATGGAGTTTCTGGTGGATGGGAACAGTTGACCTTGTAAAAGTATGTTATATCTCATTGAATATGTATCCAATAGAACGTTACTACCATGATAATTTGATGCTATTATCCCTTTGAACTTTACCTGAGCTCTCCGTTTTCACTGTCAGAACAATTATATTTGCTTTTCTTCTTGAACTCCTGTCTCTTTCATTTCCTCCATAGATTTTATTTTATGGCTTTTATAATGGGAAGATGTTTTAATAAGTATCCTGTCATTTTCCTGTGTGTATGTGTGTACATGTACAGACCCGTATATATACACATGGAAGTAAGGTTTCTAAAGTTTTAGTGTCTTTGGCTACAGTATTCTAAGTGTGAAAATCGGTCAGAACGAAGTGTTATCCTAAATAGTACTGATGCACAATTGATATAAACGGCAAAATTAATAGTATGATTGGTAATTTTTAAACATGAAATATAATGCCATTGGGATGCCTCTCTTAGGAAGATGGAGAGAGAGTTTATAAAATTTCAGTTCATGTACCCATGAATGAATTCTATGACCAGGGTGATGTAAAGTCTGGTGGAAATTAATAGTAAACATAAATGATATGCTGTGGGGCTTCGAAATGAAGTTTGAATGATTATTAGGTATGTTGTTTGTATATTATAAATGTGTATAGTATGTCTTTACAGTAGGATGAATTACACTGTTTTCGAAGTTCATGTAATGTTAACAAGGGCATGCTAGGAATGAATAAGCAGGAAGGTGCTTACCTTCCTGATGAGGGGGTAGATATATGGGCTTAGTAAAAATCTATAGTACCCGATATTCTTTGTGTAAAAACTTAATGATACTGTTCCTCTGAGTTTGAATAAACGTTTAAGAAAAGATATATCTTATGTTATATAATATTAAATATATGTGTGTGTGTGTATATCTATATATATATATATAATCAGTTCTGAGAAAGGGTTCTTTTACTGACTTAAAATTGGTCTACTGGAAATTCATGTAGCATCTTTCACTTCTTCCTCCTTGCAATATCACAGAAAATACATAACTGAGACAGACCGAGGCATGTGTGAGTGGGCGGGCTCTGGCTCCTGACTCAGCATTGTGACTTTGTAGATAGCGTGTGTGAATTATTTCCCAGGATTCTTTTCTTCTTTTTAAAGCAAAACCTGAGGTAATTCCGTGCTTCGAGACAGTATAGGTCTTTGCCGTGAGCTTTCTGCCTCGGTGAGTTGAGTTTCCGCTGTCTCCAGCCTTTCTTTCCTGTTCTCTTTGTGCGTGGCTCCCAGTCAGCCTGATGCCCTTCCCTGATGATCCTTCGGGATTGAGGAGGCAGGATCTCTCAGCAGGAACCGCCACCACTCTCACCATCCCATCTTCACTGTCCCTGAATTTAGGGCAGATGAATTTAGGCCAGGTGGCGTGTGTCTGCTGTCATGCTCCTCTTTTTATGGAAATGAACGCAAAGGAGGAGACTGGATGTTCTGTCCCAGGCTCAGTGACGCCTTGACTTTAGAAAGGCTTTGTGGTTAACAGGGGATTCTGTGGTGTTCCAGTGTCTTTTACCACTCACTGTGGAGCACAGTACAGGAGGAGCAAGGGGGAGGCCTTCGTTCTGGTAAGTGACAGAAAAGCGGTGATGGGGTAGGATGTGGTGAAGGCGAAATGGCATCGGGTGCTACCTCAGGAGCTTTGGTCAGCTTTCAGGGACAGGAAGGACTAGCTGAGCCAGGGATCAGGAATCGACAGCTGTAAACCATCTGGACCTACCTGCTGTCTTTCAAAATTCTTCACGTGCCCTAAGAGTGTGTGGAGGTCATGGTCCGAGTTGGAAGGTCGTGGCAGACGGAACGCACTGGAGCAGGGAGAGCGCTGAAAAGATCTCGTTCCAGGAAGAGATGATGGTGGTGTGGACCCAGGTGCTAAGAGTGGCCAGGCAGACGGTCAACCCTGAAGGCACAGCCGACGGCCCGGCCTGAAGGATGGATTGTGGGATGGGAGAGGGGGAGGGATCAGGAAAGAAGTGGGCTGAGGGCATGTGGGTACCTTTAAGGGACGTGAAAAAGACAGCCTTCGGGAACTGAGAGATAGATGATGGGTTGGCAATACTCTCAGGTAGATGTCCAGGTGGAGGTGTGGACGGGGAAGGAAGTACTTGCGGAAGGAAAGGCAGAGGCCCGGCCTGAAGGTACAACTTCGAGAGGTGGGGTGGCCTGTAGCTGCAGCCTGCACCTCCGGCGGGTGTGGAGACGGGGTGCGAGGTAGAGGAGCAAGCCTTTGGCGGTCCTCCTGCAGGTCAGGTGAAAAGGATGGAGGCCGCAGCAGTATCACCGAGGGCAGCTTGTCAGGGCAAACGGTGGACTGCGGACGTCTTAACTCTGAGTAACAAAGGGCTTCAAGGAGGGACTTAATATTCGTGTCCAGGATTATCTGTAACATCAAGACAGATTTAGGCAGTCACATTCATAGCGAGCTTGAATTGGAGTTTGTTGAACTGGATGGTTTTGGGAGATTCCATCGTCTCCTGAGCCCTGATGTTCTGTAATGTCAGAACCACGTGTCCAGATGGTGCCTGGGCCGTGTCCCACGAGGTTTGGTCATTGTGGCTTTTCTTTTACTGGTCTGAGGAACCCGCAAGTCTCTTTTCCTCTGTCCGTCCTCTCCTCTGTCCAGTCTATCCACAGGTCATTCGGATGGAGCAGGTTAATCAGGACCAGCCGCATTTACGTTTCCTCACATGAGCTACTAGGGTGCGAGTGAATCTCGAACCCCCTGCAGTGTCCTGCTCTTGTGTATTGTGACGGGTTCGGTGCCTGGGTCCGATGGTTGAGGCCCTGCTACGTGACTTCAGGACTATTTCCCTTGGGTGGTCTCTTCTGTGATCCTCCGGGTAAGAGCTGTTTTTCCAGTCTCTTCCTGCCAACATATTCTTACATGTTTATGGCTTGGAGGTAGTTTAATTCTTTTTTTTTTTTAATTTTTATTTATTTATGATAGTCACAGAGAGAGAGAGAGAGAGAGAGAGAGGCAGAGACACAGGCAGAGGGAGAAGCAGGCCCCATGCACCGGGAGCCCGACTTGGGATTCGATCCCGGGTCTCCAGGATCGCGCCCTGGGCCAAAGGCAGGCGCCAAACCGCTGCGCCACCCAGGGATCCCTTGGAGGTAGTTTAAAATAATGAAGCCTTTATTCCATGATTTATCCTCTATTTTTATATATTTAAAAGTTGCTCATTTCACGGTTGGTATTTTGCGCATCATGAACTCTCATAGTTACTCATTTGGGAATTTGAGATTTTTTGTATTTCAGTATATAGTTTCGTAGTTTTTTAATCCATTGCAATGTTGATGAAATTGTCATAGTTATTCACTTGTTTTATCATTTAACTATTAAAAAAGATTTATATTTTTTCTATTAGTGATCTCACCACTTGATCTACTGAGTTGTCTTCAAAGAATTCATTAAGATTATGCAATGAAACCCCATACGTGTTTTAAAGTCTAATCGTATTGTATCATTATATCCGTGGTCTTAAACTGTTAGCAGAGTGAGAGAAAAAGTAAATAGTGTGATTTGATCAAATGCCGTGTTTCCATCGCTCTCGCTCACTGCGTCGAGCAAGCGGGGTTCACGGTTTTCCTGTTTACTTGTCACTTTAACTTGGTTACACCGCTTTATTCTCTGTCCCCTGCAGCTTTGAGTTGGTCCCCACCCCCTTTATTTTCTGGTCTTTAATCTTTGCATATTATAACTCTTCCATCATTCCACAAGTGCTCACGCCTCCTTCTCTTTGCATGAAGCACTATGGTAGCAGAGTGTTTGCCAGCATCACCGTTGTTTCAGACCGCTCTGGGCCTGTGTCTTCGTTCCGTGATTTGGGAATTGTGAGGCCTTTGGCAAGGAGCTTAGAGTTTCTATGTGTAAAAGGAAGTAATAATAATATTTAGTTCAGAAAGTTGTGAAATTTAAATAACGTGTCGTAAATTTTTGAATGCTTCGCTGACTACTCAATGCGTTACCTAAAAGGTTTTTTAAAAATCTGATTCAAATATACTATTTTCCTCCAGTCTCCCTCCAAACCCCAAATGGCCAGAACTTGATTTTCCCCTATTGTGTTTCTACACGACGTACTGTTCTTTTGAAGGCGGTGTCTCTTCCCAACCCTCACCCCCCGCCACAGCTGCTTTTCGGATTTCCCTTTTGTTTTTGTTTTTCTGTATTTTGATGATCACGTGACCTGTGTGTGATGCGTGCCTGTGTGTATATGTGCACGCATGTGCTGTGTGTGCCTGTAAGCGCACATGTGTTTTCATTCTGCCTCTTGAATATGGGGGTTGGTGTCTTTCTTCAGTTTGGGATCCTTGGCCGTTCTCTCTCTGGATGTTGCTTCTGTCTCTGTCCCTCTTTCCCTGGGACCTCAAGTACAAGTATGATGGGCCTTTTGCAGTGGACCGTGTGTCTTCTGTTCTTTTCATTGCTTCTTCTGCTTGCTCTCCGGTTTTGGTATTGTCTGTGTGCTCTGTGTCAGAACCCACCAATCTTGTCCTTTCCTGTGCCATCCGAGTTTTCTGTTAAGCCATCGATGAATGCTTGATGAAAGATAGTTTATTTCATAGGTCTAGAATATCCATGTGATTTCTTCATATGCATTACACTCTTCTCATTCAGTTCTCCATCTGTTGCATCCACTTCTGTCCATCTTGTTACCTGTTTCTCTTACCAAGATGATCTTACTTACTTGACAGTCTTTGCTTATTTTTATTCTGAATTATTGGTTGCATTTTCCTTCCCGTGTACGTTTCTGGTAATTCTTTGGATGTGTGCCTAACACGGTGAATGAAAGAACATCGAGGGCCAGATGGTTTATTTGGTTGGTCGATAGTCCCTTCTTCTCTTTGGTGCATTGAGCTGGCCGTCGTTGCCCCTGTAATTTGTCCCTGTTTTTCCCCTGTGGACACTCTGTGTTTTGATTGAGACCCACTAGGCAGAAGCAGGCTCTTTGTCCTCAGCACTGGAAGGCCTCACAAGCACTAGCTAGTCCTTTCAGGGATTTGGAGCGTCATACTTAGTCTTCTGCCCCATGCAGCTCAGTCGTCTGGCAGCTCCCACGTGGGTGGGTCTGTGCTTGTGGGAAACCCATTCTCGCTAGCAGAGGCTCATCCCATCCCGTAGGTACTGTGAGGCCACGGTGAGCTTCGCTCGGTCCCGTCCCCTTCACCTCCCACCTTGCCAAAGCACACGTCCTATGGGAATGTCAGCGTTGCATCTTGGCCTCCTTGAGTTTCCAGTGTGTCACTGTATGGTGGTGGTGTCCTCTTATCCCAGTGGAGCTGATGTCCTGAGCTGGAATCGGCAAGTGGCCTGGGGACAGAATGGTGCCCCATCATCAGCCTCCCCAGGGAAGGGCTCTCTGTCCTCTGCACGGATCCTTTACCTAGCTCTGGGCATCTGACAGCTTCCTGACTATCGCCAGGAGCACATCTGTGCGTAACCAGCCTTTTCTGGTTGCTGGGATGGAGGCTTTGGCTTGCACCATGTAAGTATGTGTGTATCTTCTCAGGAAGTATAAGTCCCTGATTTAATAAAAAGCTTAGAAATTGTGATTTGTTAATACCTGAAAGATTGTGGTGAGCAAGTTCTTGGTAACTGATGATGCACATAGCGAGTGCCCCATTACTGCTTTTTTAATTGGATGCAGAGTTCTTTGTTCACTGTACACAAGAATGTGTGATTTTTTCATTCTTTCTTTTAGATTGTGTTCAAATTCCAGTTAGTTAACATATAGTGTAGTATGAGATTCAGGGGTAGAATGGAGTGATTGATCAGTTGCATATAACACCTAGTGCTCATCACTTCACATGCCCTCCTTAATGCCCATCCCCCAGGTACCACATCCCCCACCCACCTCCCCTCGGGTGACTCTCACTTTGTTTCCTGGGATTAAGAGTCTCTTATGGTTTGCCTCCCGCTCTGTTTTTATCTCATTGTATTTTTCCTTCTCTTCCCCATGCCCATCAGTTTCGTTTCTTGAATTCCACACATGAGTGACCCAGAGGGCTGACACACCCAGCCAGAGAAGCAGGGCGCCCGGGGCGCAAGGCAGCCCTGAGCCAGCAGGTATCCCCAGGACTTTACAGCAGCTGCTGTGGGAGGCTGAGGTCCAGGGTGTGGGGAGGCAGGAGGCGCGGCCGAGTCCTGGCACCTTCCCCACCAGAGGCCGTCTCCCTACATGCAACGTCGGGCTGCCCCAAACCCTACACGCAGCATGTTCGCCAGATGCCCATGCGCCTGGGGGTTGAAATGGCAGGGGTCCGGAGCACCCTGGGTGAAGGAGGACCCCAGAGCTGTGTGGGGCCCCACGTGGCCCCTCTCCCGCAGCCTTGTGGCTGCTTCTGCAGCAGAGCTCCTCTTCGCTGGGGACCCGCCCCCCAGACCAACAGACAGCTGACAGGTGGCCCCCGGGGCTCCTACGCCTTTGAGCTCGAGCACAAGCTCCTGCTTGGCAGCCCCTCCGTGGCACCTGCCAACCGAGACCCTCTGCAGGCCAGGCACATGATGGAGGGCTCCTAGGCCCCTGCTGCGGGCTGCCAGGAGACCCAGCCCCAGGCCACGCGATGGCCCTGACCTGGGAAGCTTCCCAACCACCGGCCCTGCAGGAGAGCCTGCCCCAGACCACCAGCCGCCCCACCGCTATACCCATACCAGGACCCGTCCTCGGGGAGAAGCGCCTGGGCTGTTGGGGATCGGTCGGCAAATGACGCCAGGGGCCTACCCCCCGCCCTGCAGAGCGTCTGGTGGTACCAGTCCTGTGCCACACGGATGGCAGAGGCAGGGAGGCCCCACTGGAGCAGCGTGCGGGGGGGGCGGGCAGTCCAACTCCAGCCTCAGGGTCATGCCTTCCTCTGTGGCCCTCACACCGTGTTTGCATGTAAACGTCCCCGAGTGCATCCGCCTCTGGCTAAACCGCGTTGGAAGCAGCATGATGGAGAAGGCGGCAGGCCCGGCCTGGTTTCCACCTCCATGCTAGCCAGACGGGAGACCACCCAGCCGGGACAGCCCCGCCAGGCTGCTGTGCCTGCCGTCCTGGCGGGGTGACACTCACCACGTACCCCCCTCAGCTTGGGCTCCAGTATCCGTGGGCCTGGTCCCCTCAGGGCTATTGGAACACATAAGGCTGTACCCAGGTCCGGGCTCAGCAGCACAGGGCAAGCCAGGGCAGATGTCGGGCTGCACGCATGCCGACCTCTGGAGGCCAGCCAGCCCTCAAGAATCACATCCAGGAAAGGAACTCGGGGTGGGGGAAGGGGAGGTGGGCGGGGGGTGGGGGTGACGGGGTGAAGGGCACTGATGGGGGCACTTGATGGGGTGAGCACTGGGTGTTATTCCATATGTTAGCAAATTGAACACCAATAAAAAGTCAATTTACAAAGGAAAAAGAAAGGAACTGACACATGTTTCCTAACTGATGGGAATGCTAAATCCCAGTTAGATATTAGCAAAAATTCAAGATATAACATTTTTCCCATCGATGTTCCAAAAAAAAAAAAAAGAATGACACCCAGGGAGAGCCCCTGGTGCTTGAGCAGATGGCTGAGCGGGGAGCAGAGCCTGAAATGATGGTGTTACCCCCCCACTCTCCGAGGCTGGGACAGGTGCCAGTGGGAGGCCCACGGGAGCACCAGCCTGCCTGTGGGGCAGACCCGGGTGGCTGCGGGTCTGTCCTCAGGTGGGCAGTCCTGGGCTCACTCCTCTCCACACCAGAACTGCCGCCTCCCGGACACTTCCTTTCTACATAGAACATGGAGACCGTTCTCCCTCCCACACGTTTTGGGGCAAACTGTTGAAAGATGGGACCTCTCCTCCCTGGCAGATAATCTTTGGTCCTGGGCACTTGTGCACTAATGCCAGCACGCATCCTCCATTCACTCGAGAAGCGTCGCCAGAGCCTGCCCATGAGCACAATCCCCGGGACTGGAGTGCAGCCGAAGTGCTGTGCCCGGGGGGGGTGCAGGCAGATGGGTGAGCCTGGCACCGCAGGGCGAGACTCGCTCCACGGGGTGCCGGGGTGGGGTGTCCTCTGGCTGAAGCTTCGGGATCCTGTGCTCAGTTCAGCTTTTCAGAACCTGCTGGAGACCTGTGTCAGCTCTGCAACGACAATCCTTTTTTCTTGAAAGCTCATGAGATTTCTGAAAACCACAGGTTAGAGCAGACACAGTTCAGAAGACACTGAGGAATCCCCGACTTTGGCGTCTGCTTTGTCCGTGAGCCAGGGACCTCGTGGCAGGAGTTCCGGAAACGCACACACGCAGAGAAGAGTCTTGGAAGCAAGTGACACACATGGACGCCGAAGTGCTTAAATACAGATTTATTGCAAACCGTCACTGGAGAGGGGACTTCACGGGCGGGCACCCTGGTCTCCGCGGACCTTGGCTGACGGAGCTCAGTGGCCAATCTGAGGCGGCCGCATCTGAAGTGAGAAAACACGCAGGCTGCGCCGGCTCCAGGGCCCAGGCCGGCAGCAATGGGCAGAGGACACCCACGAGGACGGCCCGCCATCCGCCGCATGGCCTGGTGCCCCAGCCCGCCACTCTGACGCTGGTGAGCCGCTGCCACGGCAGGCGGGGTGGGCCAAAACACAACACTGAAAATGACGTCAGATAGAGAAGACGACGGGCCATGGCGTCCATGGCTCCCCAGTCTCCCGAGTAGATGGGGTACGGTGCACGTCCCCCGTCGTCACACCAGGAGACCCCGACGAGACCATCGAGACCGGTTCTTACACACGTGCGTGCCATGAAAGCCCTGGGACGTGGGACAGGTTGGCAAATCCTGGGACCCTGAGGATGGGGTCTCAGCAGCTCCAGCAACAGGCTCCGGCCCAAGTATGGGGGCAGAGCTCTGCGCCGCCTTGGCCATTCTCCTCCAGCCACCTGGTGTCTACACCTCCTTCCATGGCACGAGAGCCACCCGATGCTTCCCAGGGGCTGCTTCGGACATACTCAGGAATCCCCACCGATTCCTGGCCACCTCGAGCCACAAACCTGCCCCCACACAACCGACGAGTCAGCTCCCGCCTACTCAAGCCCTTTGAAGGGGGCCGTTTCTGGAGGAACCATCACCTTGAAAGGAGTCCTCCTCAGCCCCCAGGACAGCCCCCGAGGGAAGGTCCCAGGATACCTGCCAGCTGACAGCCCCAAGGAGCAGCGCGAACGCGGCCTGCGGGCCTGGGGTGGCTCAGGCCCCACGGGCAGAGCAGAGGCAGGAGGAGAGGCCGCGGCTGTGTCTCCCGAGGGCATCCGGTCGGCTCCCCAACAAGGACCAGGCCCCACAGAGGACGTGGGAGGACAGTTCCTGCTGCGTCTGTGGCCTACTCGGGAAGGTGTCCCCACATCCGGCAGCGCCGACCAAGAGCCCCAGTCTGGTCTCCCCGACGGGGCTGAGCAGCCGGCAGACTCACACACACACAAACACACACGAAGCGAGAGCACAAGCATGGGTGTGCAAGAGAGATGAAGGCCAGGGCCCCCGCGCCCCCCTCGGCAGCAGCCGGCCCAGAACCCACTCCCCGGGCCCAGCACAAGGAAGCAGAGCCCACGCAGCAGCAGCAAGAGGAGAGCGGGTGGCCTGCGTCCCGCTTGCCCCATGCTGCTCCCCAAGTGTGGAGACGCAGGGCCGGGCGCCGCGGGTTCACCCTTCTTTTTCAAACGATTTTTTTTATTGGAGTTCAGTTTGCTGTCATGTAGCATAACACCCAGTGCTCATCCCAACAACTGCCTCCCTCAGTTCCAATCACCCAGTCACCCCAACCCCCCACCCACTTCCCTTCCACTACCCCTTGTTCTTTTCCCACAGTTAGGTGTCTCTCATGTTTTGTCACCCTCTCCGATATTTTCACTCCTTTTCTCTCCTTTCCCTTTATTCCCTGTCACTAATTTTTATATTCCCCAAATGAATGAGACCATGTAATGTTTGTCCTTCTCCCATTGACTTATTTCACTCAACATAATACCCTCTAGGTCCCTCCACGTCGAAGCAAATAGGGGGTATTTGTCATTTCTATTGGCTGAGTAATACTCCATTACATAGGTAGAACACATCTTCTTTATGCATTCATCTGTCGGTGGGCACCGAGGCTCCTTCCACAGTGTGGCTATTGTGGACATTGCCGCAATAATCATCGGGGTGCAGGTGTCCCGGCGTTTCACTGCGTCCGTATCTTTGGGGTAAATCCCCAGCAGTGGAATTGCTGGGTCGCACGGCAGCTCTATTTTGAAGTCTTTGAGGAAGCCCCACCCACACAGTTTTCCAGAGTGGCTGCACCAGTTCACATTCCCACCAGCAGTGCAGGAGGGTTCCCCTTTCTCCACATCCTCTCCAACATTTGTGGTTTCCTGTCTGGCTAATGTTCACCATTCTCACTGGTGTGAGGTGGTATCTCATTGTGCTTTTGAGTTGTGTTTCCCTGATGGCCAGTGATGCGGAGCATTGTCTCATGTGCTTGGTGGCCACGTCTATGTCTTCCTCTGTGACATTTCTGTTCATGTCTTTTGCCCATTTCATGATTGGATTGTTGGTTTCTTTGCTGTAGAGTAGAATGAGTTCTTTAGAGATCTTGGACACTGGCCCTTTATCTGACGGTCATTTACAAATATCTTCTCCCATTCTGTGAGTTGTCTTTTAGTTTTGTTGAGCATTTCTGGTGTTGTGCGGAAGCTCCTCATCTTGATGAAGTCCCAGTGATTCATTTTGGCTCTTGTTTCCCTGGCCTTCCTGGATGTATCTTGCAAAAAGTTGCTCTGGCCACGTTTCAGAAGGGTGTTGCCTGTGTTCTCCTCTCGGATTTTGATGGCTTCCTGTCTCACATTTACATCTTTCATCCATTTTGAGTTTCTCTTTGTGTTCGGTGGTGTGAGAGAATGGTCCAGTTTCATTCCTCTGCGTGTGGCTGTCCAATGTTCCCAACAGCATTTATTGAAGAGACTGTCTTTTTTCCGGTGGATGGTGTTTCTTGCTTTGTCGAATATTAGTTGACCATAGAGTTGAGGGTCCACTTGTGGATTCTCCGTTCTGTTCCATTGACCTATGTGTCTGTTTTTGTGCCAGGACCACACTGTCTTGATGAGCACAGCTTTGTAGTACAACTTGACATCCAGCATTGTGATGCCCCGGCTCTGGTTTTCTTTTTTCATATTCCCCTGGCTACTTGGGGTCTTTTCTGATTCCACACTAATCTTCAGATGATTTGTTCCAACTCTCTGAAGAAAGTCCATGGTATTTCGATAGGGATTGCGTTCCATGTGTAAATTGCCCTGGGTCACGTGGACATTTTCAATATATATATATATATATGAATTCTTCCAATCCAGGAGCATGGAATAGTTTTCCATGTCTCTGTGTCTTCCTCAGTTTCTTTCAGACGTGCTCTGTAGTTTTTTGGGTAGGGAACCTTTACCTCTCTGGTTAGGTGTATTCCTAGGTATCTCATGCTTTTGGGTGCAATTGTCAATGGGACTGACTCCTTAATTTCCCTTTCTTCAGTCTCATTGTTAGTATATAGAAATGCCACTGATTCCTGGGCATTGATTTGGTATCCTGCCACGCTGCCGAATTTCCTGTATGAGTTCTAGCAATCTTGGGGTGGAGTCTTTTGGGTTTTCTAGGTACAGTATCATGTCATCTGCGAAGAGGGAGAGTTTGACCTCTTCTTTGCCAATTTGAATGCCTTTTATTTCTTTTTGCTGCCTGATTGCTGAAGCTAGGACTTGTAGTAGTATGTTGAGTAGCCGTGGTGAGAGTGTACGTCCCTGTCGTGTTCCTGATCTTAGGGGAAAGGCTCCCAGCATTTTCCCATCGGGAATGATATTTGCTATGGGCTTTTCATAGATGGCTTTGAAGATGCTGAGGAATGTTCCGTCTATTACTACAGCGTCAAGAGTTTTGATCAGGAATGGATGCTGTATTTTGTCAAATGCTTTCTCTGCATGTATTGAGAGGATCATCTGGTTCTTGTTTTTTCTCCTGTTGATGTGATCCATCCCACTGACTGCTTTACGAGTGTTGAACCAGCCTTGCATCCCGGGGATAAATCCACTTGGTCATGGCGAGTAATCTTCTTTATGTACTGTTGGATCCTGTCGGCTCGTATCTTGAGAATGTTTGCATCCGTGTTCTTCGGGGATATCGGTCTGTAATTCTCCTTTTTGGTGGGGTCTTTGTCTGGTTTTGGAATTAAGGTGATGCTGGCCTCATAGAACGAGTTTGGAAGTGTGAATGGACCTAAAGTACCACGATGTATAATTTAAAAGCATCAGAGTCAATTTTGTACAAAGTTAACTTACCCTTTATTACAAATAAAATTCATGAAGCAATTATAGAGGTTTATGAAAAACACAAAATACAGAAACAGCACAATGAAAGGGGCGGGGAAGGCTTCAGTTGTGCTGCAGCCATCACAAGCTGCTGCTCGGGGGCCGAGGCTGGTGGCTCCACTGAGGCAGGTGACAGCTCCGGCCCTTCGATGAACTCGAGATGAACTCGAGAGCCAGCACCGGGACCTGCTCCTCCTTCTGGGGTG
Organism: Vulpes vulpes; assembly: GCF_048418805.1. NCBI lineage: Eukaryota > Metazoa > Chordata > Mammalia > Carnivora > Canidae > Vulpes > Vulpes vulpes. The sequence continues at coordinate 17,420,414 of NC_132786.1, read as the reverse complement.
GCCAAGAAGCAGGTGGCTCCTCCAGATCGGGACAGTGAATCAGAGGTATGACCACCAGGTACCTTGGCTTGACCTCAGCAGCCAGCATCTTGGCCCAGGCCTAGCTCTCAGCACCAGCAGCCGGGACAGGCTCGATCACCTCAGGCCCAGGAGCTTCAGCAGGCCCCACAGTCGGCCTCGGGCGGGCTCTTGCTGCGGTGGTTCAGGGTGTTGCTCGGGGTCCAAAGCGGGTTGCTCCCCTGAGTGAGGCGGCTGCTCTGGCACATCGATGACCTCCATAGCAGGTGGTGGGGCCCGTTCGGCCTCCAGGGCTCCCAAGGGTGCAGGTGGCTCTACCAGGTCAGGACAGGGATTCAGAGGTCTGACCACCACGTGTCTCGTCTTGAACACAGCAGCTGGCATCCCGGCTCGGGCCAAGCCCTCAGCACCATCAGCCGGGACCGGCTCGATCACCTCAATCCCAGGAGCCTCAGCAGGCTCTACTGTCGGCCTCGGGCGGGCTCTTGCCGCGGTGGTTCAGGGTGTTGCTCGGGGTCCGAAGCCCGTTGCTCCCCTGAGTGAGGCGGCTGCTCCGCCACATCGATGACCTCGATTGCCGGTGGTGGGGCCCGTTCGGCCTCCAGGGCTCCCAAGGGTGCAGGTGGCTCTTCCAGCTCAGGCCAGGGATTCAGAGGTCTGACCCCCACGGGTCTTACCTTGTACACAGCAGCTGACGTCAGGCCTCGGGCCGAGCACTCAGCTCCCCCAGCCGGGACCAGCTCCTTCCCCTGAGCCCTGGAAGGTGCAGCAGGCCCCACAGTCGGGGCTCGGGGGGGCTCTTGCGGTGGTTCAGGTTGTTGCTCGGAGTCCGAAGCCGGTTGCTCCACTGGCACATCGATGACCTCCATAGCCGGTGGTGGGGCCCGTTCGGCCTCCAGGGCTCCCAAGGGTGCAGGTGGCTCTTCCAGCTCAGGCCAGGGATTCAGAGGTGTGACCGCCACGTGTCTTACCTTGTATACAGCAGCTGACGTCAGGCCTCGGGCCGAGCGCTCAGCTCCAGCAGCTGGGACCAGCTCCATCCCCTGAGACCCTGAAGGTGCAGCAGGCCCCACCGTCGAAGCCCTGGCATGCTCTTGGGGTGGTTCAGGGTGTTGCTTGGGGTCCGCAGACAGAGTATCATCTCCAAGAAGACAAAGTATCATCACCAGGATGGACTTTCCACGTCCCTCTCAAATCAAGGACACGCTACCCACCGCTCAACGTGTGTGAGTGCAAGAGCCCTGGGAGGTCTCCCCAAACTGCAGTCCATGGGGATGGGGTGTGAGCCTATCCAGTGCTCCCGGCCCAGCAGCATGGAGGCTTGATCTGTGTGGCCCACCCTGTCCCCAACTCAGCCACCCCAGTCCTCCTCACCTCCACCCTCAAACTCCACTTGATGGAGTTTTACAAAACGGCAACGGTAACGCTCCACACGACAGTCGAGCACTGAGCCTGGCACATATTGCCCTGTGAATTTCAGCAGCTTTGTCAGGGCAGGAAATTCTGGGGGATCGTGGAAGTCCTCCTCATAGTAGTCCAGCCAGATGGTCAGGAAGGAGGTCAGGGCGCTGGGGAGGGACAGGTGGGCAGAGGCGTCAGAAGACAGGGCTCCTCACACAGAGGTGTCCCGGGGAAGCCCTGCAGGAACCGGGGCCCTAGGCCCCCAGCGTGGGGCTGTCGGAGGCCAGTGCTGCTCCTTGTCCACCTGCCACCTGGCGGTCCTACCTGCCACAGCCCTGCTCACTGAGGAGGGGCTGGCACGAAGCCTCTGTGCATGGGAGCCCATGACCAGCAGTGTGACCATCACTGTCTTTCCCGGGGAACCTTCCCTCCTGTGGGTCTGCCCAGCCTCACTCACGAGGGGCCCCCAGGGGATGTCCTTCCACTGACTCTAATCTCCCACGGGCGGGGGCCGACTGGTCCGTGAGCCCTCACTGGCTCTCCTGAGCACCTGCCGTGCCCCCGGGTCCAGGTGCCACCAGATTGGTGAGTGCGATGCTCCCCACACCCTCTGCTCTGGGTCCCAGGTGTGGGGCAGACAGAGGGTTGGGGGAATGGGCATGGAGGAGGTCCCTTTGGCGTCCCAGTGCTCTCCCACAAAGCCCGCACCCCACCCACGGCTCTCCTTTGCTCTTTCCCTGACGGGGCCTCAGACCTCTGCCCTGTCACAGGAATTGAAGACGTGTGCGATGAGGGGTCCAGCAGAACCCTCCGACCCACAGCCCCCTCGTGGCCCTCCTGGAGAGGGAAGGCTCCCCTGCATGAGCCAGAGCTCACTCACATTTCCCACTGGTCCCGGATTCCTTCCTTCTTGCAGGAAGCTACGATGCATCGATATCTAGAGGAGGGCGGGGGGCATCACATGAATCGTCCTGTGGACCCAACCTCTCCTCATAGGTGCTGTCACCCTCTGAACCCCAACTAGTCCAGAACCCTGGGGGGCCGTCAGCTCTGTGCATTGGGCCACGGGCAGCTCCTGGAGAAGTACCTGCACCCGCTGGAACTTTCTGAATGATTAAGGAATGAAAGGGCTCCGGCCAGGCCCATGGCCGATATCCAAGTGGGCCTGGGTGCCCAGGTGTCCCCGGGGAACCCTACTCCACTCCAAATGCCCCAGGATACAGATCCCAGGTGGACTCCGTTTCAATGGCAAAAGAGGCCAGCTCAAGACCCTGGTGACAGTGGGGAGGCGGCACAGGCTTTGTCATGGGGAGAGAACGAAGACTGCTGAGCACAAGCACAGCCCCTCTAGCCGACCTGCCACAGGCCAGGCCCCGGGGGCTGCCCTACAGGACCCGACTAGGCCCTCTGTGACTCTACTCCAGTCGGAGCAGCAGCCCCAGGGGCCAGGAAGTTCAGCCACGTTCCCCAAGACTCCCAACCAGTAGGTATCCCATCCCCCTGGGCTGTGGAGGGTCAGGGAGCTCACTTTGCAAACAGCAGGTCCAGCACCTCTTCAGGGGTGCCATACTCTTCCACAACATTCAAAAAGTCATATAGGGACAGATTGTGCAAGCGCAGCAAGGCAGGCACCAGTTCTTCTACCTCCTGCTGCAGCCGCTCCCTCCGGCTGGGGGTGGTCGGGCAGATCCGATTCCTTCTCAGGGCTGAGGCCCTTTCAGCCTGAGGTGGGACAGAGGGGACGTGCAGCCTGCACTGTAGCCTCCAGACCACCTGGGAGTTGGAGCGCAGGCCAAAGCCCGAGCTCTCAGTGGCTGCGGGGGATGGGGGGGGGGGGGCAGAAGTGCCCACAGCAGGAACTTGGGGCTTGACACCTGCAGCTCAATCACTTAGCATCTGACTCTGGGTTGTGGCTCAGGTCATGGTCTCAGCATCCTGAGATCCCGCCCCTGGCAGGCTCTGCCCTTGGGGCAGAGTGTGCTTGAGGAGACTGTGTCTCCCTCTTCTGCTCCCTGCTCTCTGTCTGTCTCTTAAACGGACAAGCTATCCAGTAAAGAAATAATCTTAGAGGATAAATTAAAAAAAAATATGGATCAATGCAAGGATCTCAAGTGGGAGGGGTCAGTATCCCAGGGCCCCTTGTCAGCTGAGTATTGACAGCACCTCCCTGCATTAACGGCTTCACCCCTTGAATTTGACCACACGTCCCTGTCTCCAGGTGCCCACACGGAGACCTTTCCTTGGGTGGGAGGGCCCAGGGCCTGAGGGTTGCAGGATGTTCAGCGCCGTACTGTGATTTGGCAACAGAAGGGAATCGCATCGAAGTCCTGCATCAGTGAAGGGCTCAGTGGCTGTGGGAACCAACTGGCCTTCTGACATGTTGTGCAGCACACGAGGCCCCTGTGCCTGACCCCGGGAGGGGGGGCAGGGATGCGCTCCTTCAAAACCTAACTGCAGAGCGATAGACATAATACAGTGAGCCCCGTGTCCCTTTGGGGAAAAGTCTCCCAACTCACCAGGACCATGCTCCAGCCTTGGAGAAGGTAGGAAAGGACGTCAGGCCAATGGGGCCTCCTGGGAGCACCAGTTAGGAGAAAGCATAGCACAGTGCAAACTACTGGAGACCGCGTGCGATGAGACATGGTGTGTCTCTTTTTCAAAAGTTTTTGTGGGCAGCCCGGGTGGCTCAGTGGTTTAGCACTGCCTTCAGCTCAGGGCGTGATCCTGGGGACCCAGGATCCAGTCCCACATCAGGCTCCCTGCATGGAGCCTGCTTCTCCCTCTGCTTGTGTCTCTGCCTCTCTCTCTCTGTCTCTCGTGAATAAATAAATAAAATCTTTAAAAAGAGTTAATTATAAAAAAAAGTTGTTATTCATTCATGACACACACAGAGAGAGAGGGGGGGGCAGACACACAGAGGTAGAAGCAGTCCCCATGCAGAGAGCCCGAGGTGGGACTTGATCCCGGGTCTCCAGCATCAGGGCCTGGGCAGAAGGCAGGCGCTAAACCACTGGGCGACCAGGCATCCCCTGAAGGCTCTATTCTGATATTTCTACAATTCTGTGCACAGGGACTCTGCATGCATCTGGCCCAGGCAGGGGCAGGCCCATGGGGGCAAGTTTGGGGAGGAGGGGAATCCAGACTCCTGTCGCAGCAGAAGTCTAGGGGGTAGCGCAGGGGAGCAGAGGCTGGCTTCTGGGACCCGGGGCCCTTCCTGCTGCATCGGTGCCCTGGGTGTCGGGTGGCCCCAGCCCCTGCACTCACCTTGAACTCTTGCAGGCCTCCGTAAGATGTGTTGGGCTCCTTCCAGATCACCACCGGGGTGTCGGGGATGTCCTCTTCCTCCTGCCTCCGCCGCCTCCCGTTGTCCCATGTGCAGCTCTGTATGTCCTGTGTGGAGTTCTGTATGTCCGGTGTGGAGCTCTGTAAAGACAGTGTGGGGCAGCCAGGCAGGAGGCCTCAGCGCCCGGTCTGGCCGCCTCGGTCGGGCCGCACACCCAGCTGACTCCATTGCAGACACACCACAGCACAGCGGGCACACACCTCCCCCAAGGAGAGCAAAGGGATTCGGCTGCAGGGCCTTGGGTTAACTCCTAGTCGGGTAAGAGGGCACCTCAGGAATCCTGTTTCCACCCTGCCCACCGTGACCTCAGGGTGACCCTGAAGGGATCACCGGGGAACCTGCTGCCCTGCACGGTCCTCCATCCTGGATGCGACCTGCCCACACATCCCTGGTTCCCTGAAGAGGAGGGGATGGGGCTGCCCTGGATGGCTGGCACAGGTGGCCTGGCCTGGCCTGGCCTGCTCTGTATTACCCTACGGCGCCTCCTGAAAAACTCCCTGAGGCGTTGAGTTTGACGGTGGCACCAACGTCTCCAGCATTCGAAGCAGCCGCATCCCTGGGGTTCCTGGGGTTCGTCGGAACTGGGAAATTGATTAGGGAACATCTTTCAGTAGCAGAAGTCTCCTGAAAGTGAGCCTGAGGTGGGGCTGCACTAGAATGTGGGGGCCCGGGTGCAGGGTTCCAAGTTCTGTTGGCCTCTGTTGTGAAAGAAGTGACCTCACTGCCTCGGACCCCCTCCCTGAGTCCACTCCTGGAGGAAGCTTCAGGAGCAGCGCTAAGGGCTCCCAATGCCCCCCCCGCCCGCGGGCAATGGGCTGTGTGTACACAGTGACACAAGCGCACCCCTCTCCACAGGCCCCAGGGAAGGGCTGTGTGCAGCCAGGGCCCCAGCCTGGGAATGCACCTGGGGTCAGACACAAATTTCCATTCTTCCCAGGTTTCCACCCCAGAGAAGCCGTTGTGCCCATCGGGGATGGCCTGCCTTGTCTGTGGGTTAGGGATTATCCTAGCAGGTGCTTCCTCCAGACGTCCCCAGGCCACTGTGGTATCATATCTATGATATTCGGGGCGGGTGTCCCATGCAGGAAATACCTCCCACCACGTTCTTCCTTGGTGTGTACATGCGTCCAGGCCCACAAGGTCCCTGTGTGCACACTCGTGGGCACCGGTACCGTCATTCTGGAGGCCCAGGAGATGACAGTCCCACAGGGGCAGGGATGGGGAATAGCCTCCCAAGATCCTAGGCTCCTGAATCCAAGGCAAACCCTACAGTAGGTGTGGGAGTCTTGGCGTAGAAGGTGTGAGGCCGTCCTTATCCTGAAACCCTGCAGCCCCGGGCTGATCGCTGGGAGAACGTCCTGACGCCCAGGACACGGGTGAGGCTTGGCGGTGGCGTCTCGTGCCATCCCTGTGCCCCAGGCCTGCGGACAGGGGACGTTGGGAGAGGGCTCCCTGTCCTTGGCCTGCATGGGCGTCCTGGCCTGCCTGCCCACTGGGGACGATGGGGACGGTGGGGCAAGAGCCCGGAGAGAGCCCAGGGCTGCCTGCTGGCAGGAGGCTTGGCAAGCATGGCTGAGGAATGCAGGCCAGCTGACTCCCAGGGGCCCGGCCCTCGGCTCCCTCGGGGGGGCGTCTGCCTCCGGCCATCTGGCTCCGGCTCCCCAACACCAGCAGAGGACAGGACGCCACCGGCCCGACCTTCCCGCGGGAAACCCGGGAGCTCCTTTCCACAGGCAGGGAGCCCGGCAGGGTCCTAACAGGTGGCTGCCACGGTCCCCCGGAGGCTGAGTGGTCAGAACCGGACGTCCCTGCGGCCAGCTTGCAGTCCACGGGGGAGCCCCAGGGGGCCGGGCAGGCGCCCTGTCCTCTGACGTGGGACGTGGGTGGGGTTACAGGAGGCGGGAGCTGAGGGCTCTCACGGTGAATTCTCAGGTCAACCTGTAGCACCGGAGAACACCAGGATGGGTCGGTCCTTCTGGGCAGGCGGAGGGCAGCATGAGCAGAAGCAGGGGGATGTGCTCTCAGTGGGGCTGCAGTCGCCCGTGGGCCCAGGGCACCCGCGACACTCCCCGTGTGACCACGGCCACGCTTCTTTCTGCTTGTGTTCATTCTGGAAAAGGTCATCGTTTTTCGTGAAGTTTGCGACTTCCGTTAACGTGTAGCGGGCTTGCTGTCCCCTCTGAACGAACGCGTGAATGCGTTTTGGAGAGCGTCTCCGTCGTATCTCGTGGTCACACCCGTGGACCTGAGCCACTCGCGGGAAGGAGTTTTGTGAGGCCGCCTGCTATTTTAGGGACGTAGAGGGGAGTTTTACGGAAGTGTCCGAGGATGATCACAGCCGAGAGCGGCGGGTCAGTGTGTGACAGGTGCTAGGAAGTCTGCCCCCGGGCGACGGCGAGGTGGGCGCGACACTCTTACTGTTGCAAAGTGCCAGAGTGGCAGTTCTGAGATGACCCTGTGTGGCGAGGTCAGGGTGCAGACCCTGGTGCGTCCCTTGCAGCTCGGGCCCCGGCAGGTGACTCTTCATGGACAGCCGCCCACACATCCCGTGGAGGCCAGCCGCGAGGACTCAGGTGTGTGCACCTGCCCTTCAGGGGCTGGTGTCGGGGGTGTCTGGCACCATGCACAGGGGCCAGCAGGTGATGGTCTGAGGTGGTGGTCAGGAGGGGAGCAGTGCTGGTCCCCCTGGAAGAGAGAGCTGGCTCCAGGCTGGGGCTGTGTGGGTGTGCCAGCTGGGCCGCGGGGCGGGCAGGGTGGGGCCCTTGCGTGGGAGCCGGGCTGAGTGCAGGTGTAGGGCCGGGTGAGTGCCCCAGGGTGACCCTAACCACGGCCCTGGGGGCCGCTCACCTTCCTGAGGCTGCCCTGGGCTCCCAGGGGTCCCCTGCCTGTCGTGCTGCACGCTCTGTGGTCTCTGGCACCTGGTGGTGAAAGTGCAGGTGCCCAGGCCCCGGGCGGGTCACTAACCTGGGATTTCTCCTGTCGCCCCCCCTCCCCCTCCAGGAGAACCACTGTCGCCACATGAAGATCCTCGGCGACTGTTGTTACTGCGTGTCCGGCCTCACCCAGCCGAAGACCAACCATGCCCACTGCTGCGTGGAGATGGGCCTGCACATGATCGATACCATCACGTGAGTGCCCCGCGGCGACCGTCCCCGTGGCGACCGCCCCCGCGCTGTCCCGTCCACTCTCCGAGAGCCAGGCCGCATGGCGAGGCGCGTGTGCCTCTGGGACCCCCTCCTCTGCATTTTGCTGGGACGGCATTTCTTCAACCGTGGCCATCCAGGGCATTGTCGGGATGGCGTTAGTGGGGCGGGAAGAAATACGCTTTGTCGCGTAGCCTGGCCGGGCATCCAGGGAGTCAGCCGGGTTCCGCTTGAAGGAATTGCCCGTGCTCAGCCTTGCGCGCCTTGGCATCCAGGTGTCCCGTGCCGAGGGGCCTTCGAGGGAACAGGTGCGCGTCGCCTGGACACCGCGGGCCGGCCGTGTCCACTTCTCAGCCAGCCTATCTCGTCCCATCAGGCAGCAGGATGAAGAGTTAGGGACCCTTGGTCGGGGTAGGAACGGCGTGGGGCTGGGAGGCTGCGCTGGTGGCTGTAGCACCCCTGTGCCCACGTCTCAGCAGCTCAGAGGGGTGGGTGCAGCCCCGCAGGGCGGGCTTAATTCACAGGGAGCACTGTCAACATCCACACTCGGAGCTGAGAAGTGGCGGCAGCAGCGTTGTCTGGGGAACAAGAAAGGGGAGAGAGAGAGATGCAAACGAGGAGGCTCCAAAGTGTGGACGGGTGTGGAGGTGTGGCTTCCCGGAGCCGGGCATCGCCGTCGGGGACAGGGTGGGGGCTCTGCGGGCAGTGGGTCCCTGTGCCAGTGGTGGCGGGTCTGCGCCCGCACCAGGGTTGGGGGCGGGAGAGGCCCCGGTGAGGCCAGCGTGCATCCAGACACTGGAGCCTCTGCCCTCGAGGGGGAGCTGCGCTGGGGCAAGTGGGCAGGGCCAGGCAGGAAGCACAGGTGCGTCTCCCAGAGGGTTCCGAGGCTCCCCCTCGCGACGGCATCTTCTCGTGTCCCCGGCCACGTCCCAGCCATCAGAGCTCCGGGCACCACGTGCCACGAATACGCCTGCGGTTCACATCGCGTCCTTTGTCAGCATGTGACGTATGCCCTGTCGCGCGTCACCCCTCGTGTCACAGCCCGTGCTGTCTTATGTGACGTCGCATGGGGCTCACGCCCAGCAGTTCTCATGTCGCGGCCACATCAGTGTGGAGCATGGCCTGGGTCACGTCCTGTGTCGTTCTGGGACCTCCTGGGCCAAACTGAGGTTGTGCAGGGGGAGGTGCGGGGAGGCAGGTGTCCACTCCCCCGTCAGCCAGTCAGGGGCGCGTCCCCGGCAGGGCCTCGCCAGGCTGCCGCCAACGGCTCGTGCCGTTGATGTCCCTGAGGGCGGTACACTGGCCGCCCCTGCTGGGAGCCTCCTGGGGGGACCTGGTGCCCCCGCTGCCCCCAGGGCTCCTTGGGTGGAAAGGCGCCCGGAGGCGTGCCTGGGACGCCTGGCTGCTCACGCGGGCTCTGGGCCTGCCCTGGTGCGCCCCACCATCGCCGCACCTGGGCAGCCTCGGAGGGATTTCTGTGACGATCTCTTGGCTGCCCCAGCCCGGAGTTCTGCACCTCCCCTCGGCGTGGCTGCTTCTGTGCCATGTGGAGAGGTTGATCGGCCACCTGTCTGCCCCTGCTCCGTTCACTCGGGGCAGTGGGGGCCCCTTGGCTGTGTCTCCTGTCCGCTGAGGCTGAGCTCCAGGCTCCCCGACCCTGTCGGCCGTGAGACCCCGCCTTGGCTTCGGAGGCCGCCCACCCCGGGGCCAGTGGGCATCTTCCTTGGCCTCCAGGGCTGCCGTCTGCGTCGGCTCCGGATCCCCACAGCGTGGAATCCCACGCTTCCATGGCCTCCTGGGATTCCAGGGCCCGGTCTCTGTCTCCACAAACTGGGAGTGTGTGCTGGGCGCCGTCCCGGTTGTGGACAGGGGCGAGGGCCACCAGAGCCACAGCTCGGAGCCGGCCTCCTGCCCACGATGAGACCCTCTTCCCTTCTCTGGGGGCCCCAGCGCAGGGTGCCGCCTGTGTGCGTCTGCCGCATGGTGGGCCTCACGCAGGGACGGGCTCCTGGGGGGCCACTCCTGGCCTGCCGGTGGCCTCCCTCACCTGCTGCACCGCCCCCGTCTGACACAGAAACGTGCACAAACGTGTGTATTTGTGTTTAGCCTGGAGCTCTGTTAGCACGAACCTTGTCCGAGAAGAAGCGAGGAGCAGTGGCCAGGGCGGGTGTCTGGCCTCTGGCCGGGCTGTGTGCTGCTGTGCGTTGGGCCCGCGGCACCCGGGGAGGACGGCGGCTTCCTTCTGGGCAGGGCCTGTCAGTCTTCTCCCTCGGAGCCCCGAAGGCGCAGCATCCCCGAGGCCCCGCCACGGCCCGGATGGCTAGAGTGAGCTGTGGGCGACCGGCAGGAAGGTGGTGCTTGCAGACGCCCCTCGCCAGGCCGCGGAGCACTCGGCTCCAGCTGGGGGTCCTCGGCACACGGGGGAGACCCAGAGCCGGGGGCTGGTTTGGGCCGGTTGTAGGATTCTTAGACCATCTGCTGCAGACCCTGTGTGCAGTTCCAGGGTGCTCAGGGTTGGGGATGCTGCTCCCTCGCCCCGAGGGTGTTGCCTCTCTGGCAGTACACCCAGTCGGTTTGCAAACGCGAAAGTCCCTGGACTTGTGAGCTCAGGACAGGCGTGTGAGGGGCTGGGTGTTTGCTGCCCCTGCATGAACACGGTCACGGTTATGGACGGCCTCTCCTCAAGGGCAGGTGGGTGCAGGCCCTGGCCGCCAGGGTTCTGAGCTCTCCTGAGGCTAGGGGGTGGTGGTGGGGGGGTGGCGGGAGGACATGTGTGTTCCTGGTGCAGCGGGTGGGGGCGATCTTGTGCTCCACTCCATGGGAGGCAGGTTCGCGTCGGAGTAACAGGCGGGAACGTTGGGACACTCTGTGTTCAAGACCGTGCAGGGCACTGATGTGGAAGCAGAGGCCCAGGGCTCCCTCCTTGCGGGGTGGGCGCCACTGCTGGGGTTGGGGGCTCTCCAGTCGGGCCGGCCCTCGTCCTCTGCTGGGTCCCCATCAGCCGGAGCCTCAGTGCCCCCCTCCGCGGCTCCTCTGCCCCGGCCCCTGAGGCTACAGAGCGTCGGGTCGCACAGCCACCAGCAAGCGGGTGCCGCTGTGGTGCCAAGGAGACATTAGCCGGACACGCTTTGCCCCGGCTCTGGTGTTTGGGGTTACGTCTCCGTGAGACCTTCCCTGACGCGCCTTTTACTGAGAAGTGAGTGTCTCGGTGACTGCATCTGTTGGCAGATGTTTGAGGCAGAGCTTTCCAGAGCAGGTGAGGGTGTGTGGGTTGTGGGATTTGGTGGGCGGCTGGCTGGGGTGCTGCGTGCCACAAGTGGGTCCCCGCCTCTCCGTCCCTGGGCCCCTTCCTGGCTGCAGAGGCGGAAATGTTAAAAACGCTCAAATGGACCGTGTCCTGCTTTTCTCATTCAGGTTTCTCTGTCTTCCTTTCTGTTTGCAAATTTCAAAACAAAAAAACAAAACAATTAAAAATATCCCAACCCAAATTTTAACCTCATTTTGTTTGTCTTGGCGCCTCTCGTTGGAGGTTGGGAAACGAGTGATAAAGTTAAAATTGAGAGAAACTACGTTCATCACGTGTAAAAGTCAATAGGTATCGAGGACACATCCGTTCAGACTCCCAAGTAACCCGTGGTGGCACGCGGACTTCTGGACGTGCACCGGGCGCCCCGGACCCGACGCGAAACACTGGTTCTGGGGGCTGGGCCCTCGGTGGGCACAAGAGGGTGCGGTGATTGGCGCCCCACCACAGAAGGCTGGGCCAAGGGGGACGTGGTCCTCACGGGCTGGGGGAGGGGGTTCCTGCAAGGGCAACTGGCACCCAAAGGCCCTGGAGATGGGCCCTGGGGGATGGAGGTGAGGGCCTGGGAGGACTCCCTGGAGGCTGCGTCTCAGCTGGGCCAAGTCGTACTAGGAAGAAGGTGTGGGCGCACAGGAATCAACCGCAGTTTTGAAGCAGGAGGGAGGTTGGTCTCTGAGCTCACGGGCCCCCTGCTGTGCCGGGCGGGTGGGGGTCTGCCCCGGGCTGGGCGCTGGTGGGGTTGGCTCCAGGGTGGCGGCCTGGTGGCCCTGCATGTCTGTGGTTTCCCTTGGGGAGACTTGCTAACCACGCGGCCACCTTGTCCTGGGCCATTGCTCGGCCTCCTGGTGTGGTTGGGCTTTGCCGCTCATGTGGAAGGCCCATTGGACACACCTGCCATGGGGGCCACCTGTGGACAGACCAGGGTGGCAGAGGGGCTGGTCACCTGGCTCAGCGCTCCCTCTGGCACCTGACTGTGGCCATGCGTCCCAGAGCCGGGCGGGGACCCCATGCTCCCACCTGTCCGGGCTCCCCTCACGGGTGTACACGAGGGCCTAGCTCATGCCCGTGACCTGTTTCTTGCAGGTCGGTGGCCGAGGCCACTGAGGTGGACCTGAGCATGCATGGAGCTGGCTGCACACGGGCAGGATCCTCTGCGGGGTCCTCGGCCTGCGCAAGTGGCAGTACAACGTGCAGTCCAACGACGTGACCCTGGCCAACGTCATGGAGGCCGCGGCCTGCCCAGGTGAGTCAAGGGGATGCGATGCGCCCCGGGCCAAAGGACTGGTGCAGGTGCTTCTCGGAGCCACCTGGGAGGGGCCTGCGGGGGGCCCCCAGGACCCCCGGCTTCTGCAGGAGCTGCAGTGGATGGAGAGGAGGTCCGAGGCTCGGACCGCCTGGTGCTGTCGCTTCTCGCTGCTCGTCCCCTGCCAGACTGGAGGAGCCACGGGGGCAGATTGTGTCCCCCGTTCAGCATCGTCGTAGGAACCCGCCACCGCTTGGCCAGTTGGCTGCCAAATGGGAACGGCATATCCACCCCCAGGCCGCCCCTGCCTCTGAGCCCCGCCTGCACACTCCAGGCCGCCTCTCACTTCAGCCTCCGTGCACTCCGGGCACAGCTTGCTGAGCGTCGGCCAGTGGCCCTCCAGTCACCAGAGGCCACCAGAGGCTAGGCCTGGGCAGTGCCCCCTGGGGCTCCTGATGTCCACAGCGGGAGGAGCCCCCCACCCCCCCGTGTTTGCTGAGCGAATGCGTGAGCTGCGTGTGCCTTGTCGGCCGGGCGAGGCCGCAGGCACGTCTCAGTCCTGGCTGGGGGCGGACCCGAGATTGGACAGGGAGGGAGGTGGCCAGCGCCAGGTGTGAGCAGTCCTTTAAGTGGCAGTTTGGTACAAAAGGACCATGGTTTTTGTCAGGTTTAATCTGATTGGTAGTGATCTGGAAGAGAGGCCAGTCAAAAGTTGGTCGAAACAGGCTTTCATTTTTATTTATTTATTTTTGTTGAAACCGGCTTTTAATGGGCTGCACTCTCTGGCTAGGTTATGCACCGCAGGCAAGGCAGAGAGCAAGGGGTGGGTGTGTCGCGCCCAAGCCAACTGCAGTGGGGTCTCTAAAGAGTTTTCTATGGGAAGATGGGGGCAGGGCGGCATTCCAATTAGGGCAAGGGTTACAGGTCTTGGTGTGCTAAGTTAGGATTGGGCAGCAAGGTGGCCTTATTGGGAGGTTCCTGGCCTGGGGTCGGCCGTTTTGAGGTCCCCAGTCTCACTGGCCCAACATTCAGATCTTTTTGTTATGTTATAATGGGGCGACGATTCAGATCCAGCTGCTTCCTGCTGATTTTGGGGCGTCGTGGTGCCTATCGCAGGTGGGCAGGCCAGCGTAGGGATATAAAACAAGTTAGTTGATTGATAACTGAGATATTTCGTGGATTCCTTCCTTGATGATTCAGAGAAAGCAAGGGGCCACCATTAATAGTATGCCAAGGATCAGGAGTGGGCTTAGAGAGAGGAGGAGCCATGTGGTTAGTGGGGTCTGCCACCATTGGGGTGTAGTTGGGCCGACAGGGTGATACTGTGTTTGGAGAGACTCCCGACCTTTGGCGAGGATGTGGAGATTGGTTTCCACTCCACCTGTTTCGTTGATGTAGTAGTAGCGATCTTCATTGAGACACGTACAAGTTCCTCCTTTCTCGGCCGTGAGGAGGTCCAAGAGACATCGGTTCTGTAGAGCTACCTGGGCCACCGGGTTTATTTGGCGTTGTCGGGAAGCAAAAGACCCTGCCGACGCTTCGTTAGCCATCTGAGGCCTCTCGGATAGGTCCCTGGAGGAATCTGCAGACTGGAATAAGGGCCCCGAGGCCAGTGGCCACCAGGGTTGAGGCCAGGGAGACCCCGACAACCAGTGGGAGAAAGATCACTCGTTTCTGCTTTTCCGTGGGGGGGATGGTGAGGAGGGCTACTTCTGCCTGACTATAGATGGTTAATCGCGGAACTTGGGAGACAGGCAGACAGGAGGGAGGCAGAGGTATTGAGAGATTTAGATAGGGAGCCCTGGCACCAAAAGAATCGGCCAATAGCAGCATGATGAGAGGTGACATTTGACCGGGTGACGTTGCACAGGGATGAGTTAGGGGCGGAATAAAGGAAGGGGAATTGATGGTTGAGAGGGTCAATAAATAGGGCAACATTAGTGAGAGAGGGATGAGGCAGGCGCTGGAGGTGTGGGTGCGGGGCTGGTGCAGCTGAATGCACTTGGGGAGGGGAATAGGCCACAAGGGGAGTTTTGCCTAAAGCGGCACAGATGAAACGGTGGGACAGATTGCCCATGCAGGAAAGGCTGGCGAGGGAAGTGCCTTGTTGGATAAGTTTTATCCAGGAGAAGGGGCCCTGGTCCTGAGTTGGGTAGGCCTGTAGGTGGGTGCTCCTGGAGTACGGGTGACTGAATCCACATGGGCCCGCAGGAGGGCTCTTAGACGAGTTAGGGAAGGTAGGTAAGTAAGATAGGAGAGGAGGAGGTGATGTTGGAAGATTTTAAGGGAGCAGGAAGGGCCGCCCCGTAGAGAAGCTCAAAGGGACTAGGCCCGACGGCCCTCTAGGGGTGGATCTGAGCCTTCTTAAAGCCAGCGGGAGGAGGGTCGGCCAGGACAGGTGGGGATTCAAGATAAGTTTGGTGAGATGTTCCTTGAGAAGGCCGTTAGCCCACCCTAGGTTACCCGAAGACTGGGGGTGATATGGGATATGGAGTTTCCAGGTAATATTTAGGCTCTCGGAGTCGTGCCCGGAGATGCTGGAGATGAAAGCCGGGCCGTTGTCAGATTGTAGGATCTCCAGGAGGCTGAATCTCGGTATGATGTGTTCGGTGAGTATGGTGGCCGCCACATCCGCCATCTCCCGAGCTGTAGGGAAAGCCTCTGCCCACCCTGTAAAGGCGTCCACTGAGGTTAATAGGTAGCGAAAGGATTTATTGTGCGGCATGTGGGAAAAGTCAAGCTGCCAGTCCTTGCCAGGTTGGTAGCCGTGGAGCTGGTGATTGGGTCTTGGCCTGCGAATTCCCCCTTGAGCATTTACAGTGGAGCAGGTTTTGCAAGACTAATGCACCTCTCTAATTACCTTTGGGAGATGTGGGTAGTAGAAAAGGGGTCCTGGGAACTGGTGTAAGGCCTTGGGACCAATGTGTAGGGATTGACGCATGACGGAAATGATCATAGGAGCTAAATGGTTTGAAAGAGCGAGTTTCTTCTGAATGAAGATCCAGTCTTTTTCCCCGGCTATTCTTCCCATCTCTTTTAGTGTGTGAGTTTCCTCATCTGTGTAAGTGGGGGGAATGTGGTGTGTTGAGGAAGAGGAGGGGAGCTGGTGAGGAGCCTAAGGCAGTGGCTTGGGCAGTTGAGTCGGCTTTGTTGTTGGCCCTTGGAGTCCTTGGAGGATTGGTGTCCATGACAGTGGATAATGGCTACTTCAGTGGGAAGGCTGAGGGCCCCTAGTAGTTTTGAAATGAGGGGCCCATAGATTATGGGGCTTCCCTTGGTTGGAAGAAGCCTTTGCTCTTGCCATAGGACAGAATGTGTATGTGTGATGAGGGAGGGATATTTGGAGTCCGTGTCTATGGTAGCTCGTTGCCCTTTGTACAGGCGAGGAGCCCTGGTGAGAGCTCTAAGTTCTGCCTTCCGAGAGCTTGTCCCGAGGAGGAGGGAACTGCCTCTAGGATGGCGTCTAGGGTAACGACGGCCTATGCTGCGTGTCTCTGGCCACAAAGAGTATTTGGTCAGGGTTAGGGAAGGGCTGATTGGAAAGTCCTGGATGTGGAGGAGTCAGCTCTTCCAGGAGTTGAGAGCAGGGATGGGAGGGTTCCGGGTTAGCAGAGGCGGTAGGTAGGAGGGTAGCAGGACTTAGCAAAGGAGAAGCTGATAGATAGATGTCAGGATTTTCGAGGAAGAGGAGCTGGGCAGGAAGGGATTCTAAGGAAGGAGCGTGAGGGGGAGAACCCATCCAGGCTGCAAGAGAGGAGGGGGGCAGTCCGTGGAATAGAGGAGGTGCCATCAGTTCCCATCACCGCTACTGGAGAGGGGAAGCTGGCCCCCGAGTAGGAAGGCACAATGGAGTCGGTCGCCCCCGTGTCCAACAGGAAAGAGACGGGCTTCCCCACTCCCTGGAGCAGGACCCTGGGCTTGGCCTGGGTTAGGGGGTGTCCGAGTCTTGGCCCCGTCAGTCATCGTCCAATCCGAGTCGTTGAAAGGCTGGACTTCCCGGCTCAGGGTTTCCTCTGTGTGGAGGCGCCAAGGATCCCCCGAGACCCGGGCAGGCGGATTTCCAGTGGCCCATCGTTCGACATTGAGGGCATTGCCGCGTTGGCTCCTTGGGATTGGCACATTGACGGGCCCATTGTCCCTCGGTGCTGCATCTGAAGCAAGCCCCAGGTGGCGTTCGGTTGTTTCCTGCATTCTGCGGGCTCGTGGAGCCCGCTGGTCGCAGGGCTGCCCCCGAGGCTTGGGTCTGGAGTTGGACCTTCTACTGGAGCCTACCCTGCCTCTTAAGTTCAGCCACTTCCTCTCGGGTGTTAAGGACTTTAAATGCCATTTTCACCAGGTCGGGCATGGGAGTTAGAGGACCCTTCTCGGTCTTTAGTTTTCTTCGGATATCGGAGGAGGACTGATAACCACTGCAGTGGTAATCCATTTTAGCGCATCTGTAAGGACCAGTGCGGGGGGGATCAGGGTGAGACTCTGGAACAGTCTCCGTGGGAAAAACATGACTCATGATGCTGGGAGTGGCATGCACACGGAGATTTTCTTACCCTTTAAGTTTCGTGGCAGAAGTCTCTCTTTTTATTCGGGTCTGATTCATAAAACACAACCCACTACGTAAATTTCTCATGAGAAACTTTCCATGAAATGGTATAAGGAAAGAGGTCTTCCAGGTGTTTCTCCCGCAACTTCTGAAGTTTTGCGTTTTCAAGCGTGACCTTTGGTGGTTGATTTTTCTTCTGTTTTCCTTATGAGGAGAACATTTTTAAAGCAGACTGCGTGATTCAGAGCTGTTTTATGAAAGTTCCTTAAGATCGACAAAATGAAAAGAAGGAAACCATTTCCTGTAGCTTCACTCTGAGGGACACAACCCTCCTGTCTCTGGCTTGTGACGCTTCCAAGGTGCACTCCTGCAAGGATGGGAGCTTGCTGTCTTCTCGCTGGTCTGTGGTGGGATTAGGGATGACCCACGCGTGAATCTGACAGCGGGAAAGCTCTCCTAAGCCCTGGTTTTAATCTGGTTCTGAGTTCACCTGTGGAGTTGTGCCGACACGCAGGTTTCGTTCTCAGTTTTGTTCTAGGGGTTTACTAGCTCATGACAGAGTTCAGGAACTGGGTGAGTAGTAGTAAGGAAGCCGTCTCTGTTGGAAGAAAAGCGTCTTTATGATCTCCTATCTATGGGCTCATTTTCTAATTTACGAAGCACCGTCAGGGAGTCCTGTGGGCTCTCAACCTTAAATCCGTTTTCACGTAAGAGCGACTTTTGCTCTGAACTCCCAGAAGAATGACAAGACGTTTGGAATTTCTGTTTAGATTTCCATAGTGTTGCTGCTTTCAGAGCAATTTTTAGTCCTTTCCTTGGCCTAATGGTTTTCTATTTTTTCTTACATATGCAAATGAATTAAAATATAGGAATGCAGTTGACATCCAATCATAATGCTCATTTGTTAGTTAAAGGCTAATTCAGGCTATAACACTTCGATCCCAAGGAATTTAGCTGTGGTTTTATGAGTTTTCCCATATGATTGCCCACAAATTTATGTGTTGATTAAAATTGTAACAGGTTTAAACTGTTCAAACAAATTACTTAGCAATTAAACCTCCAGCAAAATTGTAATTCATTTTAAATTTATCACAGAGGTTTGATGCTCTTTCCGAGCAAAACAACGGGACATAAGGGTGACATACGGAAATTCGGTATTTTGCGTGAACTGTTCCCGATAGGACAAAAACATTCCCAGCACTGGGCACAGCAAAGCCTTCCACTAATGTGAATTAATTTTGTAGCAAAGGATCACTTGGGAGGATTCCTGCTTTTGAGTTTTGTCCAGGTTTCATTCTTTGAAGCACCCTTTCCATAAATTTGTGTTTTATTCCTAATTTGTCATACTTCACCTTTTGATATTTAAACAACTCACATGCAGCTAACTGAAGTCGCAGTGGTATTCGCTTCTATATCAGGTTATCACCTGCTATATTGAGAATTGCAAAGCCAGAGCACATTACAAAGAGTCAGTTGGACTTTGATACCCAAAATTGCATTTACGAGGTTCACACTCCTTTGTATTTCACCAGATAGAGACAGCAACAGTGTTCTCATGTAATGTGTGCTTCAGCCTCTGTGCCAGAGTTTATAGCGTCTGGATTTTAATATGTAGTGTTGATCTGTTAACCAAAGTTGTTTTGTTTTGTTTCGTTTGGTTTGGTTTGGTTTTGTCCACAGAGGCATGGACACCTGCTTCTGGTGAGTCTTTATGCTAAATATACATACTCAGTTTGTCGCTATGTATGTATGTATGTCACTTTGAGGTTCTCTCTCGCCAGTGTTACCATTCTTGACAAAAAAAAAAAAAAAGTCTTTGTGTTTGATGTCCTTTCTGGTTTGTTAGCCAGGGTCTACCAAAACCATTACTTTTTGATGACACTTCAGTTTTGGCCCAGAATGTCACAGTCTGTATTGAATGCCTCATTTCATCGATCCCTCGTGGCTTTTAATTAAGTTTAGCAGCATTTGAAGATTTTCTTTCACTAAGGGGATTCAGAGGAATCAGAGTCTTTCTCTACATTTTTTAAGTCATTCCATAAAAATATTCCTGTGACGTAACCTGAACTCAAAACGCATTTCGTCAAAAGGGAGAATTAATCCAGTTTGATGAGCAAGTTCCGAATTCGATATGCTTTGTTTGATACTTGGTCCCGATGCTACGCGTCCTGTCTTTCTGTTGTAGTTTTGTGTTCCCGTGCTAATTTTGCATACGTCCTTGCTCAGGAGTCTGGGGATTAGACTGCATTCTATCCCTGTTATAGGTCAGCTGGTATTTTCATTATTTTCATCTTGCTTGCTTTCAGATTTTCCCCTCCTTCCCCAACTTTTCCAATTGTTGAGGCCTTTTATCTTTTTTTCTTGCCTGCTTTCTGGGAGTTTTGTTTAAGGGAAATGAACCTCTTGATTCTTACAATTTATGTTTTCCTAGCCATCTTATGGCCTTCCTCATTATTTAATTTTCTTAGGAAGATGAGCAGTTAAAAAAAAAACAAGATGAATATATGTTTTTGTTACTGTGATAGGGAAAAATCTTTATCATTTCTTGTCGAAAGCATTCTTCCACCCCAAGCATTTTACACACTAAAATGAATCTGTTGCCTATACGGAATGGAAGCCTAGCATAGCAGTAAATGTTTACCTCAGAAATACAGTTTTTTACTGATTGTTAGCCATTTTGATTTCATTTATTAATGACTTTGTCACTGATCAGAAAACCTTGAGGTGGTATTTCTGTTTACTACTTTGGGAAAAAAATAATTAGGATCATTATTTGTAACTCCAACATAGCTTGTTAATTTTCAAGTTCATCGTACCAGAATATGCGCATGCGTGTGTGTTTGCAATCGTATTGATGTTTCAGAGTGTCTTCCTAAAAATTTACAATGTCTATAGATAGCTATTTCAACATTTTGTGAGGTCTTACTTTTCTTTGTTCTTTTATTACAATAACAGCAAGTAAATAGCCCATACTTTTGGTTGTGTCCTATAAGAATTTCTGCTTGGAATACTTGGAAAGAATAATGCTAGTGTTCTACGAATTTTGTCTTAATCATCAATTATCAACTATTTTTTAAACGATTTTTATCTTGAGTATGATAAATATCATGTAGTCAAAGACTGTTTAGTTTATACATATAATATTATTCGGTCGATAGTTTATGAGATTCATTTCATAGAACTGTCTTTATGTTTCCTTTTTGTGCTCAGTGTCCTTTTGTAGAAATCCAGATTGACTACTTTACACTGTGCATATATTTAGAGCATCACAAATGTGGGCCATGAAAAGGATAATTTCATGGTATCGGTGAAACTCTGGATAGAATTTTCTGTCCTATCATCTGTCAGAGCTTTAATGTGTTAACTTTACATTTCCTGAGTGTACTCAGTTATATCCTGAACCGGAAAGGTCGTTGAATATATGACACCTATAAGTCCATACCTATCGAAACTGTAATTAAGATGCACTTTGCCATTTTGACCAAAATGTCATAACAGCAGAGGCACGCCTAAGTCTCTTAGTGGGTTAGTGCTTGATGTCATTGAGAGCAGTATAGTCGAGAGTAACCCACTACTGGTCCCTGAGCCTCACATGAAAACACATTCTGTACCAGAGGGTGGAGTACCTTTCACTTCTTCTCGACACCTCTTTAATTTTTTTTTAGATTTTTATTTATTTATTCATAGAGACACACACACACACACAGAGAGAGAGAGAGAGGGGCAGAGACACAGGCAGAGGGAGAAGCAGGCTCCATGCAGAGAGCCCGACCTGGGACTCGATCCAGGGTCTCCAGGATCGCGCCCTGGGCTGCTGGCAGCGCTAAACCACTGTGCCACCGGGGCTGCCCTCGATACCTCTTAATATGGTGCTACTCACCGCAGAAATGACAGAATGAGCATGGGACTACTCTGTAGGCACAGTGAACATATCCCAAAGTCTTCAAAGTGCACAGTCCCTTCAGGGTAGTAGACTAGCTGTGTTGTGTTACCTTGGGACTGTATGTGTCAGTCGGCGGTAAATGAGACTGATATCATGCGGTTTTCATCAATATTAATACTTATCAATCAGTAATTTCAGAAAGCAGTGGGTACTGTGGAGGAATGATGTTGGGTGACAGGCAAGGAAGTGATGAAGGGTAGGGGGGAGTCATGACAGAGGTTAGCGGTTGCAGATAGATCTTTTGCAGAAGGCAGCCCCTGAGCGTTTTGTAAAGACTTTTCTTTGAGATAGTCATGGACTCCCATGCAGTTATAAGAAATGACACAAAATATTACTATGCAGAGTACCGTAATACACACATAACCAAACTAAACGTCTAAGCATTCTTTCTGAGGCATTTAGAGTCGAATCTTGAATGGTGAGAGGCATTATGTCAAAGAGCATTCCAGGTGGAGGGAATAGAGAGGTGCCCATTCTGAAGTGGGAAGACATTGGGGCATTGGCTTCACTGAGCAGGGCCACGGTGGCTGTGACCCTTGCATGAGGGAACGAGGGCTTTATGAAAGGTTGAGCAGCCAAGCCACTGTGTCTTGCAGGGTCGTGACGGTGGTGGTGTGAGCCTTGTGTTCTTTGTGCAAGCAATCACACTGGTTGTGCTTCAGCAGAGTGCTCAAGATCTCCCTCCATAATTTGTCAAAACTGTCACTCCCTCCCCATTTTTAAATTGGACCTCAAACATTTTCATCTCAAGTACCAATAGTACAGGATGGGGTTTCTAGTGAATGGGAACAGTTGACCTTGTAAAAGTATGTTATATCTCACTATTGAATATGTATCCAATAGAACGTTACTACCATGATAATTTGATGCTCACTATTATCCCTTTGAACTTTACCTGAGCTCTCCGTTTTCACTGTCAGAACAATTATATTTGCTTTTCTTCTTGAACTCCTGTCTCTTTCATTTCCTCCATAGATTTTATTTTATGGTTTTTATAATGGGAAGATGTTTTAATAAGTATCCTGTCATTTTCCTGTGTGTATGTGTGTACATGTACAGACCCGTATATATACACATGGAAGTAAGGTTTCTAAAGTTTTAGTGTCTTTGGCTACAGTATGCTAAGTGTGAAAATCGATCAGAACGAATTGTTATCCTAAATAGTACTGATGCACAATTGATATAGACGGCAAAATTAATAGTATGATTGGTAATTTTTAAACATGAAATATAATGCCATTGGGATGCCTCTCTTAGCAAGATGGAGAGAGAGTTGATAAAATTTCAGTTCATGTACCCATGAATGAATACTATGACCAGGGTGATGTAAAGTCTGGTGGAAATTAATAGTAAACATAAATGATATGCTGTGGGGCTCTGAAATGAAGGTTGAATGATTATTAGGTATGTTGTTTGTATATTATAAATGTTTATAGTATGTCATTACAGTAGGATGAATTACACTGTTTTCGAAGTTCATGTAATGTTAACAAGGGCATCCTAGGAATGAATAAGCAGGAAGGTGCTTACCTTCCTGATGAGGGGGTAGATATATGTGCTTAGTAAAAATCTATATTACCCGATATTCTTTGTGTAAAAACTTAATGATACTGTTCCTCTGACTTTGAATAAACGTTTAAGAAAAGATATATCTTATGTTATATAATATTAAATATATATACGTGCATGTGTGTATATATATATATATATATATATATATATATATATATATATAATTTCTGAGAAAGGATCTTTTACTGACTTAAAATTGGTCTACTGGAAATTCATGTAGCATCTTTCACCTCTTCCTCCTTGCAATATCACAGAAAATACATAACTGAGACAGACCGAGGCATGTGTGAGTGGGCGGGCTCTGGCTCCTGACTCAGCATTGTGACTTTGTAGACAGGGTGTGTGAATTATTTCCCAGGATTCTTTTCTTCTTTTCTTTTCTTTTTTTTTTTTATAAAGGAAAACCTGAGGTAATTCCATGCTTCGAGACAGTATAGGTCTTTGCCGTGAGCTTTCTGCCTCGGTGAGTTGAGTTTCCGCTGTCTCCGGCCTTTCTTTCCTGTTCTCTTTGTGCGTGGCTCCCAGTCAGCCTGATGCCCTTCCCTGATGATCCTTCGGGATTGAGGAGGCAGGATCTCTCAGCAGGAACCGCCACCACTCTCACCATCCCATCTTCACTGTCCCTGAATTTAGGGCAGATGAATTTAGGCCACGTGGCGTGTGTCTGCTGTCATGCTCCTCTTTTTATGGAAATGAACGCAAAGAAGGAGACTGGATGTTCTGTCCCAGGCTCAGTGACGCCTTGACTTTAGAAAGGCTTTGTGGTTAACAGGGGATTCTGTGGTGTTCCAGTGTCTTTTACCACTCACTGTGGAGCACGGTACAGGAGGAGCAAGGGGGAGGCCTTCGTTCTGGTAAGTGACAGAAAGGCGGTAATGGGGTAGGATGTGGTGAAGGCGAAATGGCATCGGGTGCTACCTCAGGAGCTTTGGTCAGCTTTCAGGGACAGGAAGAACTAGCTGAGCCAGGGATCAGGAATCGACAGCTGTAAACCATCTGGACCTACCTGCTGTCTTTCAAAATTCTTCACGTGCCCTAAGAGTGTGTGGAGGTCATGGTCTGAGTCGGAAGGTCGTGGCAGACGGAACGCACTGGAGCAGGGAGAGCGCTGAAAAGATCTCGTTCCAGGAAGAGGTGATGGTGGTGTGGACCCGGGTGCTAAGAGTGGCCAGGCAGACGGTCAACCCTGAAGGCACAGCCGACGGCCCGGCCTGAAGGATGGATTGTGGGATGGGAGAGGGGGAGGGATCAGGAAAGAAGTGGGCTGAGGGCATGTGGGTACCTTTAAGGGACGTGAAAAAGACAGCCTTCGGGAACTGAGACATAGATGATGGGTTGGCAATACTCTCAGATAGATGTCCAGGTGGAGGTGTGGACGGGGAAGGAAGTACTTGCGGAAGGAAAGGCAGAGGCCCGGCCTGAAGGTACGCCTTCGAGAGGTGGGGTGGCCTGTAGCTGCAGCCTGCACCTCCGGCGGGTGTGGAGACGGGGTGCGAGGTAGAGGAGCAAGCCTTTGGCGGTCCTCCTGCAGGTCACTTGAAAAGGACGGAGGCCACTCGGCATCCCCGAGGGCAGCTTGTCAGGGCAAATGGTGGACTGCGGACGTCTTAACTCTGAGTAACAAAGGGCTTCAAGGAGGGACTTAATATTCGTGTCCAGGATTATCTGTAACATCAAGACAGATTTAGGCAGTCACATTCATAGCGAGCTTGAATTGGAGTTTGTTGAACTGGATGGTTTTGGGAGATTCCATCGTCTCCTTAGCCCTGATGTTCTGTAATGTCAGATCCACGTGTCCAGATGGTGCCTGGGCCGTGTCCCACGAGGTTTGGTCATTGTGGCTTTTCTTTTACTAGTCTGAGGAACCCGCAAGTCTCTTTTCCTCTGTCCGTCCTCTCCTCTGTCCAGTCTGTCCACAGGTCATTCGGATGGAACAGGTTAATCAGGACCAGCCGCATTTACGTTTCCTCACATGAGCTACTAGGCTGCGAGTGAATCTCGAACCCCCTGCAGTGTCCTGCTCTTGTGTATTGTGACGGGTTCGGTGCCTGGGTCCGATGGTTGATGCCGTGCTACGTGACTTCAGGACTATTTCCCTTGGGTGGTCTCTTCTATGATCCTCCCGGTAAGAGCTGTTTTTCCAGTTTCTTCCTGCCAACATATTCTTACATGTTTATGGCTTGGAGGTAGGTTAAAATAATGAAGCTTTTATTCCATGATTTATCCTCTATTTTTATATATTTAAAAGATGCTCATTTCACGGTTGGTATTTTGCGCATCATGAACTCTCATAGTTACTCATTTGGGAATTTGAGATTTTTTGTATTTCAGTATATAGTTTCATAGTTTTTTAATCCATTGCAATGTTGATGAAATTGTCATAGTTATTCACTTGTTTTATCATTTAACTATTAAAAAAGATTTATATTTTTTCTATTAGTGATCTCACCACTTGATCTACTGAGTTGTCTTCAGAGAATTCATTAAGATTATGCAATGAAACCCCATACGTGTTTTAAAGTTTAATCGTATTGTATCATTATATCCGTGGTCTTAAACTGTTAGCAGAGTGAGAGAAAAAGTAAATAGTGTGATTTGATCAAATGCCGTGTTTCCATCGCTCTCGCTCACTGCGTCGAGCAAGCGGGGTTCACGGTTTTCCTGTTTACTTGTCACTTTAACTTGGTTACACCGCTTTATTCTCTGTCCCCTGCAGCTTTGAGTTGGTCCCCACCCCCTTTATTTTCTGGTCTTTAATCTTTGCATATTATAACTCTTACATCATTCCACAAGTGCTCACGCCTCCTTCTCTGCATGAAGCACTATGGTAGCAGAGTGTTTGCCAGCATCACCGTTGTTTCAGACCGCTCTGGGCCTGTGTCTTCGTTCCGTGATTTGGGAATTGTGAGGCCTTTGGCAAGGAGCTTAGAGTTTCTATGTGTAAAAGGAAGTAATAATAATATTTAGTTCAGAAAGTTGTGAAATTTAAATAACGTGTCGTAAATTTTTGAATGCTTCGCTGACTACTCAATGCGTTACCTAAAAGGTTTTTTAAAAATCTGATTCAAATATACTATTTTCCTCCAGTCTCCCTCCAAACCCCAAATGGCCAGAACTTGATTTTCCCCTATTGTGTTTCTACACGACGTACTGTTCTTTTGAAGGCGGTGTCTCTTCCCAACCCTCACCCCCCGCCACAGCTGCTTTTCGGATTTCCCTTTTGTTTTTGTTTTTCTGTATTTTGATGATCACGTGACCTGTGTGTGATGCGTGCCTGTGTGTATATGTGCACGCATGTGCTGTGTGTGCCTGTAAGCGCACATGTGTTTTCATTCTGCCTCTTGAATATGGGGGTTGGTGTCTTTCTTCAGTTTGGGATCCTTGGCCATTCTCTCTCTGGATGTTGCTTCTGTCTCTGTCCCTCTTTCCCTGGGACCTCAAGTACAAGTATGATGGGCCTTTTGCAGTGGACCGTGTGTCTTCTGTTCTTTTCATTGCTTCTTCTGCTTGCTCTCCGGTTTTGGTATTGTCTGTGTGCTCTGTGTCAGAACCCACCAATCTTGTCCTTTCCTGTGCCATCCGAGTTTTCTGTTAAGCCATCGATGAATGCTTGATGAAAGATAGTTTATTTCATAGGTCTAGAATATCCATGTGATTTCTTCATATGCATTACACTCTTCTCATTCAGTTCTCCATCTGTTGCATCCACTTCTGTCCATCTTGTTACCTGTTTCTCTTACCAAGATGATCTTACTTACTTGACAGTCTTTGCTTATTTTTATTCTGAATTATTGGTTGCATTTTCCTTCCCGTGTACGTTTCTGGTAATTCTTTGGATGTGTGCCTAACACGGTGAATGAAAGAACATCACGGGCCAGATGGTTTATTTGGTTGGTCGATAGTCCCTTCTTCTCTTTGGTGCATTGAGCTGGCCGTCGTTGCCCCTGTAATTTGTCCCTGTTTTTCCCCTGTGGACACTCTGTGTTTTGATTGAGACCCACTAGGCAGAAGCAGGCTCTTTGTCCTCAGCACTGGAAGGCCTCACAAGCACTAGCTAGTCCTTTCAGGGATTTGGAGCGTCATACTTAGTCTTCTGCCCCATGCAGCTCAGTCGTCTGGCAGCTCCCACGTGGGTGGGTGTGTGCTTGTGGGAGACCCGTTCTCGCTAGCAGAGGCTCATCCCATCCCGTAGGTACTGCGAGGCCACGGTAAGCTTCGCTCGGTCCCGTCCCCTTCACCTCCCACCTTGCCAAAGTCCTATGGGAACGTCAGCGTTGCATCTGGGCCTCCTTGAGTTTCCAGTGTGTCACTGTATGGTGGTGGTGTCCTCTTATCCCAGTGGAGCTGATGTCCTGAGCTGGAATCGGCAAGTGGCCTGGGGACAGAATGGTGCCCCATCATCAGCCTCCCCAGGGAAGGGCTCTCTGTCCTCTGCACGGATCCTTTACCTAGCTCTGGTCATCAGACAGCTTCCTGACTATCGCCAGGAGCACATCTGTGCGTAACCAGCCTTTTCTGGTTGTTGGGATGGAGGCTTTGGCTTGCACCATGTAAGTATGTGTGTATCTTCTCAGGAAGCATAAGTCCCTGATTTAATAAAAAGCTTAGAAATTGTGATTTGTTAATACCTGAAAGATGGTGGTGAGCAAGTTCTTGGTAACTGATGATGCACATAGCGAGTGCCCCATTACTGCTTTTTTAATTGGATGCAGAGTTCTTTGTTCACTGTACACAAGAATGTGTGATTTTTTCATTCTTTCTTTTAGATTGTGTTCAAATTCCAGTTAGTTAACATATAGTGTAGTATGAGATTCAGGGGTAGAATGGAGTGATTGATCAGTTGCATATAAGACCTAGTGCTCATCACTTCACATGCCCTCCTTAATGCCCATCCCCCAGGTACCACATCCCCCACCCACCTCCCCTCGGGTGACTCTCACTTTGTTTCCTGGGATTAAGAGTCTCTTATGGTTTGCCTCCCGCTCTGTTTTTATCTCATTGTATTTTTCCTTCTCTTCCCCATGCCCATCAGTTTCGTTTCTTGAATTCCACATATGAGTGACCCAGAGGGCTGACACACCCAGCCAGAGAAGCAAGGCGCCGGGGGCGCAGGGCAGCCCTGAGCCAGCAGGTATCCCCAGGACTTTACAGCAGCTGCTGTGGGAGGCTGAGGTCCAGGGTGTGGGGAGGCAGGAGGCGCGGCCGAGTCCTGGCACCTTCCCCACCAGAGGCCGTCTCCCTACATGCAACGTCGGGCTGCCCCAAACCCTACACGCAGCATGTTCGCCAGATGCCCATGCGCCTGGGGGTTGAAATGGCAGGGGTCCGGAGCACCCTGGGTGAAGGAGGACCCCAGAGCTGTGTGGGGTCCCACGTGGCCCCTCTCCCGCAGCCTTGTGGCTGCTTCTGCAGCAGAGCTCCTCTTCGCTGGGGACCCGCCCCCCAGACCAACAGACAGCTGACAGGTGGCCCCCGGGGCTCCTACGCCTTTGAGCTCGAGCATGAGCTCCTGCTTGGCAGCCCCTCCGTGGCACCTGCCAACCCAGACCCTCTGCAGGCCAGGCACATGATGGAGGGCTCCTAGGCCCCCGCTGCGGGCTGCCAGGAGACCCCGCCCCAGGCCACGCGATGGCCCTGACCTGGGAAGCTTCCCAACCACCGGCCCTGCAGGAGAGGCTGCCCCAGACCACCAGCCGCCCCACCGCTATACCCATACCAGGGCCCGTCCTCGGGGAGAAGTGCCTGGGCTGCAAATGACGCCAGGGGCCTACCCCCCGACCTGCAGAGCGTCTGCTGGTACCAGTCCTGTGCCACACGGATGGCAGAGGCAGGGAGGCCCCACTGGAGCAGCGTGCGGGGGGGGGGCAGTCTAACTCCAGCCTCAGGGTCATGCCTTCCTCTGTGGCCCTCACACCGTGTTTGCATGTAAACTTCCCCGAGTGCATCCGGCTCTGGCTAAACTGCGTTGGAAGCAGCATGATGGAGAAGGCGGGAGGCCCGGCCTGGTTTCCTCCTCCATGCTAGCCAGATGGGAGACCACCCAGCCGGGACAGCCCCGCCAGGCTGCTGTGCCTGCCGTCCTGGCGGGGTGACACTCACCACGTACCCCCCTCAGCTTGGGCTCCAGTATCCGTGGGCCTGGTCCTCTCAGGGCTATTGGAACACACAAGGCTGTACCCAGGTCGGGCTCAGCGGCAGAGGGCAGGCCAGGGCAGCTGTCGGGCTGCACGCATGCCGACCTCTGGAGGCCAGCCAGCCCTCAAGAATCACATCCAGGAAAGGAACTCGGGGTGGGGTAGGGGAGGTGGGCGGGGGGTGGGGGTGACGGGGTGACGGGCACTGATGGGGGCACTTGATGGGGTGAGCACTGGGTGTTATTCCATATGTTGGCAAATTGAACACCAATAAAAAGTCAATTTACAAAGGAAAAAGAAAGGAACTGACACATGTTTCCTAACTGATGGGAATGCTAAATCCCAGTTAGATATTAGCAAAAATTCAAGATATAACATTTTTCCCATCGATGTTCCAAAGAAAAAAAAAAAAGAATCACACCCAGGGAGAGCCCCTGGTGCTTGAGCAGATGGCTGAGCGGAGAGCAGAGCCTGAAATGACGGTGTTACCCCCCCACTCTCCGAGGCTGGGACAGGTGCCAGCGGGAGGCCCACGGGAGCGCCAGCCTGCCTGTGAGGCAGACCCGGGTGGCTGTGGGTCTGTCCTTAGGTGGGCAGTCCTGGGCACACTCCTCTCCACACCGCAACTGCCGCCTCCCACACACTTCCTTTCTACGTAGAACATGGAGACTGTTCTCCCTCCACACGTTTTGGGGCAAACTGTTGAAAGATGGGACCTCTCCTCCCTGGCAGATAATCTCTGGTCCTGGGCACTTGTGCGCTAATGTCACCAGGCATCCTGCATTCACTCGAGAAGCATCGCCAGAGCCTGCCCACAAACTAGGTCCCCGGTACTGGGGTGCAGCCGAAGTGCTGTGCCCGGGGGGAGGGTGCAGGCAGATGGGTGAGCCCAGCACTGCAGGGCAAGACTCCCTCCACCGGGTGCCGGAGGGCGGGGTGTCCTCTGGCTGAAGCTTCGGGATCCTGTGCTCACTTCAGCTTTTCAGAACCTGATGGAGACCAATGTCAGCTCTGCAATGACAATCCTTTTTTCTTGAAAGTTCATCAGATTTCTGAAAACCACAGGTTAGAGCAGACACAGTTCATAAGACACTGAGGAATCCCCTACTTTGGCGTCTGCTTTGTCCATGAGCCAGGGACCTTGTGGCTGGAGTTCCGGAAACGCACACACGCAGAGGAGAGTCTTGGAAGCAAGTGACACACATGGATGCCGACGTGCTTAAATACAGATTTATTGCAAACCAACACTGGAGAGGGGACTTCTCGGGCGGGCACCCTGGTCTCCGCGGACCTCGACTGACGGAGCTCAGTGGGCAATCTGAGGCGGCCACGTCTGGAGAGAGAAAACACTCAGGCTGCACCGGCTCCAGGGCCCAGGCCAGCAGCAATGGGCAGAGGACACCCACGAGGTTGGCCCGCCATCGGCCGCATGGCCCAGTGCCCCAGCCCGCCACTCTGACGCTGGTGAGCTGCTGCCACGGCAGGTGGGGTGGGCCAAAACGCAACACTGAACACCACGTCAGATAGAGAAGATGACAAACCACGGAGTCCATGGCTCCCCAGTCTCCCGAGTAGATGGGGTACGGTGCCTGTCCCACCTCGTCACACCAGGAGACCCCGATGAGACCATCGAGACCGGTTCTCACTCACGTGCGTGCCGTGAGATCCCTGGGACGTGGGACAGGTTGGCAAATAATGGGGACCCTGAGGATGGGGTCTCAGCAGCTCCAGCAACAGGCTCCGTTCCATCTATGGGGGCAGAGCTCTGCGCCCCCTTGGCGATGCTCCCCTCAGCCATCTGGTGTCTGCACCTCCGTCGATGGCACGAGAGACACCCGATGCTTCCCAGGGGCTGCTTCGGACATACTCAGGAATCCCCACCCATTCCTGGCCACCTCGAGCCACAAACCTGCCCCCACACATCTGACGAGTCAGCTCCCGCCTACTCAAGCCATTTGAAGGGGGCCGTTTCTGGAGGAACCATTGCCTAGAAAGGAGTCCTCCTCAGCCCCCAGGACAGCCCCCGAGGGAAGGTCCCAGGAAACCTGCCAGCTGACAGCCCCACAGAGCAGCGGGCATGCAGCCTGTGGGCCTGGGATGGCTCAGGCCCCACGGGCAGAACAGAGGCAGGAGGAAAGGCCGCGGCTGTGTCTCCCAGGGGGACCTGGTCAGCTCCCCGACAGGGACCAGGCCCCACAGAGGACGTGGGAGGACAGTTCCTGCTGCGTCTGTGGCCTACTCGGGAAGGTGTCCCCACATCCGGCAGCGCTGACCAAGAGCCCCAGTCTGGTCTCCCCGATGGGGCTGAGCAGCCGGCAGAAGCATGCACACACACACCAAGCGAGAGCACAAGCATGGGTGTGCAAGAGAGATGAAGGCGAGGGCCTCCTAAACCCCCCTTGGCAGCAGCCGGCCCAGAACCCGCTCCCCGGGCCTAGCACGAGGAAAGGAAGCAGAGCCCACGCGGCAGCAGCAGCAGGAGATTGGGTGGCCGGCGGCCCACTCACCCCACGCTGCTCCCCAAGTGTGGAGATGCAGGGCCGGGCGCCGCGGTTTCACCGTTTTTTTAAAAAGATATGTGTATTGGAGTTCAGTTTGCTGTCATGTAGCATAACATGCAGTGCTCATCCCACCATGTGCCCCCCTCAGTTCCAATCACCCAGTCACCCCAACCCCCCACCCACTTCCCCTTCCACTACCCCTTGTTCATTTCCCACAGTTAGGTGTCTCTCATGCTTTGTCACTCTCACCGATATTTTCACTCATTTTCTCTCCTTTGCCTTTATTCCCTTTCACTAATTTTTATATTCCCCAAATGAATGAGACCATATAATGTTTGTCCTTCTCACATTGACTTATTTCACACAACGTAATACCCTCTAGGTCCCTCCACATAGAAACAGATGGTGTGTATTCGTCCTTTCGGATGGCTGAGGAATATTCCATTGTATACATAAACCACATCTTCTTTATCCATTCATCTGTCGGTGGGCACCGAGGCTCCTTCCACAGTGTGGCTATTGTGGACATTGCCGCTGTAATCATCGGGGTGCAGGTGTCCCGGCGTTTCACTGCGTCTGTATCTTTGGGGCAAATCCCCAGCAGTGGGATTGCTGGGTCGCAGGGCAGCTCTATTTTTAACTCTTTGAGGAAGCTTCACACAGTTTTCCAGAGTGGCTGCACCAGTTCACATTCCCACCAACAGTGCAGGAGGGTTCCCCTTTCTCCACATCCTCTCCAACATTTGTGGTTTCCTGTCTGGCTAATGTTCACCATTCTCACTGGTGTGAGGTGGTATCTCATTGTCCTTCTGAGTTGTGTTTCCCTGATGGCCAGTGATGCGGAGCATTGTCTCATGTGCTTGGTGGCCACGTCTATGTCTTCCCCTGTGACATTTCTGTTCATGTCTTTTGCCCATTTCATGATTGGATTGTTGGTTTCTTTGCTGTAGAGTTGAATGAGTTCTTTAGAGATCGTGGACACTGGCCCTTTATCTGACGGGTCATTTAGAAATATCTTCTCCCATTCTGTGGGTTGTCTTTTAGTTTTGTTGAGCATTTCTATTGTTGTGCGGAAGCTCCTCATCTTGATGAAGTCCCAGTGATTCATTTTGGCTCTTGTTTCCCTGGCCTTCATGGATGTATCTTGCAAGAAGTTGCTCTGGCCAAGTTCCAGAAGGGTGTTGCCTGTGTTCTCCTCTCGGATTTTGATGGCTTCCTGTCTCACATTTAGATCTTTCATCCATTTTGAGTTTCTCTTTGTGTTCGGTGGTGTGAGAGAATGGTCCAGTTTCATTCCTCTGCGTGTGGCTGTCCAATGTTCCCAGCAGCATTTATTGAAGAGGCTGTCTTTGTTCCAGTGGATGGTGTTTCTTGCTCTGTCGAATATTAGTTGACCATAGAGTTGAGGGTCCACTTCTGGATTCTCCGTTCTGTTCCATTGACCTATGTGTCTGTTTTTGTGCCAGGACCACACTGTCTTGATGAGCACAGCTTTGTAGTACAACTTGACATCCAGCATTGTGATGCCCCGGCTCTGGTTTTCTTTTTTCGTATTCCCCTGGCTACTTGGGGTCTTTTCTGATTCCACACTAATCTTCAGATGACTTGTTCCAACTCTCTGAAGAAAATCCATGGTATTTCGATAGGGATTGCGTTCCATGTGTAAATTGCCCTGGGTCACGTGGACATTTTCCCAGTATATGAATTCTTCCAATCAGGAGCATGGAATCGTTTTCCATCTCTCTGTGTCTTCCTCAGTTTCTTTCAGACATGCTCTGTAGTTTTTCGAGTAGGGATCCTTTACCTCTCTGGTTAGGTGTGTTCCTAGGTATCTGATCCTTTGGGTGCAATTGTCAATAGGACTGACTCCTTAATTTATTTTTCTTCAGTCTCATCGTTAGTGTCTAGAAATGCCACTGATTTCTGGGCATTGATTTGGTATCCTGCCACACTGCCGAATTTCCTGTATGAGTTCTAGCAATCTTGGGGTGGAGTCTTGGGTTTTCTAGGTACAGTATCATGTCATCTGCAAAGAGGGAGAGTTTGACCTCTTCTTTGCCAATTTGAATGCCTTTTATTTCTTTTTGCTGCCTGATTGCTGAAGCTAGGACTTGTAGTAGTATGTTGAGTAGCCGTGGTGAGAGTGTACGTCCCTGTCGTGTTCCTGATCTTAGGGGAGAGGCTCCCAGTTTTCCCCATCAGGAATAATATTTGCTATGGGCTTTCCTTAGATGGCTTTGAAGATGCTGAGGAATGTTCCGTCTATCAGTACAGCGTCAAGAGTTTTGATCAGGAATGGATGCTGTATTTTGTCAAATGCTTTCTCTGCATGTATTGAGAGGATCATCTGGTTCTTGTTTTTTCTCTTGTTGATGTGACCCATCCCATTGACTGCTTTACGAGTGTTGAACCAGCCTTGCATCCCGGGGATAAATCCACTTGGTCATGGCGAGTAATCTTCTTTATGTATTGTTGGATCCTGTCGGCTCGTATCTTGTTGAGAATGTTTGCATCCGTTTTCATCGGGGATATTGGTCTATAATTCTCCTTTTTGGTGGGGTCTCTGTCTGGTTTTGGAATTAAGGTGATGCTAGCCTCATAGAAGGAGTATGAATGGACCTAAAGTACCACGATGTATAATTTAAAAGCATCAGAGTCAATTTTGTACAAAGTTAACTTATCCTTTTTAACAAATAAAATTCATGAAGCAATTATAGAGGTTTATGAAAAACACAAAATACAGAAACAGCACAATGAAAGGGGAGGGGAAGGCTTCAGTTGTGCTGCAGCCATCACGAGCTGTTGCTCGGGGGCCGTGGCTGGTGGCTCCACTGAGGCAGGTGGCAGCTCCAGCCCTTCGATGAACTCGAGACCCAGCACCGGGACCTGCTCCTCCTTCTGGGGTGGCCAAGAAGCAGGTGGCTCCTCCAGGTCAGGACAGTGAATCAGAGGTATGACCACCAGGTACCTTGGCTTGACCTCAGCAGCCGGCATCTCGGCCTAGGCCTAGCTCTCAGCACCAGCAGCCGGGACCGGCTCGATCACCTCAGGCCCAGGAACTTCAGCAGGCCCCATAGTCGGCCTCAGGCAGGCTCTTTCCGCAGTGGTTCAGGGTGTTGCTCGGGGTCCGAAGCCGGTTGCTCCCCTGAATGAGGCGGCTGCTCCGCCACATCGATGACCTCGATCGCTGGTGGTGGGGCCCGTTCGGCCTCCAGGGCTCCCAAGGGTGCAGGTGGCTCTTCCAGGTGGGACAGGGATTCAGAGGTCTGACCACCACGTGTCTTGCCTTGTACACAGCAGCTGGCATCAGGGCTTGGGCCCAGCCCTCAGCTCCAGCAGCCGGGACCAGCTCCTTCGCCTGAGACCCTGCAGGTACAGCAGGCCCCAGAGTCGGGGCTCGGGCGGGCTCTTGCGGTGGTTCAGGGTATTGCTCGGGGTCCGAAGCCAGTTGCTCCCCTGAGTGACGTGGCTGCTCCAGCACATTGATTAGCCGGTGGTGGGGCGCGTTAGGCCTCCTGGGCTCCCAAGGGTGCAGGTGGCTCTTCCAGCTCAGGCCAGGAATTCAGAGGTCTGACCACCACGTGTCTTGCCTTGTACACAGCAGCTGGCATCAGGGCTTGGGCCAAGCACTCAGCTCCAGCAGCTGGGACCAGCTCCATCCCCTGAGACCCTGAAGGTGCAGCAGGCCCCACCGTCGAAGCTCGGGCGCGCTCTTGGGGTGGTTCAGGGTGTTGCTCGGGGTCCGAAGACAGAGTATCATCTCCAGGAAGACAAAGTATCGTCACCAGGATGGACTTTCCACGTCCCTCTCAAATCAAGGACACTCTTACCACCGCTCAACGTGTGTGAGTGCAAGAGCCCTTGGAGGTCTCCCCAGACTGCAGCCCGTGGGGATGGGGTGTGAGCCTACCCAGTGCTCCTGGCCCAGCAGCATGGAGGCTTGTTCTGTGTGGCCCACCCTGTCCCCAACTCGGCCACCCCAGTCCTCCTCACCTGCACCCTCAAACTCCGCTTGATGCAGGTTTATGAAACGCCAAAGGTAACGCTCCACACGACAGTCGAGCACTGAGCCTGGCACTTACTGCCCTGTGAATTTCAGCAGCTTTGTCAGGGCAGGAAATTCTGGGGGATCGTGGAAGTCCTCCTCATAGTAGTCCAGCCAGATGGTCAGGAAGGAGGACATGGCGCTGGGGTGGGACAGGTGGGCAGAGGCGTCAGAAGACAGGGCTCCTCACACAGAGGTGTCCCAGGGAAGCCCTGCAGGAACCGGGGCCCTCGGCCTCCAGCGTGGGGCTGTCGGAGGCCAGTGCTGCTCCTTGTCCACCTGCCACCTGGCGGTCCTACCTGCCACAGCCCTGCTCACTGAGGAGGGGCTGGCACGAAGCCTCTGTGCATGGGAGCCCATGACCAGCAGTGTGACCATCACTGTCTTTCCCGGGGAACCTTCCCTCCTGTGGGTCTGCCCAGCCTCACTCACGAGGGCCCCCGGGGGGTGTCCTTCCAGTGACTCTAATCTCCCACGGGCGGGGGCCGTCTGGTCCCTGAGCCCTCACTGGCTCTCCTGAGCACCTGCCGTGCACCCGGGTCCAGGTGCCACCAGATTGGTGAGTGCGATGCTCCCCACACCCTCTGCTCTGGGTCCCAGGTGTGGGGCAGACAGAGGGTTGGGGGAATGGGCATGGAGGAGGTCCCTTTGGCATCCCAGTGCTCTCCCACAAAGCCCGCACCCCACCCACGGCTCTCCTTTGCTCTTTCCCTGACGGGGCCTCAGACCTCTACCCTGTCACAGGAATTGAAGACTAGTGCGATGAGGGGTCCAGCAGAACCCTCCGACCCACAGCCCCCTCGTGGCCCTCCTGGAGAGGGAAGGCTCCCCTGCATGAGCCAGAGCTCACTCACATTTCCCACTGGTCCCGGATTCCTTCCTTCTTGCAAGAATTCATGATGTATGGATATCTAGAGGAGGGCGGGGGACATCACATGAATCGTCCTGTGGACCCAACCTCTCCTCATAGCTGCTGTCACCCTCTGAAGCCCAACTAGTCCAGAACCCTGGGGGGCCGTCAGCTCTGTGCATTGGGGCACGGGCAGCTCCTGGAGAAGTACCTGCACCCGCTGGCACTTTCTGAATGATTAAGGAATGAAAGGGCTCCGGCCAGGCCCATGGCCTATATCCAAGTGGCCCCAGGTGTCCCCGGGGACCCCTACTCCACTCCAAATGCCCCAGGATACAGATCCCAGGTGGACTCCCTTTCAATGGCAAAACAGGCCAGCTCAAGACCCTGGTGACGGTGGGGAGGCGGCACAGGCTTTGTCATGGGGAGAGAACGAAGACTGCTGAGCACAAGCACAGCCCCTCTAGCCCACCTGCCACACGCCAGGCCCCGGGGGCTGCCCTACAGGACCTGACTAGGCCCTGTGTGACTCTACTCCAGTTGGAGCAGCAGCCCCAGGGGCCAGGAAGTTCAGCCACGTTCCCCAAGACTCCCAACCAGTAGGTATCCCATCCCCCTGGGCTGTGGAGGGTCAGGGAGCTCACTTTGCGAACAGCAGGTCCAGCACCTCTTCAGGGGTGCCATACTCTTCGACCACATTTAAAAAGTCAAAAAGGGACAGATTGTCCAAGCGCAGCAAGGCAGGCACCAGTTCTTCTACCTCCTGGAGCAGCCGCTCCCTCCGGCTGGGGGTGGTCGGGCAGATCCGATTCCTTCTCAGGGCTGAGGCCCTTTCAGCCTGAGGTGGGACAGAGGGGACGTGCAGCCTGCACTGTAGCCTCCAGACCACCTGGGAGTTGGACCGCAGACCAAAGCCCGAGCTCAGTGGCTGGCGGGGGGCCAGGGGGGGCAGGAGTGCCCACAGCAGGAACTCGGGGCTTGACGCCTGCTGCTCAGTCACTTAGCATCTGACTCTGGGTTGTGGCTCAGGTCATGGTCTCAGCATCCTGAGATCCCGTCCCTGGCAGGCTCTGCGCTTGGGGCAGAGTGTGCTTGAGGAGCTTGTGTCTCCCTCTTCCGCTCCCTGCTTCTCTGCCTGTCTCTTAAACTATCCAACAAAGAAATAATCTTAGAGGATATATTTTTTCAAAATATGGATCAATACAAGGATCTCAAGTGGGAGGGGTCAGTATCCCAGGGCCCCTTGTCAGCTGTTTTGGCAGCACCTCCCTGCATTAACGGCTTCACCCCTTGAATTTGACCACATGTCCCTCTCTCGAGGTGCCCACACGGAGACCTTTCCTTGGGTGGCGGGGCCCAGGGCCTGAGGGCTGCAGAATGTTCAGCGCCGCACTGTGATTTGGCAACAGAAGGGAATCACATCGAAGTCCTGCATCAGTGAAGGGCTCAGTGGCTGTGGGAACCAACTGGCCTTCTGACATGTTGTGCAGCACACGAGGCCCCTTTGCCTGACCCCGGGAGGGGGGGCAGGGATGCGCTCCTTCAAAACCTAACTGCAGAGCGATAGACATAATACAGTGAGCCCCGTGTCCCTTTGGGGAAAAGTCTCCCAACTCACCAGGACCATGCTCCAGCCTTGGAGAAGGTAGGAAAGGACGTCAGGCCAATGGGGCCTCTTGGGAGCACCAGTTAGGAGAAAGCATAGCACAGTGCAAACTACTGGAGACCACGTGCGATAAGACACGATGTGTCTCTTTTTCAAAAGTTTTTATGGGCAGCCCGGGTGGCTCAGTGGTTTAGCACTGCCTTCAGCCCAGGGTGTGATCCTGGGGACCCAGGATCCAGTCCCACATCAGGCTCCCTGCATGGAGCCTGCTTCTCCCTCTGCTTGTGTCTCTGCCTCTCTCTCTCTGTCTCTCGTGAATAAATAAATAAAATCTTTAAAAAGAAAGCATTATAAAAAAGTTATTATTTATTCTCGAGACACGGGGGTGCGGGCAGACCCACAGACAGAGGTAGAAGCAGTCCCCATGCAGAGAGCCCGAGGCGGGACTCGATCCCGGATCTCCAGGATCAGGGCCTGGGCAGAAGGCAGGCGCTAAACCACTGGGCGACCAGGCATCCCCTGAAGGCTCTATTCTGATATTCCTACAAATCTGTGCACAGGGACTCTGCATCTGGCCCAGGCAGGGGCAGGGCCATGGGGGCAAGTTTGGGGAGGAGGGGAATCCAGACCCCTGTAGCAGCAGAAGTCTAGCAGGGAGCCCAGGGAAGCAGCAGGCTGGCTTCTGGGACCCAGGGCCCTTCCTGCTGCATCGGGGCCGTGGGTGTCGGGTGGCCCCAGCCCCTGCACTCACCTTGAACCCTTGCAGGCCTCCGTTAGCTGTGCTGGGCTCCTTCCTGATCAC
The DNA here is from genome assembly GCF_048418805.1 of Vulpes vulpes. Lineage (NCBI taxonomy): Eukaryota > Metazoa > Chordata > Mammalia > Carnivora > Canidae > Vulpes > Vulpes vulpes. The sequence goes on along the minus strand of NC_132786.1, from coordinate 17,381,972 downwards.
CACCGGGGTGTGGGGGATGTCCTCTTCCTCCCGCCTCCGCCGCCACCCATTGTCCCATGTGAAGCTTTGTAAAGTCAGTGCGGGGCAGCCAGGCAGGAGGCCTTAGCGCCTGGTGTGGCCGCCTCGGCCGGGCCGCACACCCTGCTGACTCCGTTGCAGACACACCAGAGCACAGCTGGCACACACCTCCCCCAAGGAGAGCAAAGGGGTGTTGCTGCAGGGCCTTGGGTTAACTCTGGGGCGGGTAAGAGGTGCCTCGGGAATCCTGTTTCCACCCTGCCCACTGTGACATCAGGGTGACCCTGAAGGGATCACCGGGGACCCTGCTGCCCTGCAAGGTCCTCCAGCCTGGATGCGACCTGCCCACACATCCCTGGTTCCCTGAAGAGGAGGGGATGGGGCTGCCCAGGATGGCTGGCACAGGTGGCCTGGCCTGGCCTGGCCTGGCCTGCTCTGTATTACCCTCCGGCGCCTCCTGAAAAACTCCCTGAGGTGTTGGGTTTGACGGTGGCACCAACTTCTCCAGCATTCGAAGCAGACGCATCCCTGGGGTTCCTGGCGTTGCTCGAAACTGGGAAAGCCAGAAGGGAACATCTTTCAGTAGCCGAAGTCTCCTGAAAGTGAGCCTGAGGTGGGGCTGCACTAGACTGTGGGGGCCCGGGTGCACGGGTTCCCAGTTCTGTTGGCCTCTGTTGTGAAAGAAGTGACCTCACTGCCTGGGATCCCCTCCCTGAGTCCACTCCTGGAGGAAGCTTCAGGAGCAGCGCTTGGGGCTGCCGACGGCTCCCCCTTCCCTGCAGGCACAAAGATACTTTTTATGTACAAAAACTTGTACATAGGTGATCTTGATCCACGGTATTCAAATGTTTATGATTTCGAATGATTTATATGGTCAAAATATAGGACCAAACCACATAAATGCTTGCACATAGAGGATATTCATTTACGATAACAGAAAACTGTAAATCATCCAAATGTCTATTAGCAAGCAAAGGGTTAAAAAGTTGTGTTATGTTTATACAATGGAATAATTCACAGCGGTAAGCAGGAATGAGCTGCTTATGCACGCAACCACACAAACGAACGTCAGAAATAGGAAAATAATGAAAAATGAAAAAAAGAAAGAATGGAAAATAAAAACCTGTTACAGAAGAGTAAATGCTCTAGAATTCCCATTTATATGAATCTCTAGAAAGATAAAGATTTAGTGACAGGAAACAGCAACGATTGCCTTCCCCTGGGGCTGAAGTGAGAAAATGATTTGGAAAAGACTGAGAAAACATGATAGGAATAATGTAAAGATCCTACATCTTTTTTTTTCCTTTTATTATTTTTTTATAAATTTATTTTTTATTGGTGTTCAATTTGTCAACATGTAGAATAACACCCAGTGCTCATTCCCTCAAGTGCTCACTTCAGTGCCCGTCACCCACTCACCCCCACCCCACCCCGCCCTCCTCCCCTTCCCTCACCCCTATTTCGTTTCCCAGAGTTAGGAGTCTCTCATATTCTGTCTCCCTTTCTGATATTTCCCACTCATTTTTTCTCCTTTCCCCTTTATTCCCTTTCACTATTTTTTATATTCCCCAAATGAAATAGACCATATAATGTTTGTCCTTCTCCGATTGACTTATTTCACTCAGCATCGTACCCTCTGGTTCCATCCACGTCGAAGCAAATGATGGGTATTTGTCGTTTCTTTGATCGTTGTACTGGTTCCCAGGTGTATAAATTTGTCAAAACTCACCAAAATTTACCCTAGGTGAAATTCAGTACATTTTATTGTTTGTAAATGACATCTCAGTAGAGTTGATTGAGAAACAATAGAATGCACAAAAATGTCAGTATTTAAGACTGATAAAATAGTAAATTGTCTTGAATGAAAATGAGACCCAGCGGCCCAGATTGATTGGTAGCAACGGAGAAAAAAAGGATTGTGATTTATTGAGTACCTACTAGGTATAAAGCATTCTGCTAAGCACTAGAATGTGCTATTTTATTTTATGTTTTTAAATTAACCCAGAGCGTAGTAGTATTAATCCACTTTACAGGTGAAGAAACTAATACTTAGGGAGTTTATGTTCCTAGACCACGTGCCTGTTCTCACACCCAGTTAAGTGGTCACGCCAGGCCCCAACTCCAGCCGCGTGGGACTCTAAACTACTCCTATTTTTCTGCCATCTTCGTTATATTTCCTAAAGAACAGGAATAGAAGTCAAGAAGAACAAAAAAAATCTTAGAAGGATATTATATTTAGAAATAACTGTACAATTGAGAAACTAAGATCACATTCCACATAGTTTTGGTATTGCTTAAGGATTGCTAAGAGTTTGGAATCCCTTGCTAATAAACATCTGCTCTCTGTCTCAGCTCACGCCAGCAGATGAGACATACACAGCACAAAGAAGTGTTGTAGTACAAACTCCAGACCTCAGAGTTCCAAAAGGAAAGTGATCTCCCTCAGAGCCCATTAAAACTGCCCTCACTTGAGCGGCATGCATGCAGCGGGGTGGTTTCCATGCCTCAGATGCTCCTCCGGCTTCAGAACCACAGGGAGCAGGAATTCAAGTTGGCCTTCTCCAGTAGCTCTACCCCCATTGATTCAGTGGTGGCTGCCTTGAGGTCCTGCCTCAGTTCCCTTTAACCCTGAACCCGCCCCAACTTCCTGAAATTCCTTTAGGTCAGTGAATTATCTAGAACCAGGATTGACCTTCAGAGTTGTTTGGAACACACCTGAATCTACAATTAAGCACAACCTTGCTATTTTTTCCTCTAGTTTCTAATAGAATATGGCTGCACAGTATTTTACTACTATTCAGAAGACTATAGATATAGATGTATCTATCTTGTTCTTCTCGTTCTATTACTCGACTCCAGATAATTTCAAAATTAATTACCTCGCTGATTAAATGACTTTAGAATTAGAATATTGTGTGTCATAACTGTAGGTATTGTTAATTTGGTTTTAACCAAAGAATTTTGACTTCTCTTACTGGACAATTACTTGTTTATTAACAATAGTAAAACATGAGGCCTTTATGGGATTTTTTTTTAAATTTCTATGAGGAAAAATCATTACCCCTTCAGAAAATTTCTGGTTAAGTTTCCAGTAAAAAATTAAAAAAAACAAAAAACAAAAACAACAACACCCATTTTAAAACAGATTCATTATATTCAGACCCATAATGGGCTATGAAGAAAATTCTTTTCTCAGATCTTTGAACACTGAAGTGCCCCAGGGCTCAGGCCCTGGTCCTTTCTGTTTACAGTCACCACTCCGGGGTCCGGGTCCGGGTCCGGAGTGGTATCATCTCCTGTCCTGCCGTTCAGTGCTGTTTATAGGTGGACACCTCCCACATTCATCATTCTCCCACTGAATTGTAATATCCAACTACTCATTTAACCTCTTCTCATTTCTGCAAATAAACATGATCTCACCCAACTCCACCCAAACAATATTCATCTGTAGTGTTCACCCCTATGACTTGATTACAAGGCTGTCTTCCCAGTTACTCAGCCCCCAGACCTCAGAGTTGTCTTTAATTCCTTGCTGTCTTTCAAACCCCCATCCAGTGCATCAGCAAAATACCTTTTATCTTGACCTTCAATATAGATCCAAAATCCAGCTGTTTTCTATTATCTCCACTGCTAGATCCTAATTCAAGTGACCATCTTCTCTTGCCTGAATTCTTCTGAAGTCTTTTGTGGGGTTTTCCTGCCTTTCCCCATGGCCCACTGTAAGATTCTACACAGAGCAGCCATTTCAATCCACTTAAAGCAAAAGTAAGATCCTATAACTCTTCTGAAACCATTTGAAGGCTCACCCAGTCCAGTCAGTATAAAAGCCAAAGTGAGGATGGTGGTCAAAAGGCCTATGTGATCTGTCTGCCCTTCCTTGTCTCTTTTATCACAACCTCTATGTCTGCCTTCCTGACTACTCTGTATCTTCCTTTACTGTTTCTCAGAAACCCATACAAGTGTCCACTCTTGGACTCATTCTAGCTCGTTCCCTCGCCTAGAAAATTCTTTGTCTAGAGTTTCTCTTAGAAAGCCTTCTCTTGCTTCAAGTCTGTTCCCAGAGGTAACCTGTTCATGAAGGCCTACACTGATCATTTATTCAAACAAATATTCAAAGTAAATCCCATCTCCGTGGCACTCCTCATTTCCGTTGTCCTGCTCCATTTTTTCGTTGCTACACGTCTCTTTCTAAAACGCAATATGATGCTTTGTATTCTAATTACCGGCTTCCCACTCTAGGAGCTTCACCAGAGCAGGAACTTTTGTATCTTTCCGTCTCTGCTCTACCCAACAAGGTGAAGACAGTGCTTTACATAAGATAATAGCTTATTGAATAATTGAACAAAGTATGAGGTATGGGTGGTATGGCCATAGACTTTCAGAGTAAAAATCAAAGTCCAAAGGTTACAATCAGGGTCCTACATATTCTGGCCCCGGAATGCTCTCTAAACTGCACCTCGATGGAGTCCATTAAAGTCATGCTCCTCCTTCATGGGCCCTCTGAGACCCAGTTATCTCTGCTGCGGGACAGTTATCTCACTTTGTAACTCTCTGTAATTCATTCATGTGATTTTTTTTTTCTTTCAAGATTTGATTTGAACTCAAGTTAATTACCAATTAGTGTAGTATTAGTTTCAGGGGTAGAATTTAGTGATTTTTCACTTGCATAGAACACCCAGAGTGTTCATTACATGACGTGCCCTTCTTAATTTAATGCCCATCATTCCTTTACCCCCCACCCCCCTCCGCACCTCCCCTGAGCAACTCTCAGTTTGTTCCCCAGAGATAAGAGTCTCTTGCGGTGTGCCTCCCTGTCTGATTTCTTGATCAATGTCTGTCTCTGCACCATAAGCTTCAGGAGACTGGGTTCTTTGGTTTTGTTAATAATCATTTTCCCTGTACCAACCATATTTCTGGCTAAATAAAAATGTGAATGAATCATGGATGGATGGATGGATGGATGGATGAATAAACAAAAGTAATGAGTAAGTTTTTTGTCCAGATTCAAAGAATAGTATTAAATCAAAGTATATTTTGAGGAGGGTGACTGGGTCCAATTGAGGCCATTCAGACACGTGTCTTTGATGCTGTAACTTCAGGATAGATTTTTTTTTCTTGATAGAAAAAGCGATTTATTGATACAGATATTGACATCACATAAGTGGTTTTTGTTGTGCCCAAGATTTCATATCCGAGAAACCACCAAGGAGCCGACACCAAAGCAAACACACGAGGGTTTATTTAGAAGTTCGAGCTTGGGTCCAAGTATACCCGACACAGGGGAGCAGGGACTTGGACCCCGAGGTGGGTTCCAGCTTAGTTTTATGGGCTGGTCTAGGGGACCTCCAGAAGGGGTGGAGGAATTTTTCAAGTTCTGTTTACATTCTGATATGGGGCTTTCAAGGGCCTTGAGCTCTGTTCTCATTCTAATATGGGCCTTTCTAGGGCATTAAGCTGTAAGCTGGGTTTTTTTTCCTGTAACTGAAGTAATGTCAAGTTCAGCTCTGATTCCCAGGGCCTAGGATGGCCGTACCTGTGCTAACGCTGAACTTAACGTGGAATGGCCTTATTTTCTCCGCCTCCACAGTTTTCTGTAAGGATTACAACTTAAAGCAATTTTAGGAGCTAACAGAAAATTCTAGGTAGGCTGCTTGTATGTAGGGCTGCAACTAGTATAAGACCGATGTCTATAGATCAGAATAGCTGGCCATCAGGAAGAAAAGCTAGTCATGGGAACCCTGGGTGGCGCAGCAGTTTGGCGCCTGCCTTTGGCCCAGGGCGCGATCCTGGAGACCCGGGATCGAATCCCACGTCAGGCTCCCAGTGCATGGAGCCTGCTTCTCCCTCTGCCTGTGTCTCTGCCTCTCTCTCTCTCTCTCTCTGTGTGTGTGACTATCATAAATAAATAAAAATTAAAAAAAAAAAAAGAAAAGCTAGTCATTAGTGGGCAAGAGCCAGGGCAAACCAGTCCATGGAACTGAAATTAAAATAACATAAACTGTCTGACTCTGGCTGGGAGCTGAGGTAGAGTCAATTATTTGCAAGAATAGATTTTAAAACCAGTAGAAAAGAATGAAATACATACCTGTCAGTCAATCCTCTGAAAGTATTTTGTTCACAACCAAAATGTTAATAGGTGCTGAGCAACTGTCAATTTAGAATATAATCTCTAACATGTTTTAAGTGTATTAACATAAAACATTGCAATGTTTTAACATGTGTTAAACATTAAATGTGAGGTTTTGATTGTTACTTGGGTGATTCTCTATGACTCTCAATTGAGTCATTGAAAAATATCACTATGTAAAGACACTTTGATTTAACTGTCCCACCTGTGATATGGGGGTGGGGGTCAAGATTTCCTGAAAAGGATTCTAGGAGGTTGTTTCCAAAGCAGGGCTCATTATTTCAGAGGATAACATGTAAAGGGAAATAATAAGTTGTAATTATATAAATGATGGATGTCCCCTTCTAGCTGCATTGGTATCTTTCAGAAGTAGGATTTTTTCAGGTAAATAACCTCAGCTCATGTTAAGAGAAGTTTGTATTTTGACCGAAGGGCAAATTCAACCTGAAAAAAAAAATGTAGTGTTCCGAGTTTGGTTTCCTCCAAGTGCCCTATCCTGGAAATCTCACCAACTTTTCTCAACTATTTATGAATTCTTATCATTACAAGGGGGGAAAAAAGTCGACATTTGTAACACTTGTCACTCTTGGTGGCTTGAGAAAAGTGCAAAAACAGTTGAACTCCTTCCCAGTTAAGTGAAAAAGTCAAGAGAAGGTTCAAAAAAGAAGAAGGAGGAGGAGGAGGAGAAGAAGAAAAGAGGAAGAGGGTACTTCATGTATTTCACACAGTGGGGATTCGAGGAAAGAATTCTGGGTTGAGTGTAACTGACATGTTGTATAGTAAAGATGTCTCTTAGCAGTGGAAACTTAATAGATTTAGCGAAATGGTAATACCTTCCAGAGCCTAGATTGCTTACTGAGCAGGACTACATAAAGTGATGTCGGAGGGAGGGATTTATCTAAAAACTAGCTTTGTCCTGGGTCACTGAGTTTCGGCATGATCTTGCAAAAAACAAGGGGAAAAATGATTTTGTATGACTATAAACTTTCTGACCCGTGATGAAGTATAGAGAAGGCATAAAAATGAGAGATGAAAATAGAAGGGAATCAAAAAATCACCGGGATGAGGTCACTTTTGCTGGGAACTATGAAAGGAAGCACACACACTTCCAGTGTGCTTCCTGCCGTTTTGTTCATAAACAGCAGAACCACTTTAAGAAAAATGTGTTTGTCTCTGTTACCTTCCTGCGGCCTCACTGTACTTTCTGCATCCCATCTCTGTCCATATCGCTGAGAACTGGGATGATGCTCCCTTGGACCAATGGATGGTGAGTAGGGAAGGAAGCTCAGAGGTGAGCATAGTCCCTCTGCTCTATAACTGCCATCTGTGTGTCAGAAACAGCATGGTTTGGGATTTTTCGCTACCTGAAGGTGACAAGCTAGCCTGTTCCTGTTTCACAGATGCCAGCAGAAGACACAAGGCTTCTGGGTCAGTGGCCTAAGACTTGGTTACCCATGGCAGAAGCATCCAGAGCTTCAGGTCGGTTCATGTTGGTTCTCATGCCTACCTCGTTCCACAGGAACTTTGCAAAGACCTCAGCATGCAGCCTGTACACTCATGAGTGTGTTCCCAGAGAGGAAAACTGAGTTTTAGAGCAAGAGCAGACAGGCCGGCTCTGTGTCTAGGAGGAAACGTCTCCTCATCCCTCAAAGTTACTCAGGACAAATACAATCCTGAGGGGTGGCCCCAGATAGAGGGCGGTCAGGACTTTGCATTTCTTGTAGGTACAAGGAGTACATTTAGGGACACTTGTGGCCAATGGCAGGTTACCTCTCCCCATGCTCAGACAAAGACCCACTCCTGCCACTCATATGGCTCAGCTACTCTTCAGGTTACACACCTCAGTCCCTAAATCCATAGGTCCTGGGTGTAAACCCCAGTTTTACCAGTTATTAGCTTCAAACAAGTTATTCAACCACTTTGTGCCTTGGTTTCCCATCAATGAATAGGACAATAATGAAACCACTTGCTAGGATTAAATGAGTTAACACACGTATTGCACTTAGAACAGGTCCTAGTCCGCAGTAAGTAGTATTTCTGTCTCATGTGTTTCGCTTCTAACTTTCCAGTGACCCTTTGGATAATTTCATATTTTTTCATTCTAATTCCTCAACCAGGATTTCATGAGAAAATTAAGCCCTCATGCCCCCACACCTGCATCATAAGCAATGACTTAATTTCTCCCCTATGCTTCTAGGACGTTAGCTATCGACCCTCCTAAAAGAATTGAGAAAATGATGACTTGAATTAGGTTCCATGGTCTATCCTTCAGATTGGAATCCCAGGGTTAAAATTTAATTTTTGAGGTCCCTGGGTAGCTCAGTGGGTTGAGCAACCGACTCTTGGTTTCTGCTTGGGTCACAATTTGGGGTCCTGGGATCAAGCCCCAAATCAGGCTCTGAGCTCAGTGGGACATCTGCTTGAGGTTCTCTCCTCCTCCCTCTCCCCCTCATGCTCTCTATCTCTTTTTCTGTCTCTCTAAAAAATAAATAAATCTTTTGAGATAAAAAGTTTTTTTTTTTTTTTTTGCCCTTAATGGACAGACCTTAGTGTAGGCTACCATATATCTCCCTTGCCAGTCCGTAGGGGCCACAGTTCTTCTAGTCAGGGGCTCTCCTTCGATCAGGGAACAATCTAGTGCTGTTGGCCTCTGCAGCCCATCCCATTCGTCACTGTGTGGCTGGACCTACTACCACTAAGTCTGACATCAGTCGATACAGCAAAATGATTTATTTAATCAGTCAATGAAGGGTGTAGCCAGGACTATCATCGACAGCTTATTCCCCCTTCCCCGACTCTATTTTTTTCTTGAATTTGAATCCTAGTATGAATGACTTTAAGGGGCAGTTCTTTTATCTCTTCCACTTAGTTCTGTAAGAAGTAAACTGGAAGATGCAGTACATCATCTGCAGATAAATACACTTTCCAATGTCTTTTAGAATACCCTCAGCTAACTTTTGCAACAAGGCTAACAGAAGATAGTTTATACATACCCAGGAGATTTTGGAAAATATGCTCCAGGCACATTGCTTTCTGGTGATAAAGATTAGAAAATCTAGGAAAACAAGAGTGTTTGACAGATCCTAGACGGTTTCCCTCCAAAATCCTATATCTCACATAGACTGTCAGGAAATACTGGATCACATTCAGTGCAGATCTGGAGGTTCTGACAGGAGACTCATATGCTTCAAATAATAGGCTGGCAGAAGACAGAATGCCATTGCATTGGACAAGTTTTGGCACTTGACAAATTATTGGTCCTGGGAGCTATCCCACTTCCATCTGAGATCGGCCACAGGCTGTCTGAAAATAAAAGTAGTTCCCCAAAAGAGATCTTAAGATATTTGGACTCAGATAAATTCCGGTTGAGACCCCAGAATTCTTACCATATTGATTTCATTTTGAAAAAAATTTTTTTATTTATAAATTTATATTTTATTGGTGTTCAATTTGCCAACATATAGCATAACACCCAGTGCTCATCCCATCAAGTGCCCCCCTCAGTGCCCATCACCTAGTCACCCCCACCCCTCACCCATCTCCCCTTCCACCACCCCTAGTTCGTTTCCCAGAGTTAGGAGTCTCTCATGTTCTGTCTCCCTCCCTGATATTTCCCACTCATTTTTTCTCCTTTCCCCTTTATTCCCTTTCACTATTTTTTATAGTCCCCAAATGAATGAGACCATATAAGGTTTGTCCTTCTCCAATTGTCTTATTTCACTCAGTAGAATACCGTCCGGTTCCATCCATGTCAAAGCAAATGGTGGGTGTTTGTCGTTTCTAATGGCTGAGGAATATTCCATTGTATACAGGGACCACACCCTCCTTATCCATTCATCTTTCGATGGACACCAAGGCTCCTTCCACAGTTTGGCTACTGTGGACATTGCTGCTAGAAACATCAGGGTGCAGGTTCCCGGCATTTCATTGCATCTGTATCTTTGGGGTAAATCCCCAGCAGTGCAATTGCTGGGTCATAAGGCAGATCCATTTTTAACTCTGGGGATCCTCCACAGAGTTTTCCACAGTGGCTGTACCAGTTCACATTCCCACCAACAGTGCAGGAGGGTTCCCCTTTCCCACATCCTCTCCAACATTTGTGGTTTCCTGCCTTGTTAATTTTCCCCATTCTCATGGTGTGAGATGGGATCTCCTTGTGGTTTTGATCTGTATTTCCCTGATGGCCAGTGATGCGGAGCATTTTCTCATGTGCTTGTTGGCCACGTCTATGTCTTCCTCTGTGAGATTTCTGCTTATATCTTTTGCCCATTTCATGATTGTATTGTTTGTTTCTTTGCTGTTGAGTTGAATAAGTGCTTTTTAGACCTTGTATACTTGCCCTTTATCTGATATGTCATTCGCAAATATCTTCTCCCATTCTGTAGGCTGTCTTTGAGTTTTGTTGACGGTATCTTTTGCTGTGCAAAAGCTTCTTATCTTGATGAAGTCCCAGTAGTTCATTTTTGCTTTTGTTTCTCTTGCCTTCATCGATGAATCTTCAAGAAGTTACTGTGGCCACGTTTGAAAAGGGTGTTGCCTGTGTTCTCCTCTGGGATTTTGATGGATTCTTGCCTCACATTTAGATCTTTCATCCATTTATCTTTGTGTATGGTGCGAGAGAGTGGTCCAGTTTCATTATTCTGCATGTGGCTGTCCAATGTTCCCAGCACCATTTATTGAAGAGACTGTCTTTCTTCCAGCGGATAGTCTTTCCTTCTCTGTCGAATATTAGTTGACCATCGAGTTGAGGGTCCACTTTTGGATTCTCTATTCTGTTCCATTGAACTATGTGTCTCCTTTTGTGCCTATACCACACTGACTTGGTGAGCACAGCTTTGTTGCGTAACCTGAAATCCGGCATTGTATTGCCCCCAGCTGTCGTTTTCTTTTCTAATATTCCCCTGGCCATTCACGGTCTTTTCTGATTCCACACAAATCTTAAAATAATTTGTTCCAACTCTCTGAAGAAACTCCTTGGTATTTTGAGAGGGATTGCATTAAGTGTGTAAATTGCCCTGTGTCATGTTGACATTTTCCCAATATTCTTCGAATCCATGAGCATGGAATATTTTTCCATCTCTTTGTGTCTTCCTCAGTCTCTTTCAGAAGTGTTCTGTCATTTTTTGGATAGAGATCCTTTACCTCTTTGGTTAGGTTTATTCCTAGGTAGCGCATGCTTTTGGGTGCCATTGTAAATGGGGTTGACTCCTTAATTTCTCTTTCTTCAGTCTCATTGTTAGCGTCTAGAAAGGCCACTGATTTCTGGGCATTGCTTTTGTACCCTGCCACACTGCCAAATTGCTGTATGAGTTCTAGCAGTCTTGGGGTGGAGTCTTCTGGGTTTTCTATGTAGAGTATCATGTCATCTGCGAAGAGGGAGAGTTTGACTTTGCTGATTTGAATGCCCTTTATTTCTTTTTGTTGTCTGATTGCTGAGGCTAGGACTTCCAGTACTATGTTGAATATGGTGAGAATGGACATCCCTATCTTATTCCTGATCTTAGGGAAAAGGCCCCCAGTGCTTCCCCATTGAGAATTATATTTGCTGTGGGCTTTTGTAGACGGCTTTTAAGATGCTGAGGAATGTTCCCTCTATCCCTACACTCTGAAGAGTTTTGATCAGGAATGGATGCTGTATTTTGTCAAAAGCTTTCTCTGCATCTCTTGAGAGGATCATATGGTTCTTGTTTTTTCTCTTGTTGATATGATCAATCACATTGATTGTTTTACGAGTGTTGAACCAGCCTTGAATCACAGGGATAAATCCTACTTGGTCATGGTGAATAATCTTCTTAATGTATTGTTGTATCATATTGGCTAGTACCTTGCTGAGAATTTTTGCGTCTATGTTTATCAGAAATATTGGTCTAAAATTCTCCTTTTCGTGGGGTTTTTGTCTGGTTTTGGAATTAAGGTGATGCTGGCCTCAAAGAACGAGTTTGGAAGTATTCCATCTCTTTCTATCTTTTCGAACAACCATAGTAGAAGAGGTATGATTTCTTCTTTAAACGTTTGATGGCATTCCCCAGGGAAGCCATCTGGCCCTGGACTTTTGTGTCTTAGGAGGTTTTTGATGACTGCTTCAATTTCCTCCCTCGTTATTGGCCTGTTCAGGTTTTCTATTTGTTCTGTTCCAGTTTTGGTAGTTTGTGGTTTTCCAGAAATGTGTCCATTTCTTGTAGATTGCCTAATTTATTGGCGTATAGCTGCTCATAATATGTTCATAAAATCATTTGAATCTCCTTCGTGTTGGTAGTGATCTCTCCTGTCTCATTCATGATTTTATTAACTTGAGTCTACTCTCTCTTCTTTTTAATAAGGCTGGCTCATGGTTTATCGATCTTATTAATTCTTTCAGAGAACCAATTCCTGGTTTTGTTGATCTGTTCCACAGTTTCCTGGTCTCTATATTCATTGAGTTCTGCTTGAATCTTTATTAACTTCTTCTGCTTGGAATAGGATCTGTTTGCAGTTTTTTCTCTAGCTCCTTTAGGTGCAAGGTTAGCTTTTGTATTTGAGTTCTTTCCAGTTTTTGGATGGCTGCTTGTATTGTGATGTATTTCCCCCTCAGAACTGCTTTTGCTGTATCCCAAATATTTTGAATGGTTGTATCTTCATTAGTTTCCATGAATCCTTTTAATTCTTCCTTAATTTCCTGGTTGACCCTTTCACCTTTTAGCAGGATGGTTCTTAACCTCCACGTGTTTGAAATCCTTCCAAACTTCTTCTTGTGATTTAGTTCTAATTTCAAGGCATTATGGTCTGAGAATATGCAGGGGATGATCCCAATCTTTTGGTATCAGTTAAGACCTGATTTGTGACCCAGAATGTGGTCTCTTCTGGAGAAAGTTCCATGTGCACTTGAGAAGAATGTGTATTCAGTTGCGTTTGAATGTAAAGATCTGTAGATATCTGTGAAATCCATCTGGCCCGTGTATCATTTACAGCTCTTGTTTCTTTGGAGATGTGCTTAGACGACCTATCGAGTGTAGAAAGTGCTACATTGAAGTCATCAAGTATAAGTGTATTGTTATCTAAGTATGTCTTAACTTTGTTATTAATTGATTATTATATTTGGCAGCTCCCACATTCGGGGCATATATATTGATGATTGTTAAGTGATCTTCTTGGATAGGTCCTTTAAGTATGATATAGTGTCCCTCGCTCACTACAGTCTTCGGGATAAACTTTAGTTTCTCTATATGAGGATGGCCACCTCTGCTTTCTTTGAGGACCATTTGAATGGTACATGGTTCTCCAACCTTTTATTTTCAGGCTGTAGGTGTCCTTCTGTCTAAAATGAGTCTCTTGTAGACAGCAAATAGATGGGTCCTGCTTTTTTTATCCAGTCTGAAACCCTGCGCCTTTGATGGGGTCATTAAGCCCATTCACATTCAGAGTTACTATTGAAAGATATGATTTTAGTGTCATCATGATACCTATTCAGTCCCTATTTTTGTGGATTGTTCCATTGGACTTCCTCTTAAAGAGGAATTTTGTGAGTCTCCCTTAAAATTTCTTGCAGAGCTGGTGTGGTGGTCACATATTCTTTCAGTTCCTGCCTATCTTGGAAGCTCTTCATCTCTCCTTCTATTCTGAATGAGAGCATTGCTGGATAAAGTATTCTTGGCTGCATGATCTTCTTATTTAGGACCCTGAATATATCCTGTCAGCCCTTTCTGGCCTGCCAGGTCTCTGTGGAGAGGTCTGCTGTTAATCTAATATTTCTCCCCATAAAAGTTCTCTTGCTGCTTTAAGGATCTTCTCTTTATCTTTTGAATTTGCACGCTGCACTCTTAATTGTTGAGGGGTTGACTGATTTTTATTGATTTTAGGGGGCAGTTCTCTCTATTTTCTGGATCTGAATACCTGTTTCTCTTCCCAGATTAGGAAAGTTTTCAGCTATGATTTGTTCAAATACATATTCTGTTCCTTCAGGAACCCCAATTAAATGTAGATTTTTCTTCTTCAGACTGTCATTTATTTCCCTTAATCTATCCTCATGATCTTTTAATTGTTTGTCTCTTTTTCCTCAGTTTCCCTCTTTGCCATGAACTTGTCTTCTATGTCACTCACTTGTTCTTCCACCTCATTAACCCTTGTCGTTAGGACCTCTGGTTTGGATTGCATCTCATTTAATTGATTTTTAATTTCTGCCTGATTAGATCTAAATTCTGCAGTCATGAAGTCTCTTGAGTCTTTATGCTTTTTTCTAGAGCCACCAGTAGCTTTACAATAGAGCTTCTTAATTGGCTTTCTGACATTGAATTGTAATCCGTTTTTTGTAACTCTGTAGGAGAGAAGACTGTTTCTGATTTTTTCTTTTGAAGTGAGTTTTTCCTTCTAGTCACTTTGCTCAGTACAGAATGGCCAAAAAAAAGTGAATTGGGAAAAGGAGAGAAAGAGAGAATATAAGAAAAGAAAAAGGAAAAAACAAAGGGAAAAAAGAAAGGAAAAAAGAAAAGAAAAAAGGGGGGGAAGCAACAGAAATCAACAAACAAAAAACAAGGGGGAGTATCCTCTGATTCTGTATACTGTAGATCCCTTGACTTCGCATGGAAATTTCCAGGGCTGCTTGGTCAATAATTTTTTTTTCCACCTGGACACAGGAGTGTCCTTGCTGTCCTGTGCCCTCCTGGCTTCTGCCTCACCCGGGGGGAGACGACGGACCTTGCGCTATATCCCTGGTGCCCTGTACTCCCAGGCTTGCCCTGCTGGAGTCACGATTCCAGGCCCGCAGCTGCCTCCACACACAGCCTGTGACAGAACCCACCCCATGCTGATCCCAGGGCTGCTCAGCCTCCTCCACCTAGAATGCACTGAGTACTGTCAGCTGAGCCTCTCCTATGTTTCTGGACAGGGTCTTGTGGGGATGCTTTGGAACAGGACTTGACGGTGTAGCTTTCTTCTTGGTTCCCGGGGTTCCTTGGTGTGTTGCCTGACCCTCCCCTGGAGCCAGAAATAGGACTGAAGCCAACAGCTCCCGAGTGCTCAGTACCTACATTTGGGCTTCCTTCCTCGCTCACTACCTGAGATGCCCAACTGCATGTCAGGTGAGTTAGGAGACTCTTGTGTCCTTGCCCTTCCCCTTGTCTGATGTAGCAGTTCTCTCTGCTTATTATTCTTGGGTTTTTTGACCATCACCCAAATCATCAGCCCCTTTGGTCCTGTATTCTGTCCTGTACTCTTATCCCCATCATATTCTGCTTGTGCTTCCTTGGCCCAATATCCATATCCTTGCGTACTTCACCCAACCATCCATTGCATTCCTTAAGAGGTCCAGCTGCATGCCTGGAAAACTTCCTGTTTCCTTAGACAGTTTCTTGATTTCCTGTCTTGAATCTCCTGGCTTGAACTGTAACCTGGATTTTCCATGAAAATACTGCTTCCTTTGTATATATCTTAAAGAGGGACCGTTCCTGCCAAACTGTACCGTTCTTCTTCGAGGTGGGGATGTAGAGTATTTTCCTTGTTTCTTCTGACTCCTTCAAACCATTATTCCTCTTCCTCATCTGAAAGTCTCTAATTCCATAGAAACTTTGCTACTAACCATTTCCCTGACACTCCAGATCTAGATATGCTTCTTTTTTTTTTTTTTCTGGAAAAAAAGTAGCGATAATCTAAAAGCCTTAGAGTCCATCATCTTTTGTAATTAAAAAATATTTATTTACTTGAGAGAGCCAGAGAGAGAGAGAGAGAGAAAGAGAGAGAGGAAGAGGAAAGAGAGAGAGAGAGAGAGAGAGAGAGAGAGGAAGAGGAAGAGGAAGTGGAAAGAGAGAGAGAGAGAGAGAACAAGCTGGGGTAGGGGCAGAGGGAGAAGTAGAAGCAGATTTCCCACTAGTCGTGGAGTCTGACATGGGGTTAGATACCAGGACTCCAGGATCATGATCTGGAGCAAAGGCAGATGCTCAATACACTGAGCAACCCAGGGACCCCTTGAGTCCTTCATCTTGAGTGATGTCAGTGTCCATGTAGATGATCCCATCGGATCCATAGTGTCCATGTAGATTCAATGCTTTGGCTTCTCCTTTGATTTCTTTATCAATAATATCCACCCATCCATTCGACTTCAGCTGCTTGTGGCCTGCCTGGTCTTTTCGAGGACCCAAGAATTATCCCACGTCTGAAATCATGTATTCATACATTGCATTTTCTGGCTACTACTTCCTGAACTTACACTGTAATCACTGAATTGTTCCTACTTCACTGGGGCCTACAAACCACTGACTCGTTCTTCTTATTAGTTCTGATTCCTGTTATCTTGTTTTCTCTCCTCACCCACTTCAGAATCTATGATTCATAATGTCATTGATTTTCTTACCATAGTCTATGCTCTCTTGACGGATCTTTTTATTCTGCTTTCCTGGGCGTTAAATCCCCAGTATGAGAGATTACAACAATTTGACTTTCTGATGTTGATGAATGCTGCTGAAAAAAAAAATTCATACAACCAGGAAGATACAAAACAATACCCATAATTCTCAATACCTGTAAGACTATTCGTGGTGATGTTTTGTATGAGAGTTAGAGAAATATGCGAGACAACCTTAATGCATGTAAGTAAGGATTCAGGCAAATTATGGTGCAGCCAATCCTAGATAATGAAAAGGAAATGTCCAGATGTAAAAAATAAGGATCGATAATAAGCACTTGAGGTGATGTTAATGGCAGTCTAGGATGGGGTGGTGTGCAGATTATTAAATTTGGCTAGGGGCTTGGGTTTTGCTGCTTATCTGGGACAAAACAACTATCATCACAAAGAATTGGAAAGGTCTCTGGGATCTGAGTTAACAGAAGTTTCCCTTGAGATGTTAAAATCCTGTGCCTGGGATGCCTGGGTGGCTCAACACCTGTGCATCTGCCTTTGGATCAGGGCTTGATCCTGGGGACCTGGGATTGAGTCCCGCATCGGGCTCCCTCCCTGCAAGGAGTCTGCTTCTCCCTCCCTGTGTCACTGCCTTTCTCTGTGTCTCTCGTGGGGAAATAAAATCTTAAAACAAAATCAGAGAAATCCTGTGCCTACCGCTTGCCCCAGTTTTGAGTCCAAAATGTGAACTGTGTTATATAGAAATCCACAGCCAAGAATGAAACTGGTTTTAGGTCAGTGTTACCTCTGAGATGTTAGATACAAAATCTGTCATGCTGTAGGAACACCACCATGGTCCAGGGTCACAAGGAAAGCCCTGCTGAAGATGAGTTCACAATCCAAAATTAGAAAACACACGAGCAAACAATCCATGTGAGGCATGGTCAACAGGTATAAAAAAGGGCATATTTACACAAACACTTCACCAACACTTTCATGTAATTAAAGGCATAGAACAAGAAATTGAAATTCTATTAAAAATACAAGATACTGCAGAACAGATGCCCAAACAAACGCCCAAACAAACAAACAACAAAACCAACCCCAGAATGAGAAATAGAGTCACTGAAATAAAGAGCTCATTGGGAAGTATGCACTTCAGATGGACACTACGTACTTTTGAAAGATTTTATATATTGAGTCATGAGAGAGACACAGAGAGACAGGGAGAGACAGGGGCAGGGGGAGAAGCAGGCTCCATGCGGGGAGCCCGATGTGGGGTTCGACCCTGGGACTCCAGGATCATGCATGCCCTGGGCCGAAGGCAGGTGCTAAACCGCTGGGCCACCCAGGGATTCCCAAGATGAAGGACTTGAGCCAGGGCGTGCGGGCAGAAGAATGTGAGACTCCACAACGGAAAGGTCAGACTGACGCTGGAAAGTCATCTTTATTTATCCACACAGCCCACAGGCTGGGTTTCAGGGACGAGGCCGAGGTGGGCGCTGAATACGACGCGTGGCGATCATCTTCTCGCCAGCTCCACACTGTAGCCTTGTGGGGCGCGATGTCACTGTGCACCCTGACACGGTTCAGCCTGCACTCGTCACGTTCCGGGCTGACCCAGAGAGGAGATCGGGGGCATCAGAAGGCAGCCCCCGGGGAGGGAGGGCGACCTGGGTTCAGAGTCCGCGGGGCCTGGGCCAGCGCACCCCAGGGGCTCGCACACGTTCCTGGGATGAAAGGATGGACGTGGTCGACGTGGTTACACGGAGAAGCAACAGTGACCGCTGACACGTACGACTTAGAGAAGTTGTAAGATTAACCTTCACAATTGCCTGAAAGGATACATTTTTTCCTCAATTTACCAGGAGGGCAGAAGTTGGAGGTATTTGAGTGTGGCTTCCCCAGTGTCCCCACGTTGGGACTGGGGTTGTCTGCGTGTCCCGGGCGAGGTCAGCTCTGGGCCGGGGGGCACGGAGCCCAAAGCTCCACTGGGGCTGATGGAGCTCTCTCAGGCTCAGCAATGCTTGTGGGGGTGGGGCTTCCCTGCTGGACCCTTTGGTCTCCCAGTCTGCCCTCCCCGGGGTGCCGGCCCACAGACAAAGAGAAGCTGGAGTAAATGAGCAGCTGTTTCCTACACGCTTCCTTCCTCCCTCTCTCCTCCTTCCTTCCCTGCCTCCCTCCTCCCTTCCTGCCCTCCCTTCTTCCTCCACCCTTCCTTTCTCTTGCCTGCCCTTCGAACCCCCTCCCTCCCTCCCTTCCTTCATTAGAACTGAGCTATTCACCCCAATCCCCCTGCAGCCGCCCTGTGGCAGAGACACATGCCCTAGACAGGAGCTGTAGAAAGGGGTAGGAAGGCCGGGCCACACGGTAGAAAGGTAGAAAGGCAAGAGCTGAGGATGTGGGCCGTCCTTGGGAAGGCTGCACCCACAGCAGAGGAAGACAACTGGGATCAAACCAAGGGGCCGGGACAAGCCCGTGACTGGTCTGTGGCCGGGCTCTGAGCTCTCCTTTCCATTCCTCCTCAGGCCCCACAGCCCCAAAGGGCGGTAGCTGGGATCTGAACTCAAGCTGTCTGGCTCCAGAGCCACCATGTTCCATTGATAATGGAATCGGGCTGAATGGTGGGGGGCAGGAGGCACGCAATGACCCAGAGGAACACGGGCAAGGTGCCCTAATCTGCCGGGTGGAGGGCACGGGGCGCATGTTCCTTAATGGGACCTTATAAGCAGGGGACTCCTGGCTGCTCCCGAAGGATGAGCATGACCTCTCCGAGGAGTAGAAGCTGGGCGTCAGGAGGAGGCTGAGGAGCAGGAAGCCCAAGGAGATGGGGGGAGGGCGTGTGCGTGCCAGAACTCGGTGCCTTGGAGGGAGGGAAGGAAGTTCTGAGCCAGCTGAGCATCAGCGTCTCCAGCTTCACCTCAGGGGCCAAAGGCACGGATGGCCTAAAAGCCACGGGTTCAGAAGACACGCCGACTTGAGGAGAAGCCCAAAAGGAAAGCCAGTCGTGTTGCTCCTCTGGACGTTGCAGGCTTTGCTAAACAAGGCACAGCGCCCAGACCCCGGGATGGAAAAGCCCGGCACATCTGACTACTTCAAAACGGAAACCTTCCTTGTGACGAAGACGGGAGCAACACGAGAGACAAGTGTGGCAGGAAGTTCTTGGGAACGTCTGAGCACCAGAAGCCCTATGTCATCTCGGGAGGGACTGTGCTGACGATTGCGTTTCCCGGGCTCCTCACCGCTCCTGGAGCCTCTCCAATCAAAGGGGGTGCGTTTTGCTGTGGGTTAGGCCTGCTCTGGGCACCGTGCACACACGACCTCATGCTGTACTATCTCCATTTTTGCTCCACTGCGGAAACGCAATCACTAAAGACCTTCGATGACTCCCCCAAGGTCACACAGCTAGTAAGGGGTAGCCAGGGTTCAAAGCCAGGCGGTCTGGCCTCCTATACCGTTCTCTTAGCCACAGCCTCTGTTGCCCCTGGGCCTCCCCAAGGCAAGGAGCCACGCTCACCTAGGCCTCAGAGTCCCGTCCAGTTTCTGGGCTTTCTGTTTGCATGTCTGGGTATCTCTTCCATGGCCCCTGAGCGGCCTGGTGGATAAGACTTAGGAACCTGGCTGGGAGAAGAGGCATGAGTCATGAGGGAAGCAGGCTTTGGGGCCGAGAATTCCTGGGTCCTTTGGCCCGGCCTCAGCAGCTGGCCTCAGGGGCCTGCCAAGGCCCTGCAACCCTCACCTCGCAACGCATATCTGTTGAGCACGATCTCTGTGCCAGGCACTCTCCTGGACCCCGCAAGTAGAGCAGAGCGTGGCAGGGACGGTCCCTGCTCTCCTGGAGCTGGAGGTCTGGCTGGGGGGACAGAGAACACACTACAGGAGGGGACAAGCGAACACAATGGTGAGGTACAGGCAGGGCTGGCAACTCTAGACCGGGACCGTGAGGGGAGGCGTCTCCCGATGCCAAGCAGCAGCCAGCCTCAGGCAGAGGCAGACAGAAGCACCGGACAGGAAGCAAGAGCCAAGGCACTGAGGCAGGAGCAAGCGGGGCCAATGTGGCCATGACGGGAGTGCGGGGGAGGGTTGTAAGAGGCCACATCCTCCCTCCTGCAAGAGCTGGGGCTGCCAAGCCCACGCGTGCCTGTCACTCCCTAGTTTAAAATCCAGTGTAAATTTTATACCTTACAGCGCATCTCCAGTGCTCAATAGCCATTGATGACCAGAGCGATCCTACCCCATTTGTTTTTGCTCTTTCACATTTAGATGTATTTTTCACCTGAAGTGGAGTTTTGAGTGTGCTTATGTCATAGGAATCTAGCTTAATTTTTTTCCCTATAAGTATCCAATTGACCAAGAACCAATGTGTTGCAAACACAGTCCATCCGCATCGTTCTGCTATGATACTTTTGTCTTCAGTCAAGTGTCCACGTAGGTGTGAACCTGGGTCTGGACTCTTCTTGTCACTTGTCTATTTGTTTATGCTGGCACTACTACTGTGCGATCTTAATCACTACAATTTTTGTGGTAAGTCCTGGTGTCTGGCAGGAAAATTACTCCTACCAGTTCTTAAGGGAGTCTTGGATATTCTTGGGTCTTTGGCCTGTCCATGCAAATGATAATCAGCTTGTCAAGTTTCCAAATATATGCGTTAGAATTTTGATTGGGATTCCACTGAATCTGTACATTGGTTTAAGAGAACTTTAAATATATATAATAGATGCATATATATTATATTAACTATCATGTTAATTATGTTAATTTATTATAATGAATGTATATATATATGTATACACACACACACACACACACACACACACACATACACACACGCCATAAGTTTATCTGATGCTATCACCTGGAGAGGATATGGATGTGTCCTTGCCTTCTAGGTTTGGTACCTGCCATTTTCTGGGATCCAGAGGTTCAACCCTCAGAGCTTTGATGACAAGATAATGGGAGGTGCCCCCCCCCCCGCACCCCGCACCTTTTTGCAGGAGGCATTTCTCAGAGACAGAAAATCCCTAGTACGCTTCTACAAGTCCTGGGGTACATGACAATAGAGTCTTGGGGGAAGCAGACCAAGGAACCTTGAATCCTTGTATGTCTACAATAGGGGTCTTGTGCCCTGTGTGTGAGTTCTTAGGGGTCACCCATTCTCACATTCACTTTCATCCAGGGCAGATCAATAGGACTCACCCGTGTAGAGATCAGATGAGATGTTTTCCACTCACTCTTCTCTACCTTGTGTCCCTGGTCTTGGTGTTTGCTCTGTGGTCACAGACCAAATTCCATGGAGAAACGAGTTATAAATGTAGAATTCATTCAGGCTGGCTAATTGGGAAAGAGAGGAAAGAAACAGGTTTTCTGGGAAAAAGAGGATCTTGCTAAAGGTATCTCTGGCATCTGAAGGCGATTTCCAAGGATGAAGGTACCATACAGAGAATAGTATGATAACCGTGTTATGGGTGAAAACGCCATCATGGAAAAGGCTTACCCTCCGAGCTAAATGTTGACTGGCATTGTCTTGAGTTCCCAGCCTTCACCAAGTCAAGCTCCTGGGGATTGACTGTTCTGGCAGTTCCGGATGATATCAGGACCGTCCCCCTCACAGGGAAATCATCTCTCCAGGATAGGATTTGTGAATCACAGAAGTCTGTTTGGAGTTGGCTGGAAGGTTGGGGAGGATAAGACTTTAAAGTCTACAAGGGGCTGAGAGGGGGAGTAGGAGGAAAGTAGACAGTGGGGAAACAGGGAACAGGAGCGAGACAAAAACAGCGGGGGCTGGACCTTTTGGAAGGAATAGAGCAAGGATTGCGTGGGGAAACCTGTAGGTTAGCGCGGCAAGAAAGGAAAGCACTAGGAACAGGAGGGAAAGAGGTAGGCCTGTGAGTTGAGAGAGGTGGACAACGCTGGGGAGTGTTGAGGGCGTAAAGGGACACAAGAGGAAGCGGCTTTGGACGACGAGATGAGGAAGGACAACGAGCGGAGGGAGGAATAAGGTAGGCAGGTGGAGCGCGGGGTCCAGAGGAGGAAGGAATAGAGCAGGCAGGTGGAGCGCGGGGTCCAGAGGAGGGAGGAATAGAGCAGGCAGGTGGAGCGTGGGGTCCAGAGGAGGAAGGAATAGAGTAGGTAGGTGGAGCCTGGGGTCGAGAACAAGAAATCCGAGGCAGCTTTTTGGTCATTTCTCCAAAGGGCGTTTGGCTAGTTACTCATCTTGACCAAATGAGTAACTGGACAAAAGCTCAGACTTACCCCAGTCTTTATGTCCCACGCCAGCCCCGCATCATCCCCTGGCTCAATGCCCATTATGAAATGTGTGTGCCCCTCCCTCCGGGCATGTCAGCGGGCTCACCAGCCAGGGACAGGGCCCCGGGTGCGAGGTTGGAGAGTGATCCCAGGAAATAGCAGACAGAAGAAATGTCACAGGAGTCCCTAGGCCTTGGGATAACCTGTAGTTTTGCCCCTTACTAGGCAAAGATCGGTCAAAGGGCTGTGCTGCAGTCAGGGGCTGCGCACCAAGAGGATGGATCTGAAGCAGGTGTGGGCAAAGTGGGAAGTGCATGCCTCCGGCTGGTTCACTTACTACACTCTCCAAAGCCCTTGTGCATCACTTAGGTCCCTCCATGAACATGGAGTGGTCAGTGATATTATGTCTATTTTTCCCGTAAGGATACTGTAGGCCAGACAGGGAAGTAGATAGGCAGGCAGCGGGTTCCAAACCGGTGTGACTGACACTTGAGCCAAAACTTGGGGTGTCGCAGGCAGGCCTGCAGGACGGTGCACAGAATGCACAGAGTACTGTCGGCTGAGCCTCTCCCACATTTCTGGACAGGATCTTGTGGGGATGCTTTGGAACAGGACTTGACGGTGTAGCTTTCTTCTTGGTTCCCGGGGTTCCTTGGTGTGTTGCCTGACCCTCCCCTGGAGCCAGAAATAGGACTGAGGCCAACAGCTCCCGAGTGCTCAGTACCTACATTTGGGCTTCCTTCCTCGCTCACTACCTGAGATGCCCAACTGCATGTCAGGTGAGTTAGGAGACTCTTGTGTCCTTGCCCTTCCCCTTGTCTGATGTAGCAGTTCTCTCTGCTTATTATTCTTGGGTTTTTTGACCATCACCCAAATCATCAGCCCCTTTGGTCCTGTATTCTGTCCTGTACTCTTATCCCCATCATATTCTGCTTGTGCTTCCTTGGCCCAATATCCATATCCTTGCGTACTTCACCCAACCATCCATTGCATTCCTTAAGAGGTCCAGCTGCATGCCTGGAAAACTTCCTGTTTCCTTAGACGGTTTCTTGATTTCCTGTCTTGAATCTCCTGGCTTGAACTGTAACCTGGATTTTCCATGAAAATACTGCTTCCTTTGTATATATCTTAAAGAGGGACCGTTCCTGCCAAACTGTACCGTTCTTCTTCGAGGTGGGGATGTAGAGTATTTTCCTTGTTTCTTCTGACTCCTTCAAACCATTATTCCTCTTCCTCATCTGAAAGTCTCTAATTCCATAGAAACTTTGCTACTAACCATTTCCCTGACACTCCAGATCTAGATATGCTTCTTTTTTTTTTTTTCTGGAAAAAAAGTAGCGATAATCTAAAAGTCTTAGAGTCCATCATCTTTTGTAATTAAAAAATATTTATTTACTTGAGAGAGCCAGAGAGAGAGCCAGAGAGAGAGAGAGAGAGAGAGAGAGAGAGAGAGAGAGAGAGAGACGGAACAAGCTGGGGTAGGGGCAGAGGGAGAAGTAGAAGCAGATTTCCCACTAGTCGTGGAGTCTGACATGGGGTTAGATACCAGGACTCCAGGATCATGATCTGGAGCAAAGGCAGATGCTCAATACACTGAGCAACCCAGGGACCCCTTGAGTCCTTCATCTTGAGTGACGTCAGTGTCCATGTAGATGATCCCATCGGATCCATAGTGTCCATGTAGATTCAATGCTTTGGCTTCTCCTTTGATTTCTTTATCAATAATATCCACCCATCCATTCGACTTCAGCTGCTTGTGGCCTGCCTGGTCTTTTCCAGGACCCAAGAATTATCCCACGTCTGAAATCATGTATTCATACATTGCATTTTCTGGCTACTACTTCCTGAACTTACACTGTAATCACTGAATTGTTCCTACTTCACTGGGGCCTACAAACCACTGACTCTTTCTGCTTATTAATTCTGATTCCTGTTATCTTGTTTTCTCTCCTCAGCCACTTCAGAATCTAGGATTCATAATTTTTTTAACATTTTTTTAATCTTTATTTATTTATGATAGTCACAGAGAGAGAGAGAGAGGCAGAGACACAGGCAGAGGAAGAAGCAGGCTCCATGGACCGGGAGCCCGATGTGGGATTCGATCCCGGGTCTCCAGGATCGCGCCCTGGGCCAAAGGCAGGCGCCAAACCACTGCGCCACCCAGGGATCCCTAGGATTCATAATTTAATTGGTATTCTTACCATAGTCTATGCTCTCTTGCCAGATCTTTTTATTCTGCTTTCCTGGGCGTTAAATCCCCAGTATGAGAGATTCCAACAATTTGACTTTCTGATGTTGATGAATGCTGCTGAAAAAAAATTCATTCACCAGGAAGATACGAAACAATACCCACAATTCTCAATACCTGTAGGCCTATTCGTGGTGATATTTTTTATGAGAGTTAGAGAAATATGCGAGACAACTTTAATGCATGTAAATAAGTATTCAGGCAAATTATGGTGCAGCCAATCCTAGATAATGAACAGGAAATGTCCAGTTGAAGAAAAGAAGGAGAGATAAGCACTTGAGGTGATATTCATGGCAGTCTAGGATCGGTTGGTGTGCAGATTGTTAAATTTGTTAACTGCTAGGAGCTTAGGTTTTGCTGCTTTTTTATATGGATCTAAAACAACTGTTATCAGAAAGAAATGGCAAGGCCTCCTACTGAGATCTGAGTTTTAAAAGAAAAAATTTTCCTGAGATATTAAAATCCTGTGCCTGGAATGCCAGTGTGGCTCAAGAGCGGAGCATCTGCCTTAGTCTCAGAGGGTGATCCTGGCATCCTGGGATTGAGTACTGTGTCGGGCTCTCTGCAGGGAACCTGCTTCTTCCTTTGCCTGCTTCAGTGCCTCTCTCTCTCTCTCTCTCTCTCTCTCTCTCTCTGCCTGTGTGTGTGTCTCTCATGGGTAAATAAATAAAATATTAAAAAAAAAAGATTTCTGTGCCTACCTCTTGCCCCTGTTTTGAGTCCAAAATGTGAACTATGTGATACAGAAATCCACAGCCAAAAATTAAACTGTTTTTAGGTCAGTGTTACCTCTGAGGTGTTAGATACAAAGTCTTCACTCTGTGGGAACACCACCATAGTCCAAGTCACAAGGAAAGCCCTGCTGAAGGGGAGCTCAGAATCCAAAATTAGAAAACATATGAGCAAACAATCCGTGTGAGGGATGGTCAGCAGGTATAAAGAAGGGCATATTTACACAAACACTTCACCAATAATGTCATGTAATTAAAGGCATAGAACAAAAACTTGAAATTCTGTTAAAAAGCACAAGATACTGCAGAACAGATGCCAAAACAAACAAACAACAAAACCAACACCAGAATGAAAAATAGAGTCATTGAAGTAAACTCAGTGGGTAGTATACACTTCAGAATGGACACTATTTTCTTTTTTTAAGATTTTATTTATTGATTCATGAGAGACAGAGAAAGAGAGAGAGAGAGAGAGAGAGAGGCAGAGAAGCAGGCTGCATGCAGGGAGTCCAAAGTGAAATCGATCATGGGACCAGGACTCCGGGATCATGCCCTGGGCCAAAGGCAGGCGCTCAACTGCTGAGCCACCGAGGTGTGCCTGGACACCATTTTCTAATAGCAGCTTGAAAAATATGATCATTGAAATAATAATGTCAGTGAACAAGATGAACTTGACATTAGATGGCACTGAAGAGAGAAAGGATGATGTGAGGGAATTATCAAGAGACAGCACAAAGAGATGAAAGAAGGAAACAATCTGTGATATTTTTATTTATATGAAATATATATTTGGCCATTCAGATGACCAAAATATATTTCTCAGTTATTTGGCCCTTGTCCACAGCTCCTGGCTCATAGCTCCCGATACCCTGGGAATTTTCTGAGCAATAAGAGCAAGGGGAGCATCCTTTGTCATAACACTTGGTCTCTTGTTCTCAGTTCCTGAAATCACCTCAGAGCCATAAAGGTTACTGAGTGTCTTATTACTTATAACAAGCCCCTTCCCACTACCACCACAACTGCGTTTATGGTAGTGAGGTGACTTGGATAGCACCTAAGGATGGGGCTGGTTGTCGGGGGAACCGACCAAGAATAAAGGGTGGGAACTTCTAGTCCCACCCCCTGACCTCTGAGGAAGGGAGAGGGGCTGGAGGTTTGAATGAATCACCAATGGCCAACGATTTAATCAATCATGCTTACCTAATGAGGCTTCCGTAAAACCCCCAAAGGATAGCACTGAGAAAGCTTCTGGGTTGGTAGACACATGGCCGGTGCTGGGAGAGTGGCCTGCCAGAGAGGTCGTGGAAGCCCCGTGTCTCTTGCCACATAACTTGCCCTGTGCATATCTTCCATCTGGCTGTTCTTGAATTATATCCTTTTATAATACACCAGTAATCTAAGTTTCTCTGAGTTCTATGACCAGCTCTATCAAATCAATCCCACCCAAGGAAGGGGCCCTGGGAACCTCTGATTCATAGTCAGAATCACAAGTCAACCAGGCTGTGACTGGTATCTGAAGTGGGGGGCAGTCTTGTGGTACTGAACCCTTAACGTGTGGAATCTGAAGCTATCTCTAGGTGAGGAGTGTCAGAATGGAGTTGAATGGTCGCATACCCAGTTGATGTTGAAGAACTGCTTGGTGGTATGGGGAAACCACCCCACACACAAACGCACACATTGGAATTTGGTGATCAAACCCATTTAATGTGAAAGTAAGGTTAAGAAGAATGTAAAATAGAATTTAAGAGTGCAACATCTGAGGGGGGGCACTTGATGGGATGAGCACTGGGTGTTATGCTGTATGTTGGCAAATTGAACTCAAAAAAAATTTTTTTTAAAAAGAGTGCAACATATGTCTGATAAAAGTATAAGATGCAGAAACTAGAGAAAATAAGGAAGAGGAAATATTTAAGTGATAATAACTGAATTTGTTCCAGAAATGATAAAACACATTAATCCTCAGAATCAGGACACATTATGAAATCTCACAGAAACAAGAAATCCACATCTAGCTCTAACAGAGAGAAACTGTGAACATTAAGGATTAAAGAGACCTTAAACGCAGTAAGAGAGGGGCACCTGGGTGGCTCAGTGGTTGAGCATCTGCTTTTGGCTCAGGTCGTGATCCCAGGGTCCTGGGATTGAGTTCTCATCAGGCTCTCCACAGGGAGCCTGCTTCTCCCTCTGCCTGTGTCTCTCTGTGTCTCTCATGAATAAACAAGAGAAAAAAGGCCTCCGAGTGGGGGGGGGGGCGAGGAGCCGGGCTAGGGCCGCGGCGAGAGCCCCCAGGACAGGAGAGCCCGGCCCGGAGGAACAGGAGCTTCCCCAACCTTCCCGGGCAGAAAGGCGCTCGCAGGGAGGTGGAGCAGGACTCCAGGAGGGCGGGGATGCGCTCTGGCTCCCCGGGGCACCAACAGGAGCTGCGCCCTGGGGAGAGCGCCCACACCCCGCGGCCGAGCTCCCTAAAGGGCTGCAGCACACACGGCTGGACCCGGGAGCACAGGGTGCCGGGGACACAGCCCAGGAACCGATGCTCCCCCCCGGGACAGGCAGAGGGCCAGGAGGGCCCAGGACAGCAAGGACACTCCTGCAGCCGGGTGGCCCTGAGCTGAGCAGATCAGCGGCCCCCCTCGGGAGCATCCAGGCACCTGTAGGCTGAGAGCTCCGCAGTTACTGCAGGTGCTGACTCCAGGGCTGCAGAGCTGGCCCCGCCACTGTGGCTGTTCCTCCTGGGGCCTCACGGAGTAAACAACCCCCACGGAGTCTCACTGTGTCCTCACAGGATGAACAGGTTAAACAACCTTCACTGCGCCCTGCACCAGGCAGGGCGCTGAGCAGCTCCTCCAAGTTCTCACACCTGAGAATCAGCACAGCAGACCCCTGCCCCAGA
Source organism: Vulpes vulpes (assembly GCF_048418805.1). Lineage (NCBI taxonomy): Eukaryota > Metazoa > Chordata > Mammalia > Carnivora > Canidae > Vulpes > Vulpes vulpes. The sequence continues at coordinate 17,353,406 of NC_132786.1, read as the reverse complement.
AGACCAGCTAGACGGACAGGGGGAAAACAATTGACCAAACAGCATTGGAAAGTTCCAAGGGAAGTCGAGGGATTTACAGTATACACAACCAGAAGATACTCCCCCTTTTTTTTTGTTTTTCGATTTCTGCTGCTTCTCCCCCCTTTTTTGCTTTTCTTCTCTTTTTTTTATTTTTTCCTTTTTTTCTTTTCTTTTTCTTTTCTTCCTTATCTTCTCTCTTTTTCTCCTTTTCCCAATACAACTTGTTCTTGGCCACTCTGGCACTGAGCAAAATGACTGGAAAAAAAAACTCACTTCAAAAGAAAGAATCAGAAACAGTCCTCTCTCCCACAGAGTGACAAAATCTGGACTACAATTCAATGTCATGAAGCCAGTTCAGAAGCACTATTACACAGCTACTGGTGACTGTAGAAAAAAGCATAAAGGACTCGAGAGACTTCATGACTGCAGAATTTAGATCTAATCAGGCAGATATTAAAAATCAATTAAATGAGATGCAATCCAGACTAGACGTCCTAACGACGAGGGTTAACGAGGTGGAAGAACGAGTGAGTGACATAGAAGACAAGTTGATGGCAAAGAGGGAAACTGAGGAAAAAAGAGACAGGCAATTAAAAGACCATGAAGACAGATTAAGGGAAATACACGACAGCCTGAGGAAGAAAAACCTACGTTTAATTGGGGTTCCCGGGGCGCCAAAAGGGCCAGAGGGCCGGAATATGTATTTGAACAAGTCATTGCTGAAATCTTTCCTAATCTGGGAAGGGAAACAGGCATTCAGATCCAGGAAATAGATCCGCCCCCTAAAATCAGAAGGAGCCACATGCAATGAATACTTGATAAGATAGTTGAAGAGAAAACACGAAAAAGAGGTGCCATTGGTTTTAGAGAAGTGGGATCCTCTATCTCCCCGACGTTCAGGATGCAGTCCTAACACGATATTGACTGGGGCTTTCCCTGTTGTATCCACTTTCTCGAAGAGGCTCAATGAGTGCTAGACGCACAGCAGTCCTGTGATCGTCGCCCATCATCGTGCACTGGTAGACTGCATGAAAAGACTTGAAACGGGAAAGGGAGTTTCATTACATAGGAGAGTGTGTGTCGGCTTTGTGCTATGGGAGCCTAAGGTCCTCTTCTCCCCTTCCAGCGAGGGAGAGGAATGGTACTCCTTGGTCCCTCACCCATCAAGTGAAGGAAGCTCTAAGAGAGCGAATGGTCAGAGAAGCTGGCAGAAAGAGATTTGTGCTGAAGCTGTAGCAAATGTAGGTCTCCTCTCCACCCTGGCCCGAGAATGCAGTCAGACGGTGCACCATGAGCAACTGGGAGACCGACATGTGTCCCTGGAGTTTTGGGGATGAGTAACATTGGCGCCTCCTTCCCACCTGGGCATACTTAAGGCAGGAGGCTGACAAGAGGCCCCTGAAGGCAGGGAGAGGAGCCGGCAGCAGCAATGCCTGCACTTCTGTTTGGTGTTGCAAGGATGTGTGTAGCATGGGCTAGCTGGATGCTGCACGTACATCCTCCCAATTTGGCTGGTGCTATGAAACTGGACTTTGCTCCTTGGTCTCTGCGTTCATGGATGCTATACTCTAAGGGCAGACAGTAGTCAAAGACTCACATACATAAATATAAATCTAGTTGTCAGAAGTACTAACGTAGAAGGTACATGGTGCTACAAGAGCATTTAATAGGTATATCAGTCTAGTTAGATCTGGGAAGCTTTCCTTGAGGAAGTGATATATGAGATCCCAAAGTAAGAGTTAACCAGAGGGGGATCCCTGGGTGGCACAGCGGTTTGGCGCCTGCCTTTGGCCCAGGGTGCGATTCTGGAGACCCGGGATCGAATCCCATGTCGGGCTTCCGGTGCATGGAACCTGCTTCTCCCTCTGCCTATGTTTCTGCCTCTCTCTCTCTGTGTGTGTGACTATCATAAATAAATAAAAATTTAAAAAAAAAAGAGTTAACCAGAGGAACCCTAGGCGGGGAGGGTTGACAGCATTTCAAGGGGGAGAGAACACCTTGTACCAGCTTCCTAATGCCAGCAGGTGCAAGGCACATGCAAGCACCAGAAAGAAGGCCAGTTAGGCCGAAAGCCAGGGAGAAGTGTGTGGAGAGGTGCGGAGCCAAACTGGAAACGCATTAAACAATTTAAAGCTTGGAACGATCTTCTGAGACTCCTATTTTGAATGGTTCGTCCTGGCTACAATGAGGAAAACACATTTTCAAGGGGATACGTGCAGGTGTAGACCTCTTTCATTAGTTTTCCCTAGAATATTGTGGGGCATTTTGATCTTCAGAGCATTTCTCTTTGAGATTCAGAAAGGTCTCTTATACTTTGGGATATTGCCTCTGATCCACTTACCATTTCCTTCTTTGGAAATTCTTTAATACTCGCAGGTTGGATCTTTGCAACTCACCTTCATTCTGTAATCATAATTTTCTTTCCTTTCCCCTGTATTTGTATTCTACAAATATTTAAATTTTTGTGCAAGGTCCTCTGTTCCAGCTACTGTCTCCTGTTCAGGCTATATTTGATGACTGTGTTCACTTCATTTGAATGGACTTAATGCATTCTTATCTCAGCCTCTTCTCTTTGACAGGGAGGGAGAGACGGAGACAGACACAGGATGGAGAGAGAGAATGAGACAGGGAGGGAGACGAGTGAGAGACCGAGAGACAGGAAGGTAGACACAGAGACAGGGAGAGAGACAGGGAGGGACAGGTCGAGGTGTAGGGATTGAGGGAAGAAAGACTGGGAGGGACACAGAGACTGGGAGGGAGAGAGAGAGACGGGGACGTGGAGACAGGGAGGGAGACATAGAGCCAGAGAGAGGCTTCGTGCCTCCAGGAGCGATGGGGGCGTCTGCTCCCCTCAGGACTGAGCCTGGGTGCCCCGACGCCCCAACTAGACTAGCGGGTGGAGGCCCTCTCGGGTCCCCTCTAGGCTCCGTGGAGGGCAGGCCTGTCTGTGGACACTCCCCCGGGGCCTGGCGGGGAGCATGACCCTGAGGAAAGTGTGATTCTCTAGGGACCAAGAGAAGTCACACCTGGGGGATCCCTGGGTGGCGCAGCGGTTTAGCGCCTGCCTTTGGCCCAGGGCACAATCCTGGAGTCCCAGGATCAAATCCCACGTCGGGCTCCCGGCATGGAGCCTGCTTCTCCCTCCTCCTGTGTCTCTGCCTCTCTCTCTCTCTCTCTATCATAAATAAATAAATAAATAAACCTTTAAAAAAAATCACACCTGGAGCTAACCTTGGGCTGCAAAACAAGCAGGACACATCATTCGGGCTGGTGGGTACCTGTGCATTTCCTCACCTGCAGGGATTGTTTTGTGACGTGCACTTCTACCAAGACTCGGGAAACCGTGCACTTTGATCTAGGGAAGTTGTGATTACATAGTTATACTTGGAACCCGGAAGAACACCTAGAGACGCACACACCCAGGAGCCAAGGCCTCTGTAATTAATGCTACGAAATCCTTCAGCAGTACTACCGTGTCCACACGAGGGTTCCCGCGAGGCCCGGAGAATTGGATGCTGTAGCATGAGTTAATACCTAAGGGACCCGGGGTAGTGGGAAGCTAGAAGTTAACATATTGAAGAGATATTTACTCTCCAGGTTCCTTCTTGATATTCTCTGTCTTTTTTTGAATCGTCGTCAGTTTCTAGCGTCTTACGTATTCGGTCCACGTCCCACCCCTTACCTTGGCAACCACGTATATGTTTTCTGTATCAGAGTTCAGGCCATTGTGTTTTTGTTGTCTTGTAGTTTGTTTGCCGGGGGGGAGGGGTTCTATGTTTTAGATTCCACGTATACCTGTACTCATGCGACGCTTGTCTTTTCTCTCTCTGATTCACGTCCCCTAGCGTGCCCCCGTTGGCTATCATGAAACCTGTGTTGATGAGAACGGGCGCGCGTGTGTATCGTAAGTGACCAGTTTCAGGCCTGGGGGACCCAACCGCGTGCAACGGGCAGTTATTCCTAGGTAGAAGGCAAATGTCCTCTTTTCTCTCTATGGGAATCCTCATTTTATTAAGTAAATACCATCTGTCTGAAACCTTAAGGAACCATTTACTTTTTTACCTAACACATTACACCGGGGAACCTATCCTGGACAATGGAAACATTTCATTTGGGGCTTCACATGATCTTTGTTCCCTCAGCCTCAAAATGACATGTTTCTTAACTACTGGGAAAACGAGGAGTCACTCTCGTGTCTGCGGCAGAGACAGGAGGCCACACCAAGTACACCAGGTACACGCACATCCCAGAGGACGAAAGGCCACAGAGACAGAGAGAAAGGCAGGGGCTGCAGGGACAGCAGGGAGGGCGTGGGCACGACGGTCAGTAGTCGGCTGTCTGTGTGGTGGAAATGTGGCCCAGGTGCCTTCTGGCCTCGCCTGTGCGACACTGGGAATGGACCTAAAGTACCACGATGTATAATTTAAAAGCATCAGAGGAAACTCATGACGCAATCATAGAGGTTTATGACAACCACAAAAATAGAAACCGTGCAGTGAGGGGGCAGGGGAAGCCTTCCGTCGGGCTGCAGCCATCACGAGCTGCTGCTCCAGGGCCGAGGCCGGTGGCTCCACTGAGGCAGGTGGCTGCTCCGGCACTTCCGGGAGCTTGATTGCAGGCTCTGGGGCCTGCTCCTCCTCCAGGTCAACCAAGGGTGCAGGTGGCTCCTCCAGGTCGGGACACTGAGTCAGAGGTTTGACCACCACGTGCATTGGCTTTGACTCAGCAGCTTGCATCTTGACTCGGGCGAAACACTCACCTCCAGCAGCCGTGCCTGGCTCGAACAGATCAGGCCCGGAAGCTTCAGCAGGCCCCACAGTCAGAGCTGGGGTGGGCTCCTGAGGTGGGTCAGGGTGTTGCTCGGGGTCCGAAGCTATAGCCCGAAGAAGACAAAGTATCATCACCAGGACGCACTTTCCACGTCCCTCTCAAATCAAGGACACTCTTCCCACCGTCCAACGTGTGTGAGGGCAAGAGCCCTGGGAGGTCTCCCCAGACTGCAGCCCGTGGGGATGGGGTGTGAGCCTACCCTGTGCTCCCAGCCCAGTTGCACAGAGGCTGGGTCTGTGTGGCCCACCCTGTCCCCAGCTTGGCCACCCCAGTCCTGGGCCTGGTTTTCCAGGTCTGAGCCTGGCATGTTGATCCCCATGAATGCCAGCAGCTTCCTCAGGGAGAGAAATTCCGGTGGCTGATGAAAATCCTCCTGATAGTAGTCCAGCCGGATGTCCAGGATGCAGGAGATGGAGCTGGAGGTACGGATGGGCAGAGGCATTGGATGACAGGGCTCCCTCACACCAAGGTGTCCCGGGGAAGCCCTGCAGGAACGGCCCCCGGACTCCCGCTCGGGGCTGTCGGAGGCCAGTGCTGCTCCTTGTCCACCTGCCACCTGGCGGTCCTGCCTGCCACAGCCGTGCTCACTGAGGAGGGGCTGGCACGAAGCCTCTGTGCGTGGGAGCCCATGACCAGCGGCGTGACCATCACTGTCTTTCCTGGGGAAGTGGGACTCACTCCTCAGCCTGGCTCCCTGCCCACTTGCCCCTTGAATCCACTGGCAGGTGTCCGGGGAAGGGGGCGTCGGCCTGTCATCGCCCTCACTGCACAGACTATCCCTCTGGGAATGTCCAAGCGGGGAGGGTGTGGGCTCTGTGTCCTGCCAGGCCTTGCCGGGAACCGCCCGGTACCACCGCCTTCCCTCCTGTGGCTCTGCGCTGCATACTCATGAGGGGCCCCCAGGGGGTGTCCTTCCACTGACTCTAATCTGACAGGGCGGGGGCCGTCTGGTCCCTGAGCCCTCACTGGCCCTCCTGAGCACCTGCCGTGCACCCGGGTCCAGGTGCCACCAGATTGGTGAGTGCGATGCTCCCCACACCCTCTGCTCTGGGTCCCAGGTGGCGGGGAGACAGAGGGCTTTGAGGGGGGCAGGTGTGGAGAAGGACTCCATAGGGGTCCCAGTGCTCTCCCACAAAGCCCGTATCCCATCCACAGCCCTCCTTTCCTCTTTTCTCAAAGGACCCATTAGACCTTCACCCTGTCACAGGAATTGCAGATGTGTGGGGTGAGGGTCCAGCAGCCCCTCCAGGCCACAGCCCCCTCGCGGCCCTCCTGGAGAGGGAAGGCTCCCCTGCATGAGCCAGAGCTCACTCACATTTCCCACTGGTCCCGGATTCCTTCCTTCTTGCAGGAAGCTACGATGCATCGATATCTAGAGGAGGGCGGGGGGGCATCACATGAGTCATCCAGTGGACGCGACCTCTCCTCATAGCTGCTGTCACCCTCTGACCTCCGACTAGTCCGGAGCCCTGGGTGGCCGTCCGCTCTGTGCCTGGGGCCACGGGCAGCTCCTGGAGAAGCGCCTGCACCTGCCGGCGCTTCCTGAATGCTTGAGGAGTGAAAGGGCTCCGGCCAGGCCCGGGGCCGATATCCGAGTGGGCCGGGGCGCCCAGGTGTCCCCGGGGACCCCTACTCCGAATGCCCCAGGATACAGACCCCAGATGGACTCAAAACTCCCTTTCAATGGCAAAACAGGCCAGCTCAAGACCCTGGCGACGGTGGGGAGGCGGCACACGCTTCGTCATGGGGAGGGAACGATGATGACTGCTGAGCACAAGCACAGCCCCTCTAGCCGACCTGCCACAGGCCAGGCCCCGGGGGCTGCCCTACAGGACCCGACCAGGCCCTGTGTGACTCTACTCCAGTTGGAGCAGCCGCCTGAGGGGCCGGGAAGTTCAGGAACATTCCCCAAGACTCCCAACCAGTAGGTGGCCCATCCCACTGGGCTGTGGAGTCAGGGAGCTCACTTTGCAAACAGCAGGTCCAGCACCTCTTCAGGGGTGCCATATTCCTCCAAAAACATTTAGGAACTCAAATATGGACAAGTAGTCAATGCTCAGCAAGGTGGGCACCAGTTCTTCTACCTCCTGCTCCAGCAGCTCCCTCCGGCTGGGGGTGGTCGGGCAGATCCGATTCCTTCTCAGGGCTGAGGCCCTTTCAGCCTGAGGTGGGACAGAGGGGACGTGCAGCCTGCACTGTAGCCTCCAGACCACCTGGGAGTTGGAGCGCAGGCCAAAGCCCGAGCTCTCAGTGGCTGTGGGGGGTGGGGGGGGCAGGAGTGTCCACAGCAGGGACAAGGGGCTTGACGCCTGCGGCTCTGTCACTTAGCATCTGACTCTTGGTTGTGGCTCAGGTCATGACCTCAGCATCCTGGGAACCCGCCCCTGGCAGGCTCTGTGTTTGGGGGAGAGTGTGCTTGAGGAGCCTGTGTCTCCCTCTCCTGCTCCCTGCTCTCTGCATGTCTGTTAAACAAAAAATCCAATAAAGAAATAATCTTAGAGGATAAATTTTCAAAAAATTTGGATCAATACAAGGACCTAGTGGGAAAGGTGAGTGTCCCAGGTCCGCTTGTCAGCTGACTTCTGGCAGCACCTCCCTGCATTAACGGCTTCACCCCTTGTCAAACCCCAAATCTTAAAACTTCTCTGTCATATTTTTAAAAGTATTTTAAAATAAAAGTTTTGAAAATACACCAAGATAAGTTTCTTCTCACATCCAACTAAATGTTTTGATATTTTACATGTCTCCTCTCACTACATCTTTACAAAAGCAAGCAACATTGATAATCCTTCATTTCAATTGCAAATTGACTCCCTGTCAAAACATTTTCGAAAACTACAAGAACTTTCATAGTGGTGACATAGAATATCAAATGTCAAGTTGAATTTGAACACTATGTGCCTCGTAAGTGGAACTTCACAACAATATTCTAGGCTTGATTATTTATTAAGAGAACTTAGAATCCCATATAAGGCTAATGTTCTGGTCATTGCCCTACAAGTCATGACTACACTAATGTCCCTTTTTGCTCCAAAGTACATTTCAATGTGTGTGTGTGCGTGGGTGTGTGCATGCATATGTGTGTATGTATGTTAATATATAATTTTAAAAATCCAGTCAACCCTTAATTTACTCTTGATGATGATGTTAAGTTAAAATGAAAGGAATGTGGTCTGGTCTTGACTCTTTCAATGTGTTGCTATTTCATAGTTCCTAACACATTAACTGTGCTGAAATGAGCTTCCCACATTACTTAAGAGGGCAAATATTTGGATCCAGATCACCTTAAAAATTTGCAAAATTTATAAAGGATATATAAAGCTTGTTAAAATAATTTGTAAATTATTATATTTCATAAAAATACAAATTCCAAAATAATAAAATAGGCTTGAAACTAGAAAATAGTAAAGAAACTTTTGTCTGCCTTGATACTTATAGTTAGAGAACATCAAGCCTGATATTGCTAGGACTAACAAACAGTTGGATCACCAAGCTGACTATTCCCTTTGAAAGGTTATCCTGACTTTGGAATGGCATGAGTCAGACTCTAAAGGAGAATAAGTGTCTCTGAGGACGTTCAGATATGAGCACCAAGAAGGTAATGAGCCTGGAAATCCTCTGATACACAGAAAAGTAATAAGAATTGGGGAAAATCTTAAATGAAAAAATTATGTGTATCCAACCTGAAACTATTTAAAAAGCTCTCATCTAAAAGTTTATAAAGAGCCTCATTCAGTTTATGAAACAAAAATAGAAATGATGGCAGGGATTTTATGAGAAAGCACATTCTAATCAATCTAAGAAATAACATTCTAACAGCAATATTTTATTTTTGGAGTTAGTAGTTTATTATCCTCCAAATCAGATGAAGTTAGTGGAGATGGCTTTCAGTGAATTTGTGCTCTTGGTGAGATGCTGGACTCAGAGAAGTATTGAGGTTCCTTCCATTTCTAGGGTTTCTTTTTTAAGTACTGATACCACAAAAAGTGTTAACGAATTTCCATAGTTCTCTCTAACTTTCAAATAGAGAACATATCAGGCTACATGATACCTACTTACTTAATATTTTATATGTGCATCTTATTTTTTTTATTAAAGTTACAGACCAGAATATGTCATCTATCTCTATGCATGGAGATATAAAGATACATTCATACACTATATCCATCTATAGACCAGAATATGTCATCTATCTCTATGTATGGAGATATAAAGATACAATCACATACTATATCCATCTATAGACCAGAATATGTCATCTATCTCTATGTATAGATATGGTATGCAGCTATATCTATATCTACATATCCATATCTATATCTATATCTCCATACATAGAGATAGATGACATATTCTGGTCTATATCCTTAATGCCAGAAAATCAGGATTAATTTTTTCCGATAAATTGTTTGACTTTGGCAGACAATAAAGAATGACCTTAAAAAACATTAAATATCTCAAAAAACATAATGGAGAAAAATAAAAATGGCTCATTATTCCACTTCCCAGAGATAACCACCATTAATATGTTGGTTCATATCCTTTTCCCTCTTTCTGTTGATAATAGACTAGTCAAAATATATTAGTGTCTTTTCACACACATGGAATAATCCTATTAATACTAAAACCATGTTTTTCAAAGTATTTCTTGCCTCTACTTCCACATAGATTGATCTTATTCTTTTGAGTGACTCTGTTGTATTCTATTCAATGTACCTACGTTTATTTATCCGATATCCCAGTTGAATAAGGGGCTTGTTTTGAGACCTTTATTATAAATGATGCTGCATAATATTTATAACAATATTATCTTCATTACAAAGACTAATAAACATCTCTCAAGTACTTATGAGGTGCCAAACACTTTCTTACACACTTTATAGACATCATTTCATTAATTCTCAAAGGATAGTGAAATCTAGACATGCTATGTAACTTGCCTAAGCTCACATATCTAGAAAGTAATGCCATTAGAAACGACAAATACCCCCCCGTTTGCCTCGACATGGATGGACCTGGAGGGCATTATGCTGAGTGAAAGAAGTCAGTTGGTGAAGAACAAATATTATATGGTCTCATTCATTTGGGGAATATAAAACAATAGTGAAAGGGAATAAAGGGGAAGGGAGAGAAAATGAGTGAGAAATATCAGAGAGGGAGACAGAACCTGAGAGACTCCTAACTCTGGAAAGGAACAAGGGAAACTGGAAGGGGAGGTGGGCGGGGGGCATGGGGTGATGGGGTAATGGGCACTGAGGGGGGCACTTGATGGGAGGAGCACTGGGTGTCATACTATATGTTGGCAAATCGAACTCCAATAAAATATATATATATATATATATATATATATATATATATATATATTTAAAAAAGAAAGTAATGAAGTGGTAATTGCAATTCAGGTCTGTCTGATTCTAGAGCTAAAGCTCAACACTCACTCAGCAAATACTTCTCTGCATACATTTTTGTATGACTTGTGTTAGTACACACATGGTACATTTATAAACATAGTATCGCTGAGTCAAAGGTTATGCAATATTTGAACCTCAAGATGTATTTTCAAAGTAATTTCCAAAAAGCTTTACCGATTAGCACTATTGCAGAAAATCAGAGCACTACTTTCTCCATACTCTTCCCAGCATTGTGTAGTATTTATCTCCCCCCCCCATATGATAGGCAAAATAATTAGTGTTATTAGTGCTGTTTCAATTTTCATTTCGTTAATAACTTACTGTTTTAGTAATAAGATGTATATATTTAAATATCATTCTTGTCATCAGCTGTTGCATTATACCTCATATGCCTATCATCGCTGTTTTGGAGAAGTGGCATAAGATTCCCAAGAAAGCTTTTTTTTGTGCATTTGTTTGTGTGTGTGTGTGTGTGTGTGTGTGCAGTACATTATTCATTCTCTGTGTCACCACATGTATCCAAATTCCTTGTTTTTTTGTTTTTTTTTTTTTTTTTTCTGTCCTTTGGAATTTGTTTCTGGGTTAAGCACAGCCAGTTGCCATGCTACCAGCAAGTTCCCATTATTCAACAATCAGTTAAGGTTTTTTTTTTTTTTTTTTTTTTTTTTTTAAGATTTTATTGATTTATTCATGAGAGACACAGAGAGAGAGAGAGAGGCAGAGACACAGGCAGAGGGAGAAGCAGGCTCCCCCAGGGAGCCCGACGCGGGACTCAATCCCGGGACCCTAGGATCACTACCTGGTCCAAAGGCAGCCACCCAACCGCTGAGCCACCCAGGGATCCCTCAGTTAAGGTTTCAGGACTTGGGCAAGGTAACTGACTAGAGAATAGGAGCACACCGTTTTAAGTTGCTTCTTTTTTCTCATAAAAATGATGGCAGTTATGGAAAGAGAGAAGAAAAACTTTTTGAAAACTAACGTGATATGAATTAATACATGTATACACACATGCATATGTACGTGTTCTTTTAAAAGAGCGAAGAGTTCAAGGGAAAAATAACATTAAAAGAAGAGCTGCTCAAAAATTATCTTAACTTTTAAAAGTCCTTCAGAAAATAAAAAGTGATTAAAGAGTTTGAGGTCAAGAATTCTTAGAAATTAAGAAATCAACTCACCATTTACATTTCTTTTTGTGTCCCTCTATAGGAGCACCTGAGTGGCTCATGGATGAGCATCTGCTGCTTTTGGCTCAGGTCGTGACTCTGTGATCCCAGGGCCTGGGATCGAGTTCTGGATGGGCCTCCCCATAGGGAGCCTGCTTCTCCCTCTGCCCGTGTCTCTGCCTCTCTCTCTCTCTGTGTCTCAGGAATAAATAAACAAAGTCTTTAAAAAAATAAAAATAAAAAAATAAATTCCCTCTATACACTCCAACAAGTGCATATCACATTGCAGAAAAATGCACCGGAGTCCACCAAATGCTACCAAGTGTAGGAAGCAGTCAGGGTTAACATTTATTCCAAGTGGAAAAACGTGGCACTCAGCTACATCTAATGGCATGAAGATCAACTAAGGCACACAAAAGCACTTGTTTTTTGTAATATATTCAAAGGTACAGCCATTTGCTGTGCTTAGCATTCTCAAGACGATAGTTTTGTCAATGGTAATAAGAGTAAGTATGAGTATGTTATAGAATTATCATCAATAAAAACAAAGGTGTCATAAGTGGTGTCCTTAAACTTGGTACCAATTAGCAGCACCTGTAATCATTCTCCTTAATTATTCTCATTTTCTTAGAGGAGAAGAGAGGAGAACTTAATGTGTATCAGGTTAAGTGTTTCATCCCTAAAGTTAAATACTTTTTTCTATAATAATCTCTAATGAATGCATGTTTGATGTTTTATACTTCTTTTCTTTTGCATGAGCAGACCTACTGACGTTTTTCACCCTGTTCAAGCAAAAATGAAAAAGAATGCTAAGTAATTACAATGTGGAAGTAGCCTTTTTCTTTTTCTGAGTGTTGCTTGGAAGAATGCATCTTGCTACAAAGCCAGTATTTTTTCTTCAATTAATATAAATAAGAAATGGGACAGATTAAGGGATTGGGTATGTGGTTTATCTCTGGTCTGTAATTTGTTTAAAAAGGAACTCTTATTTCTTTTCTAACCTGTTCATTTCTCTCCTCTACATAGCTTAAAAAAGAAAAAAAGACCACCTACATCCACACAATATCATGTCCCCCAAAGCCAAACTTAAAAAAAAAGGAAGCATCAGTAAAATATTTATTTAACTTTTCTGCTCTAACAGACAAATGTAACACAAAAGGCAGCAAAATCTACATTATGATTTCATGATTATTAATTTGAATATGAATGGCAATGCCCGATTCCAAAGCTCGTTTGAACTGCAAAAGTAAAATACTGTGTTGTAAGTCATTTTTTTCCCTAATTATATGGTGAAATCATTAAAAATAATGATTAAGTTCACTCAAAATGACATTGTAAAGCTTGTAGAAATATAAAAGCAGAATCTTTACATATATGTGCATGTGTATATATATATATATATATATATTTCATTTTTTTATCGTGATTCATACCGCAAAGATTTTAAGGAGATTGACTTTTATCTTAGAATTCCTATTGATAAGGAGGATAACTACCTAAAAAAAACCAAATTGACCAACCTATCAATGGAATACTACATGTTAATTTCATTATTGGTTATGTACATTGTATTATGAACATGTTTTTTCAATTGCAGAAATGTCTTCTTTACAATGAGTATTGTTTATTTGAAAAAAGATTAGACAATCTATAGCTAGAAAAAAAAATGAGTGAGAAAAAATTTATTTTATTTTTTATATATCTGATTTCTTTATTTATTATTCATTTCAGAGAGAGAGAGAGAGAGAGAGACAGAGAGCATGAGCGATGGGAGTTGGTGAACAGAGGGAGAGGGAGGGAGGATGCCATGTGGAATCCTTGCTGAGCACAGAGCCTGTTCTGCAGCTCAATCCCAGGACCAGAGATCATGACCTGAGCAGAAATCAAGAGCTGGACGCTGAACACACTTAGCTTGTTTACTTTACTCCATTATCCTATTATAATAGTAAATTACCACTACCTGTTCACATGTTATGGCAGAGAGTCTAACTCTTGAGTCCATTTTCTCTCCTACCCAGACACATAGCCCATACAGCATTCCCCAGCCTCCTCTGCAGCAAAATGTGTCTTGTAACTGAGAATAGACACGATATGATCCAAACCCAGGCCTAGTGATCCTCCATGTTCTTTCCCTTGCCACATAAGATGATTTCAGCCCATATTAATCAGAAATGTGGCTTCAGTGAAGAGAGACACAACTTGCTGTGACAGTGACAGGTACAAGGTAAGGTCAGTAGGATGCTGGTGGCATGAAAAAAGAAGGATCAGTGTTGGGTGGAGTTCCTGAAGGAAGGAAAGCTTCTCACGGTACATAAGATGAAAAACAGGTAGATCACCCATAAAGAATTATGTTGTTGTTTTTTTTTTCCCCCAGCTGGAAAGTTCTTTCCAGGAGCTTCAGTACAACTTACAGATAAGGAAAACATTTAGTAGCTGAGAAAAGACAAGTAGCAAAGTCCTTGGTTTCTTTTCAGGAAAAAAGCAAATTCCTATATTAGTATAAAGTGTTTGACTTTGTTTTCATTAATCGTCCTTCAAAAACATTGTACACATCTATTAAGCTAGGGCTATTCTTACGTACAGTAAGAGGTTGTTTGGCACATGGTAGAGTCATAAATGTTTCCTGGAAACAACTGGCCCAGCGTTTAAAGTGTTCGCTGAGGTAATAAATAATGCTGAAATATGAAATTACTTCCTTCTACATTAAGAATGAGCTTCCTCATTAAAATTATTTAAAAGACCCTCAACTTGCAATGGCTCTAGTAATAGCTTTAGTTTGAGCTTTAAGTAGGAAATCCCATCTCCAACCTCTGCCTACACTGCCAAAAAAAAACAAAACCAAAACAAAAACAAAACAACAACAACAACAAAAAAAAACACTTCGGAAGCAAAAGCAACAATTTAGGCTGTCAGCTGCTTTGGGAAGCCCTCTGTTAAGGCACATTTCAAGTAGAAAAATGGTCATTTTATTTATTTTATTTTAAGATTTTACTTATTTGAGAGACAGAGCATGAGCGAGGGGAGGGGCAGAGAGAGAGAGGAGAGGGAGAAGGAGACTCCCCACTGAGTGTGACCTGGCACAGGGCTCTATCCCAGGACCCTGAGATCATGACCTGAGCAGAAGTCAGATGTTTAATCAGCTGAGTCACCCAGGCGCCATAACAATGGTCATTTTAAAGAAGCCCCTTACATAGCCTAATACTTAATATAAATTGTTCCTAAGATACAAAATGATAAACTCCCAGCATTTGATCTATCATCACACCTGTGATTCACCAAGTTTGTGAAAATATACCCATTTTACCCATGCCCTACAACCCACGCAGCATAAAGGGAGAGAGAGCTTGAGGTCGTGATCTACAGTAATCCTCGAGCAGTAGCTGACAAGTTGCGCCACTGGTAAGGGACTTATAAGAACCCAATTGAAAAAAAAAAAAAGTTGATGACAAGAAGTTCTGATAAAGTATAGGAGTGGTCCCCTTCGAAAGAGCATAAAATATGGATATTCATGTCCCATTTAATCTTTTAGAGAAGGCTGACGCTGCAGAGGGACCTCAATAATCAGACGCACAAAATTACCTATTCTATAGCTATTAGTCTTCATTTTCATTAATCCAAGTGTTTTCTCAATGGGAAAGATACTAGTAGGCCAGGATAACACAAGGGGCCAGGTTTGACAACATGAAATTCTCTTCTCACACACACACACACACACACACACACACACACACACTTCTCTTTACAGTTGATACAGTTATGGCCAACCAGTGTGCTGATAGCAGAAGACAACACAAAGCATTTCATATGGCACCTTCTGTCTAACTGGTATGACATTGTTTCTACTTGACTCCTTTTATCACTATGGGGAAATATGTTTTCTTGCAGGAAGAGACATATACGGAATCTTTCTTCTTTGGTCACAATTCTGTCAGCATCATGACTTGTATGTAGGCTTACAAAATCCTTATTTTCTTTGGATCTGACGTAATCTTACCTCAGACAAAGGGAAGTAGTTTGCAACAAAAGAAATGTGTCCATGGGCTTACCCCAAAATCCACTGGTCTCAACATCTACAAGTAGCAGATCTGATAGAATGGAATAATCTGCTAAAGACTGTTGTAGCATCTTTCGGGAGACAAAATCTTGTGGATCTGGGATGGCGTCCCACCAGATGTTACAGACCTTACACCATTATCCAACACATGCCATCTCTCCTGCTGTCAAAATGCACAAATCCAGAAACCAAGGAAGGCAGTGAGAGTAGCTTCTTTCAGCAAATAGGTAGAAGTGCCCTAGTTTACACAGAAGAAATGCTTCCCCTAGACAACACAATCTCTGTTAAATTGGAAAGTAAGTATGCCCTCGGGCCATCGTAAACCCCTCAAGCTCTTAAACTTACTGGCAGAGAAAGGGACTACAATCATGGTTGAGGTGACTGATGTTATTTAACAATAGGAAATCAGATTGCTGCCGCACAATGGAGGCAAGAACCCTTTCTAGAACCTAGAGGTTTCTCTGGATTGCCTCACTTCTATAAAAGGTCAGGTAACAGAATAATGAAGCAATCCAATCAAGGCAGAAGCAATCAAAGGCTTATACCACAAGATCATATCACCAGATAAAGAATACTATAGCCCAGTCACTGACAGAGCTTAGAATACACATTGAATGGATGTAGCTAGAAGAATATAGAATTGTCATTTAAGGTCCTATGAGAGGTTACACAAGTTACGGGACTATGGCAGCTATATTTTATGTTAATTGAGAATTTCTTCTCTCACTTTTCCCCCTAGATTATCTTACATAAAGCTGGCATACTGAGGTTTGCCAACATTATAGATTTTATTTGGGAATATGACTGAACTGACATCAGGTCATAAGGTTTAGTAGGTGATGGGATTCATGTATCCCTTGTATTAGAGACACCTTTTTTTCGTCTGGAAAAGAAAAGATGCCAAGAATAAAGAGGAGTGGAATGCAGGAAATTTTCAATTTTTTCTTGCATATCCACACTCCGCTCTCTTTCTCAATGCCAAGGAGGCTGTCCTGTATGGACTACATCTGTGCACTTCCTTCTCTGGCTTCAGATTGGATCCGGCCAATGGGAGGAACCAGGAAGAGTTTGGAGGTTGGCAAAAAGTAAAGTCAAGATATCTACTCCCTTGGTTCTTCCTTGGAGAGTAGACATCATCTGTCCCCAAAAAAGGCCACAGTCTCTGTCAGGTGACCCTCTGCAAAAAGGTATTTTTTTATGAGCTCATATAATTGCCTTCTCCCTTTCTATTTAAGGTCTAGGAATAGTGATGACTTAACCGCTGATTACTAGCCCAGTGTACAACCAACTATTCCTTGTTTTATCTAAACTCTATTGACTCCTGTATAAGTAGTTCTCGTATTACATTTTCCTTGGCTACCTCCTGAAGTGTACATCTGTTTCCTGCTGATACAGATTTTTAGAAATGTAAGTGAGAACTGTAGCAGATACCCCACTCACACGATAAAGTTGATAGTTAAACCACTCTGATAAGCACTTAACCCAACATTTTCTCTATATTCAATTCTAGTTTTCAGTTAAACTCCCTAACATGCTTTCCTAAAAGTCTTCAACATTTTTTTGGTGTCATATTCTTCAACCAGTTAAAAAATATATGACGATATATCTGTAATATATCATGATTCTCTGTTCATGATTAATAAAGGTATTACAGGAAACGAAAAGTAGAAAACTTAAAGGTAAAAAATAATAAAATAATTCTAATACTCTCTTTTTCTACCCCAGTAAAGTAACTTATGCATCCTTGAGGTGGATATAGTACATTCTGGAAACCATTGCCAATAAATAAATCATAGCATGCATTTCTTCTTGCTGTCAAAAATGGTTGTTCGTTGACATTGTTGGTTGATTGGCTGTTATACAGATACTATTTCATTTTGGTATTCACCTCACAGTGCTGAACGTGGGGTTGACTCTCTTACTGATTATTCTTAATGGTATAATATCAAGAAAAAGGAAAAGTTAATGGATAGGATTTCTTAGGTCAAAAATACGGATTAGGTTCAAGTGGTAGATGTGCATTGTGATCATAACATTGTCACATTTCATGGAAAAAGGTATGTTAAGGTATATATATGTGTGAACTGTACATATATTTGAATTCTGATGAGGTGTAGTAAGTGGGGTTGGGTGGAATACAGAATCTGGAAAAGGAAGTTTAGAATAGTGAGACACATAGAGTGGAATCATGAAAGCACAATTTGTTTTATTCTAAATATTAATCAGAATGTATTCCTTCAATTCAGGTTAAAATACTGCAAGTTTCTATGATACTAAAAGCTTCATTAGGTTAATGAAGGTTTGTAAGGTTTACAGTTCTGAATGATCAGATATTATCCTGAAAGAAAGCTTATATGATTCATCAGTAAACTTATAAAAATGAAATTATATCAGTTCTTCAATTTAGCTGTCCAGTAATGGACCCAGATTTCCTATTTCCTAACTTATTCCTTCATCTTTAAATCAGATCCTTTTCAGAAGCTCTAGCAATAATTTCAGTACATCAAAATTAAATAATGTAAATTTGCTACAAGGGGCCCCATCATGTGAAATGTATCATTTTGATAATTATTCTATTCATAGAGGAAATTTCTACCGGAAGAAAAAAAGGTCCAATGTTCTACACAAACTAAAAGCTAACCTCAGCCATCCCATATTTAATCACTACCTGCCTCCTACTGCCACCCCTTATGTTCATATGTTTTGGACGTTCAACATTTTATTGCCCATCTTTGTAAACCAGCTGCTGATCTTTGTATTTATTCATAGTTATTATAAATTTTATTGCTTAACATTAAT
The DNA here is from genome assembly GCF_048418805.1 of Vulpes vulpes. Lineage (NCBI taxonomy): Eukaryota > Metazoa > Chordata > Mammalia > Carnivora > Canidae > Vulpes > Vulpes vulpes. Next base: position 17,335,128 of record NC_132786.1, on the reverse strand, counting down.
TTAACTGAATTTTTATTTTCTACTACCTTTGGTCAATAATAAGAGCAACCAGGATATAAATAATGTGCTATAATAAAGGAAGATTTCATATTAATAGTCAAAAAAATAAATGGAATGTTAGCTGAATAGTGTAAATATGTCATTAAAATTTCAGAAACCCATAATATATATATATGTATATATATATATATATATATATATATATATATATATATATACACACACACACACCTTTGTCCTTTTTAATAAGGACAGCTTATCAACTCAGTTGTCCAACTTATCAACTCAGAAACTCAACCATTCAAAATACCCAAGACCCAAGTCAATACTCAGTAAGCATTTACCGTCTGTGCCAAATATACATGATAATTCTAATATTTAAATGTCATAAAAATCAAGATGCTCAACTTTTAGCAAGGTACATGTCTAAATGAACATCTTTTTAAAAATTGATCAGAACTACATGAAATATTGTCAAGTAGAACCTGGCTTTTATTATCTAAGCCTTGTTTTTATTTGTTTTTTAAAGGGACTTTTGGTTACATCATAAGGTTAAAGGCATATTGTGGATACTTACCTAGACGAGCTACAGATTAAATTAGTGAACCTATGTAAAATAACAGTCTTTTGAGTCTGAGGATAAGCAATACTCTCTTTCTTCTTCTTTATAGTTTCCTCTTAAAATCCTTCACATTCTACCTGTTTATATAATAAGTATATATATGCACATATATGCACATATGTATGCTTATGCTTATGCAAAAAATTATATAAACACACACGTACACATACCAATATATAGACTTTTTGTGTAATATTTAAAATATCTTTAAAAAATAAAAATAAAATATCTTTATTGATACTACTATTTTCTTTCATATTTGATGATTTCATCTTCACCTTTTTATAACTACATATGAAACAGTTTAATTAAGTATGCATTGCTAATTTAAATTGTGTACTACATAAACCTATCACAATAGGTTAAATTTATTGATATCGAGATTATGCACTTAAATTGAATTTTCCAGATAACTATGAACCTTTTGAGGTATTTTTTAGAATTTATTTTAACCTGAAGAAAAAAGTAGTTTACTCTGACATAGTTCACTGCCGATGTTTAGGAATAAATCTGTTTTTCTATAGGAATAATTACTAGTAGTCAGTTTAGGAAATGGATCTAAAATCTCTTTATATTAGGGGTTTTGTCATCCAATAGGTAATTCCATTGCAATTTATGGTTAATAGCTCTTTATTCATGCTACTGGGAAGGGACAACTAATTTAGTATCTATCATTATGTTCTTATATTTTCACAGTTATTTTATATTTAGTCTTCTGTATCACTGAACTAATATAAGAGGAGTGTTCTTTTAGAAGTGGCCTTTAAGATTGCTTATTGATCAAATTTTAGTTCATCTTCCATTACAGCATAGCGAAAGCATTTCACTTTTTAGAGATTTCACGTTTCACTCTTAGACATTGTTTCCTTCAGCTCCGTTTCTTCACTCTGGCCCCGTTTTTCCCATGTACTGTCCTATTTCATGAACTCTCCAATGAGAGATCAGTTGGGTGAAAAGACAGGTAATATGCATGGCCATATTAACTTGCATTCATCAAGGCCCACACCCCTGCATCTCTTTTAAAATTATAGACTCACAACATACCAAGATTGGGAATTCAGTTTTGCCTGAATGCACAACAGTTTTGAATAGAGAATTGCTTAGACCCAGAGTATCTCTCTTTGCATTAGCTGTTTTCAAAATCAAGTTGAGTTCAGTGTGCAAGTCAGTCTTGCAAATCAGCCATGGTCTCACCAACAGTTCATGATAACCTAAAGAGTAAGAATATGTGTCTCAGGCAAAACAGACTAATGGGAGAATAGAAAAGGTAGAACAATGCTGTAAAGTTCCTTTTCATAGGAAGTATCACAGGAAAGTAAACAGAATCACATGATAGTAGCAACTTGCTCTAGTCCCTTGCCCATTAACTGACATAATTGGCTCACTCACTGAGGAGCAGTCAGGGATGCTCAGCTTGAGGTGTTGAAGAAGGTACATTATCTCTTTTGTAATGAAGCATCTGGGGCCATTATGTAAAGCCATTCTGCTCATGTAAAAAGGTGTTCCTAAGACTTTAAAGCAAGCTGTATATGGACGCCCAAGGCAGAATTAAAAGTTTAGTTTTCATGATAATCATTTGGTGAACTTCCATTCATATTGGTCATCTTTTAACCATATAGGCTAGCAAAAAGGAAGGGAGGAAGATGAAACCAAATTTGGTCAAGTTTAACTGTGCAAGGTTCAGTGTGATACGTTCCTCATAGAGTAGAACTAAGGAATTCCCTGATGAACAAAAACTTATTTCCTTAGAATTTTTCCATTTCCTCCCATTTTTTCCTCAGCTAATTAAATTATTGCCATCTTCTTTTAGTCCTATCAGATGCCTTTGACTTATCACCAAGGCCTTTTGTAGCTTTTTTCCCTACCTGCGAATTATCTACTTCATGCAGATTTCATTTTTCAAGTTTGGGACAGTAGTTCATGAAACAATTTCAAATTCTATTCCCATGTGCATTACATGTTGAGCTGTAGATGTTCACATGTAATGGAATGTTTAATTTTCATAAGTGTTGGACATGCGGGAATTGTATCTTCATGTCCATGCTGATTCAACTCAACAAACATCTATTGACTTCTCTATGCCAGACTCTATTTGGGATACTTGGCCTATATCAGTGAACAAGAGAGAAAAAAATTCTTACTCTAGTGCTTCTTCCATCTTATAATATACATTCTCTAGTTCTGCTCTGCCCACCAAAAGTTTCCATTTCCTTCCATGTTATTCATTCTTATAAGTACTACTAGAAAGTTTCCAATGAAAACTTGTGCTAATGTCCAATAAAAACAATAAAAAAAGCAAACAGGTAGTACTTAAATTGTATTCATGTGTTATGCACTGTTCTCAACTTGTTACATATATTAAGTCATTTAATCTGCATAACAAGTATACGGGGTGGACACTGTTTATTATCATCATCCACACTATTGAATATATCAGTAGTCATTTCTCCTGAGTAAAATATCTAGGAAGTAATTGCTGGATGGTATGGGAAGTATATTTTTAACTTCATAAGAGATTGCAAATTTTCCTCTAAATCACATTCCTATCATCAATGCCTGACAGGCCCAGTTGCTCTCCATCCGTGCACTGCTAGATAATGTCATCCATTCTGATTTGGTCCTAAAGATGATATGTAGTAATAGCTCATTACAGCCTTTTTTGAAGGATAAAAATATTTTGATAGTTTTCTATACATTTGTATAGAAACAGATTGCCAGCACGTACTATGGAATAGATTTGTGGACAAGTTCCAGAGGGTGAATTTCCAGCAAATCCCACTGGTACAGCACCAAAGTGTGAGTGATGGCTGTTATCTTTTCTAACAAGGTCTGACTATTGAGCTCTGAAGGGAAAATTCTTCCTTGGGTACTCTGTCCTAGCCTTAGCAGGAGTGGCTATTTTGTATCATATTTATGACATCTGCTGCTGTTATATTCTTGAGCACTGTCTCAGCTTCTTACTGGCCACTCCTACTTATCCCAGTTCCTTGAGGTAGTTAATAATTATTTCTGTCAAATGTTGTTTTTTCAGACTTAATGTTTGATTTCCCTCCTTATTCATCATTTTTGGCAAAAGTAATGTGTCCCCTTCAGTGCTTTACATTAGGAAACCATGATGTCCTCTTGTCCCATTGCTGTTGTTTGGCTTTCATCACTAGTTTGAACTGCCAGATTTCTCCACTTTTCCCCCTTTGTAATTAATAACTTCCTGTGAGATACTTTGGGTCTCTGTCAGTGTTCTGTTCCCAAAAACTGTAGATAGCATCCACTGCTGATTCTTCCCTTCATCATTTATTATTGTGATGTTGCAAAATGGTGATTTTTCTGTCCCTCTCAGCTTATTAGCTGATACTGTACTGTATGAATGAGACTTTCCTTTTCCATTTATTACTGTGGGCTTGTGAAATTTTGTTATATTATGAACCATTCCTTTCATTATTTTGATAACCACATTGTTCCAATTTGGGCAGTAGGAACCCCTTCAAGTTGAAATCTTGTCCTTTGACATACACCTATTGATTGTTGAATACTTCTAACTTTCTGGCAAACCAGATACTTTCTCGGCTTATCTTCTACTTTTACTGATACAGCCTTGGTTTTTCTCTAAGGAGCCCCAATTCCCTTTTTAGTGAAGTCCAACTTGTCTTGTATGAATTTTTCTTTTGTTTGGTATTAAGAAATCTTTACCTAACATGTTTTCCTCTTGAAGTTTCCAAGCTTTAAGTTTTACATTTAGATCTATGATCCATTTTGAGTTAATTTTCATGTGTGATATGAGGTATGGATCCAAGTTCATTTTACTTGTGGATATTTAATTTTTCCACCACTGCTGTCGAAAAAGCCATCCTTTCTCCTACTGCACTGCCTTTGTCAAATATCAGTTGTCCACGTATGTCTGGGTTTATTTTAGGGCTTTCTGTTCCATCGATCAGTTTGTTATTACACCAATACCATGCTGTTGAGTCTTGATATTAATGCCAAGAGATCTTTTAGCAGGAAAACAATAGGCAGGATGTTCTGCAGGGAATTTTTTTTTCATTTTTAAATTTTAATTCCAGTATAGTTAACATACTGTGTTATATTAGTTTCAGGTGTACAATATAGTGATTTAGCGTTTCTATACATTATTCAGTGCTCATCATGATAAGTATACTCTTTAATATCTATCAGCTATTTCACCCACCCCCTACTCATCTCTTTCTGGTAGCCATCAGTTTGTTCTCTATAGTTGAGTCTGTTTTTTGGTTTGCCTCTCCTTTTTTTCTTCATTTGTTTTCTTAAATTTCACAAGTGAAATCATATGATAATTTGTCTTCCTCTGACTTCTTTCACTTAGCATTATAACCTCCAGATCCCATCCATGTTATTGCAAATGGCAAGCTTCATTCTTTTTATGGCTGAGTAATTTTCGTGTGTGTGTACAGGTGTACACACCACCTCCTCTTTATCCATTTGTTGATTGATGGACACTTGGGCTGCTTCTATAATTTGGCTATTGTAAATAATGCTTCAGTAAATGTAGAGTTCCATGTATCCTTTCAAATTAATGTTTTTGAGTTGTTTGGGTAAATATCCGGTAGTAGAATTACTGGATCATAGGGTAATTCTGTTTCAAAATTTTTAAACAACCTCCATACTGTGTTCCACAGTTAGTTTTTCCCACCAACAGAGCACAAATGTCCCTTTTTCCTCTACATCCTCGTCAACACTTGTGGTTTTGATTTTAGCCATTCTGACAGGTGTGAAATAATATCTTAATGTGATACTGGTGTCTGTTTACCTGATGATGAGTGACATGGAGCATCTTTTCATGTGTCTATTGGCTATCTGGATGTCTTCTTTGGAGAAATGTCCGTTCATCTCTTCTGCGCATTTTTTAATTGGATTTCTTTCTTTCTTTTCTTTCTTTCTTTCTTTCTTTCTTTCTTTCTTTCTTTCTTTCTTTCTTTTCTTTTCTTTTCTTTTCTTCTCTTTTCTTTCTCTTTCTTTCTTTCTTTCTTTCTTTCTTTCTTTCTTTCTTTCTGTATTGAGTTCTTATATTTTGGTTACTAACCCTGTATCAGGTATGTTGTTTACAAATATCTTCTCCCATTCCCTACATTGCCTTTCACTTTTGTTGATTGTTTGCTCTGATGTACACAAGCTTTTTATTTTTATTTATTTATTTATTTTTTAAAATTTTTTTTAATTTATGATAGTCAGAGAGAGAGAGAGAGAGGCAGAGACACAGGCAGAGGGAGAAGCAGGCTCCATGCACCGGGAGCCCGATGTGGGATTCAATCCCGGGTCTCCAGGATCATGCCCTCGGCCAAAGGCAGGCGCCAAACCGCTGCGCCACCCAGGGATCCCCCACAAGCTTTTTATTATGATGTAATCTCAATAATTTATTTTTGCTTTTGTTTTCTTTGCCTCAGGAGACATACCTTAGAAAAATATTGTTGGGGTTGATGTCAGAGAAATTACTGCCTGTACTCTCTTGTAGGATTTTTTTATGGTTTCCGGTCTCACATTAGGTCTTTAATCCATTTTGAGTTTATTTTTGTGTATGGTCTAAAAAGCGGGCCTGTTTTCATTCTTTTGCACATAGCTGTCCAATTTTCCCAACACCATTTTTTGAAGAAACTGTCTTTATTCCATTGGATATTCTTTCCTCATTTGAAGATTAGTTAACCACAGAGATGAGGGTCCATTTCTGAGTTCCCTATTTTGTTCCATTGATTTATGTGTCTATTTTTGTGCCCGTACCCATACTGTCTTGATGATTGCAAGTTTGCATTGCGGTGCCTCTGGTTTTGGTTAACCTTTTCAACATTTCTTTTTTTAATTTTTTTTTTTCAGTCTCAAATCTATTATATTTAATTTAATTTAATTTTTTTAAATAATAAATTTATTTTTTATTGGTGTTCAGTTTGCCAATATACAGAATAACACCCAGTGCTCATCCCGTCAAGTGCTGCCCTCAGTGCCCGCCACCCAGTCACTCAGTGCCCCCTACCCCCCGCCCTTCTCCCCTTCCACCACCCCGAGTTCGTTTCCCAGAGTTAGGAGTCTTTCATGTTCTGTCTCCCGTTCTGATCTTTCCCACTCATTTCATCTCCTTTAAATATATAATTAAATATATAAGTAATATATAATTTATAATATTAAAAATAATTAAATATATAAATAATATAAACAATAATAAAAAATTATATATAAATAATATTCTAAAAGTATAAGGAGCTTATAGAACTCAATACCAAAAACCCCCCAAAAATAATCCAATTAAAAAATGGGCATGGGACCTGAATAGACACTCTTCAAAGAAAGATACACAGATGGGGCAGCTCCAGTAGCTCAGCAGCTTAGTGCCCAGGGTATGATCCTGGAGACTCCGGATCGAGTCCCACTTCGGGCTCCCGGTATGGAGCTTGCTTCTCCCTCTGCCTCTGTCACTGCCTCTCTCTGTGTGTCTCTCATGAATAAATTTAAAAAAAAAGATATGCAGATGGCCAACAGACCTAGGGGGCCCCTCCTGGCTCCCCGGAGGGCGGGCCTCTGTGCGGGGGGGCGCGGCCTGGAGCCTGCCCAGCACCTGACCCCGAGCGTGACCCGAAGGGGGCCAGGGCGAGGCCGCGGGAGGAGCTGGACCCCAATGCGTTGACCCGACACGACCCGACCGTCCCTGTGGCAGGAGGTTGCGTGGCTGCGCCGCTGCTCCAGGCCCGCGGTTCCCGTCGCTGCGGGCTCCCGGCAGCGGCTCTGCAGGCCTCGGCCCCGGCGAGCAGGTCGGCGTGGGCCCCGGGAGGTGTGAGGGGCCCCGGGGTGGCTGTGCGAGAGGCATCTGGCCCTTGCGTGTGGCGCGACGGGTGTCTGGGAGGGACCGCGCGGGGGACAGCGGGCCTCGGGGGAGGCGGGGCGGGACCTGTTGGCGGAGGGGGTGGCGGTGGGGCCTCCTCCGGGCGGCTCGGGGAAGGTGCGGGGCCCCTCCCCCGGGGCTCAGGGAGGTGCCGGGGAACCCATGCGCGCGCGCTCAGAGGGCTTAGGGTGCAGGCACCGTCCACCGTCAGGGCACGGCCTTGGGACGGCGGCTTGAGGGCCTGGGCTGCTGGGCCCCGGGAGCCTCCCCAAGGCCCTGGCTCTTCCTCCCGGCTCTCAGGTCCCTCCTGAGTGCCCCAGCCTGGCCGGGAGCCCGCCCCCCGCCTTGGTCCCTATCAGGTGAGTACGGCTCCCTCTGACACTGTTGAATTTTGAAGCGTTCCCCTTTCTGCGCATCCTGTCCAGCGTTTGGTGTTTCCTGTCTGGCCAGTGCTGCCCCTTCTCACCGCTGTGAGGTGGGATCTCGTTGTGGCTTTGATCTGTATTTCCCTGATGCAAATGCAGTGATGTGGGCACTTTCTCATGGGCTTGTCGGCCACGTCTGTGTCTTGCTCTGTGCCGTTTCCGTTGGTGTCTTTTGCCCATTTCCGGATTGGATGGTTGGTTTCTCTGCTGTGGAGTTGAATAGGTTCTTTCGAGATCTCGGATGCTGGCCCTTTATCCGAAGGGTCAATTGCACAAAGCTTCTCCCATTCTGGAGATGGTCTGTTGGTTTTGTTGAGTGTCTCTTTGGCTGTGCGGAAGCTTCTCATCCTGGTGAAGTCCCAGTAGTTCATCTTTCCTTTTGTTTCTCTGGCCTTCATGGGTGTATCTTGCAAGAAGTTGCTGTGGCCAAGTTCGGGAAGGGCGTTGCCTGTGTTCTCCCCCAGGGTTTTAATGGAATCTCCTCTCACATTTAGATCTTTCATCCATTTTGAGTTTATCTTTGTGTCTGGTGTGAGTCAGTGGTCCAGTTTCCCTCCTCTGCATGTGGCTGTCCAGCGTTTCCAGTGGCATTTATGGAGGAGACTTGTCTTTTTTCCAGTGGATGGTCTCTCCTGCTTGGTCGAATATATGGTCTTGACCATCGAGTTGAGGGTCCACTTCTGGATTCCTCTTCTGTTCCATTGGTGGCTGTGTCTGTTTTTGTGCCTGTACCACACTGTCTTGGTGAGCACAGCTTTGCAGCGCAACCCGAAATCCGGCATTGTGCGGCCCCCCGCTGTGGTTTTCTTGGCTACTATTCCCGTGGCCATTCGGGGTCCTTTCTGATTCCACACAAATCTTCCGATGATCTGTTCCACCTCTCTGAAGAGAGTCCGTGGTATTTTTGATCGTGATTGCGTTGTTTGTGTAAATTGCCCACGTTGACATTTTCCCAATATTCATTCTTTGGATCCATGAGCATGGAATAGTTAGCCATCTCTTTGTCTTCCTCAGTCTCTTTCAGACGTGTTCTGTCATTTTTCGGGTTGAGATCCTTTACCTCTTTCGTTAGGTTTATTCCTAGGTAGCTCATGCTTTTGGGTGCCATCGTAAATGGGGTCGACTCCCTAATTTCTCTTTCATCAGTCTCATCGTAAGCGTCTAGAAAGGCCACTGACTTCTGGGCATTGATTTTGTACCCTGCCACACTGCCGAATTTGCTGTATGATTTCTATCAGTCTTGGGGTGGAGTCTTTTGGGTTTTCTAGGTGTACGGTATCATGTCATCTGTGAAGAGGGAGAGTTTGACTTGTTCTAGGCCGATTTCAATGCCTTTTATTTCTTTTTGTTGCCTGATGCTGAGGCTACAATGTCTAGTGTTATGTTGAATAGCAGTGGTGAGAGTGGACATCCATGTCTCGTTCCTCATCTTCTTCGGGGAAAGGCTCCCAGTGTTTCCCCCTTGGGAATGATAATTTTCTGTGGGCTTTTCGTAGACGGCTTTGAAGATGCTGAGGAACGTTCTCTCTATCCCTATACTCTGAAGCGTTTGGATCAGGAATGGATGCCGTATTTTTTCAAATGCTTCCTCTGGATCTATTGAGAGGATCACCTGGTTCTCGTTTTTTCTCTTGCAGATCTGATCAGTCACACGGAGTGTTTGACGAGTGTAGAACCAACCTTGCGTCCCAGGGATAAATGCCACCTTGTCACCGTGAGTAACTTCTCAGTGTACTGTTGAATCCTATTGGCTCGTATCTTTTTTTTTTTTTAATTGTTTTTAATTTATTTATGATAGTCACACACACAGAGAGAGAGAGAGAGAGGCAGAGACACAGGCAGAGGGAGAAGCAGGCTCCATGCACTGGGAGTCCGACGTGGGATTCGATCCCGGGTCTCCAGGATCGCGCCCTGGGCAAAAGGCAGGTGCCAAACCGCTGCGCCACCCAGGGATCCCTATTGGCTCGTATCTTGTTGAGAACTTTTGCATCCGTGTTCATTGGGGACATCGGTTTATAACTCTCCTTTTTGGTGCGGTGGGATCTTCTTCTACTCTTGGACTTAAGGTGATGGTGGCCTCATAGAATGAGTTTGGAAGTATTCCGTCTCCAGAAGCTTCAGCTGGCCTCACTGTAGTCTCTGTGGCAGGCTCTTGATTGGGTTCAGGATGTGGCTCAGTGGCCAAAGTCATTCGCTCAACTGAGGCAGTTGGCAGGTCCGGCATGTGCGGGAACCCGAAAGCATGCACCTGGGCGTGCTCTTCCTCCAGGGTGGCCATGGGTACAGGTAGCTCTTGCATGTTGGCACAGTGAGTCAGAGGTGTTACCACCACGTGCATTGGTTTGGTCTCAGCAGCCGGGCTTCTCGGCTCGAGCCGTGACCAGCTCGATCACCTCTGGCCCTGAAGCTTAAAAGGCTGCGAGGTAGGAGCTGGGGCCGGTTGTTGAGGTGGTTCAGGATATTGCACAGGGGTGGACACTAGTTGCTCCACTGATCCGGGTGGCCGCACTGGCATGTGGCGGACCCTTATAGCATGCGCCGGGACATCATCTACCACGAGGGTGGCCGAGATTGCAGGTGGGTCCTCCTTGTCGGGAGAGCGAATCAGAGGTGTGACCACCTCGTGCATTGGCTTTGACTCCTCAGCTGGCATCTGCGCTCTGGCCAACCACTCAGCACCGACACCCTGCCCAGCTCGATCACCTCAAGCCCAGAAGCTTCATTAGGCCCCACCTTCGGAGCTGGGGTGGGCTGCTGACATGGTTCATGATGTTGTTCAGGGGCCGAAGCTAGTTGCTGCACTGAGGCAGGTGACTCCTTTGGCAAGGCATGCCAGGGACATTGATAGTGGGTGCCCGGGGTAGCTCTTCTTGCAGGGTGGCCAAGTGTGCAGGTGGCTCCTCCAGGTCGGGACAGTGAATCAGAGGTGTGACTGCCATGTAAATTGTCTTGGCCTCAGCAGCTGGCATCTCGGCTCGGGCCAAGCACTCAGCACCAACTGCCATGCCCGGCTCGAACTGCTCAGGCCCATAAGCTTCAGCTCGCCCCCTTGTAGTAGCTCTGGCAGGCTCTTGATTTCGTTAAGGATGTTGCTCAGTGGCCGAAGTCGGGTGTTCCACTGAGTCAGGTGGCTGCTATGTCATGTGGGGGATCCTGATAGCATGCCCCTTGGCGTGCTCTTCCTCCAAGGTGGCCGTGGGAACAGGGACTTTTTCACATTTCAAATACATTATTGCATATTTCCTTATGTTAAAAAAATAACTGAGTCCATGGCTTAAAAATTCTTATTTACTGATGCATTTAAATCTTTCTCATAACGATCTATGCATTTAATGTATTAGTGAAATTGTTCATATCGGTGCCTCCGGTAGCTTTTCCTTCTGTACTTGTGGTGTTCCTGTTTATATCATTCGGATATCTTTTGAAAATCAATGACATTCCTTAGAACCCTGAAGATATCCCCGGTGTTGTTTTTTTTTTTTTTTTTTAGTGTCATATATTTCCATTTATTGGACCTACTGAATACATCAGTTAAATGTTTGCTTATTTTAAATAAGCCCTTTTCTTTGTTTTGAATTTTTAATTTTTTATTGGAATTCAATTTGTCCACATATAGCACAACACCCAGTGCTCATCCTGCCAAGTGCCTCCTTCATTGCCCATCACCCAGTCACCCCACCCCCCCACCCACTTCCCCTTCCACTACCCCTTGTTTGTTTCCCAGAGTTAGGTGTCTCCTGTTTTGTCACCCTCACTGATACTTTCACTCATTTTCTCTGCTTTGCCTTTATTCCCTTTCACTAATTTTTATATTTCCCAAATGAACGAGACCACATAATGTCAGTCCTTTTCCGATTGACTGTTTTCACTCAGCATAATGCCCGGGACAGCTGCACCCCAATGTTTATAGCAGCAATGTCCACAGTAGGCAAACTGTGGAAGGAGCCTCGGTGTCCATCGAAAGATGATGGATCAAGAAGCTGTGGTGTGGCGGGCAGTCATGGCGGCTCACCTAAAGAAATGAGTGTACGAGGACTTCACTAAGGTGGTCCAGCAACAACAGGAGGAAATTGCAACCAAGAAACTGTGATTGACAAAACCAAGGAGATCTGCAGCACTCCTCGTAGATCTGTGTAAAGCTCCCTCCCCAATGGATGTTTTGCAGTATCTACTCCAGTTTTCCAGAAAGCCTGTTGAAGCAGAAAGTGTGGAAGGAGTAGTCAGGATTCTCTTGGAACATTATTACAAGGAGAATGATCCATCTGTGAGACTGAAAATTGCATCATTGTTGGGTTTATTATCAAAGACTGCAGGATTTTCACCAGACTGCATTATGGATGATGCCATTAACATCCTGCAGAATGAAAAGTCTCACCAAGTCCTTGCTCAACTGTTGGACACCTTGCTTGCAATTGGCACCAAACTCCCAGAGAATCAAGCTATCCAGATGGGATTAGTTGATGTAGCCTGCAAGCACCTCACAGATACGTCTCATGGTGTAAGAAATAAGTGCCTGCAATGACTTGGCAATCTTGGCTCTTTGGAGACAAGTGTGACAAAAGATGGAGACGGCCTAGCTGTCAGAGATGTCCAGAAGATTATAGGGGATTACTTCAGTGACCAAGACCCACGTGTCAGAACAGCGGCTATAAAAGCCATATTGCAGCTTCATGAAAGAGGACTGAAATTACACCGAGCAATTTATAAGCAGGCTTGTAAATTGTCGTCTGATGACTATGGACAAGTGCGCAGTGCTGCAGTCCAACTTATCTGGGTTGTCAGTCAGCTCTATCCTGAAAGCATTGTCCCCATTACTTCTTGTAATGAAGAAATTCGCTTAGTTGATGAGCATTTGGAAAAATTTGGTCCGTGATGGCTCCTGGGTGGTTCGAGTTCAGGCTGCAAAGCTATTGGGCTCAATGGAACAAGTCAGTTCTCATTTCTTGGAGCAGACGCTCGACAAGAAGCTCATGTCAGATCTCAAGAGAAAATGCACTGCACATGAACGTGCCAAGGAACTTTACAGGTCAGGAGAGTTTTCCAGTGGCAGAAAGTGGGGAGGTGATGCTCCCAAAGAAGAAATAGATACAGGAGCTGTGAACTTGATTGAGTCAGGAGCTTGTGGAGCCTTTTTTCATGGATTGGAAGATGAGATGTATGAGGTCCGCATTGCTGCCGTGGAGGCTCTCTGCATGCTGGCCCAATCTTCACCTTCTTTTGCGGAGAAGTGCCGCCCTGATTTCCCGGTTGACATGTTTAATGATGAAATTGAGGAAGTAGGTCTGCAGTCCATACACGGCCTGAGAAAAATTTCTAATAATATCACTCTCCGAGAGGATCAGCTTGACCATGTCCTGGCTGTGTTAGAGGATTCGTCCAGAGATATTCGAGAGGCTGGCTCTTCACGCACTTTTATGCTGTACTAATGTTTCGACTAAAGAAGGGATTCATCTTGCACTGGCGGAGCTGCTGAAAAATTTAACCAAGTACCCTACTGATAGGGACTCTATATGGAAGAGCTTGAAGTTTCTGGGAAGTCTGCATCCAACCCTGGTGCTTTCCTTGGTGCCAGAGCTCCTGAGCACCCATCCATTTTTTGACACAGCTGAACCAGACATGGATGACCCAGCTTACACTGCAGTTTTGGTTCGTATTTTTAATGCTGCTACAATCTGTCCAACAATGCCGGCACTGTTCTCAGATGATACCTTCAGGCATTATTCCTCCCTCCACGACAGTCTTTCTCATCTTGTTCCTGCCTTAAGGTTACCAGGTAGAAAACTAGTGTCATCGGCCGTTTCTCCCGGTATTGCGCCCCATGAGGACCCGTCCCATCAGTTCCTGCAGCAGAGCCCTGAAAGGGTGTACAGTCTTCAGAGCACCGGGACCCTCAGGGAACCCAGAAGCTGCTGGAGTTCACCATCCGGGATCTGCAAAGACTTGGAGAACTTCAGTCTGAACTAGCAGGAGTTGCTGACTTCTCGGCTACCTATCTTCGGTATCAGCTTCTTCTCATCGAGGCCTTGCAAGGAAAGCTGTGGAATGTGGCTGCCCCTTTATATTTGAAGCAGAGTGACTTGGCCTCCGCAGCAGCAAAACAGATCATGGAAGAGACCTACAAAATGGAGTTGATGTACAGTGGTGTGGAGAAGAAACAGGTGGTGATTATACATCACATGAGGCTGCAGGCCAAAGCCTTGCAACTTATAGTAACAGCACGGACTACTCGAGGAGTTGACCCCTTATTTGCGATGTGTGAAAACTTTTTACAGGAAGTGGACTTTTTTCAGAGGTGTTTTATTGCTGATTTGTCCCCACTTACAGGACAGCTTTGTGGAGAAACGTGTTGACCTTATGCCCCGACTCATGGCATCCAAACCTGTGGAAGGGGTCAAAATTCTACAGACCATGCTGAGGCAGAGTACCTTCTTGCACCTCCCCCTTCCAGAGCAGATCCACACACTTCAGCCACCATCATTGAGCCTGCAGGCGAGTCAGACAACCCTTTGCGGTTTACATCTGGATTGGTTGTGGCCCTGGATGTCGATGCGACCCTGGAACATGTGCAGGCCCCTGAGAGTGCTGTGAAGGTCCAGGTCTTCTATCCATATGGCCAGGCTCAGAGGATTCATCCTAAGCTGGCAGACTTGCGGAATCCTGGCCCAGGGCGCCACCGGCTTATCACTCAGGTGTACCTCTCCCATACTGCCTGGACAGAACCATGCCAGGTGGAAGTGAGGCTGCTACTGGCCCACAACTCCAATTCCCGCATTCCAAAATCCCCCTGGATTGAAGGTGGCAAAGTGTCACCCCAGGTGGAAACCAGCATCGAGGGCACCATCCCCTTCAGCAAGTCTGTGAAAGTTTACATACTGCCCAAACCCGCAAGGCACTGAGTCACAAGCATTGTGTAGAGCTGAAGCTGAGACAGACCTTCTCAGGTAGCAGAGTGAGCCCGAAGCCTAGAGCACTTCACCTGGAGCCGGCGTATGGGCATGAGCACCATCACCTTTATCGTCTCACCTGGTATCAAACACAAAATAAATTACTTTGCATTAAAAAATCAAAAACCTTTAAGTCCACACCTCTTCCTTCCCTGACTCCCCCCCCCACACCTCTTTAAAGTTGAGAAAACAACAACAACAACAAAAGAAGCTGTGGTCTATGATACAATGGAATATTACTCAGCCATTAGAAACGACAAACGCCGTGTAAGGAGAGTGACGTTTGGTTCTACTTGTTGGGTTCATGTTGTTGTACGTGTGTGTGCAGCCAACCAGCAGTGCTCGTTAGGTACCAGATCATCTACTAAGAAGGGTCTTTTACTCAAAACCAGGAAAGAGGAGAGAGAAAGAACTAGTTTCGAGAGCTTTTTGATTTGGAAAAAGCATTCCAAATATCACGATTTTCATTATACAGTAAGGGAGTAGCTTCCTTTCTGTGTTCATTCTCGTGAGGATTAACGATAGAGGGAGTCCTGTGAAATGAAGACCACTTTGTATTCCAATTTAATTCCTGGAATTTCTTAATTGTTTCTTTCTTTATTTCTTCCTTTTTTTTTTTTTTTGTTTTTAGTGACATTTGAAAAACTGAAAAACTTCTAGCTCATAACTTTGTTGCATTTCAGGTCCCCTGCAGCAACGAAAGGAAATCGTCGTATTTGGACTAGAAGTTTAAGTGAGTCCTAAAGTATTGGAAGAAAATTCTAACATATACATTGAAGTCTACAAGGAAAAGGTTGAGTTTAAACAAAAGAGCCTGAGCTAATTCTTCCAGAAGGTTTGTTACCTTGAATTCAGAGCCCTTTTACGAGTATATTAGAAAAATAAGTAGTCCCACAGTATCAGTCGATTCATGTATTAAGGAGAAGAGAGCTAACATTAATGAAACTAACTCTAAAGCAGTTGACTGCCAAGCTGATTGTTAAATTGGTTATTATGGAAACAGGAGAACCAACTCACACACTTAGAAATGAGGTCCCAGACTGGAAGCACTGGTAACTGTAGCTGCTCATAATGTAAGTTAAATAATTCCTTGACAACCTGAGTAGATCTATATCAACATGGCGGTCTTCTATGTAATTTAGGGTGTTTAGTAGGAAATTATCAAATGGACTTCATGATTCCCTAGAGCTTATTTTTGAGAGGTGCTAGTGAATCAGGCGGGAAAAAAATGAATGCTCAAAAAAGTCCTGTTTCCATCTTACACATTTGGGGAAACTGTAAGAATATTTCCAAAGAATCTTGGTCTTCAGTAGTTTTATATACAGTAATAACTAACACCATAAAATAGCACTTATTTAGATAGAATTGATGGTAGACGTGGCAGTACTACATCCTTTTCTACAATGTCTGAGCGTTTGTAGTACTTCAGACCTTTCCATCAGGCGTCAACATTAAATATAGAATACCTCTAGAAAGTGTGAAAATAATTTTGTCTTTGGAATTAGATAACGTGACTTTTTCCGTGTGTCCCATTGGACTTTTCTAGTGATGATCCTCCTAGGATGATGCTTTATCAGTCGGTGTCTGGATTTTATGGACTAAAAACCTGATATTTTCTTTTACAGTTGAAATCTGTAAATTATCTTTATACTTCATTTTCTATGTCTTTTCGTAGCAAAAAGTAAGCAAAATATGCCAAGACAAAGAATGATGGTCCCCCCACCAAACCTTGAGCATAACCGTTGAGGAAAAAGAACTGTCGGAGATCTATGTGTGTGTATCTGTACATACATCCATGCACACATGGCAAGATTTAACAGAAATCACAATTCCGACATCATCTGTGGTTTATGTCACAGCTCTTCTCTGTCGTCAGCCTCTGTTTTTCTCTTTGGGCTTTCGTTTAAAATACTCGGCCTCATGTCTTTCGCTCTGAGACTTTAACTGTAATCCTTGAAATCTTAATTTCAGTTCAGAACCCCTAGTCTTAGAACTCATGAGTCTCCAGATTTCCATGACTGTCACCAAAAGTTGAAAATCCTATCGGTTTGCCCTTTTTTTTTTTTTTAAACTAAAGACTTAAAAGAAAGAAAAAAAATGCTACTTTCTGTCTTGACAAACATGAGGAAGAAACTGCAAACAGGAATACAGGTGGTAGCAACTCCTTCCGTAGCCTCCCCTTGTACTTTTAAAAGAGCTTTCTTATGTGGTTAATGATGGAGATAGTTGACAACATGCACTGTAAGTGTCTGCTGTCCGCAAATTGTATTGTGTGACCATATATTTTTCCCAGTTATTGAAAGGATTCTCCCAGTGTGATACCTCTTAATTTTAAAAAAGTGGTTTTTTCTCCTTTATAATAGTCATCATTTGGTTCTGGATGTATTACACTGAGTGAAGTAAGTCAATCGGAGAAGGACAAACATGATAATGTCTCATTCATTTGGGACATATAAAAATAGTGAAAAGGAAGAAAGGGGAAAGGAGAACAAATGAGTGGGAAATATCAGAAAGGGAGACAGAACGTGAGAGACTCCTCACTGGAAAACGAACAAGGGGTGGAAGAAAAGGAGGTGGGGTGGGGGTGTGGGGTGACTGGGTGATGAGCATTGAGGGGGGCACTTGATGGGATGAGCGCTGGGTGTTATGCTGTATGTTGGCAAACTGAACTCCAATTAAAAAAATCATTATTTTATGACATTTATAAAATGCAATAAAAGATAAGGAAACCATCCTGAGAGGCAGGATGCCTCTCTCATTTGGTCATCTTTTTAACATGTTTTACTTATTTTCCTCCCTTATTATTTAAGGCTTTTTTGGATGTATGCACTGACTTTTTTTATCCGCTATGTTTTTGAGGAATAAGCTCTTCAATTTACAGGTGCTGTATCTTTTATAGTCATAAATTCATTGGTTTCTAGAAATACACATTTGCTTCCGTGTATCCATTAGAGTGCAACAATACTGAACTCCTATGGGATTTTCCACTGATGAAAGTTGTTTTTATACTTACCTGTTGTATTGAAGCAGGTCTGAAGACCAGGCAGAAAGCTGACTAGTGATCTGAATTGCAAAATGTTGAGAACTAACCAGTGGGTTGTCATGGTGCGTAATGACTCTTTGTGTGTGTGTGTGTGTGTGTGTGTGTGCGCGCGCGCGCGCGCGCCTAATGACTCTTAAGTCCAAAGGAAGTTTATTAATTATTTGAAGTAAAGACAACACAGTCAGTTGTACGAGATCCTTACCTAGAAGGTGTTGATATTATTTGAAGAAATCAATACAACTAAACCTTTGAAAGTTTTAGAAGAAGTTACCAAAAAATCAAAACCTGAGCTGCAGAAAAGAAAAGTCATGTATCTGAGGTGACAAACGTAAGGGAAGCAAGTAAGTGCAGGAAAGCTGGAAGCTCTCGATTGGTTGGGGCCACAGAGAGTTTGGACAAGACAACAGGATGTGCCACTTTTGTTTTGTAGGGAAGTGTCGTTTGTGACCATCATATTTGTAAATGGGTTTTCCGTTGGTTTTGTCGGCAACAATGTTTGCCACTCCTCTGGTCTAACTGGACGGAGACATGCCTCGCTCCTGTTACCACAGGTCCATGTGTGCAGTGCTGCTGTTTGGCTTTGGAAATGTGAACTTTGTGGATAAAACAGGGAAGCTTCTCTGGCATCGAGTGGAAAACAAAGAGCCCACACAAGGCTCTGTAGGGATGGTGTGTGTGCATGCGTGCGCACGAGATACTCTCATAACAGGAAATATACAGTACTCAATTTCATCAACAGTAGCTCAAATTTAGTTACTGGAGCAGTGGTTTCAGTGAACACTGTATTCTCTGCTTCAGGTTTTTGTAGAAGCGACTAATTTGGAAAGTGTAGTTCCGTGAAGAACTACAAATTCATTAGAATATAGCTGACCTCCCCACAACGTGGGGATTAGGGGTCTCGACAGCATCCCCCAGCACAGCTGAAAATCCATGTATGATTTTTGATTCTGCCAAAACTGGACTGTTACTAGTAGCCCACTGTTGATTGGAACCTTACCGATGATATAAACAGTAGACTAATATGTATTTTACAATGAAGTGAGGTGGGGAAAAGAGAATGTTATTAAAATCATAAGGAAGTAGGGCGCCTGGGTGGTGCAGTCATTGGGCGCCTGGGTGATGCCGTCAGTGCCGTCTGAAACCATTTGAAGGCTCACCCAGCTCAGTCACCGTAAAAGCCAAAGTGAGGATGGTGGTCAAAAGGCCTGCGTGATCTGTCTGCCCTTCCTTGTCTCCTTTATCACAACCTCTATGTCTGCCTTCCTGACCACTCTGCGTCTTCCTTTACTGTTTCTCAGAAACCCATACAAGTGCCCACTCTTGGACTCATTCTAGCCCGTTCCCTCGCCTAGAAAATTCTTTATCTCGAATTTCTCTTAGAAAGCCTTCACTTGCTTCAAGTCTGTTCCCAGAGGTAAACTGTTCATGAAGGCCTACATTGATGATTTATTCTAACTGTAAATCGCATCTCCCTGGCACCCCTCATTTCCGTTGTCCTGCTCCATTTTTCTTTGCTACACGTCTCTTTCTAAAATGCGATGTGATGTTTTGTATTCGTTGCTAATTACTGGTTTCCCACCCTAGAAGCTTCACCAAAGCAGGAACTTTTGCATCTTTCTGTCTCTGCTCTACCGAATGAGGTGAAGACCATGCTTTACACAAGATAATAGCTTATTGAATAATTGAACAAATAAACTTTGAGATACAGAATTTCCACTCACTCCTTGGACAGATATATTGAGTGCCAACGATGTGCCAGTCCCTGTACTAGCCATTGGTATACAGTAGAATGCAAAAGACCCATGTTCCCACGGAGCGTGCTCACGGCCTATCCAGAGGAGAGTCACTTTAGAAATATTCATACAAACAAGTGCCTCCAAGAAAAGTGGGAAAGGTGCTATGAAAGAAAATGACAATGTACCATAAAATATCATAATGGAGAGAAGTTGCTTAAATTAGAGTTTCGGGGAAGATCTCGTTAAAGAAGTAACATATCTGATGAACGTTGTAAGGCTAAGTTCCTACGTAGGAAATCTTAATAGCATTTGAGACGTTGAAGAATGTAAAAAAAATATATTGATGGGAGTCTCCAACATTGAGAAAGATAGAAAAATGGTCAGGGCAGGTGGAACATAATTAATAGATAGGAGAGCAGCATTAGATGTGACTAAAGAAGTCAGCATGGACTAGATCACACCAGGGTTTATTGGCTCAGAGGGTTTTGATTTCATCCAAGGTGCAAGGAGAAGACTTTGAAGAGAACTAATAAGCCAAGTAACAACATAATGATGTTTGGGGCTTTGCACTATTAGGCTACCTGTTGTGGGTTTGGGAATGATTCAGAAAAGAACAGAGTTAGGGACACCTGTTGTGTGTGGGGGCTCAGTCGGTTGAGCCTTTGCCTTTTGGCTCAGGTCAGGATCCCAGGGTCCTGGGATCCGCCCTGTGTCAGGATCCCTGCCCAGTGGTGCGTCTGCTTCTCCCTCTCCCTCTGCCCCTCCCCGCCCCGACTCATGCACTCTCTCTCATGCTCTCTCTCAAAGTGATAAAAGTCGTCTTTAAAAAAATTGAAAGACTTGAGTTACAAGTTGGAAGGCCACCCAGAATGCAATGATATTAGTTCTAGTGAGAGATTTCAGTGGGACATACAAATGTGACCTGGGTGCTGACTATAGAGAAGAAAATAATAAGATGGATGTAAAGTATATTTTAAATTAGAACGGTCATGGGTTAGATGTAGAAACAGATATGGCTGCCTGGTTTCAGTCATAAGCAAATGGATGAATACAGGTAGATAGAAATGTTGGGGTGAGAAACAGATAATAACATAATGAATCATTGACCACCTTTGTAGGGAGATGGGGATTAGGAATCAGATGATGGGGATCCCTGGGTGGCTCAGCGGTTTGGCGACTGCTTTTGGCCCAGGGCGCGATCCTGGCATCCCGGGATCGAGTCCCACGTCAGGCTCCCAGCATGGAGCCAGCTTCTCCCTCCTCCCATGTCTCTGTCTCTCTCTAACTCTCTCTATATCTATCATGAATAAATAAATAAATCCTTAAAAAAAAAAGGAGATAGGGATCCCTGGGTGGCGCAGCGGTTTGGCGCCTGATTGGCCCAGGGCGCGATCCTGGAGACCCGGGATCGAATCCCACATCAGGCTCCGGGTGCATGGAGCCTGCTTCTCCCTCCGCCTGTGTCTCTGCCTCTCTCTCTCTCTCTGTGACTATCATAAATAAATAAAAAAAATTATAATAAAAAAAAGGAGATAAAAAATTATGTCCATTGTTTGAGTTTAATCAGGTTCATTTTGTTGATCATCCCATATTTTATACATGTTGTCCCGTATTGTCCCAGAAGGCTCTGAAAGAGTGCCTGAGTCTCACAGTTTTACAGGAATGATCAACGGGCTAGATACTTAAGGCACGGAAAGCTTCTGAGATGTTGTGTAATATGCATCATCCTGAGTATCTCTTTTCATCCTCACAACAGTAAATGTAGAGTCCGTCTTCCTCAGTTCTTGTCTTCAGGGTCTGGGCTTGGAAAAATCTCCACCTGCTCTTCCTTTATTTTCACCTTGGGTTGTGATTTTTTTTTTTTTTGAGTCTGGGTAGACCAGATGGGACCAGGTGAGGAGCAAGGATTTGGCCTACAGCAAAGCTTGGGAAGGAATGTAAATATCTGTAAATATCGCGAGCCCTGAGAGGACAACGCCCACAGCAGAATGTCCATGTGAATGAATCACCGACAGGGCAAGCCTGGGCACAGGACAAGGGTAGGTATTCTAGGGGTCCAAACTTGGCAGGGGACACAATGAGAAACGGGGAAAGCATGCAGCTGTGAAAGGTGTCCCCACAACAGGACAGCCACAGGCGAAGGTGGTATTCAAGAGTTCGGATAAAGGTTGGCACCTCATTGTTTTGGAGCAACACACTGAGAATGCAGTTTGGGTAGCTAGGATTGTTAAGAGGCCCATGTGATGGAACAATCAGAATATCCTTGCAGAGCCGTTTCATCACTAGTGTTCAGTGCCCTTCTTGAATTCCTGGGTGAGACCAACAGATGTGCACCAGATGAAGCCGAGCCAAGCCCGAGGCAGTGATAGCCCGAGCCAAGCCCGAGGCAGTCGTCTATAGTCCGACGTGTACAGACTGTCGATTATGGTATAGAATGATTCCTCCGGTGAGCCTTCACTCACACCTACTCCTGGGTCGAGCAGTTTCTTGTTGCCTCTGCTGCATTGTTAAGTTTGACACCGCATGGACTGGTGGTCTCATCATCGTCTTTAGAGTTCGAAGACTCAGCCAAATGCATAGGTAACATCCTACTTGCTCTTCTCTTACTTTTTATCATAGAAGTTGCCTAAAAAGGTGAATAATGTATTCAAGGCCTTGAAGGTCATTAGTGAGAAACTGAAACAAATGTGAAGATCCAGAAAGACCGTACCTTTGTGCTTCAAATTCCGCGTGTCTGTTTCTCATTGACTTTGCGTGCTATCAAATCACAACGACTGAGGCTCCGGGAACCATTGAGAAAAGTATCGTGTGTCATCTAAGCTAGGATGTATTTAAAACACTGCATTATCACTTTGCTAAATAAGGTAAGATGTCTTTTTTTCCACATCTGAAGCTAGATGTGGTCAGATTCGTCTACAAATTCCAAAGAACATAGCCTAATACCAGGTACCATGAGCCCGTTTTAAGCCAAGAGTGAATGATGTCTGGAATTTATGTCCCTGCCAGTTTCACACATCTTGGAACGATATAGTTCCTAAGAAGGTAGAGATTAGCTGTCACAGCCTTTAAGTGGCAGTTTGGTACAAAAGGACCATGGTTTTTGTCAGGTTTAATCTGATCGGTAGTGAACTGGAAGAGAGGCCAGTCAAAAGTTGGTCGAAACAGGCTTTCATTTTTATTTATTTATTTTTGTTGAAGCCAGCTTTTAATGGGCTGCACTCTCTGGCTAGGTTATGCAGCCCGCAGGCAAGGGAGAGAGCAAGGGGTGGGGGTGTCGCACCCATGCCAACTGCAGTGGGGTCTCTAAAGAGTTTTCTGTGGGAAGATGGGGGCAGGGCGGCATTCCAATTAGGGCAAGGGTTACAGGTCTTGGTGTGCTAAGTTAGGGTTGGGCAGCAAGGTGGCCTTATTGGGAGGTTGCTGGCCTGGGGTCGGCCGTTTTGAGGTCCCCAGTCTCGCTGGCCCAACATTCAGATCTTTTTGTTATGTTATAATGGGGCGACGATTCAGATCCAGCTGCTTCCTGCTGATTTTGGGGCGTCGTGGTGCCTGTCGGAGGTGGGCAGGCCAGCATAGGGATATAAAACAAGTTAGTTGATTGATAACGGAGATATTTCGTGGATTCCTTCCTTGATGATTCAGAGAAAGCAAGGGGCCAGCATTAATAGTATGCCAAGGATCAGGAGTGGGCTTAGAGAGAGGAGGAGCCATGTGGTTAGTGGGGTCTGCCACCATTGGGGTGTAGTTGGGCCGACAGGGTGATACTGTGTTTGGAGAGACTCCCGACCTTTGGCGAGGATGTGGAGATTGGTTTCCACTCCACCTGTTTCGTTGATGTAGTAGTAGCGATCTTCATTGAGACACGTACAAGTTCCTCCTTTCTCGGCCGTGAGGAGGTCCAAGAGACATCGGTTCTGTAGAGCTACCTGGGCCACCGGGTTTATTTGGCGTTGTCGGGAAGCAAAAGACTCTGCCGGAGCTTCGATAGCCATCTGAGGCCTCTCGGATAGGTCCCTGGAGGAATCTGCAGACTGGAATAAGGGCCCCGTACCCAGTGGCCACCAGGGTTGAGGCCAGGGAGACCCCGACAACCAGTGGGAGAAAGATCACTCGTTTCTGCTTTTCCGGGGGGGGGGTCTGGTGAGGAGGGCTACCTTCCGCCTGACTATAGATGGTTAATCGCGGAACTTGGGAGACAGGCAGACAGGAGGGAGGCAGAGGTATTGAGAGATTTAGATAGGGAGCCCTGGCACCAAAAGAATCGGCCAATAGCAGCATGATGAGAGGTGACTTTTGACCGGGTGACGTTGCACAGGGATGAGTTAGGGGCAGAATAACAGAAGGGGAATTGATGGTTGAGAGGGTCAGTAAATAGGGCAACATTAGTGAGAGAGGGATGAGGCAGGCGCTGGAGGTGTGGGTGCGGGTGGTGCAGCTGAATGCATTTGGGGAGGGGAATGGCCACAAGGGGAGTTTTGCCTAAAGGGGCACAGATGAAACCGTGGGACAGATTGCCCATGCAGGAAAGGCTGGCGAGGGAAGTGCCTTGTTGGATAAGTTTTATCCAGGAGAAGGGGCCCTGGTCCTGAGTTGGGTTAGCCTGTAGGTGGGTGCTCCTGGAGTACGGGTGACTGAATCCACATGGGCCCGCAGAAGGGCTCTTAGAAGAGTTAGGGAAGGTAGGTAAGTAAGATAGTAGAGGAGGAGGTGATGATGGAAGATTTTAAGGGAGCAGGAAGGGCCACCCTGTAGAGATGCTCAAAGGGACTTAGGCCCGACGGCCCTCTAGGGGTGGCTCTGAGCCTTCTTAAAGCCAGCGGGAGGAGGGTCGGCCAGGACAGGTGGGGATTCAAGAGTAAGTTTGGTGAGATGTTCCTTGAGAAGGCCGTTAGCCCACCCTAGGTTACCCGAAGACTGGGGGTGATATGGGATATGGAGTTTCCAGGTAATATTTGGGCTCTTAGAGTCTTGCCTGGTGATGCTGGAGATGAAAGCTGGCCCGTTGTCAGATTGTAGGATCTCCAGGAGGCTGAATCTCGGAATGTTGTGTTCGGTGAGTATGGTGGCCGCCACATCCGCCATCTCCCGAGCTGTGGGGAAAGCCTCTGCCCACCCTGTAAAGGCGTCCACTGAGGTTAATAGGTAGCGAAAGGATTTATTGGGCGGCATGTGAGAAAAGTCTGTTGGACCCTTGCTCACGGGTGCCAACGTGTCCCGGTGGACGCCCCAGAGACTCAGACCACAGACAGGCAGATGCAACAAGCAAGAGGGTTTATTGAACGTTTGCGCAAACGGGCTCTCATCCTCAGAGGGGGCAGAGCGCCGATTAGCAATTACAGGCATCTTTTAAAGGCAAAGAAAACGCGGGAGTAGCATAGCATTCAGGTTATGACGTGATTGATTTCTTTGAAGGTCAACATGACCATGTTCAGGGACTTTTCCAGTCAGGGCGAGGGGGGGGATAGTTTTCCTATCTCGGAAAAACAGAATGTTTTTGTTGCTTGAATTTATGGGAGGCACCTGGATGGGCTGTCTCAGGGTTAGGCCTGGTCCCACTCCCGGGGACGGGGGTGTGGGGTTTCTTCAGTCCAGCTGCCAGTCCTTGCCAGGTTGGTAGCTGTGGAGCTGGTGATTGGGTCTTGGCCTGCGAATTCCCCCTTGAGCATTTACAGTGGAGCAGGTTTTGCAAGACTAATCCACCTCTCTAATTACCTTTTGGAGATGTGGGTAGTAGAAAAGGGGTCCTGGGAACTGGTGTAAGGCCTTGGGACCTATGTGTAGGGATTGGCGCATGTCTGAAATGATCATAGGAGCTAAATGGTTTGGAAGAGCGAGTTTCTTCTGAATGAGGATCCAGTCTTTTTCCCCGGCTATTCTTCCCATCTCTTTTAGTGTGTGAGTTTCCTCATCTGTGTAAGTGGAGGGAATGTGGTGTGTTGAGGAAGAGGAGGGGAGCTGGTGAGGAGCCTAAGGCAGTGGCTTGGGCAGCTGAGTCGGCTTTGTTGTTGGCCCGGGACACCGGGTCCTTGGAGGATTGGTGTCCATGACAGTGGACAATGGCTACTTCAGTGGGAAGGCTGAGGGCCCCTAGTAGTTTTGAAATGAGGGGCCCATAGATTATGGGGCTTCCCTTGGTTGGAAGAAGCCTTTGCTCTTGCCATAGGACAGAATGTGTATGTGTGCTGAGGGAGGGATATTTGGAGTCCGTGTCTATGGTAGCTCGTTGCCCTTTGGACAGGCGAGGAGCCCTGGTGAGAGCTCTAAGTTCTGCCTTCCGAGAGCTTGTCCCGAGGAGGAGGGAACTGCCTCTAGGATGGCGTCTAGGGTAACGACGGCCTATGCTGCGTGTCTCTGGCCACAAAGAGTATTTGGTCAGGGTTAGGGAAGGGCTGATTGGAAAGTCCTGGATGTGGAGGAGTCAGCTCTTCCAGGAGTTGAGAGCAGGGATGGGAGGGTTCCGGGTTAGCAGAGGGGGTAGGTAGGAGGGTAGCAGGACTTAGCCGAGGAGAAGCTGATAGATAGATGTCAGGATTTTCGACGAAGAGGAGCTGGGCAGGAAGGGATTCTAAGGAAGGAACGTGAGGCGGAGAACCCATCCAGGCTGCAAGAGAGGAGGGGGGCAGTCCATGGAATAGAGGAGGTGCCATCAGTTCCCATCACCGCTACTGGAGAGGGGAAGCTGGTCCCCGAGTAGGAAGGCACAATGGAGTCGGTCGCCCCCGTGTCCAACAGGAAAGAGATGGGCTTCCCCGCTCCCTGGAGCAGGACCCTGGGCTTGGCCTGGGTTAGGGGGTGTCCGAGTCTGGGCCCCGTCAGTCATCGTCCAATCCGAGTCGTTGAAAGGCTGGACTTCCCGGCTCAGGGTTTCCTCTGTGTGGAGGCGCCGAGGATCCCCCGAGACCCAGGCAGGCGGATTTCCAGTGGCCCATCGTTCGACATTGAGGGCATTGCCGCGTTGGCTCCTTGGGATTGAGACATTGAGGGGCCATTGTCCCTCGGTGCCGCATCTGAAGCAAGCCCCAGGCAGGGTTCGGTTGGTTCCTGCATTCTGCGGGCTCATGGAGCCCGCTGGCCGCAGGGCTGCCCCCGAGGCTTGGGTCTGGAGTTGGACCTTCTGCTGGAGCCTGGCCTGCCTCTTAAGTTCAGCCAATTCCTCTCGGGTGTTAAGGACTTTAAATGCCATTTTCACCAGGTCGGGCGTGGGAGTTTGAGGACCCTCCTCGGTCTTTAGTTTTCTTCGGATATCGGAGGAGGACTGATAACCACTGCAGTGGTAATCCATTTTAGCGCCTCTGTAAGGACCAGTGCGGGGGGGGATCAGGGTGAGACTCTTGAACTGTCCGCGTAGGAAAAACATGACTCATGATGCTGGGAGTGGCATGCACACGGAGATTTTCTTACCCTTTCAGTTTCGTGGCAGAAGTCTCTCTTTTTATTCGGGTCTGATTCATAAAACACAACCCACTACGTAAATTTCTCATGAGAAACTTTCCATGAAATGGTATAAGGAAAGAGGTCTTCCAGGTGTTTCTCCCGCAACTTCTGAAGTTCTGCGTTTTCAAGCGTGACCTGTGGTGGTTGATTTTTCTTCTGTTTTCCTTATGAGGAGAACATTTTTAAAGGAGACTGCATGATTCAGAGCTGTTTTATGAAAGTTTCTTAAGAACGACAAAATGAAAAGAAGGAAACCATTTCCTGTAGCTTCACTCTGAGGGACACAACCCCCCTGTCTCTGGCTTGTGACACTTCCACGGCGCACTCCTGCAAGGATGGGAGCTTGCTGTCTTCTCGCTGGTCTGTGGTGGGATTAGGGATGACCCCCGTGTGAATCTGACAGCGGGAAAGCTCTCGTAAGCCCTGGTTTTAATCTGGTTCTGAGTTCACCTGTGGAGTCGTGCCGAAACGCAGGTTTCGTTCTCAGCTTTGTTCTAGGGGTTCACTAGCTCATGACAGAGTTCAGGAATTGGGTGAGTAGTAGTAAGGAAGCCGTCTCTGTTGGATGAAAAGCGTCTTTATGATCTCCTATCTATGGGCTCATTTTCTAACTTACGAAGCACCGTCAGGGAGACTTGTGGGCTCTCAACCTTCAATCCGTTTTCACGTAAGAAGGACTTTTGCTCTGAACTCCCAGAAGAATGACAGGACGTTTGGAATTTCTGTTTAGATTTCCATAGTGTTGCTGCTTTCAAAGCAATTTTTATTCCTTACTCGGCCTAATGGTTTCTACTTTTTCTTACATATGCAATTGAATTTAATATAGGAATGCAGTTGACATCCAATCATAATGCTCATTTGTTAGTTAAAGGCTATTTCAGTCTATAACACTTTGATCCCTAGGAATTTAGCTGTGGTTTTATGAGTTTTCCCATATGATTGCCCACAAATTTATATGTTGACTAAAATTGTAACAGGTTTAAACTGTTCAAACAAATTACTTAGCAATTAAACCTCCAGCAAAATTGTAATTCATTTTAAATTTATCACAGAGGTTTGATGCTCTTTCTGAGCAAAACAACGGGACATAAGGGTGACATATAGAAATTCGGTATTTTGCGTGAACTGTTCCCGACAGGACAAAAACATTCCCAGCACTGGGCACAGCAAAGCCTTCCACTAATGTGAATTAATTTTGTAGCGAGGGATCACTTGGGAGGATTCCTGCTTTTGAGTTTTATCCAGGTTTCATTCTCTGAAGCACCCTTTCCATAAATTTGTGTTTTATTCCTAATTTGTCGTACTTCACCTTTTGATATTTAAACGATTCACATGCAGCTAACTGAAGTCGCGGTGGTATTCGCTTCTATATCAGGTTATCACCTGCTACGTTGAGAATTGCAAAGCCAGAGCACATTACAAAGAGTCAGTTGGACTTTGATACCCAAAATTGCATTTACGAGGTTCACACTCCTTTGTATTTCACCAGATAGAGACAGCAACAGTGTTCTCATGTAATGTGTGCTTCAGCCTCTGTGCCAGAATTTATAGTGTCTGGATTTTAATATGTAGTGTTGATCTGTTAACCAAAGTTGTTTTGTTTGGTTTAGTTTGGTTTGGTTTGGTTTGGTTTGGTTTGGTTTTGTCCACAGAGGCATGGACACCTGCTTCTGGTGAGTCTTTACGCTGAATATACATACTCAGTTTGTCGCTATGTATGTATGTATGTCACTTTGAGGTTCTCTCTCGCCAGTGTTACCATTCTTGACAAAAAAGACAGTCTTTGTGTTTGATGTCCTTTCTGGTTTGTTAGCCAGGGTCTACCAAAACCATTACTTTTTGATGACACTTCAGTTTTGGCCCAGAATGTCACAGTCTGCATTGAATGCCTCATTTCATCGATCCCTCGTGGCTTTTAATTAAGTTTAGCAGCATTTGAAGATTTTCTTTCACTAAGGGGATTCAGAGGAATCAGAGTCTTTCTCTACATTTTTAAAGTCATTCCATAAAAATATTCCTGTGACGTAACCTGAACTCAAAACGCATTTCGTCAAAAGGGAGAATTAATCCAGTTTGATGAGCAAGTTCTGAATTCGATATGCTTTGTTTGATACTTGGTCCCGATGCTACGCGTCTCGTCTTTCTGTTGTAGTTTTGTGTTCCCGTGCTAATTTTGCATATGTCCTTGCTCAGGAGTCTCGGGATTAGACTGCATTCTATCCCTGTTATATGTCAGCTGGTATTTTCATTATTTTCATCTTGCTTGCTTTCAGATTTTCCCCTCCTTCCCCAACTTTTCCAATTGTTGAGGCCTTTTATCTTTTTTTCTTGCCTGCTTTCTGGGAGTTTTGTTTAAGGGAAATGAACCTCTTGCTTCTTACAATTTATGTTTTCCTAGCCATCTTATGGCCTTCCTCATTACTTAATTTTCTTAGGAAGATGAGCAGTTAAAAAGAAAACAAGATGAATATATGTTTTTGTTACTGTGATAGGGAAAAATCTTTATCATTTCTTGTCGAAAGCATTCTTCCACCCCAAGCATTTTACATACTAAAATGAATCTGTTGCCTATACGGAATGGAAGCCTAGCATAGCAGTAAATGTTTCCCTCAGAAATACAGTTTTTTACTGATTGTTAGCCATTTTGATTTCATTTATTAATGACTTTGTCACTGATCAGAAAACCTTGAGGTAGTATTTCTGTTTACTACTTTGGGAAAAAAATAATTAGGATCATTATTTGTAACTCCAACATAGCTTGTTAATTTTCAAGTTCATCGTACCAGAATATGCGCATGCGTGTGTGTTTGCAATCGTATTGATGTTTCAGAGTGTCTTCCTAAAAATTTACAATGTCTATAGATAGCTATTTCAACATTTTGTGAGGTCTTACTTTTCTTTGTTCTTTTATTACAATAACAGCCAGTAAATAGCCCATACTTTTGGTTGTGTCCTATAAGAATTTCTGCTTGGAATACTTGGAAAGAATAATGCTAGTGTTCTACGAATTTTGTCTTAATCATCAATTATCAACTATTTTTTAAACGATTTTTATCTTGAGTATGATAAATATCATGTAGTCAAAGACTGTTTAGTTTAAACATATAATATTCTTCGGTCGATAGTTTATGAGATTCATTTCATAGAACTGTCTTTATGTTTCCTTTTTGTGCTCAGTGTCCTTTTGTAGAAATCCAGATTGACTACTTTACACTGTGCATATATTTAGAGCATCACAAATGTGGGCCATGAAAAGGATAATTTCATGGTATCGGTGAAACTCTGGATAGAATTTTCTGTCCTATCATCTGTCAGAGCTTTAATGTGTTAACTTTACATTTCCTAAGTGTACTCAGTTATATCCTGAACCGGAAAAGTCGTTGAATATATGACACCTATAAGTCCATACGTATCGAAACTGTAATTAAGATGCACTTTGCCATTTTGACCAAAATGTCATAACAGCAGAGGCACGCCTAAGTCTCTTAGTGGGTTAGTGCTTGATGTCATTGAGAGCAGTATAGTCGAGAGTAACCCTGGTCCCTGAGCCTCACATGAAAACACATTCTGTACCAGAGGGTGGAGTACCTTTCACTTCTTCTCGACACCTCTTTTATTTTTTTTAAAGATTTTTATTTATTTTTTCATAGAGACACAGAGAGAGAGAGAGAGAGAGAGAGAGGCAGAGACACACAGGCAGAGGGAGAAGCAGGCTCCAGGCTGAGGATGCAGCTCGGTCTGCTTCGCACACCTTCCATTGTCGTCGTCCTTTCTCTTTTTCGGCTCGGTCTGCATCGCGCACCTTCCATTGTGGTCCTCCTTTCTCTTTTGCGGCTCTGTCTGTGTTGCGCACCTTCCATTGTGGTCCTCCTTTCTCTTATGTGGAGAACACTTCTTTGCACACTCGAGTTATTCGTCAGTCATCACACATGTGTAGACTGGCCTAGCGACTTTCTGGTAGGAGCTTGTTTTCATATTTAGGCCCTCGGTTTTTGTTGAGTCACCATCAGCAGTGATTCGAGAAAATCCTCTCCGTATTTGCAGGGTTGGAGATTTGTTTGAAATCTGACCATCCAATAAGTCGTTCTCTGCATGCCGTGTGACAAATGTATAGCGTTACCAACAAAGATCATATTAGTTCCTTTAATTAACGCGTGACTCGAGAAGTCTCGGATTAATCAGCACATGACTCGTGGTTATTCGTACCGTTGTGGGAGTTTTCTGCCACCAAATACAAATACCAGGCTAAAAATACTGCTTTGTTTGTACATGGAGCGAATATTCATCGCAATAGTCCTGTACATCGAAGAAAACAGAAAGTAATTAAAATGTTGATCAGTATAGTAAATCTCCGCAACGGCTGCTTGTTTGTATTTCATATGTGCTCATGTTTCTGAGAAGTTAGCTCTTACACAACAACCTACCATGATTATCTGATATCCTCCAGAAGGTTAGCTGGGTGGTTTCCTATATTACTTAGGAAAAACTTTCTTTTCGCAATCGAAAATGTCAGCATCAATTTAAAGTGTAACACTAAGCATGTGCTTGCTCTCTGAATATCGCCCTCCAGCCACCCTGCCGAGGATCTGGCCCTGACACTTTGAGGAGATCATCGATCCTCACTGTTCACGGCACTTTGCCTGAACACCCGGGCTGCCCCGGCACCTCTGGATCCAGCTGCCGTTGTTTCCGTGACCCGAGATGCGCTGACCGTAGCAATTTACATTATGTGCGCAAATTAAAAGTTACCTTGCAACAGCAGTTAACTTTAAAAAATGACCTCGTTTTCCCCCATGTTAAAGTTCTGTTATGTTATGTTATAGGAGTTGCATTTTTGTATGATGCAAGGATCTTTTCGTAGGACATAGTCACCTGCCATGATGAAGACAGGTTTCTTTTTTCTTTTCATTTGGGCTTAGGTCGGAATCTCCATTAGGAAAATTATCTTATCTTTCATCATCTTGTGCTATATAGGAATATATATATATATGTGCTATTTGATTGCATGTTTTAAATTTAATTACATTTTTTTTACCAGATTTAAGTCTAAAATAATTGAACTTGTCATATATTGCTGAAAATCTTTCCTCTTTCTGCTCCTAAATTCTCCACTTGAACTGTCACAGTGGTCTGATTTATCCTGTCCTGTTTATAGTTATAGTGATAGAGAGAAATACCTACCTAACATTTTCAATGCAAATTGTTTTAGTTGCAGACAGCAACATAAGCATACTGTTAAATCTAGCATTATCCGAGTTTTGGATACCATAAATATCTTTTGTTTTCCTCACAACTTTTTATTTCTGCGATGAGGGAAGGAAAATAGAAAACTTCCTATCATTAACATTTTATGATCCTCTAGGGTAGAGACCTGACTTGGGTGTTCAACCAAAGTTTTGCTGTTCGGGTTTGAACAATGTTAACTGGGAAACGGCCACCCCATTAAAGAGTGTTCCCCCCCAGTATTGGTAGAGACAAAGTAAAGTCAGATACACGCTGTTATCTGTTATTTTTGTTGGAACTTACTATTGTTCTTCAGTTTCTGATTGTTCATTATTTTAAGGCATATGTGAGCCTTGTGCAAGTACATTGAAGTGTCGTGCTCTTTTGGTCAGAAAATCTTTTGTATTTATCAGAAAGCACATGGATACATACAGTATATGCGATTTTTCTGTTTCTGACGCACTTTTTCTTCCCCTAGAGATGTAGAGCTTTGGGGATCATGAACAGTTTTCATCCTGATTTGTAATGGTCTGTTTGTCCGTAGATAGTAAAATGTTATGAAATAACACTAAATATTCCTAAGTAAGATTATACCTTGTGGAGACCAAAGCCCAGCATGCCTGCATTTAGATTTTTGTCATATTCCGGAGCAGTGAGTACGCATGGTGTACGGTGGCCATAAGCACATGTATTCCGTGTCGGCTGTCTCTTACCTCGGTCTACTTATGTTTTCAGTAGCATGGCTAATGTTCATTATAAAATCTTGATCTTATCTGTGAAAGTCTGTAATAAATGTAAACTTTCAAGTGTTTGACAGCGGCACGATACACCAGGCTGGAAAGCTCATTTGACTAATAGGTGGTTGGCCTACTCTTAATTCAGCCTTTTGTCCATCCAGCTGCGTGACCTTGTGTGCATTCCTTTAAATCTCTGTCTCTCATCTGTGCACGCATGGGATTCCGGGGGAGCTGGAGCTGGGGTCGCAGCCCCCGCGTTCCCTGTGTTCCTCAGCAGCTGTACTTTCTTGAACAAACCTCCTTGACTCTCCGAGCCTGGTTTCGTGATCTGAACCCCTGATGCGATCAGGTGTAAACTATCGTGAGGATCAATTGAGGCAATAAATGGAAAGCCCTGTGAGTGGCTTGTGGTGAGGAAAGCTCTGTGTAGGCTTATTAATCTCTAGTACCTGACTTTGAACAACACCATTACTTCCTGACGAAGTACTTCATCAGTACTTCCTAATGGTCGACCTGATGCAGCATCGGCCAAGTTATTTAACCTCTTAAGCTCCATTCACTCAACTACAAATATGGAGAATCACTCTTTCTTCCAGAATTCTCATAAGGAGTGAACTACGTGAGGTTAAGTACATAACATGTGACAGCAGAGTGACGTCAGGCCTTTCTGTCCTGTCACTGGGTATCACCTCTGCCTCGTGCATTTTCATCTAGTGAAAGCTTCCTGAGGCCCAGCCACATTTTAAGTTCTGGGGGAGAGTGATGAGCAAGACAAGGACCCTGTATTTCTGGAGCTGACTTCCTTGTGGGGTCTCAGGAAATAGAGGAGTGAGCCAATCAGTAATTTCAGAAAGCAGTGGGTACTATGGAGGAATGATGTTGGGTGACAGACAAGGAAGTGACGAAGGGTAGGGGGGAGTCATGGCAGAGGTTAGCGGTTGCAGATAGATCTTTTGCAGAAGGCAGCCCCTGAGCGTTTTGTAAAGACTTTTCTTTGAGATAGTCGTGGACTCCCATGCAGTTATAAGAAATGACACAAAATATTACCATGCAGAGTACCGTAATACACACATAATACAACTAAAAGTCCGAGCATTCTTTCTGAGGCATTTAGAGTTGAATCTTGAATGATGAGAGGGATTATGTCAAAAAGCATTCCAGGAGGAGGGAATAGAGAGGTGCCGATTCTGAAGTGGGAAGACATGGGGGCGTTGGCTTCACTGAGCAGGGCCACTGTGGCTGTGACCCTTGCATGAGGGAATGAGGGCTTTATGAAAGGTTGAGCAGCCAAGCCACTGTGTCTTGCAGGGCCGTGACAGAGGTGGTGCGAGACTTGTGTTCTTTGTGCAAGCAATCACACTGGTTGTGCTTCAGCAGAGTGCTCAAGAACTCCCTCCATGACTTGTCAAAACTGTCAGTCCCTCCCCATTTTTAAATTGGACCTCAAACATTTTCATCTCAAGTATCAATAGTACAGGATGGAGTTTCTGGTGGATGGGAACAGTTGACCTTGTAAAAGTATGTTATATCTCACTATTGAATATGTATCCAATAGAACGTTACTACCGTGATAATTTGATGCTCACTATCACCCCTTTGAACTTTACCTGACTGAGCTCTCCGTTTTCACTGTCAGAACAATTATATTTGCTTTTCTTCTTGAACTCCTGTCTCTTTCATTTCCTCCATAGATTTTATTTTATGGTTTTTATAATGGGAAGATGTTTTAATAAGTATCCTGTCATTTTCCTGTGTGTATGTGTGTACATGTACAGACCCGTATATATACACATGGAAGTAAGGTTTCTAAAGTTTTAGTGTCTTTGGCTACAGTATGCTAAGTGTGAAAATCGGTCAGAAAGAATTGTTGTCCTAAATAGTACTGATGCACAATTGATATAAACGGCAAAATTAATAGTATGATTGGTAATTTTTAAACATGAAATATAATGCCATTGGGATGCCTCTCTTAGCAAGATGGAGAGAGAGTTTATAAAATTTCAGTTCGTGTACCCATGAATGAATACTATGACCAGGGTGATGTAAAGTCTGGTGGAAATTAATAGTAAACATAAATGATACACTGTGGGGCTTCGAAATGAAGTTTGAATGATTATTAGGTATGTTGTTTGTGTATTATATATGTTTATAGTATGTCTGTACGGTAAGATGAATTACACTGTTTTCGAAGTTCATGTAATGTTAACAAGGGCATGCTAGGAATGAATAAGCGGGAAGGTGCTTACCTTCCTGATGAGGGGGTAGATATATGGGCTTAGTAAAAAATTATAGTACCCGATATTCTTTGTGTAAAAACTTAATGATACTGTACCTCTAAGTTTGAATAAGCGTTAAGAAAAGTAATATCTTAAAAAAAAAAAGAAAAGAAAAGTAATATCTTATGTTATATAATATTAAATATATATGTGTGTGTGTGTATATATATATATATATATATATATATATATATATATAATCAGTTCTTAGAAAGGATTCTTTTACTGACTTAAAATTGGTCTACTGGAAATTCATGTAGCATCTTTCACCTCTTCCTCCTTGAAATATCACAGAAAATACATAACTGAGACAGACCGAGGCATGTGTGAGTGGGCGGGCTCTGGCTCCTGACTCAGCATTGTGACTTTGTAGACAGGGTGTGTGAATTATTTCCCAGGATTCTTTTCTTCCTTTCTTTTTTTTTTTTTAAAGCAAAACCTGAGGTAATTCCATGCTTCGAAACAGTATAGGTCTTTGCAGTGAGCTTTCTGCCTAGGTGAGTTGAGTTTCCGCTATCTCCAGCTTTTCTTTCCTGTTCTCTTTGTGTGTGGCTCCCAGTCAGCCTGATGCCCTTCCCTGATGATCCTTCGGGATTGAGGAGGCAGGATCTCTCAGCAGGAACCGCCACCACTCTCACCATCCCATCTTCACTGTCCCTGAATTTAGGGCAGATGAATTTAGGCCAGGTGGCGTGTGTCTGCTGTCATGCTCCTCTTTTTATGGAAATGAACGCAAAGGAGGAGACTGGATGTTCTGTCCCAGGCTCAGTGACGCCTTGACTTTAGAAAGGCTTTGTGGTTAACAGGGGATTCTGTGGTGTTCCAGTGTCTTTTACCACTCACTGTGGAGCACAGTACAGGAGGAGCAAGGGGGAGGCCTTCGTTCTGGTAAGTGACAGAAAAGCGGTGATGGGGTAGGATGTGGTGAAGGCGAAATGGCATCGGGTGCTACCTCAGGAGCTTTGGTCAGCTTTCAGGGACAGGAAGGACTAGCTGAGCCAGGGATCAGGAATCGACAGCTGTAAACCATCTAGACCTAACTGCTGTCTTTCAAAATTCTTCACGTGCCCTAAGAGTGTGTGGAGGTCATGGTCTGAGTCGGAAGGTCATGGCAGACGGAACGCACTGGAGCAGGGAGAGCGCTGACAAGATCTCGTTCCAGGAAGAGGTGATGGTGGTGAGGATCCGGGTGCTAAGCGTAGCCAGGCAGACGGTCAACCCTGAAGGCACAGCCGACGGCCCGGCCTGAAGGATGGATTGTGGGATGGGAGAGGGGGAGGGATCAGGAAAGAAGTGGGCTGAGTGCATGCGGGTACCTTTAAGGGACGTGAAAAAGACAGCCTTCGGGAACTGAGATATAGATGATGGGTTGGCAATACTCTCAGGTAGATGTCCAGGTGGAGGTGTGGACGGGGAAGGAAGTACTTGCGGAAGGAAAGGCAGAGGCCCGGCCTGAAGGTACGCCTTCGAGAGGTGTGGTGGCCTGTAGCTGCAGCCTGCACCTCCGGCGGGTGTGGAGACGGGGTGCGAGGTAGAGGAGCAAGCCTTTGGCGGTCCTCCTGCAGGTCAGGTGAAAAGGACGGAGGCCGCAGCGGCATCCCCGAGGGCAGCTTGTCAGGGCAAACGGTGGACTGCGGACGTCTTAACTCTGAGTAACAAAGGGCTTCAAGGAGGGACTTAATATTCGTGTCCAGGATTATCTGTAACATCAAGACAGATTTAGGCAGTCACATTCGTAGCGAGTCTGAATTGGAGTTTGTTGAACTGGATGGTTTTGGGAGATTCCATCGTCTCCTGAGCCCTGATGTTCTGTAATGTCAGAACCACGTGTCCAGATGGTGCCTAGGCCGTGTCCCACGAGGTTTGGTCATTGTGCCTTTTCTTTTACGGTCTGAGGAACCCACAAGTCTCTTTTCCTCTGTCCGTCCTCTCCTCTGTCCAGTCTGTCCACAGGTCATTCGATGGAGCAGGTTAATCAGAACCAGCCGCATTTATGTTTCCTCACATGAGCTACTAGGGTCCAAGTGAATCTCGAACCCCCTGCAGTGTGCTGCTCTTGCGTATTGTGACGGGTTCGGTGCCTGGGTCCGATGGTTGAAGTCGTGCTACGTGACTTCAGGACTATTTCCCTTGGGTGGTCTCTTCTATGATCCTCCGGGTAAGAGCTGTTTTTCCAGTCTCTTCCTGCCAACATATTCTTACATGTTTATGGCTTGGAGGTAGGTTAAAATAATGAAGCCTTTATTCCATGATTTATCCTCTATTTTTATATATTTAAAAGATGCTCATTTCACGGTTGGTATTTTGTGCATCATGAACTCTCATAGTTACTCATTTGGGAATTTGAGATTTTTTGTATTTCAGTATATAGTTTCGTAGTTTTTTACTCCGTAAAAATCTGATTCAAATATACTATTTTCCTCCAGTCTCCCTCCAAACCCCAAATGGCCAGAACTTGATTTTCCCCTACTGTGTTTCTACACGACGTACTGTTCTTTTGAAGGCGGTGTCTCTTCCCAACCCTCACCCCCCGCCACAGCTGCTTTTCGGATTTCCCTTTTGTTTTTGTTTTTCTGTGTTTTGATGATCACGTGACCTGTGTGTGATGTGTGCCTGTGTGTACATGTGCACGCGTGTGCTGTGTGTGCCTGTAAGCGCACATGTGTTTTCATTCTGCCTCTTGAATATGGGGGTTGGTGTCTTTCTTCAGTTTGGGATCCTTGGCAGTTCTCTCTCTGGATGTTGCTTCTGTCTCTGTCCCTCTTTCCCTGGGACCTCAAGTACAAGTATGATGGGCCTTTTGCAGTGGACCGTGTGTCTTCTGTTCTTTTCATTGCTTCTTCTGCTTGCTCTCTGGTTTTGGTATTGTCTGTGTGCTCTGTGTCAGAACCCACCAATCTTGTCCTTTCCTGTGCCATCCGAGTTTTCTGTTAAGCCATCGATGAATGCTTGATGAAAGATAGTTTATTTCATAGGTCTAGAATATCCATGTGATTTCTTCATATGCATTACACTCTTCTCATTCAGTTCTCCATCTGTTGCATCCACTTCTGTCCATCTTGTTACCTGTTTCTCTTACCAAGATGATCTTACTTACTTGACAGTCTTTGCTTATTTTTATTCTGAATTATTGGTTGCCTTTTCCTTCCCGTGTACGTTTCTGGTAATTCTTTGGATGTGTGCCTAACACGGTGAATGAAAGAACATCGAGGGCCAGATGGTTTATTTGGTTGGTCGATAGTCCCTTCTTCTCTTTGGTGCATTGAGCTGGCCGTCGTTGCCCCTGTAATTTGTCCCTGTTTTACCCCTGTGGACACTCTGTGTTTTGATTGAGACCCACTAGGCAGAAGCAGGCTCTTTGTCCTCAGCACTGGAAGGCCTCACAAGCACTAGCTAGTCCTTTCAGGGATTTGGAGCATCATACTTAGTCTTCTGCCCCATGCAGCTCAGTCGTCTGGCAGCTCCCACGTGGGTGGGTCTGTGCTTGTGGGAGACCCGTTCTCGCTAGCAGAGGCTCATCCCATCCCGTAGGTACTGCGAGGCCACGGTAAGCTTCGCTCGGTCCCGTCCCCTTCACCTCCCACCTTGCCAAAGCACACGTCCTGTGG
Source organism: Vulpes vulpes (assembly GCF_048418805.1). Classification (NCBI taxonomy): domain Eukaryota; kingdom Metazoa; phylum Chordata; class Mammalia; order Carnivora; family Canidae; genus Vulpes; species Vulpes vulpes. The sequence goes on along the minus strand of NC_132786.1, from coordinate 17,296,242 downwards.
GAACGTCAGCGTTGCATCTGGGCCTCCTTGAGTTTCCAGGGTGCCATTGTAAGGTGGTGGTGTCCTCTTATCCCAGTGGAGCTGATGTCCTGAGCTGGAATCGGCAAGTGGCCTGGGGACAGAATGGTGCCCCATCATCAGCCTCCCCAGGGAAGGGCTCTCTGTCCTCTGCACGGATCCTTTACCTAGCTCTGGTCATCTGACAGCTTCCTGACTATAGCGAGGAGCACATCTGTGCGTAACCAGCCTTTTCTGGTTGTTGGGATGGAGGCTTTGGCTTGCACCATGTAAGTATGTGTGTATCTTCTCAGGAAGCGGAAGTCCCTGATTTAATAAAAAGCTTAGAAATTTTGATTTGTTAATACCTGAAAGATTGTGGTGAGCAAGTTCTTGGTAACTGATGATGCACATAGCGAATGCCCCATTACTGCTTTTTTAATTGGATGCACAGTTCTTTGTTCACTGTACACAAGAATGTGTGATTTTTTTCATTCTTTCTTTTAGATTGTGTTCAAATTCAAGTTACTTAACATATAGTGTAGTATGAGATTCAGGGGTAGAATGGAGTGATTGATCAGTTGCATATAACACCTAGTGCTCATCACTTCACATGCCCTCCTTAATGCCCATCCCCCAGGTACCACATCCCCCACCCACCTCCCCTCGGGTGACTCTCACTTTGTTTCCTGGGATTAAGAGTCTCTTATGGTTTGCCTCCCGCTCTGTTTTTATCTCATTGTATTTTTCCTTCTCTTCCCCATGCCCATCAGTTTCATTTCTTGAATTCCACATATGAGTGACCCAGAGGGCTGACACACCCAGCCAGAGAAGCAGGGCACCCGGGGCGCAGGGCAGCCCTGAGCCAGCAGGTATCCCCAGGACTTTACAGCAGCTGCTGTGGGAGGCTGAGGTCCAGGGTGTGGGGAGGCAGGAGGCGGGGCCGAGTCCTGGCACTTTCCCCACCAGAGGTCATCTCCCTACATGCAACGTCGGGCTGCCCCCAAACCCTACAGGCAACATGTTCGCCAGATGCCCATGCGCCTGGGGGTTGAAATGGCAGGGTTCCGGAGCAACCTGGGTGAAGGAGGACCCCAGAGCTGCGTGGGGCCCCGCCTGGCCCCTCTCCCGCAGCCTTGTGGCTGCTTCTGCAGCAGAGCTCCTCTTCGCTGGGGACCCGCCCCCCAGACCAACGGACAGCTGACAGGTGGCCCCCGGGGCTCCTACGCCTTTGAGCTCGAGCACGAGCTCCTGCTTGGCAGCCCCTCCGTGGCACCTGCCAACCCAGAACCTCTGCAGGCCAGGCACATGATGGAGGCCTTCTAGGCCCCTGCTGCAGGCTGCGAGGAGACCCCGCCCCAGGCCACGCGATGGCCCTGACCTGGGAAGTTTCCCAACCACCGGCCCTGCAGGAGAGCCTGCCCCAGACCACCAGCCACCCCACCGCTATACCCATACCAGGACTCGTCCTCGGGGAGAAGCGCCTGGGCTGTTGGGGATTGGTCGGCAAATGACGCCAGGGGCCTACCCCCCGACCTGCAGAGCGTCTGCTGGTACCAGACCTGTGCCACACGGATGGCAGAGGCAGGGAGGCCCCACTGGAGCAGCGTGCGGGGGGGGGGGCAGTCCAACTCCAGCCTCAGGGTCATGCCTTCCTCTGTGGCCCTCACACGGTGTTTGCATGTAAACGTCCCCGAGTGCATCCGCCTCTGGCTAAACCGCGTTGGAAGCAGCATGATGGAGAAGGCGGGAGGCCCGGCCTGGTTTCCTCCTCCATGCTAGCCAGACGGGAGACCACCCAGCCGGGACAGCCCCGCCAGGCTGGTGTGCCTGCCGGCCTGGCGGGGTGACACTCACCACGTACCCCCCTCAGCTTGGGCTCCAGTATCCGTGGGCCTGGTCCCCTCAGGGCTATTGGAACACACAAGGCTGTACCCAGGTCCGGGCTCAGCGGCAGAGGGCAGGCCAGGGCAGCTGTTGGGCTGCACGCATGCCGACCTCGGTAGGCCATCCAGCCCTCAAGAATCACATCCAGGAAAGGAAGTCGGGGTGGGGGAAGGGGAGGTGGGCGGGGGGTGGGGGTGACGGGGTGCCGGGCACTGATGGGGGCACTTGATGGGGTGAGCACTGGGTGTTATTCCATATGTTGGCAAATTGAACACCAATAAAAAGTCAATTTACAAAGGAAACAGAAAGGAACTGACACATGTTTCCTAACTGATGGGAATGCTAAATCCCAGTTAGATATTAGCAAAAATTCAAGATATAACATTTTTCCCATCGATGTTCCAAAGAAAAAAACAATGACACCCAGGGAGAGCCCCTGGTGCTTGAGCAGATGGCTGAGCGGGCAGCAGAGCCTGAATTGATGGTGTTACCCCCCCACTCTCCGAGGCTGGGACAGGTGCCAGCGGGAGGCCCACGGGAGCGCCACCCTGCCTGTGGGGCAGACCGGGTGGCTGCGGGTCTGTCCTCAGGTGGGCAGTCCTGGGCACACTCCTCTCCGCACCAGAACTGCGCCCTCCCGGACACTTCCTTTCTACATAGAACATGGAGACTGTTCTCCCTCCCACACGTTTTGGGGCAAACTGTTGAAAGATGGGACCTCTCCTCCCTGGCAGATAATCTCTCGTCCTGGGCACTTGTGCACTAATGGCAGGACGCATCCTCCATTCACTCGAGAAGCATCGCCAGAGCTTGCCCACGAGCACGGTCCCCGGGACTGGAGTGCAGCCGAAGTGCTGTGCCCGGGGGGGTGCAGGCAGATGGGTGAGCCTGGCACCGCAGGGCGAGAGTCGCTCCACGGGGTGCCGGGGTGGGGTGTCCTCTGGCTGAAGCTTCAGGATCCTGTGCTCAGTTCAGCTTTTCAGAACCTGCTGGAGACCTGTGTCAGCTCTGCAAGGACAATCTGTTTTTCTTGAAAGCTCATGAGATTTCTGAAAACCACAGGTTAGAGCAGACACAGTTCAGAAGACACTGAGGAATCCCTGACTTTGGCGTCTGCTTTGTCCGTGAGCCAGGGACCTCGTGGCTGGAGTTCCGGAAACGCACACAAGCAGAGAAGAGTCTTGGAAGCAAGTGACACACATGGACGCCGAAGTGCTTAAATACAGATTTATTGGAAACCGTCACTGGAGAGGGGACTTCACGGGCGGGCACCATGGTCTCCGCGGACCTTGGCTGACGGAGCTCAGTGGCCAATCTGAGGCGGCCACATCTGAAGTGAGAAAACACGCAGGCTGCGCCGGCTCCAGGGCCCAGGCCGGCAGCAATGGGCAGAGGACACCCACGAGGACGGCCCGCCATCGGCCGCATGGCCTGGTGCCCCAGCCCGCCACTCTGACGCTGGTGAGTCGCTGCCACGGCAGGCGGGGTGGGCCAAAACACAACACTGAAAATGACGTCAGATAGAGAAGACGACGGGCCATGGCGTCCATGGCTCCCCAGTCTCCCGAGTAGATGGGGTACGGTGCACGTCCTCCGTCGTCACACCAGGAGACCCCGACGAGACCATCGAGACCGGTTCTCACACACGTGCGTGCCATGATAGCCCTGGGACGTGGGACAGGTTGGCAAATCCTGGGACCCTGAGGATGGGGTCTCAGCAGCTCCAGCAACAGGCTCCGGCCCAACTATGGGGGCAGAGCTCTGCGCCGCCTTGGCCATTCTCCTCCCAGCCACCTGGTGTCTACACCTCCTTCGATGGCACGAGAGCCACCCGATACTTCCCAGGGGCTGCTTCGGACATACTCAGGAATCCCCACCCATTCCTGGCCACCTCGAGCCACAAACCTGCCCCCACACAACCGAGTCAGCTCCCGCCTACTCAAGCCCTTTGAAGGGGGCCATTTCTGGAGGAACCATCGCCTTGAAAGGAGTCCTCCTCAGCCCCCAGGACAGCCCCCGAGGGAAGGTCCCAGGAAACCTGCCAGCTGACAGCCCCAAGGAGCAGCGCGAACGCGGCCTGCGGGCCTGGGGTGGCTCAGGCCCCACGGGCAGAGCAGAGGCAGGAGGAAAGGCCGCGGCTGTGTCTCCCGAGGGCATCCGGTCGGCTCCCCGACAAGGACCAGGCCCCACAGAGGACGTGGGAGGACAGTTCCTGCTGCGTCTGTGGCCTACTCGGGAAGGTGTCCCCACATCCGGCAGCGCCGACCAAGAGCCCCAGTCTGGTCTCCCCGACGGGGCTGAGCAGCCGGCAGACTCACACACACACAAACACACACGAAGCGAGAGCACAAGCATGGGTGTGCAAGAGAGATGAAGGCCAGGGCCCCCGCGCCCCCCTCGGCAGCAGCCGGCCCAGAACCCACTCCCCGGGCCCAGCACAAGGAAGCAGAGCCCACGCAGCAGCAGCAAGAGGAGAGCGGGTGGCCTGCGTCCCGCTTGCCCCATGCTGCTCCCCAAGTGTGGAGACGCAGGGCCGGGCGCCGCGGGTTCACCCTTCTTTTTCAAACGATTTTTTTTATTGGAGTTCAGTTTGCTGTCATGTAGCATAACACCCAGTGCTCATCCCAACAACTGCCTCCCTCAGTTCCAATCACCCAGTCACCCCAACCCCCCACCCACTTCCCTTCCACTACCCCTTGTTCTTTTCCCACAGTTAGGTGTCTCTCATGTTTTGTCACCCTCTCCGATATTTTCACTCCTTTTCTCTCCTTTCCCTTTATTCCCTGTCACTAATTTTTATATTCCCCAAATGAATGAGACCATGTAATGTTTGTCCTTCTCCCATTGACTTATTTCACTCAACATAATACCCTCTAGGTCCCTCCACGTCGAAGCAAATAGGGGGTATTTGTCATTTCTATTGGCTGAGTAATACTCCATTACATAGGTAGAACACATCTTCTTTATGCATTCATCTGTCGGTGGGCACCGAGGCTCCTTCCACAGTGTGGCTATTGTGGACATTGCCGCTATAATCATCGGGGTGCAGGTGTCCCGGCGTTTCACTGCGTCCGTATCTTTGGGGTAAATCCCCAGCAGTGGAATTGCTGGGTCGCACGGCAGCTCTATTTTGAAGTCTTTGAGGAAGCCCCACCCACACAGTTTTCCAGAGTGGCTGCACCAGTTCACATTCCCACCAGCAGTGCAGGAGGGTTCCCCTTTCTCCACATCCTCTCCAACATTTGTGGTTTCCTGTCTGGCTAATGTTCACCATTCTCACTGGTGTGAGGTGGGATCTCATTGTGCTTTTGAGTTGTGTTTCCCTGATGGCCAGTGATGCGGAGCATTGTCTCATGTGCTTGGTGGCCACGTCTATGTCTTCCTCTGTGACATTTCTGTTCATGTCTTTTGCCCATTTCATGATTGGATTATTGGTTTCTTTGCTGTAGAGTAGAATGAGTTTTTTAGAGATCTTGGACACTGGCCTTTTATCTGACGGTCATTTACAAATATCTTCTCCCATTCTGTGGGTTGTCTTTTAGTTTTTTTGAGCGTTTCTTTTGCTGTGCGGAAGCTCCTCATCTTGATGAAGTCCCAGTGATTCATTTTGGCTCTTGTTTCCCTGGCCTTCATGGATGTATCTTGCAAGAAGTTGCTCTGGCCAAGTTCCAGCAGGGTGTTGCCTGTGTTCTCCTCTAGGATTTTGATGGCTTCCTGTTTCACATTTAGATCTTTCATCCATTTTGAGTTTCTCTTTGTGTTCGGTGGTTTGAGAGAATGGTCCAGTTTCATTCCTCTGCGTGTGGCTGTCCAATGTTCCCAGCAGCATTTATTGAAGAGACTGTCTTTGTTCCGGTGGATGGTGTTTCTTGCTTTGTCGAATATTAGTTGACCATAGAGTTGAGGGTCCACTTCTGGATTCTCCGTTCTGTTCCATTGACCTGTGTGTCTGATTTGTGCCAGTACCACACTGTCTTGATGAGCACAGCTTTGTAGTACAACTTGACATCCAGCATTGTGATGCCCCGGCTCTGGTTTTCTTTTTTCATATTCCCCTGGCTACTTGGGGTCTTTTCTGATTCCACACTAATCTTCAGATGATTTGTTCCAACTCTCTGAAGAAAGTCCAATGTATTTCGATAGGGATTGTGTTCCATGTGTAAATTGCCCTGGGTCACGTGGACATTTTCCCAATATATGAATTCTTCCAATCCAGGAGCATGGAATCGTTTTCCATCTCTCTGTGTCTTCCTCAGTTTCTTTCAGACGTGCTCTATAGTTTTTCGGGTAGGGATCCTTTACCTCTCTGGTTAGGTGTATTCCTAGGTATCTCATGCTTTTGGGTGCAATTGTCAATGGGACTGACTCCTTAATTTCTCTTTCTTCAGTCTCATTGCTAGTATATAGAAATGCCACTGATTTCTGGGCATTGATTTGGTATCCTGCCACGCTGCCGAATTTCCTGTAGGAGTTCTAGCAATCTTGGGGTGGAGTCTTTTGGGTTTTCTAGGTACAGTATCATGTCATCTGCGAAGAGGGAGAGTTTGACCTCTTCTTTGCCAATTTGAATGCCTTTTATTTCTTTTTGCTGCCTGATTGCTGAATCTAGGACTTGTAGTAGTATGTTGAGTAGCCGTGGTGAGAGTGTACGTCCCTGTCGTGTTCCTGACCTTAGGGGAGAGGGCCTCCAGTGTTTTCCCATCGGGAATGATATTTGCTATGGGCTTTTCGTAGATGGCTTTGAAGATGCTGAGGAATGTTCCGTCTATCACTACAGTGTCAAGAGTTTTGATCAGGAATGGATGCTGTATTTTGTCAAATGCTTTCTCTGCATGTATTGAGAGGATCATCTGGTTCTTGTTTTTTCTCTTGTTGATGTGATCCATCCCATTGACTGCTTTACGAGTGTTGAACCAGCCTTGCATCCCGGGGATAAATCCACTTGGTCATGGCGAGTAATCTTCTTTATGTACTGTTGGATCCTGTCGGCTTGTATCTTGAACACGGTTTCAGAGATACAAGTTTTCAGAGTTTTTTTTTTATTTTTATTTTTTTTATTTATTTTTTTTTCTAGTTTTATAGGCATTTAATAGTTTACCAATTGGTACAATAGGATTTTTTAATATGCAGAAAACATGAATAAATTTTGTTTTACACAGTCTGAGAGCAACAAATCTTACTGTAAAACACAAGAGCAATATTATATACATTCCTTTACTGATTTTTTAAAATTGTGTCAATATCTTCAGTTAACTCTTACAATCTGGGAACTGTTTTCTCCAATCACCACCACCTCTGCAACATTCATATGAAATCAATGCTTGCCTTCATGTCAGTGTTCATCCGTGTTCATCGGGGATATCGTTCTATAATTCTCCTTTTTGGTGGGGTCTTTGTCTGGTTTTGGAATTAAGGTGATGCTGGCCTCATAGAACGAGTTTGGAAGTATGAATGGACCTATAGTACCACGATGTATAATTTAAAAGCATCAGAGTCAATTTTGTACAAAGTTAACTTACCCTTTATTACAAATAAAATTCATGAAGCAATTATAGAGGTTTATGAAAAACACAAAATACAGAAACAGCACAATGAAAGGGGCGGGGAAGGCTTCAGTTGTGCTGCAGCCATCACGAGCTGCTGCTCGGGAGCCGAGGCTGGTGGCTCCACTGAGGCAGGTGACAGCTCCGGCCCTTCGATGAACTTGAGATGAACTCGAGAGCCAGCACCGGGACCTGCTCCTCCTTCTGGGGTGGCCAAGAAGCAGGTGGCTCCTCCAGGTCGGGACAGTGATTCAGAGGTATGACAACCAGGTACCTTGGCTTGACCTCAGCAGCCGGCATCTCGGCCCAGGCTTAGCTCTCAGCACCAGCAGCTGGGACTGGCTCCATCACCTCAGGCCCAGAAACTTTAGCAGGCCCCACAGTCGGCCTCGGGCGGGCTCTTGCCTCGGTGGTTCAGGGTATTGCCCGGGGTCCGAAGCCGGTTGCTCCCCTGAGTGAGGTGGCTGCTCCGGCACATCGATGACCTCGATAGCTGGTGGTGGGGCCCATTCAGCCTCCAGGGCTCCCAAGGGTGCAGGTGGCTCTACCAGGTCAGGACAGGGATTCAGAGGTCTGACCACCACGTGTCTTGGCTTGAACACAGCAGCTGGCATCCCGGCTCTGGCCAAGCCCTCAGCACCAGCAGCCGGGACCAGCTCGATCACCTGAAGCCCAGGAGCTTCAGCAGGCCCCACAGTCGGCCTCGGGCGGGCTCTTGCCGCGGTGGTTCAGGGTGTTGCTCGGGGTCCGAAGCCCGTTGCTCCCCTGAGTGAGGCGGCTGCTCCACCACATTGATGACCTCGATCGCCGGTGGTGGGGCCCGTTCGGCCCCCAGGGCTCCCAAGGGTGCAGGTGGTTCCTCCGGGTCGGGACAGGGATTCAGAGGTCTGACCACCACGTGTCTTGCCTTGTATACAGCAGCTGGCATCAGGGCTCCAGCCGAGCCCTCAGCTCCCCCAGCCGGGACCAGCTCCTTCCCCTGAGCCTGGGAAGGTGCAGCAGGCCCCACAGTCGGGGCTCGGGCAGGCTCTTGCGGTGGTTCAGGTTGTTGCTCCGAGTCCGCAGCCGGTTGCTCCACTGAGTGACATGGTTCCTTCGGCACATCGATGACCACGATAGCCGGTGGTGGGGCCCGTTTGGCCTCCAGGGTTCCCAAGGGTGCAGGTGGCTCTTCCAGCTCAGGACAGGGATTCAGAGGTCTGACTACCACGTGTCTTACCTTGTACACAGCAGCTGGCGTCAGGCCTCGGGCCGAGCCCTCAGCTCCAGCAGCTGGGACCAGCTCCATCCCCTGAGACCCTGAAGGTGCAGCAGGCCCCACCGTTGAAACTCGGGCGCACTCTTGGGGTGGTTCAGGGTGTTGCTCGGGGTCCGAAGACAGAGTATCATCTCCAAGAAGACAAAGTATCATCACCAGGATGGACTTTCCACGTCCCTCTCAAATCAAGGACACTCTTCCCACCGCTCAACGTGTGTGAGTGCAAGAGCCCTGGGAGGTCTCCCCAGACTGCAGCCCGTGGGGATGGGGTGTGAGCCTACCCAGTGCTCCCGGCCCAGCAGCATGGAGGCTTGATCTGTGTTTCGCACCCTGTCCCCAACTTGGCCACCCCAGTCCTCCTCACCTCCACCCTCAAACTCTGGTTGATGGAGGTTTCTTAAATATTCAAAGTAACTGTTGACTCGATCGTCCAGCGTTGAGCCTGGAAAGTACTGTCCCGTGAAATTCATTAGCTTTGTCAGGGCAGGAAATTCTGGGGGATCGTCGAAGTCCTCCTCATAGTATTCCAGCCAGATGCTCAGGAAGGAGGACATGGTGCTGGGGAGGGACAGGTGGGCAGAGGCGTCAGAAGACAGGGCTCCCTCACACAGAGGTGTCCCGGGGAAGCCCTGCAGGAACCGGGGCCCTCAACCTTCCGCACGGGGCTGTCGGAGGCAATTGCTGTTCCTTGTCCACCTGCCACCTGGCGGTCCTGCCTGCCACAGGCCTGCTCACTGAAGAGGGTTGGCACAAAGCCTCTGTGCGTGGGAGCCCATGACCAGCGGTGTGACCATCACTGTCTTTCCCGGGGAAACCTTCCCTCCCGTGGGTCTGCCCTGCCTCACTCACGAGGGGCCCCCAGGGGGTGTCCTTCCACTGACTCTAATCTCCCACTGGGCAGGGGCCGTCTGGTCCGTGAGCCCTCACTGGCTCTCCTGAGCACCTGCCGTGCACCCGGGTCCAGGTGCCACCAGATTGGTGAGTGTGATGTTCCCCACACCCTCTGGTCTGCGTCCCAGGTGTGGGGCAGACAGAAGGTTGGGGGGGATGGGCAGGGAGGAGGTCTCCCTTTGGGGTCCCAGTGCTCTCCCACAAAGCCCGCACCCCACCCACGGCTCTCCTTTGCTCTTTTCCTGAAGGGGCCTCAGACCTTTACCCTGTCACAGGAATTGTTGACCTGTGAGGGTCCAGCAGCCCCTCCGACCCACAGCCCCCTCGCGGCCCTCTTGGAGAGGCCCTCCTGCATGAGCCAGAGCTCACTCACATATCCCAGCGCATCTGGATTCCTCCTATCTTGGGGGACGCTTCGATGCTTCGATATCTAGAGGAGGGCGGGGGACATCACATGAAGCGTCCTGTGGAGCCGACCTCTCCTCATAGCTGCTGTCACCCTCTGAACCCCAACTAGTCCAGAACCCTGGGAGGCCGTCAGCTCTGTGCATGGGGCCACGGGCAGCTCCTGGAGAAGTGCCTGCACCTGCTGGGTGCTCCTGAATGCTTGAGGAGTGAATGGTCTCTGGCCAGGCCCATGGCTGACATCCGAGTGGGCCAGGGCGCCCCGGTGTCCCCGGGGACCCGTACCCTGAATGCCCCAGGACACAGACCCCAGATGGACTCAAACCTCCCTTTCAATGCAAAAAGGCCAGCTCAAGTCCCTGGTGACGGTGGGGAGGAGGCACAGGCTTCGTCATGGGGAGAGAACGATGACTGATGAGCACAATCACAGCCCCTCTAGCCGACCTGCCACAGGCCAGGCCCCGGGGCCTCCCCTCAGGACCCGACAAGGCCCTGTGTGACTCTGCTCCAGGCGGAGGAGCAGCCCCAGGGGCCAGGAAGTTCAGGAACATTCCCAAGACTCCCAACCAGTAGGTGGCCCATCCCACTGGGCTGTGGAGGGTCAGGGTGCTCACTTTGCAAACAGCAGGTCCAGGACCTCTTCGGTGGTGCCAAAATCAATATATGTTTCCATAAATTGAAAAATGGAAAGGTCGTCCAAGGACAGCAAGGCGGGCACCAGTTCTTCTACCTGCTGCTCCAGCAGCTCCTCCCGGCTGGGGGTGGTCGGGCAGATCTGATTCCTTCTCAGGGCTGAGGCCCTTTCAGCCTGAGGTGGGACAGAGGGGATGTGCAGCCTGCACTGTAGCCTCCAGACCACCTGGGAGTTGGAGCGTAGGCCAAAGCCCGAGCTCTCAGTGGCTGCGGGGTGCGGGGGGGGGGGCAGGAGTGCCCACAGTAGGAACACGGGGCTTGACGTCTGTGGCTCAGTCACTTAGCATCTGACTCTCGGTTGTGGCTCAGGTCATGGTCTCCTCATCCTGAGATCCCGCCCCTGGCAGGCTCTGCGCTTGGGGCAGAGTGTGCTTGAGGAGACTGTGTCTCCCTCTTCCGCTCCCTGCTCTCTGTCTCTTAAACGGACAAACTATCCACTAAAGAAATAATCTTAGAGGATAAATTTAAAAAAAATATGGATCAATACAAGGATCTCAAGTGGGAGGGGTCAGTATCCCAGGGCAGCTTGTCAGCTGAGTTTTGACAGCACCTCCCTGCATTAACGGCTTTACCCTTTGAATTTGACCACACGTCCCTGTCTCCAGGTGCCCACACAGAGACCTTTCCTTGGGTGGGAGGGCCCAGGGCCTGAGGGCTGCAGGATGTTTAGTGCCATCCTGTGACTTGGCAACAGAAGGGAATCTCATCGAAGTCCTGCATCAGTGAAGGGCTCAGTGGCTGTGGGAACCAACTGGCCTTCTGACATGTTGTACAACACTCGAGGCCCCTGTGCCTGACCCCGGGAGGAGGGGGCAGGGATGCGCTCCTTCAAAACCTAACTGCAGAGCGATAGACATAGTACAGTGAGCCCCGTGTCCTTTTGGGGAAAAGTCTCCCAAGTCACCAGGACCATGCTCAAGCCTTGGAGTAGGTGGGGAAGGACGTCAGGCCAATGGGGCCTCCTGGGAGCACCAGTTAGGAGAAAGCATAGCACAGTGCAAACTACTGGAGACCGCGTGCGATGAGACATGGTGTGTCTCTTTTTCAAAAGTTTTTATGGGCAGCCCGGGTGGCTCAGTGGTTTAGCACTGCCTTCAGCTCAGGGCGTGATCCTGGGGACCCAGGATCCAGTCCCACATCAGGCTCCCTGCATGGAGCCTGCTTCTCCCTCTGCTTCTGTCTCTGCCTCTCTCTCTTTGTCTCTCGTGAATAAATAAATAAAATCTTTAAAAAGAAACCATTATAAAAAACAGTTTTTATTATTTATTCACGACACACACACACAGAGAGAGAGAGAGAGAGAGAGAGAGAGAGAGAGGGGCAGACACACAGACAGAGGTAGAAGCAGTCCCCATGCAGAGAGCCCGAGGCGGGACTCGATCCCGGGTCTCCAGCATCAGGGCCTGGGCAGAAGGCAGGCGCTAAACCACTGGGCGACCAGGCATCCCCTGAAGGCTCTATTCTGATATTCCTACAAATCTGTGCACAGGGACTCTGCATGCATCTGGCCCAGGCAGGGGCAGGCCCATGGGGGCAAGTTTGGGGAGGAGGGGAATCCAGACTCATGTAGCAGCAGAAGTCTACGGGGGAGCCCAGGGGAGCAGCAGGCTGGCTTCTGGGACCTGGGGCCCTTCCTGCTGCATCGGGGCCCTGGGTGTCGGGTGGCCCCAGCCCCTGCACTCACCTTGAACCCTTGCAGGTCTTCGGTAGATGTGCTGGACTCCGGGGTGTGTGGGATGTCCTCTTCCGTCCACTTCCACCGCCACTCATAGTCCCATGAGGAGCTCCGTATTTCCCATATGGAGCTCTGTAAAGACAGTGCGGGGCAGCCAGGCAGGAGGCCTCAGTGCCTCGTTTGGCCGCCTCGGCCGGGCCGCACACCCAGTGACTCCTTTGCAGACACACCACAGCACAGCCGGCACACACCTCCCCCAAGGAGAGCAAAGGGATGCGGCTGCAGGGCTTTGGGTTAACTCCGAGTTGGGTAAGAGGGCACCTCAGGAATCCTGTTTCCACCCTGCCCACCGTGACCTCAGGGTGACCCTGAAGGGATCACCGGGGAACCTGCTGCCCTGCATCCTCCAGCCTGGATGCGACCTGCCCACACATCCCTGGTTCCCTGAAGAGGAGGGGATGGGGCTGCCCAGGATGGCTGGCACAGGTGGCCTGGCCTGGCCTGGCCTGCTCTGTATTACCCTCCGGACCCTCCTGAAAAACTCCCTGAGGCGTTCGGTTTGACGGCGGCACCAACGGCTACACCATTCGAAGCAGCAGCAATCCTGGGGTTCCTGGAGTTCATCAAAACTGGAAATGCTATAAGAGAACATCTTTCAGTAGCAGAAGTCTCCTGAAAGTGAGCCTGAGGTGGGGCTGCACTAGAATGTGGGGGCACGGGTGCAGGGGTTCCAAGTTCTGTTGGCCTCTGTTGTGAAAGAAGTGACCTCACTGCCTGGGGCCCCCTCCCTAAGTCCACTCCTGGAGGAAGCTTCAGGAGCAGCGCTCGGGGCTGCCGACGGCTCCCCCCTCCCTGCGGGCAATGGCCTGTGTGCACACAGTGACACAACCGCACCCCTCTCCACAGGCCCCAGGGAAGGACTGTGTGCAGCCAGGGCCCCAGCCTGGAAACGCACCTGGGTTCAGACACAACTTTCCATTCTTCCCTGGTTTTCACCCCGGAGAAGCCATTGAGCCCATCGGGGATGGTCTGCCTCTTGCCTGTGGGATAGGGACTATCCTAGCAGGTGCTTTCTCCAGACATCCCCAGGCCACTGCGGCATCATATCTATGACATTTGGGGTGGGTGTCCCATGCAGGAAATACCTCCCACCACATGTTCTTCCTTGGTGTGTACATGCGTCCAGGCCCACAAGGTCCCTGTGTGCACACACGTGGGCACCAGTACCCTCATTCTGGAGGCCCAGAAGATGACAGTCCCACCGGGGCAGGGATGGTCAAAACTTCCCAAGATCCTAGGCTCCTGAATCCAAGGCAAACCCTACAGTAGGTGTGGGAGTCTTGGCCTAGAAGGTGTGAGGCCGTCCTTATCCTGAAACCCTGCCTGTCGTGTGTTACGGGCCATTCCCTCGTTTCCCCTGGGTGAGCTGTGGACAGCGGTGCACCCAGTGGGTCGCCCTGACCTGGGCTCTTCCTCAGACTGGAACGTGCTGGAATGCCTCCCGTCTGGGCTGTCAATGCCCACCCCCACCCCGTCACATCTCCATGTCTGTAGCCAGTTCCATCCACACAACCTTTTCCCAGCCCCCTCAGGAAGGGGAGGGGCAGCCCTGGCCCCCAACGGAGGACAGAGCCTGGCTTCATGCCCCCTTCTGCCTCCTTCCCAGGCTGTGATCCTGGCGAGGCAGTGGCCCTGCTGGGGTCTTCACCTGCTCCCCTCAGTGGCCCCCTGGAGCCCTAGCTGCTGTGTTTGTCAAAGCCCCACAGTTTGTCACAGCCTCACCTCCGGGGCTCAGGACCCAGGGAAGCACCAGGCTCTCTTTCTAGGGAACCATTGCTCTTTCCATTCCTGATGTTGTTCCGTATTTTGTCCATCTTCCCCCCTGGAGCATGAGCTCCGAGAGGGAGGATCTGGTCTCTTTATCAGCTCTGGCACCGTCTGTGCTCAGGGCTCAGCGGCTGAAGGAGCAGGTGGGAGGACCCATCCCACCACGGGCCAGCTCAGTGGTGGGAGCCTTATTGATTTGGAGCATTTTTAAATACTTGTGCTTTTCTTTTTTTTTTAAGGAAACTCTGTGCCCAATGTGGGACTCAAACTCAGGACCCCGAGATCAATAACCACACGCCCTTCAGGCTGAGGCAGGCAGGCGTCCATTGGTCATTTTAAAACTAGTAGACTGATAACTATTTCAGTTAATTTGGTGATCCACATTTTGTAGGTCTATCCCATTATGCTGAATTATCAAGTGACTCCCCCAGTGTCAGTACCGCGTCAGCAGAGATTGCCCCACCTGACAGCACTGAGTGGCTGTTCAGATTGGAGATTGAACTCGTTCACGGGGTCTTTCAGGAGCCAGGGTGGCTCCTCCATGGGCCTCCTCCCTCCCCGGGAGGTCATGCACCTCTGCAGCCAGCAGCACAAGGGGAAGACGACAAACACAGGCACGAGGGAGGGGGTCTCCAGCCAGGTCTAGCAGGCCTGCATGTCCACCTTTATGCTCACTCTGTGTGTTATTTATTAGAAGTAGTATTAATTTTTAGGATTTTATTTATTTGTTTAAGAGAGAGAGGGAGAGAGAGAGAGGAGGGAGCATGATCAGTGGAGACAGGCAGAGGGAGAGGGAGAAGCAGGTGTCCTGCAAGCAGGGAGGCACAAACCCAGGAATTCTGAATCATATCCCACAAAACAGAGAAAACATCACCAGATCTGCTCCACAAAACAAACAAGGCATCTCCTCAAGCTGAATGAAAATTTTCTACTTGAAGTACAGACCGTATGAGCGAAATGAGAGCAAGATTTGTGTGTGTGTGTGTGTGTGTGTGTGTGTGTGTGTGTGTATGGAAATAATGCTGCCTATTTGAATATGGATATAAAAATGAACATGACCATTTATGAATATACATGGAAGTAAAAAAGAAGAATTAACATTGACTTTTTAAAATAAGAATTAGTGTGGTTGCAGGCATGTAGAATTGAAACATATGAGGGTGATCATAAAAAGGCAGCGTGATGAATCAATCTAGTGAGTCTTAAGACTGAGTGTTTACAAGTAGGAAACCTGCTGTCAGCCACAGAACTGTAAGTAGACAGGAGGCACTGACTCTCCAGCATGACCACCACCTGAACTGAAATCGTGTTGTGTATCCACGCGCACTGACAGAGAAACGGATATAAGTGTAGACACATATGCAGAACTAGGAAGTTAGCAGAGGAGAAGCAACATCTTTGAAGATAATTAAATAAAACAAAAAATAAAGCTGGATCTTGAATGGAGAAAATGGAGTAATTAAAATAGAATAATGTTTTTAAAATCGTTTGTATTTCCTTGGTGTTGGTGGTGATCTCTCCTTTCTCATTCATGATTTTATTAATTTGAGTCTTTTGTCTCTTCTTTTTAATAAGGCTGGCTGATGGTTTCTCTCTCTTCTTAATTCTTTCAAAGAACCACCTCCTGGTTTTGTTGATCTGTTCCACAGCTTGTCTGCTCTCTATTTCATTGAGTTCTGCTCGAATCTTTATTAACTGTCGTCTTCTGCTGGGTGAAGGTTTCATTTGCCGTTCCTTCTCCAGCTCCTTTAGGTGCAAGGTTAGCTTTTGTATTTGAGTTCTTTCCAGTGATTGGATGGATGCTTGTATTGTGATGTATTTCCCCTATCTGGGATCACTTTTGCTGTGTCCCAAAGATTTTGAACGGTTGTATCTTCATTCTTATTAGTTTCCGTGAATCTTTTTAATTCTTCTCTAATTTCCTGGTTGACCCTTTCATCTTTTAGCAGGATGGTCCTTTTTTTTTTCAATTTTTTTTTATTTATTTATGATAGTCATACAGAGAGAGAGAGAGAGAGAGAAAGGCAGAGACACAGGCAGAGGGAGAAGCAGGCTCCATGCACCGGGAGCCCGATGTGGGATTCGATCCCGGGTCTCCAGGATCGCGCCCTGGGCCAAAGGCAGGCGCCAAACTGCTATGCCACCCAGGGATCCCTAGCAGGATGGTCCTTAACCTGCACGTGTTTGAAATCCTTCCAAACTTCTTCTTGTGATTTAGTTCTAATTTTACATCAATATGGTCTGAAAATATGCAGGGGACGATCCCAATCTTTTGGTATCGGTTACGACCTGATTTGTGACCCAGTATGTGGCCTATTCTGGAGAAAGTTCCGTGTGCGCTTCAGAAGAATGTGTATTCAGTTGCGTTTGGATGTAAAGTTCTGTAAATATCTGTGAAATCCATCTGGTCCAGTGTATCATTTAAAGCTCGTGTTTCTTTGGAGATGTTGTACTTAGAAGATCTATGGATTTTAGAAAGTGCTATGTTCAAGTCACCCAGTATAAGTGTATTATTATCTAAGTATGTCTTAACTTTGGTTATTAATTGATTGATATCCTTGGCAGCTCCCACATTCGGGGCATAAATATTCATGATTGTTAGGTCCTCTTGTTGGATAGACCCTTTAAGTGTGATATAGTGTCCCTCTTCATCTCTTACTACAGTCTTTGGGATAAACTTATTTATCTGATGATATAAGGATGGCTACCCCTGTTGTCTTGAGGACCATTTGAATGGTCAATGGTTCTCTAACGTTTTATTTTCAGACTGTAGGTGTCCTTATGAGTCTCCTGTAGACAGCAAATAGATGGGTCTTGCTTTTTTCTCCAGTCTGAAACCCTGCGTCTTTTGATGGGATCATTTAGCCTATTCACGTTCAGAGTTACTATTGAAAGCTATGAATTTAGGGTCATCATGATACCGATTCAGTCCCTGTTTTTGTGGATTATTTCTTTGGGCATCCTCTTTGTCTTACAGAGTCCCCCTTAATATTTCTTGCAGAGCTGGTTTGCAGGTCACATATTCTTTCAGTTCCTGCCTGTCTTCTTGGAAGCTCTTTATCTCTCCTTCCATTCTGAATGAGAGCCTTGCTGCATAAAGTATTCTTGGCTGCATGTTCTTCTCATTTAGGACCCTGAATATATCCTGCCAGCCCTTTCTGGCCTGCCAGGTCTCTGTGGAGAGGTCTGCTGTTACCCTGATACTCCTCCCCATAAAAGTCAGGGATCTCTTGTCTCTTGCTGCTTTAAGAATCTTCTCTTTACCCTTGGAATTTGCAAGTTTCACTATTAAATGTTGGGGTGTTGAACAGTTTTTATTGATTTTAAGGGGGATCTCTCTATCTCCTGGATCTGAATGCCTGTTTCCCTCTCCAAGTTAGGGAAGTTCTCAGCTATGATTTGTTCAAATACACTTTCTGGTCCTCTGTGTCTTCAGCGCCCTCTGGAACTCCAATTAAAGGTAGATTTTCCCTCTGAGGCTGTCATTTATCTCCCTTAACTTTTCCTCATGATCTTTTCATTGTTTTTCTCTTTTGTCCTCAGCTTCCTTCCTTGCCATCAACTTGTCTTCTATGTCACACACTCTTTCTTCTGCCTCCTTAACCCTCATTGTTAGGACCTCCAGTTCGGATTGCATCTCATTTACTTGATTTTTAATTTCGGCCTGATTAGATCTAAATTCTGCAGTCATGAAGTCTCTTGATTCCTTTATGCTTCTTTTCCAGAGTCACCACTAGCTTTATAATTGTTCTTCTGAATTGGTTCTCTGACATTGAATTGTAATACAAATTCTGTAACTCTATGGCAGAAAGTACTGTTTCTGATTCTTTGGTGGTGAGTTCTTCCTTCTAGTCATTTTGCTCAGTGCATAGTGGCTAAAAACAAGTTGTCCTGGACAAAGGAAGGAAAAGGGGGAAAAAGGGGGGACAAACAAAAAACAAAAAACAAAAAAAAAGGAGGGGTATCCTCTGATTCTATATACTGTAAGTCCCTCGACTTCCCCTGGAGCTTTCCAGCACTGCTTGGTCAAGAACTTGCTCTTCCCCTTCCAGCTGGTCTTCTGGGGAAGGGGCCTGCTGTGCTGATTCTCAGGTGTGTGCCCCTGGGGAGCTGACCCGCCCCACCAGGTGCACGGCTCAGTGGGAGCTGTTTAAGCTGTGAGGCCCCTGCTCAGTCTCAAGTACAAGGTGACACCAGGAGGAGGAACAACAGTGGCGGCGGCCAGCTGTCCAGCCCTAGAGTCAGCTCCCGCAGTAACCACCGCAGCTCTCAGTGCACAGGGGCCTGGATGCTCCGGGGGCCGGGCACTGATCTGCAGAGCTCGCGGTGCCCGGTGGCAGGAGCGTCCTGGCTGCCCGGTGGCCTCCCAGCCTCCGCCTGTCCCAGGGGGAGCATGAGATCCTGGGCTGTGTCCCCAGCACCCTGGGCTCCGGGGCCTGCACGGTCCAGGCTGCTCCCTGGGCCCTGATCCAGCCCCTTAGGGAGCTCGGCAGCAGGGTGCAGCGGCTCTCTCCTGGGGTGCCCCTCCCCTGTTAGTGACCCAGGAGCCTGGGGGCATCCCCGCCCTTCCCGGGATCCTACCTAAGCTTCCTGTGAGCACCTGTCCATCCAGGACGGTTGGTAAAGTTCCTGCTTTTCCAGGCCTGGGCTCTCCTGTCCTGGGGGCTCTCCTGTGGCCTTAGCCCGGCTCCACACAGGGGCCCCTCCCCCTTGGAGGCTTTTTTATTTGTTTATTTTTCCGTCTTCCTACCTTGATAGAAGCCCGAACTCTTCTCACTGCAGCATTCCAGCTGTTCTCTCTTTAGATCTCAGGCCAAATGGGTACGTTTACAGGATGATTTGAAAGTTATCTAGGTGAGTTGGTGGGGCCAGGTGACTTGGGGACCCTATTCCTCCATCATCGTGCCCCCTCCCTAACCTGTGTGTTAGTTCTAACAGTTTTTCAATGAAGTCTTCCGGATTGTCTATATAAAATACTGTGTCATCTACAAATGGCAATAATTTTACTTCTTCCTTTCTCATCTGAGAAAAGGGGGCTGGGGACACAGCCCAGGATCTCATGCTCCCCCTGGGACAGGTGGAGGCTGGGAAGCCACCGGGCAGCCATGCCTTTTCTTTTTCCTGCCTAATTGCCTGGGATAGAATTTCCAGTAGTAGGGATCCCTGGGTGGCGCAGCAGTTTGGCGCCTGCCTTTGGCCCAGGGCGCGATCCTGAAGACCCGGGATCGAATCCTACGTCGGGCTCCCGGTGCATGGAGCCTGCTTCTCCCTCTGCCTGTGTCTCTGCCTCTCTCTCTCTCTCTCTCTCTCTGTGTGTGTGTGTGTGGGTGACTATCATAAATAAAAATAAAAAAAATTTAAAAAAAAGAATTTCCAGTACTATTTTGAATATAAGTAGTGAGAGTGGGCATCCTTGTCTTGTTTCTGATCCTAGAGATTTCCCCCACTGAATATGATGTTGGCTATGGACTTTATTATGTTGAGATATGTCCCCTTTATAGCTACTTTGTTGAGACTTTTTCTTATAAATGGGTGTTAAATTTTGTCAAATGCTTTTTCTGATCTATTGAGATGATCATATGATTTTTATCCTTCATTTTGTTAATGTGCCACATCACATTGATTTATAAATGTTGAAACATCCTTGGAATAAATCCCACCTGATTATGGTGTATATCATCACCTTAATGTATTGTTGGATTTGGCTTACCAACATTTTGTTGAAGATTTATGCACCTGTGTTTATCAGCGATATTGGCCTGTCGTTTTCTTTTCTTTGTGCTGCCCTTATCTGGTTTTGGAATCAGGGTAATGCTGGCTTCATAAAATGAGTTTGGAAGTATTCACTCCTCTTCTATTTTTTGAGAAGGATTGATACTAATTTTTATTTAAATGTTTGATAGAATTCAGCAATGAAGCCATCTGGTCCTGGACTTTTGTTTGTTGGGAGATTTTTGATAACTGATTCAATCTCTGTACTAGTAATTTGTTCATATTTTTCTTTTTTCATGATTTAGTCTTGGCAGGTTGTATGCGTCTAAGAATTTATCCATTTCTCCTACGTTGTCCCATTTGTTAGCATATAACTGTTCATAGCAGTCTCTTATGATCTTTTGTATTCCTGTGGTATCAGTTATACTATTTCCTCTTTCATTTCTGATCCTTGCTTCCATTGTCACATCCTCCCCTCATGTGTCAGTGTCTTCATGTGGAATTCTCCTTCCTGAACGTCTCTCTCATCTCTTCTTCTTTTAAGAACACCAATCATATTGGATTAAGGGACCACTCTACATAGTATGAACTTAGCTTAACTAAGTAGATCTACAATGATCATATTTCCAAATGGGATTTTATTTTAAATTATTGGCAGTTAGGAAGGACTTCAACATATATTTTGGGGGGACACATTTCAACCCATAACACTCATCAAGCCATGAACATTAATCCCTGAGTTCCTAGTGCAAACACATCCCTTTCTTGATCATTTTAATACCTGTAAACATGTCTTTGATTCTTTGGTAAAACCACCATAGCCTTAAAAAAAAAAAAAACTTCATTACATTTAGAATTTATCATCCCTGTTGTTACTCTTCAAGATGTATGCCATGCCCTTGTAGCCCTCTTCTGTCTTCTTTTCATACATATTCATTCAAGAACTTACCCTAGTACTTCCCCAACAAACACCAAGTTCTCCAAGTACCCTCTTGCTTTCTGTATTGAACCATTTGTGATTACATGATCAGATTTGCATTTTTGAGAACTTCTCATTCCTTTTAAACAGTTTCCTCTCATTATAACCAACCATGTGATCCCATCTATCCTGTCTCAACGTTGTTTTAATGGATTCTAAAGATGCACCTATTTTGTTCTATAACAACAAAAATGGCTTTCTACCATCCATTGAGAGTTTTCTTTCTATTTTACTGTTTCTTTAATATTTTTTTTCATGAGAGACACACAGGGAGAGGTAGAGACATAGGCAGAGGGAGAAGCAGGCTTCATACAAGGAGCCTGATGCAGGCCTTGATCCCAAGGCCCTGGGATCACACCCTGAGCCAAAGGCAGATGCTCAACAACTGAGCCACTGAGATGTCCCTTTTTTGAACATGTTTTATATTCTGATTCTAGTTTGGAATGAAATCAGATCTTTACTATCACTTGACACTCCTTCTTTTAATTTTTCTTGTTCTGTCTTTGGTATAACAAAGGAGAGTCCCAGCTTTTTGGCATAACAAAAGACATTCCCAGGAATTTCTTTATATTATCGTTATTTAAACCCAGAAGTGGACCCTGAACTTTATGGTCAACTAATATTCGATAAAGGAGGAAAGACTATTCACTGGAAGAAAGACAGTCTCTTCAATAAATGGTGCTGGGAAAATTGGACATCCACATGCAGAAGAATGAAACTAGACCACTCTCTTGCACCATACACAAAGATAAACTCAAAATGGATGAAAGATCTAAATGTGAGACAAGATTCCATCAAAATCCTAGAGGAGAACACAGGCAACACCCTTTTTGAACTTGGCCACAGTACCTTCTTGCAACAATACATCCACGAAGGGAAAAGAAACAAAAGCAAAAATGAACTATTGGGACTTCATTAAGATAAGAAGCTTTTGCACAGCAAAGGATACAGTCAACAAAACTAAAAGACAACCTACAGAATGGGAGAAGATATTTGCACAGGACGTATCAGATAAAGGGCTAGTTTCCAAGATCTATAAAGAACTTCTTAATCTCAACACCAAAGAAACAAACAATCCAATCATGAAATGGGCAAAAGGCATGAACAGAAATCTCACAGAGGAAGACATAGACATGGCCAACACGCACATTAGAAAATGCTCCGCATCACTGGCCATCAGGGAAACACAAATCAAAAACACAATGAGATACCACCTCACACCAGTGAGAATGGGGAAAATTAACAAGGCAGGAAACCACAAATGTTGGAGAGGATGCGGAGAAAAGGGAACCCTCTTACATTGTTGGTGGGAATGTGAAATGGTGCAGCCACTCTGGAAAACAGTGTGGAGGTTTCTCAAAGAGTTAAAAATAGACCTGCCCTACGACCCAGCAATTGCACTGTTGGGGATTTACCCCAAAGATTCAGATGCAATGAAACGCCGGGACACCTGCACCCCGATGTTTCTAGCAGCAATGTCCACAATAGCCACACTGTGAAAGGAGCCTTGGTGTCCATTGAAAGATGAATGGATAAAGAAGATGTGGTTATGTATACGATGGAATATTACTCAGCCATTAGAAACGACAAATACCCACCATTTGCTTCAACATGGATGGAACTGGAGGGTATTATGCTGAGTGAAATGACACAATGGACAAGGACAAACATATGTTCTCATTCATTTGGGGAATATAAATAATAGTGAAAGGGAATAGAAGGGAAGGGAGAAGAAATGGGTAGGAAATACCCAGGTATTTCCTGGGTAGGAAAGGGAGACAGAACATAAAGACTCCTAACTCTAGGAAACGAACTAGGGGTGGTGGAAGGGAGGAGGGCGGGGGGGTGGGGGTGACTGGGTGACGGGCACTGAGGGGGACACTTGACGGGATGAGCACTGGGTGTTATTCTATATGTTGGCAAATTGAACACCAATAAAAGATAAACTTATTATTTAAAAAATTATCGTTATTTAGCCAGAAATTGTATCAGTCATTTTTCTCTCTTACCTGTAGAGCAAAGAGGATAGAAGATGTCTGGGAGAATCTGCAATCTCTCTCTCTAGGAGATCCAGTGTTATAAGGCAGACTTTGGAGTCCTTTCAGCCCTGGGGGATCCTGAAATAAATGGTAATGAAAACTTTGAGCATTGAGATAAAGAATCAAACAAAAGGAGGAGGTAAGCATTACTGTTTCTGACTTCTGAGAAGTGTGCCTTGGCCAGATAGTGAGATGGAAAGGGCTGGAAGTCATAACAGCCTTGGCTATAGATATGATTGCTTGCTAATAGAGAAGAGCCACTGCAGTGGGCCACTCTGCCTGAAGCCAAGGAAACATGTCACTCTCTCTCAATTTCTGAGAAAAGGGACTATAAAGAGCTAGAGAGAAAACTAGTAAAAATAATATTGAAAATAGGGATCCCTGGGTGGCGCAGCGGTTTAGCCCCTGCCTTTGGCCCGGGGCACGATCCTGGAGACTCGGGATCGAATCCCACGTCGGGCTCCCTGCATGGAGCCTGCTTCTCCCTCTGCCTGTGTCTCTGCCTCTCTCTCTCTCTCTCTCTCTATGACTATCATAAATAAATAAAATCTTAAAAAAATAATATTGAAAATATAATTTAAAAAATCTGTTAACCTCTACCCATCTTGGGAAGATCAGAGATGGTAGGAGCCTCCATGTACAATAGGGGTCGCACAGGTGAGAGCAGCTACAGCCACATGTCACACTGGCCCTGCCCTACCATTGCTATCTTCAGAGATCTTGATCCCTACCCTTCCAGTGCCATAAGGCAGCTTCACAATCATGTTCTGAATCCATACTCAACACTGCTTTGCCACTGAGACTCAGCCTGCCAATACACTACAGCTCCTTTTAGAAAGTTAGAGGATAGGGACGCCTGGGTGGCTCAGCAGTTGGGCGTCTGCCGTCAGCTCAGCTCGTGATCCTGGGATCCAGGATGAAGTTCCACATCAGGCTCCCTGTGAGGAGCCTGCTTCTCCCTCTGCCTATGTCTCTGCCTCTCTCTCTCTCAGCCTGTGTCTCTCATGAATAAATAAATAAATCTTAAAAAAAAAAAAGAGGATATCTTCTCAGGCAACTGACTGAGAAAATAAAATTTTATTCAATCCCTACCACACAACTTATATGGAAATAAATTTCAGATGGACTAAGGACAAAAGTATAAAATAAAGCAAAGCTATCCAGAAGAAATAGCAATAAAATACTTTTATAATTTTAGTGTGGGCAAGGTCTAGACATAGTATAAAAGGCAGAAAACATAAGAAAAGCAGCCCGGGTGGCTCAGTGGTTTAGCGCCACCTTCAGCCCAGGGCATGATCCTGGGGAACCCGGATCAAGTCCCGCATCGGGCTCCCTGCATGGAGCCTGCTTCTCCCTCTGCCTGTGTCTCTGCCTCTCTCTCCTCTCTGTGTATTCTCATGAATAAATAAAAATAAAATCTTTAAAAAGAAAAGAAAAACTAGATTTATTTATACATAGATTGATGTATATATGTGTGTACACACACACATCCACACAGAATATATAATTTAAGTAATGGAATTAAAGTATTATCCATGCTGTTGTTAACCTGAGTCTTTTTGGTGAAGGTCTTTTTAACTGATTTTCCTGGTACTCCCATCTCATCCCAAGTAAACAGTATTAACAGCCTGGTATGTACCTTTCCACACTTTTCTTTTCTTTTTAAGATTTTATTTATTTATTCATAGAGACACACAGAGAGAGAGAGAGAGACGCAGAGACACAGGCAGAGGGAGAAGCAGGCTCCATGCAGGGAGCCCAAGGGGGGACTGATCCCGGGTCTCCAGGATCAGGCCCTGGGCTGAAGGTGGGGCTAATCCGCTGAGCCACCCGGGCTGCCCTCCCCACTTTTCTTTATGTCTGTATAATCCTATACAAATACACATACAGGGAAGCTCAATCATTGTTGAGCTTGTACACTTCCCTGCATTTTGCTTTTCTTACATAACGACAGAGCTTGAAAATCCCCCAAGTCCTCCAATATAGATCTAGTGCATTCTTGTTAATGATGACTGAAAAAGGACCATTAAAAGATAAACTGAGACATATTAAACACTTTAAGACTTATTTAAGCAAACACTGAATTGGGCAGCATCCAATTTAGCAAATACAAAAGAACTCCAAGTGGCAACAGAAAGTGAAAGATTTGCATAGGCAGAATGGAGCAGGAACAAGGAAGTTGTACAAAGCAAAAAAGCCCATTAATTATGCAAGCTTACTGTCCTTTGGGAGATGGCAGGGGTCTATCAGACAAATTACCTAACCAGTGCTGGTCAGCTGATTCCTGATTGGTTCCATTTCTGGGAGCCCTAATACTGGACTTACATTACATCTTGGTTTGGGTGATATGGAGCTTAGCATAAGCAACTCCATTTTGTACCTATTCTCCTGGCTTAAACAGAATAAAGCACTTTTTATTCCCAATTGACAAGCATTTAACCCATTTCCAAACTTTACTTCTGGAAATATAAATTACATAACAGGGGGATGATACGCCTTTATCTTTTGAATTTTCCTGTAAATGCCCTTTGCCCAGTAAAGGCAAATTAGGCTCAGGTCATTGAATTTGACAGCCTAAGAGCCTCAGGTGCCCAAGAAGTAGACCTTAGGAAGGGAGCTGAAGTGGCATGAAGGACCAGGAAAGGAACACGGCCTATAAGTATATTCTTTGTCATAGCACAGCTTTGCCTCTGACCAATGTGAGGTCCTCACCTTAGGATATTGTTCACGCTGTGTCACAAAAGAGGCCATAAATCACTTAAAGCAGAGTGGAAGACAACCTGAAATTAAAGATCTGAACTAGAGAGAACAGGAATTTAAGTTTCAGGGAGAATTTTGGTCAGTTCTACAACACTGCCACCATGTGGCTGTAGAACATTGCAGCTAGCAGACCTAGAAGTGATGGGTTGGAAGCAGTTATTAAATAGAACCGGTTCTCGCATTCTATCTTAATTTGCACCTCCCACGTCAGGATACGAACATTTCCATCAACCGAAAGAATGTCCTTATACTATTTCCAATCAGTACTTCCCCACCATCATTTTTCCAACTTCCACTAGATTCCCTATTCTTACACATCATATAAGTGGAATCCTATAGTACATACCCTTTTGTTTAGTTCAAATACCATCTAAGATCCATTGTAAATTTTCCTTTTACCCACAGGTTACTCTTCATTTCCAAATCCATTGGAAATTTCTGGGTATCTCTTAGTTGTTGATTTTTAGTTTAATTCCATTGCAGTCAGAGAACAGATTGTGTAGTTTTTCAATCTTTTGAGATTTTTTGAGACATGGCTTATTTTGGTGAATGTTCCGTGTACACACGAAAAGCCTGCGTTCTGCAATAGTTGGATGTTGTGTTCTATAAATGTCAGCTAGAATTTATAATCAAATATTCAGTGCCCTTCATGGTTTTTGTCTACTTGGTTTCCTCCTCTTTCATCATATATGTCTCTCTATGTGTCTTCTCTTCTCTATGAACACCGGTCATAATGGATTAAGGATCCACTCTACATAGTATGACCTCATCTCCACTTAATGAATGGCATCTTGGTGAATGTTCCATGTGTATTTGAGAAGCATGTACATTCTTTTCTGTTGTAATCGTTAATTAGGTCAAGTTGGTTGATTGATAGTGTTGTTCAAGTCTGCCATTATCCTTGGCAATTTTCTAAGTGTTCTGTCAATTACTGATGAAGAGTTTTGAGACCAAGACTGTAACTGTGGATTTGTCAGTTTATCTTTGCTGACTATCAGTTTTTTGCCTCATGTATTTTGAAGCTCTCTTAGTAGATGCACAAATGTTTAGGGTTGTCATGTCCTCCCAGTTAATACCTTCTTTCATTATCATTGTGCTTAGAGTCTTTTAAACTTCTTGGACATATAGATTCACAGTTTTATTTAAATTTGGAACAGCTTGGCCATTATTTCTTCAACTATTTATTGTTTCATTTCTCTCCCCTCCATCAACGAATCCAGTTACCCACATATTAGGGTGACTGATGTCCCACAGCTCACCGGTCTTATTTTTATTTTTAAAATTCCTTTTTTTTTTTTCTGTTTGACATTCAACAGTTTCGTCCTCTATGGCTTTGAATTTACTAACTTTTTCTTCTGAAATGTCTAATCTATTATTAACATCATCCAGTGAATTCTTTATCTCAGAAATCTGGAAAGCTGATTTGAGTCTTTTGTATATCTCCCAAGCCTCTATTTAATCTTAATGTAACATTGAGAGAAATTAAATTTTAAAATTATTTAACAGTCAAGGCATTGGGTAAATTAATTAATTTTGATTATTGCCATTATCTCATTGATCGAGAGATTTTGTTTAGCTTACATAATAAAATTTAATACTTTTCTAGAAAATACATCTTTTTCCATTCTCTTTTTTCTCCTCCCTAACATCACCTTCTCTTGCCTTTCAGGTATCCTTATTAACAACTTGTGTGTAAATTTCTTTATTCAGATTCACACTCGCTTATCCAAACACAATCACATGCACACATACACACATACCCCACACACACATGCTCATATTTGTAAACATGTATAGACGGGGTATTTTTTTTCTGAAAAGATGGGATTATATTATATAACTTCTCCCTTATACTTGCTTAACGATGAGAGGGGCATCTGGAAGAGTCTGCCTTCGGCTGGGGTCATAATCCGGGAGTCCTAGGATGGAGCCCTGCATTGGGAGCCCTGCTCAATAGGGAGTCTGCTTCTCCATCTCCCTCTCCCCCTGCTTGTACTCTCTCTATATATAAAATAAAAAACTAAACAAAACAAAACATGTATTAGTACATGCCAATTTGATTATTTCATTAAGACGGTAGGTAGTTCCTAGGGGTGCCTGGGTGGCTCAGTCAGTTAAGCATGTGACTCTTGATTTTGGCTCAGGTCATGATCTCAGGGTCTTGAGATCAAGCCCCACGTCGGGCCCTTTGATCAGTGCAGAGTCTACTTGTCTCTCCCTCCCCCTCTGCCCTTCACACACTTGTGCTCTCTCTCCTATGTCTCTAAAATAAATAAATAAAATCTTTTTTTTAAAAAATGGTAGTTCCTAGATCACATTGATATAAACTTCTCCCTGGGGTGATATTTTGGCACAGTGGAAATTATCTCGTTGCCCAATATATTTGGAAGTAGAGGTTTCACAAGCACTGTGATATTCACCCAAATTGATTATTTAATGGGAGTTTCAAAATGGTTATATTGTAATTCTTACATGAATCGCCTGCATCCTCCATCAAGAAGAGTCATCTCTCATCAAGTGGACATAAACTGTCGTTCCTTGCCAAAGGCAGAATCAGAATTTAATTATCTTTCATAAACTACCAATTTCTGTTGTATCTTATATAATAACTGTCTGCAAAGGTCATCTGGAAATCTTTTCTGCTCTTTTTTTCTTTTTTCTTTTTTTTTTTTTTTTTGGTGGTTTTAATTTTTTATATAAATTTATTTTTTATTGGTGTTCAATTTGTCAACATATAGAATACACCCAGTGCTCATCCCATCAAGTGCCCCTCAGTGCCCATCACCCAGTCAACCCCCCCTACTCTTTTTTTCTAATAACTTTGTAACTTTGGACTTGTAAAGTTGTATTTCTTTAAAGTTTTTATAATAACTAATCTTTTTGATAATCAAATTGCCCCAAATTTTACCAGTGGCAGCTTGAGCAAGTTGACTTCTGTGTCCTTTTTTTTTTTTTTTTAAGATTTTATTTATTTATTCATGAGAGACAGAGAGAGAAAGATAGAGAGAGAGAGAGAGAGAGAGGCAGAGACACAGGCAGAGGGAGAAGCAGGCTCCATGCAGGGAGCCCGATGTAGGACTCGATCCCGAGTCTCCAGGATCACGCCCAGGACTGAAGACGGTGCTAAACCGCTGGGCCACCCGGGCTTCCCCCCTCTCTGTCTTTGATATCACCCCAATAGTCTTTGGTGCTTGCTTCTCTTTGGTACATCCAGAAATGATGAGCCCACCTTATCCTTTCCCAGCCCCGGTCCATATTCAACCATTTCTCCGAAGAGCCCTAATTCCCTAGAGTGGAGAAAAGTATGTAAATACATAAATCTGAGCTCCAGCAAGTTTCACTGCTAGAATGTCTTGCTTTTAAATTCTTTCAGTGTGCAGAATATATGTATATATTTTTTAACTTGAATTTATATTGGTAATATCCAACTCAGATTTAACATGATTTGGCATGATTTTGTGTTTATAGCTCTTCAACACTAAAAATCTTGGTTCCTAATAACTTTAAGATATTTACTGACTTGCTTTATCTTAAAAAAAAAACATAAAATACTTTCAAAATTACAATACCAGTATCACTCCTAAAAATAAAACTATTAACAGAGGGAAAAGGTTCATTTGTAGTTCCCAAATTCATTCTTTTTTAAAAATCCTTAATCTATATCTCACTAAAGATGAACAGAGTTCTGTGTTCAAAGCTCACTTGGAATAATTCTTTTTTTCTCTGAGATTATGTTATCAAATGGACATATGTTCAAGTTCATTTGTTTCCTTTTTTCCTATTTTTAAGGCTTCCTTTTTTCCTTTTATGATCTAATTTTTTTCAAACATGAAAAATACGTACTTTCAAGGTGGCAATTATGTAAAACATATATACTCATGGATTTGCTTTTATTCCAAAACCTTTCACCAGGATTCCAAACTACCACCATCTCCACTAGAGGGAACTATTTTTATTCATTTCTGGTTTGTCATTCCAGTGTTTCTCTTTCAAAAATTTTTCCTCAGCTTGCGTCTTACAATCCATGAAATGTAGAATATCTGTGCCAAGCAATATACATTTTAGTTCTGATGACTTTTGAACTTCATGGAAAAGATATATTACTATTTGGTTTTTTTTTTTAAGATTTTATTTATTTATGAGAGAGAGAAGGAGAGAGAGAGAGAGAGAGAGAAGCAGAGACAGGAGAAGCAGGCTCCACACAGGGAGCCTGATGTGGGACTTGATCCCAGGTCTCCAGGATCATGCCATGGGCCGAAGGCAGGCCCTAAACCACTGAGCCACCCAGGGATCCCTATTTGTTGTTTTCTAGGACTGTTTTGTTCAGTCAATATTCTATTATGAGATTTGTGCAAGTTGTTTTGTGTAGCTTTTATTCACTCATTTTCATTTAGGTGTACTGTTCCATTGTGTAAATACACTACAAATCATTTATCCTTCTGTCAATGGCATTTGGTTGTTTCTGGATTTTTTTTCTAATATGTATATACTCTCACAAATATTCTATATCAGACAAAGTGGACTTGAGAGCAAAGAAAGCATTTTATAATGGTAGAAGAGTCAATTCTCTAAGAAAACTTAATTCCTGATATGTGTGTACCTAACAACAGTTAGACTAAAGTTTTTAACCAAAAAAGCCACAAAATACATGTTGTAAAAGCTGATAGAGCTGCAAGGAGAAATAGATGAATCTACTATTATATTTGGAGATTTCAACATCCCTTATCAGAAGTGAACAGATGGAGAAGATAGAAAATCAGTAAGGATATAATTAATCTGAACAGCACCGTCAAACACCTGGATCTAATTAATGTCTATAGACTATGTCATCTAAAAATAAGAGTACACATACTTTACAAGCTCACATGGAATATTCACCCAGAGAAATCACATTCTAGGGGCGCCTGGGTGGCTCAGTTGGTTAAGCATCTGCCTTCAGCTCAGGTCAGGATTCTAGGGTCCTGGGATTGAGTTCTGTGTTGGGCTCCCTGCCTAGTAGTAAATTTACTTCTCTCTCCCCCTCTGCCCCTCCGTCTGCTCATACTCTCTCTTTTGTGCACCCACACTCTCTCTCTCAAATAAATAATTAAAATCTAAAAAAAAGAAAAATCACATTCTGGGCCATAAAACATACCTTAACAATCTTAAATGAATAGAAATTACACAAAGTGTGCTCTCTGACCACAGTGGAATTAAACTAGAAACTAATAACAGAAAGATAGCTGGAAAACCTCTCAAGTACTTGGAGATTAAACAATACATTTCTAAATAACACATAAATCAAAGAAATCTTAAGAGAAATTTTTAGATACTTTGAAATAAATGGAAAAGAAAATACAGCTTATTGAAACTTGTGAGATGTAGAAACAGCAGTGTTTCAAGGGAAACTTATAGCATTGAACACAAATGTTAGAAAAGAAGAATGACCTAAAATCAATAATCTAAGCTTCCACTTTAGGAAACTAGAGAATAAGGAACAAATTAGATTTGGGGCACCTGGGTGGTCCAGTTGGTGGAGGAAATGCAGCTCTTGATCTTGGGGTCATGAGTTTGAGGCTCATGTTGGGGAGTGGAGATTATATTAAATAATAATAATAATAATAATAATAATAGAATAAATAAATTTTAAGAAGAACAAATTAAATTCCAAATCAATAGAATAAAAGAAATAATAAAAATTACAGCAGAAATCAATGAAATTGAAGACAAGAAATCAGTAGAGAAAAACAATGAAACCAAATGCTGATTCTTTAAAATAAAGTCGTGAAAGTGATAAACCTCTAGCCTGCTTTACACAGACAAAAAAGAGAGAAGACACAAATTGCCAATCTCAGAAGAGGGACCATCACTGCTGATGCCATTGGAGTAAGTACACTAGACCTAGATGATTTCAGTTGTGAATTCTACCAAACATTTATTGAAGAAATTGTACCGATTCTCTACAATCTCTTACAGAAAATAGAAGCAGAACAAATACTTCCTAATATATTCTATGAGGTCAGCATTACCGTAATACCAAAACCAAAGCCATGACAAGAAAGAAAAAATACAGGGACGCGTGGGGGGCCCAGTGGTTGGGTGCCTGCCTTTGGCTCAGGGTGTGATCCCAGTTTGGGGATCAAGTCCCATATTGGGCTTCCTGTGAGGAGACTGCTTCTCCCTCTGCCTGTGTCTCTGCCTTTCTCTATCTCTCTGTGTGTGTGTGAATAAGTTAAAAAAAAAAAAAAAAGAATGCAGCCATCATAAGAGATGCCAAAATCACTTTCTGTTTTCTTAAGACATCACTAAAAGTCTTCAGAGGCCAAAAGTCATCCTTAAAGTTCAATCTGCATCCTTTTTACTGCAGCTGGATTAATTTCTTTAAATTGGAGCACCTGGGTGGCTCAATGGTTAAGCATCTGCCTTCGACCCAGGTCATGATCCTGAGGTCCTGGGATGGAGTTTTGCTTCTCCCTCTGCCTATGTCTCTGCTTCTCTCTCTGTGTCTCGCATGAATAAATAAGTAAAACCTTTAATAATAATAAAATAATAATAATAATAATTTCTCTAAATTGACTCTTCATAAAAATCAAGAACAGCAAAGAGATTTGCACTCTCACCCAAACATTTCTACTACATTTTCTCTTCAAAAAAGGAATTTACTCAGGGAGGAGTGACTTCTATTCCAAAAGGGTATGTGGCCAAAATCAAATAAGCATATGCCTACTACCTGATTCTAGAACAGGATTCCCTTCACCACCACAGTCCCCCACCTCATACCCCATAAGCATGACCTTACACATCCTTTGACTCGTTATCACTTACCCAAATAAAAAAGAAAGCCATAATTTGCAATTAGTAATGCATTTGACCTCATGCCCATTAAACAGGTGAGCAAGCTTTGAAAACTGACATGTAGGAGATAAGCTGTTCATCTGTTCTTGTGATACATGGAGCCCGTTGTTCCCTAATATCCAATTTTGCCTTATTTAAAAATATACTTAATTTTAACTGAGAGAAAAAAATACTCTATTTTAACTGAAGTAAATATATTTCCCAATCACCAATGCAGCTAGGTATGGCTATGTACCCAAGCTGTAAAGTGAACTACAAGCATAAATGTATGTGCCTTCCAGCACTGTCCTTAGAAATCAGGGTGGGATCACACTCTTCATTTCACCACTCTTTCCTATTAGCTGACATGTAGTCATGACCACCAGAGCTTCTGCAGATGTCTTGTACAAGAGATAAAAGCCAGCAGATGAAGAGGGCAAATTAACAATATAGAAGGAAACTGAGTTGGTGAAATCACGGAGCTAATCTACTGTTTTGTTTTCGGCACTTACAGTGAACCTAATCCAACGTCCTTTCACAAAACAAACATGACAGGAAGAGAACAGGCCCTTTTTGTAGCACGAGAGAAATTACTGTGTGGCTCCAGATTGCTGGAATGCTGTAAAAAGCTTGCTGAAAAGTAAGTTCAAGTGGACCCAAGGAGACACACATCACAATGCAACATGGAGACTATAAAATCAGTAGCTATGAGATGTGATCTACACACAGAAAAAATGACAAACTCCAATTAGATCTGGAACTTACTTAAGAAACTCAGAATTTCCAATTTATAATGTAAGCCACAACTTATTTTCTTTATTTTGCTAGAACCTAAAACCATGAAAATGGAAAGATTCTGAAGCTGAGTTCTGAGGGGACAAGTGACATGGTGAAGCTTAGCTCTATTAGACATGAAAGATACCAAATGAAGTGGAGAAGCTCAAAGCTAAATTTCAGGAACAATGAGGGCAGACTCTAGCATTGTAGAAAACATTTTTGCCTGAGAAAAAGATGGAAGAAGGATAGTGACAACTCAGGAGAAAATGACAAAAGTACCTAACATTTACTAAATCCTTCCTGAGACAAACAATGTTAACAGCTAATGGATTGCAAACTTGCCCATCATTTACTTCTACCCTTATCAAAAGCCTTCATTTATGCTCCCTGTGTGAAAATCTCCCCTTGGGAATATACTTTCGAATTTGTGAGTGTAGTTGATGAGACAATGGGACAAATACAAGTTGTCTGTACACATTCTCTTTACAGCCAGATTTTCTACATCCACTTAATAAAGCAAGACCTACCTAGGGCTGAACTTTTGTCTGTTTTTTTTTTTTATTAATTATCTTCAATTGGGATCATCCTAGATCATAAGAGGTAATAGATTATTATTGAATTAGTTTAAATTATCTGCCCAGTTTTTATTATCTTTTTAAAGACTAGATTGAGGCTAATTCTGAATTACAAAGTCCAAGATAACACATATTCTATAAGTATACAATCCAAAAGCACTTTACTACTATGAAAAATAATTTGTGGCTCCTCAAAAAAGGTAAACTTAGAATTGCCTTATAACTCAGCAAGCCAATTCTTGGATATATATCCAAAATAACTGAAAAGAAGTGTGTCAAACAAAAACTTGTACATGTATGCTTCATCATAAGTCCTATACTGTGAAATACATTTCGTGTGAAAGCACAGATATGTCTGTAATCTCATTTTCCTAGTATATGCTTTAATTTATCCTCTAAGCACACCCTGGTAAATTATAAAGTGGCTAAATCTTATAGTCTGTGCATAAATCTATATCCATTTCCATATCCATATTTGTGTTCATGTTTATATCTCTATTCTACCACCTTTGGAGTGATAGAATTACGAAATTTTGAAAATCATACAGAATTGTATTATTTGCATGCATAAAGCTTACAGTAGTTCAAAGCAAAAGAAACATATGAAAGGTAAAGAAGAGCATTTCATAATCATACAGTGGTCAATTGCCAAGAAAAAAATAATTCTTAACATGTATGTGCCTAAGAGCATTAAGCCATATGAAACAAAAATAATTTTCCCAAATCATTGTCAGACCCCAAACCATAGAACCAGGAAGATCAGAAAACATCAAGTAAGATAGAGACCATAAACATAAAATGAAAGTTAAAGAAAAAAAATCTTGAATCAAGACAGAGGAACGAAGGTAGAAAAACACTACTGATAGAGGAGCAAAGAATTATATCTGACTTTTGCTTAGAAACAATGCAAGCAAGAAAGTAATAGAATGAAATACTTAGTATTGGTGCGGGGGAAATTGGCATAAAAACAGACACAGAGAACCTAGAATTCTGTACCCTGTGAAATTATCCTCCAAGAATGAAAAAGAAATAATTTTATAGGTAAACAAAATTGAAGGAATTTATTGCTAGTAGACCTGTCTTGCAAGAAATGCTTAAAGAAGTTCTTCAGAGAGAAGGAAAATTACATAGGCCAGAAACAGATCTACACAAGCCAGGTAAGAGTACCAGAGAATACGTAAGTAAAGGTAAAATCAACATTTGTGTATTTCTTATTCTTAATTGTTCTAACAAATTAAGTGTTTCTTCAAAATAATATAGCAACAATGTATTTATGTATGTACTTATATATACACATAAATGTTTATGCATGTTTATGTATAAGTAAAATGCACATCAGAAATGGTAAAAGGAGTGGATAGAAGGAATTAGAAATATTTTGTTATTATATGGTATTTCACTAGCCATGAATTGTTACGGTGTTATTTGAAGTGAACTTTGCATAATTTATATAATAAACATTATATGAGTATATTGCAAACTCTAGAACAACCTCTTTAAAAGGTTTCTAAAAACTGACATGATTTGAAGGAAGAAAAAAGAAATCATATAAAATATTCAATTAAAATTACAAAATGCAGGAAAAAAGAGGGAAAGACAAATAGAAACAACAAACTAGGGAAAAAATAGTGGTAACCAAAATGTTAGATATAATGACATAATGATACAGGGATCAATTTTCACTATATCAATAACATATAACAAATCAATAAAAATAAATAATTATTTAAATGTCCATGACTTAAATATGCCAATTAAAAAATGGGGATTGTCTCCTAAAATTTGTTGGGAACCACAAAAGATCCTGAATAGCCAAAGCAAACTTGAAGAAAAAAAAAAAAAAAAGCAGAGCAGGAGGCATCACAATTCCAGACTTGAAGTTATATCACAAAGCTTCTTGTGATCAAGACAGTAGGATACTGGCACAAAAATATATAGATCCATGGAACAGAATAGAAAATCTAGAAATGGACCACAACTATATGGTCAACTAATATTCATAAAACTAGGAAAGAATATCCAATGGGAAACAGTCTCTTCAACAAGTGGTGTTGGAAAAAAAAGAAACAAACAAAAAAAACAAGTGGTGTTGGGAAAACCGGACAGCCACATGCAAAAGAATGAAACTGAACCCCTTTATTACACCATACACAAAAATAAATTAAAAATGGATAAATGACTTAAACGTGAGACAGGGAACCATCAAAATCCTAGAGGAGAACATAGGCAGTAGCCTCTTTGACATTGGCTCTAGCAATGTCTGACTAGACACATCTCCTGAGGCAAGGCAAACAAAAGCAAAAATAAACCATTGGGACTTCATCAAAAGGAAAAGCTTCTGTATGGTAAAGGAAACCATCAACAAAATTAAAAGGCAGCCTATGGGATGGAAGAAGGTATTTGCAAATGACATATCTGATAAAGGGTTAGTTTCCAAAATCTAATAAAGAACTTGTCAGACTCAACACCTCAAAAATAAATAATCTAGTTAAATGGGCAGAAGACATGAATAGACATTTTTCCAAAGACATAAGGATGTCCAACAGACACTTAAGTGCTCAGCATCACTCATTATCAGGGAAATGCAAATCTAAGGACAATGAGATATCACGACACATCAGTGAGAATGGCTAAAATTAACAACTCAAGAAACAACAGGTGTTGGCGAGGATGTAGAGAAATGGCTACCCTCTTACGTTGTTAGTGGGAATGCAAACTGTGCAGCCACTCTGGAAAACAGTATGGAGTTTCCTCAGAAAGTTAAAAATAGAACTACCCTACAACCCAGCAATTGCATGACTAGGTATTTATCCAAGGGGTACAAAAATACAGATTCAAAGGGGCACATGCGCCTTAATCTTAGATAATAGCAGTATTATCTACAATAGCCAAATTATGGAAACAGCCCAAATGTCCATTAACTGATGAATGAATAAAGAAGATGTGAGATTATATATATAGATACAGATATATTCCATTATATGTAAAATGGAATATTACTCAGGTTAAAAAAAAAGAAATCTTG
This sequence comes from Vulpes vulpes, assembly GCF_048418805.1. NCBI lineage: Eukaryota > Metazoa > Chordata > Mammalia > Carnivora > Canidae > Vulpes > Vulpes vulpes. The sequence continues at coordinate 17,259,386 of NC_132786.1, read as the reverse complement.
CCATTTGCAGTGACGTGCATGTAGCTAGAGTGTATTATGCTAAGTGAAAATATCAGTCAGAAAAATACAAACACCATATGATTTCACTCATATGTGGAATTTAAGCAACAAATAAACAATCATAGGGGGAAAAAATAGAGGCAAACCAAGAAACAGATTCTTAACTGTAGGGAACAAACTGATGGTTACTGGAGAGGAGTGGTGGTGGGTTAAACAGGTTTTGAGGATTAAGGAATACAATTGTGATGAGCACAGGATGTTGAATGGAAGTTTTGAATAACTAAAATGTACACTTGAAACTGAACATAGAAATTGTCAGAGTGGATGAAAAACAAGACCCCAGGATGCCTGGGTGGCTCAGTGGTTAGGCGTCTGCATTGGACTCAGGGCATGATCCTGGAGTTCTGGGATTGAGTCCCACATGAGGCTTCTCACAAGGGAGCCTGCTTCTCCCTCTGCCCATGTCTGTCATGAATAAAAACAAAAACAAAAACACACATACACACACACAAAAAACCCCTAAGACCTTACTAATGTGTTGTCTGCAAGAAATTTACTTTAAACATAAAAACATATATAAATTAGGGGCACTTCTATGGCTCAGTTGGTTAAGCCTACAACTTTCGATTGCAGCTCAGTTCTTGATCTCAGGGTTGCGAGTTCAAGCCCCACAATGGGTTCCACGCTGGGCATGGAGCCTACATACATGTAATATATGTACCATGCTATAACTAATCAAAGAAAACAGAAATAGCAAAATTAATTTCAGACAAATTAGACTTCATAGCAAGTGTTATCAGGAATAAAGAGAGGCATTACATCGTGATAAGGGGGCCAATTCTCCAAGCAGACATGGCAATCTTTAACACGTATGTGTCTAAGAACACAGTGTCAAAATACATGAGAAAGACTGATAGAACAGCATGGATAAATAGGTGAATCCATCATTATCATTGATTATTTTAACACTAGTCTATCAGAAATAGAGGCAGAAAATCACTAAGGACATGGCTGACCTCAACAATACCATCAGCCAAATATAATTGGTATGTATAGACTACTTTCTCCTACCGGAGCAGAATACAGATTCTTCTCAAGCTCACACAGAACATTCACCAAGATAGACCACATTCTTGATCATAAAACACACCTCAACAAATTTAAAAGAAATCATATGATATCTGCTTTGAGACTATAATGAAATTAAACTAGGAATCAATAATAGATAACTGAAAAATCCCAAAATATGTGGAGATTAAAAAACACACTTCTAATTATCAAAGAAATCTCAAGAGGAATTATATGTATATATAAAGTTACATATATAACTAAGTGAAAATGTAACACAATTTGTCAAAACCTGTGGGATACAGGAAAAGCAGGTCTTGGGATCCCTGGGTGGCGCAGCGGTTTGGCGCCTGTCTTTGGCCCAGGGCGCGATCCTGGAGACCCGGGATCGAATCCCACGTCGGGCTCCCAGTGCATGGAGCCTGCTTCTCCCTCTGCCTGTGTCTCTGCCTCTCTCTCTCTCTCTCTGTGACTGTCATAAATAAATAAAAATTAAAAAAAAAGCAGGTCTTATTTGAAAATTTTATGGCGCTAAATGCATATATTAAACAATAAGGAAGATCTAAAAATCAATAATACAAGTGTACATCTTAGTAAACTAGACAAAGAAAAGCAAATTAAATATGAAGTAAGCATTGGAAAAGGAAGGAGATAGATATAGATCTTTTGATATGTAGATGATAGATCTCTAGATATATCACATATCAAGATCTAGATAGATGATAGATAAATAAATAGATAACTGGATAGATAACAGGTAGATGGTACATACATACATGATAGAGTTCTAGAAAGATATAGAACTATCTCTAGATACAGATGTAAATATATCATATAAATATGTCACATATATACAGTGATAAATAAATGATAGATAGATGATACATGCATACACCTATGATAGAGATGAAGGGCCCTTGGGGGCCCATCTGTCATGAGCATGCTATGAAGGCATGTAGTGTCTTTCTACAACGTCAGCTTTATTCAAGCATAAAGCAAAGTTAAGTCACAATTATAAAGCAGGTTCAGGATTCCAACCTCAATGACAATTCACCATGTGATTAAACTTGGCTTCTTACACAGAAAAGCAGGACAGAAGACAAGCCACACAACAAACAAGATAACAGAAGGGTGCAGGAAGTTAATGAACCAAACACAAAGTCAGTCTGTGGGCACCCGGTTGAGATAAGGCCTTAGTCTGGTCTGGGCCAGCTCTTGGCATTTACTGCTTCCAACGTTCATGCAACAAAGGATCTCAGTTCTGTTTGGAGATCAACTGGTCAGAGCCTTCAGTGGCAGTTGCCTTTTTGAAGTGGTCAGACATAGAGGGGTCAGGTCTAAAGACTCTGATACTTTGCGGCCAAAATCGTTCCCTTTTTAAAGGTATTTAATGAGTTTTGGGTCTCTGCAGACCTCCTCTGGTTCTGCTTGTTATCAGTTCTGGGGTGTCAGCTGATGCTGGTCCTGGTGATATCTCCTAAGTGCAGTACCTTAACTGCTTGCATCATTGCTTGACACAGGCCCTTGCTTGACAAAGGCTCCTGCTTGACATGAGAGAGTCCATTTTGCTCTCTACACTCAGATTTGTTGGGGAACTGGGAATAGAAGTTAGGATGACAGAGTTAAGAGAAGACACAATAAATGGGACAAGTGGAGCCAATCACAATACTCTTGAACCATAGTCCATGTAATGCTGAGATACCATGTTGGAGTGAGGGAGCTCCCTGTCCCTTGATATGAGGGTAAACCCATCAGGCTCCTACTAGAGTTGGAGGCTGGACTGGCACTGACCCTCCTGTGCCCCCATTACCCTAATTGTGATCTGTCATTCTCAATAAATCATTTAATTCCACTCTTACTAGGTAGGTTCGCCCAAAATGTTTGTATTCATTCTCTTCATTTTAATACATATAGAATTTCCACTCACAGAATGCTAATCTAGAAAGAGGCTTTTTTCAGTACAGTAGCTATTAGCCCTATGTAACTAGTGCTTCTGAGGACCTGGTATTTTATTTTCTTTTAATTACTTTAAACTTAAAAAGTAATAATTTCCTCAGTAATTGAGAAAAATCTTAGTCTGTTCGAAGCATCTTAGGTATGTGAATCTCCTTTTGGAGTTCATCCTAGGTGTTGAAATTAAAGGGGCTAGTCATGTCAGTCTCTTAGATACTTATGTTTCTGCTTTCTATAATTTAGGTAGCAGAGGGATTCTTTGCTTTAAAATAGCAATCATTAAATGGATAAAGAAGATGTGGTCTATGTATACAATGGAATATTCCTCAGCCATTAGAAACGACAAATACCCACCATTTGCTTCAACGTGGATGGAACTGGAGGGTATTATGCTGAGTGAAGTAAGTCAATCAGAGAAGGACAAACATTGTATGTTCTCATTCATTTGGGGAATATAAATAAGAGTGAAAGGGAATAGAAGGGAAGGGAGAAGAAATGTGTGGGAAATATCAGAAAGGGAGACAGAACATAAAGACTCCTAACTCTGGGAAACAAACTAGGGATGGTGGAAGGGGAGGGGGGAGGGGGGTGGGGGAGAATGGGTGACGGGCACTGAAGAGGTCACTTGACGGGATGAGCACTGGGTGTTATTCTGTATGTTGGTAAATTGACCACCAATAAAAATAAATTTATTAAAAAAATAATAAAAAATAAAATAGCAATCACTGGGTATGGATATGGCGCCCACCCAGAGGAAGTAAAATGAAATTACGGAGAACATAGAGCTACCGCCATATGTTAGGATGTTTCTAAAGACACTTTGAAAGAGAGGGAAGCCAATCAGAATGATAGCTTTTAAATGGTTATTGTTAATTCTTAAAAGATGACTCAAACCAAGAATAAAAGGACATTAGATTTATGTTTCATCATGGAGGGTACACATAACTGTAACACAGGTACATGCAGCTCCTCACAAAGTCATTTGAAGATTAATAAGAACTAAGGACCAAGAACAAGTTCTTACCGCATCTGCATGAAATGTCTATAAAGACATGCTAGACCCACAATTGGTAATATGGACTGGAAATTTTTTTTACTTAGAGAAGGTTTGGAAACTATTAACAATATTTGATTGAGATAGGTTGTGAGAGGATTTAGGCACCTGGAGGCTCTGTGGTTGGAGGATACCATTCCAGCCCATTGTCTCTGCCAGAGACAGTTGTGTTGGATGACACACACAAGTATGGCCTGGCTTACGTCTTACTCTAGTCCAGCCTGGGTGGGTCAAACCTGGTGTATAAGAAAGGAGGAGGAGGAAGGCAGTCTTTTTTATTTTATTTTAATTTTTTTGTAGGTCTTAAAGACATCGCTATTGAAATGAAGAAATGCATACAAGCACACCTATGCAAAGAGATGATAACTTATATGGGTTTTCCAATTGCTAATGGGAGTAAAAATTGCAGATCAGCCATCAGAAATGGGGCCAGAGTCAGACCCCCATCCCCCGTCTTCTTTGTTCTCTTCCTGGAGAAGATGCTTCATTGAGCTTCTGCAAGAGCCCAGCCATCTCCATTTATGGATTAAATGTGGTGCTGTGTGGGTTTTTTGTTTTGTTTTGGTTTGGTTTGGTTTGGTTTGGTTTGGTTTGTGTTTCCTTCATGTCTATTAGTTTCTAATGAGTATATAAAGTTGTCTATTTATTTACTCATTCAGCAAGATGTGTCTATTGCGTGCCCAGTCTCACACAAAGTGAGTGAGGATGAGACTCAATCAGTATTGGCTCCCTGTCTTTGAGAAGATCCAGGGCCTTTAGAGAATGAAGACATGTATAGGTGACATGCTTCAAAAGCAATACAAGAAGTGAGAATAAGAGTGATACTTGTGCCCAAATCGCCCAAAGTGATTGCTCTAGATGCAAAGTAGAAGTGGAAGAGTATGGATTCTACGAGGGAAATCTTAAGATTCTAGATGAATTTTGAGGAGATCTGTATCTGTAGTATTTGGCAGCGTGGATAACGGTGCATTGGAGCCTGGGGTGGGGGAAGTGGGCCTATGCTAACGTGCATCAGCTGAGGTGTTAGGGGGAGTGAGGGAGAGGAAGGTATCAATAAATACGTGGTTCTGGCTAGAAGTCTCTTTCTGTGAGTGACAGAAGGTGCCACTGCTCCCCCATGCTGGAACACTATTCATCTCAGTCCACTGAAGACATGGTCCAAAGGATGACTTCTCTCAGTGGTTCTCACCCATGACTGCTCATTACAATCACCTACTGGCTTTATTTTTTTAATTAAAGTTTTTGTTTTTATTCCACTTAGTTAACATACAATGTTACGTCAGTTTCAGGTGTACAATATGATTCAACACTTCTGTACACCCCCTATGCTCATCATAAGTGGACTCCTTAATCCCCACATCTGTTTCACCCATCCCCCCGCCCCCCTCCCTTCTGGTAACCATCAGTTGTTCTGTATAGTTAAGAGTCTGTTTCTTGCTTTCTCTCTCTCTTTTCCATTTGCTTGTTTTGTTTCTTAAATTCTACAGATGAATGAAATCATATGACATTTCTTTCTCTGATTTATTTCACTTACCTTTATACTCTTTACCTCCATCCATGTCATTACAAATGGCAAGATTTCATTCTTTTTTATGGCTGAGTAATACTTCACTGGTAATATACCACCTCTTCTTCACCCATTCATCAATTGATGAACACTTGGACAGCTTCCATATCTTAGCTATTGTAAATAAAGCTGCTATAAATATAGGGGTGCATGTATCACTTTGAATTAGTATTCTTGTGATCTTTTGGGTAAATACCCAGTAGTGTGATTACTAAATAATAGGTTAGTTCTATTTTTAACTTTTTTGGGAAACTCGATACTGTTTTCCAGAGTGGCTGTACCAGTTTGCATTCCCACCAACAGTGTAAGAGGTTTCCCCTTTCTCCACATCCTTGCCAACACCTGTTATTTTCTTGTGCTGTTAATTTTAGTCATTCTGACAGGTGTGATGTGATATTTCATTGTAGTTTTGCTTTGCATTTTCCTTTTTTTGAAATTTTTTTTCTTTTTATTTTTTTTTGCTTTGCATTTTCCTGATGGTAAGTGATGCTGAGCATCTTTTCCTGTGTCAGTTGATCATCTAGATTTCTTCTTTGGAGAGATGTCTATTCCATATCTCCTGCCCATTTTTTAATTGGATTTTATGTTCTATTTTTTGTTTTATGTTTATGTTGCATGTTATAAGTTCTTTATATATTTTGGATACCAGCCCTTTATCAGATATGTGATGTTCTCCCATTCCAAGGGCTGCCTTTTAGTTTTCTTGGTTATTTCCTTTGCTGTGCAGAAGCCTTTTATTTTTATGTAGTCCCAATAGTTCATTTTTGGGACTAGCCTAAAGAGACATATCTAGAAAGAAGCTGCTGTGACTGATCAAGAAGTTACTGCCTGTGTTCTCCTCTAGGATTTTAATGATTTCAGGTCTTTACTTCATTATGAATTTATTTTGTATATGGTGTAAGAAAATGGTCCAGTTTCATTCTTTTGCATGTAGCTGTCCAGTTTTTCCAACACCATTTGTTGAAGAGACTGTTTTTTCCCCATTGGATACTCTTGCTTTGTCAAAGACTAATTGATATGATCATTGTGGGTTCATTTCTGAGTTTTCTATTATATTCATTGATCTATGTTTCTGGTTTTATACCAGTACTGTACTGTTTTGATGGCTACAGCATTGAAATATAACTTGAATTCCAGAATTGTGATCTTCCAGCTTTGCTTTTCTTTTTGAAGATTGCTTTGGCTATTCAGGATCTGTTGTGATTCCATACAAATTTTAGAGTTATTTGTCCCAGCTCTGTGAAAAATGCTATTTTGATAGGCACTGTCTCAAATATGTAGATTGCTTTGGATAGTATGGACATTTTAACAATATTTGTTCTTCCATTCCATGAGCATGGAATGTTTTTCCGTTACTTTGTATCATCTTAAATGTCTTTGATCAGGTTTTGTAGTTTTCAAAATACAGGTTTATCGCTTCTATTTATTCTTAGGTATCTTATTATTTTTTTAAGTTTTTTATTTATTTGAGAGAGCAAGAGCAAGCACAAGTGGGGGTTCAGAGGCAGAGGGAGAAGCAGACTTCTCAGTGAGCAGGGAGCCCGACTGGGGGCTCCATTGCAGGACCCTGAGATCATGACCCAAGCCGAAGGCAGATGCTAAATCAACTGAGCCACTCAGGTGCCCTTTTTCATTTGTTTTTATGTACACTTTTATTTCTTTGATTTCCTGGTTGACCCATTAGTTGTTTAATAGCATATTGTTTAACCTCCATGTTGTCTTTCCAGGTTTTTTCTTATGTATGACTTTTAGTTTCATAGAGTTGGTCAAAAAGTATGCATGGTATGATTTCGATCTTGAATTTGTTGAGGTTTGTTCTGCATGCTAATGTGTGATCTATCTGCAGGATGTTCTATAAGCACTTGAAGAGAATGTGTATTTTGTGGTTTTAGGATGGAATGTTCTGTTAAGTTCATCCATCTGGCCCAGTATGTCATTCAAAGCCATTGTTTCCTTGTTGATTTTCTACTTAGATGATTTGTCCATCGGTGTAGGTGAGGTGTTAAAGTACCCTACTATTATTGTATCATTATCCATGAGTTTCTTTATGTTTTTTATTAATTGATTTATATATTTGGGTGATCACAAGTTGGGAGCAAAATTATTTACAATTGTTAGATCGTCTTGATGGATAGACTCCTTAGTTGTGATATAGTCCTCCTCTTCATTCTTGTTACAGTCTTTGGTTTAAAATCTAGTTTGTGGGGCAGCCCAGGTGGCTCCGGGGTTTAGCGCCACCTTCAGCCCAGGGCGTGATCCTGGAGACCCGGAATCGAGTCCCACCTCGGGCTCCCTGCTTGGAGCCTGCTTCTCCCTCTGCCTGTGTCTCTGCCAATCCCGCCCCCCCCACCCCCCGTGTCTCATGAATAAATAAATAAAATCTTTAAAAAATAAAATACATAAAACAAAATCTAGTGTGTGTGATATAAGTATGGTTACTCCAGCTTTCTTTTGACAACCATTAACATGGTAGATGGTTCTCCTTCCCTCCACCTTCAATCTACAGGTATCTTTAGGTCTAAAATGAGTCTCTTGTAGGTAGCATATGAATAGGTCTTTTTTAAAAATACATTTTGATATTTTATGTCTTGATTGAAGCCTTTAGTCCATTTATATTCTAAGTGATTATTGATAGATAGGAATTTGGTGACATTGTATTACCTGTAAATCTGGTGTTTCTGGTGATGTTCTCTGCCCCCTTTCTAGTCTTCTAGTCTTTGTTGCTTTTGGCCTTTCTTTCTCACTGAAAGAGTCCCCCTCTAATATCTCTTGTGGGGCTGATTTAGTGGTCATGAACTCCCTTAGTTTTTGTTTGGGAAACTCTTTATCTCTCCTTCTATTCTAAATGACAGCTTTCCAGGGCAAAGTGGCCTGGCTGTGTGTTCTTCCCATTCAGCACATTGAATATATCCTGCCACTTGTTTCTGTCCTCCCAAGTTTCTGTGGACAGATGTGCTGCAAACCCACTTGTCTTCTCTTGTCAGTTAAGGACTTTTTTCCCCTTGCTCCTTTCAGGATTCTTTCCTTGTCTGTGTATTTTGTGAATTTGACTATGATATGTCTTGGCGATATGTGGCTTTTGTCAAATTTAATGGGAGTTTCTCTGTGCTTCTAGGTATTGATGCCTGTATCCTCCCCTAGACTAGCTAAGTTTACAGCTATAATTTGCTTCCAGCTATAAGTGGCTCAGATAGGCCTTCTGCCCTTTATCTCTCTTTTAATCTCTTGGAGTCCTATGATACTCCATTTTAATAAGTTACTGAGTTTCCTAAGTCAACTTTCAAGACCCATTACCTTTGTTTCTCTCTTCTTTGCAGCTTCATTATTTTCCATAATTTTATCTTCTATACACTGATTCATTCCTCTGCTTTGTCCATCTAGGTCTGCATTTCACTTACAGCATTTTTAATTTTGGTCTGAGCAGATTTTAGTCCTTTTATCTGTGCAGGAAGTGATTCTCTAGTGTCTTCTATGCTTTTTTTCCCCAAGCCCAGGTAGTACCATTACAATTGTTGTTTTAAATTCTAATTCAGACATCTTATTAATTAAATCTTTGGCTGTCATTTCTTCCTGCTCTTTGTCTTTCTTTTGGGTGAGTTATTCTGTGTTGCCATTTTGGATGGAGGGGAAAAAAACAAAATAAAATAAAAATTTAAAAATCAAAAAAATTTTAAGATAAAATATAATGAAATACATGAAGGAAGCTAGATCCTAGGTGTGTTTTGGTCTTCTTGTTACAAAAAGCTTGATAGAATAAAATGTAGGAAGAAAGAAAAGGAAAAGAAAAAATTTTTGAAAAATGAATTGTTCTTTCTGTATCCAAGAAAAAAGAAAGAAAAAGAGAGAAAACCAAAAAACAAAAAGAAACAAAAATTTAAAAACCTAATGGATGCTGGATTCTGTTTCCCATAGAGCTGAAGCTTTGCAGCATTCTGTGATCAGTAGGCCTGTGCTGGTGTTCTAGGGTTTGGGGGAAAGGCCTGCCCCTGATTCTCAGGTGGAGTTGCCCTGGTGGGGATGTGCCTGCAAGGTGCAGGGGGCGGAGCTCGGTGCACCTGCTCTGTTCTCCACTTGGTGGCAGTGTTTAGCTCACTGAGGTGGATAGGGCTGAAGGGCACTAGGAGAGCATGGCCTTGCCCCATCCTCTCTGCTTAGGAGCAGGAAATGCAAGCTACCCTTCTTCAGTAAGCCTTCACAATGTGCAGACAATGACCCCTCCTGTTCCTATGACTTCCGTCAGATTCCTGCCTTCACCCTGTGTCTGCACTGTTTGCCCGCCAAATGGCACAGCTCTCCTGTTTTGTTTAATCATTTAAATTCAGTTGGCCAACATAATCATTCCAGATGTAGAGCTCTGTAATTCATCAGTTGTGTATAACACCCAATGCTCAGCACATCTCTTGCCCTTCTTAATGCCCATCACATAGTTACTCCATCCCCCTCGGCGACCCTCAGTTTGTTTCCTTCAGTTAAGAGTGTCGTGGATTTATCTCAGGCACAGCTGTGTTTGAAAACCCCACACTTCAGGTATCCCCACTGGTTGGACTGGCACTGATCCTCTGGGGAAGGGTCTCCCTGTGCGGTGACCAGTTCCAGTTTGTCCCTGAAGACAGTGATGGGACTGTGCAGCAGTTCTCGGTTTATGCTAAGTCACAACACACAGCCTGCACCAGGGATTGCTGCCTTCAGCTGGCATCTTTGTTCCTATACCAGTGAGCTGGGCAGCTCAATGAGCCTACAGGATCCTTTGCCCATGGAGAGGCCATATTACCACTGGCATATGCACTCCAACTGGGGAACCACTTCTTCCCTGTGGCTGTGGGGAGCCTCAGAATGCCCAGTGCTGGGGCTCTGCCCTGGTCTTCCCCTGGAGCACCACTCAATTCCCCAGGTGGAAACCTAGCAATGTCTTGGACTTCTGAAGCTTCAGACTCTGCACTCAGCTGTATATAGAAAACTGGTGGTATTGTAAACCTCACCCTTTTTTTTTTTCAGTGATTTTTCTCTCTCTCCTTCTCTCTGGCTACTCCCTCCCCTGAGCAGCACCCATGATTCTTTTCTCCCAAGAATCAGCTCTAGAGTTCTTACCTTCCACACATCGTTTTTCTAGTTTGTAGACATGCAGCTATGTTCTCTAAGACTTCCAACCGATGTGTTGGGTGTTCAGAATGATTTGATAGTTAACTAGCTGTGTTTGAGGGAGGAGGAAAGCTGAGGGTCACCCTACTACTCCACCATCTTATGTCTCTCCAAGTTTCATGACTTATTTATATATTTTGTGTATTAACACTTTATCAGATATGTGAGGCAAATATCTTCTCCCATTCTGTAGTTTAGGTTTTTAAAAATATTTTATACATTTATTCATTTGAGAGAGAGCGTGCAAGACAACAAGAGAGAGCACAGAGGGAGAGGGAGAAGCAGACTCCCTGCTGAGCAGAGAACCTGATGTGGGACTCAATCCCAGGACTCCAGGATCATGACCTGAGCGAAAGGCAGACACTTAACAGCTGAGCCACCCAGGCACCCCTGTAGTGGTTTTGTGTTTTTTTTTTTAAATCTTTTTTTTCTATAAATTTATTTTTTATTGGTGTTCAATTTACCAACATACAGAATAACACCCAGTGCTCATCCCGTCAAGTGCCCCCCTCAGTGCCCGTCACCCAGTCACCCCCACCCCCCACCCTCCTCCCCTTCCACCACCCCTAGTTCGTTTCCCAGAGTCAGGAGTCTCTCATGTTCTGTTTCCCTTCCTGATATTTCCCACTCATTATTTCTCCTTTCCCCTTTATTCCCTTTCACTATTTTTTATATTCCCCAAATGAATGAGACCATATAATATTTGTCCTTCTCCGATTGACTTATTTCACTCAGCATAGTACCCTCCAGTTCCATCCACGTCGAAGCAAATGGTGGGTATTTGTCATTTCTAATGGCAATATTACAATGGTAATATTCCATTGTATACAGAGACCACATCTTTTTTATCCATTCATCTTTCAATGGACACCGAGGTTCCTTCCACAGTTTGGCTATTGCGGACATTGCTGCTAGAAACATCGGGGTGCAGGTGTCCCGGCGTTTCACTGCATCTGTATCTTTGGGGTAAATTCCCAGCAATGCAATTGCTGGGTCATAGGGCAGATCTATTTTTAACTCTTTGAGGAACCTCCACACAGTTTTCCAGAGTGGCTGCACCAGTTCACATTCCCCCCGACAGTGCAGGAGGGTCCCCCTTTATCCACATCCTCTCCAACATTTGTGGTTTCCTGCTTTGTTAATTTTCCCCATTCTCACTGGTGTGAGGTGGTGTCTCATTGTGGTTTTGATTTGTATTTCCCTGATGGCAAGTGAGCGGAGCATTTCCTCATGTGCTTGTTTTTTAGTTTTGTTGATTGATTCCTACACTACACAGAAGGTTTTTATTTTGAATTAAATTCCAGCCGTTAATTTTTGCTTTTATTTCCCTTGCATCAGGAGACTTATCTATAAAGAACTTGCTGTGGCCAAGGTCAAACAGGTTACTACCTGTGTTCTCCTCTAGGATTTTAATGGTTTCCTGTCTCAGATTTAGGTCTTTCATCCATTTTGTGTTTATTTTTGTGTATGGTATAAGAAAGTGGTCCAGTTTCATTCATTTGCATAGTTTTCCCAACACCATTTGTTGAAAACACTGTCTTTTTCCCATTGGATATTGTTTCCTGCTTTGTCAAAGATTAATTGAACATTTAGTTGTGCATTTGTTTGTGGGTTTTCTACTCTGTTCCACTGACTTATGTGTCCATTTTTGTGCCACAACCATTCTGTTTTGACCACTGCACTTTGTAATATGCCTTGAAGTCTAGAATTGTGATGCTTCCAGCTTTACTTTCTTTTCCAAGATTGTTTTAGCTATTGAGGCTCTTTCCTGGTTCCACACACATTTTAGGATTGTTTATTCTAGCTCTGTGAAAAACGCTGGTGATATTTTGATAGGGATTGTCTTAAATGTGTAGATTGCTTTGGGTAGTGCAGGCATTTAAAAAATATCTGTTCTTCCTATCCCTAAGCATAGAATGTCTTTCCATTTGTTTGTGTCCTCTTCAGTTTCTTTCAACATTGCTTATAGTTTTCAGAGTACAGTTCTTTTAACTCTTTCATTAGGTTTCTTCTTAGATATCATATTGGGTTTTTTTGGTGTAATTGTAAATGGGATTGAGCATTTAATTTCTCTTTTTGCTGCAACATTATTGGTGCATTCAAATGCACAGATTTCTCAATGTTAATTTTCTATCCTTTGATCTACTAAATTTGTTTATCAGTTCTAGTAATTTTCTGGTGGAGTCTTTTCACTTTTCTATATATGGTATCAAAGACATCTGCAAATACTGAAAATTTGACATCTTCCTTGCTGGTTTGGATGTCTTTTATTTCTTTTTGTTGTCTGATTGCTCTGGTGAGGACTTCTACTACTATGTTAATTAACAGTACTGAGAGTGGTGGACATCCTTGTCTTGTTCCTGACCATAGAGGAAAATCTTTCAGTTTTTCTCCATTGAGGATGATATTAGCTGTGGGTTTTTCATATATGGGTTTTATTGTTAGTTATGTTCCCTCAAAATCTACTTTGCTGTGGGTTTCTACCATGAATGGATGTTGTGCTTTGTTAAATGCTTTTTCTGCATCTACTGAAATGATCATATGATTCTTTTTTTTTCTTTTTTGGCAAATTTTTATTTAAATTTTAGTTAGTTAACATACAGTGCAGTATTGTTTCAGGAATAGAATTCAGTGATTCATCACTTACATATAATAGTCTGTGCTCAACACAATGAGGACCCTCCTTATTACCCATCACCCATCCAGCCCATACCCTTTGTACCTTCCTCCATCAACCCTCAGTTTGTTCTCTATCTTTAGGAATCTCTTATAGTTTGTTTCTCTCTCTCTCTCTCTCTCTTTGTTTTTAAAGATTTATTTATTTATTTTAGAGAGAGAGGGCACAAGCAACAGGGGTAGAGGGAGAGAGAGAATCTCAAGTAGACTCAGTACGAGGCTCGAGAGCAGGACCTGAGCTGAAACCAAGAGTTGGATGGTTAATTAACTATACCACCCAGGTGCTCCTCTCTCTCACTCTTTTTTCCCTCTTCCACATGTTCATCTGTATTATTTCTTAAATTCCACTAATGAATGATGTTACATGGTATTTGTCTTTCTCTGACTGACTTATTTCACTTAGCATAATACACTGTAGCTCCATCCACATCACTGCAAATGGAAAGATATCATTCTTTTTGATGGCTGAGTAATACTCCACCGTGTATATATACAATATCTTCCTTATCCATACATCAATCAACGGACAATTGGATGATGGCTATTGTTGATAATACTACTATGAACATCAGGGTGAATGTACCACTCCATTTTTTTAAATAAATTAATTTTTTATTGGTGTTCAATTTACGAACATACAGAATAACACCCAGTGCTCATCCCGTCAAGTGCCCCCCTCAGTGCCCTTCACCCATTCACCCCCAGCCCCCGCCCTCCTCCCCTTCCACCATCCCTAGTTCGTTTCCTAGAGTTAGGAGTCTTTATGTTCTGTCTCCCTTTCTGATATTTCCCACACATTTCTTCTCCCTTCCCTTAATTCCCTTTCACTGTTATTTATATTCCCCAAATGAATGACAACACACACTGTCCTTCTCCGATTGACTTACTTCACTCAGCATAATACCCTCCAGTTCCATCCACGTTGAAGCAAATGGTGGGTATTTGTCGTTTCTAATGGCTGAGGAATATTCCATTGTATACATAAACCACATCTTCTTTATCCATTCATCTTTCGATGGACACCGAGGCTCCTTCCACAGTTTGGCTATTGTGGACATTGCTGCTAGAAACATCGGGGTGCAGGTGTCCCGGCGTTTCATTGCCTCTGAATATTTGGAGTAAATCCCCAACAGTGCAATTGCTGGGTCGTAGGGCAGGTCTATTTTTAACTCTTTGAGGAACCTCCACACAGTTTTCCAGAGTGGCTGCACCAGTTCACATTCCCACCAACAGTGTAAGAGGGTTCCCTTTTCTCCACATCCTCTCCAACATTTGTGGTTTCCTGCCTTGTTAATTTTTCCCATTCTCACTGGTGTGAAGTGGTATCTCATTGTGGTTTTGATTTGTATTTCCCTGATGGCAAGTGATGCAGAGCATTTTCTCATGTGCACGTTTGCCATGTCCATGTCTTCCTCTGAAGATTTCTCTTCATGTCTTTTGGCCATTTCATGATTGGTTTGTTTGTTTCTTTGGTGTTGAGATTAAGAAGTTCTTTATAGATCTTGGAATCTAGCCCTTCATCTGATACATCATTTGCAAATATCTTCTCCCATTCTGTAGGTTGTCTTTTAGTTTTGTTGACTGTATCCTTTGCTCTGCAAAAGCTTCTTATCTTGATGAAGTCCCAATAGTTCATTTTTGCTTTTGTTTCTTTTGCCTTCGTGGATGTATGTTGCAAGAAGTTACTGTGGCCGAGTTCAGAAAGGGTGTTGCCTGTGTTCTCCTCTAGGATTTTGATGGACTCTTGTCTCACATTTAGATCTTTCATCCATCTTGAGTTTATCTTTGTGTATGGTGCAAGAGAGTGGTCTAGTTTCATTCTTCTGCATGTGGTTGTCCAATTTTCCCAGCACCATTTATTGAAGACTGTCTTTCTTCCAATGGATAGTCTTTCCTCCTTTATCGAATATTAGTTGACCATAAACTGCAGGGTGCACTTCTGGGTTCTCTATTCTGTTCCATTGATCTATGTGTCTGTTTTTGTGCCAGTACCACACTGTCTTGATGACCACAGCTTTGTAGAACAACCTGAAATCTGGCATTGTGATGCCCCCAGATGTGGTTTTCTTTTTTAAAATTCCCCTGGGTATTCGGGGGCTTTTCTGATTCCACACAAATCTTAAAATAATTTGTTCTAACTCTCTGAAGAAAGTCCATGGTATTTTGATAGGGATTGCATTAAACGTGTAAGTTACCCTGGGTAACATTGACATTTTCACAATATTAATTCTGCCAATCCATGAGCATGGAATATTTTTCCATCTCTTTCGTCTTCCTCAATTTCTTTCAGAAGTGTTCTATAGTTTTTAGGGTATAGATCCTATACCTCTTTGGTAAAGTTTATTCCTAGGTATCTTATGCTTTTCAGTGCAATTGTAAATGGGATTGACTCCTTAATTTCTCTTTCTTCAGTCTCATTGTTAGTGTATAGAAATGCCATTGATTTCTGGGCATTGATTTTGTATCCTGCCACGCTACCAAATTGCTGTATGAGTTCTAGCAATCTTGGGGTGGAGGCTTTTGTGTTTTCTATGTAGAGTATCATGTCATCAGCGAAGAGGGAGAGTTTGACTTCTTCTTTGCCAATTTGAATGTCTTTCATGTCTTTTTGTTGTCTGATTGCTGAGGTGAGGACTTCCAATACTATGTTGAATAGCAGTGGTGAGAGTGGACATCCCTGTCTTGTTCCTGATCTTAGGGGAAAGGCTCCCAGTGCTTCCCCATTGAGAATGATATTTGCTGTGGGCTTTTCATAGGTGGCCTTTTAGATGTCAAGGAATGTTCCCTCTATCCCTATACTCTGAAGAGTTTTGATCAGGAATGGATGCTGTATTTTGTCAAATGCTTTCTCTGCATCTAATGAGAGGATCATATGGTTCTTGGTTTTTTCTCTTACTGATATGATGAATCACATTGATTGTTTTACGAGTGTTAAACCAGCCTTGTGTCCCGGGGATAAATCCTACTTGGTCATGGTGAATAATTTTCTTAATGTGTTGTTGGATCCTATTGGCTAGTATCTTGTTGAGAATTTTTGCATCCATGTTCATCAGGGATATTGGTCTGTAATTCTCCTTTTTGGTGGGGTCTTTGTCTGGTTTTGGAATTAAGGTGATGCTGGCCTCATAGAATGAATTTGGAAGTATTCCATCTCTTTCTATCCTTCCAAACAGCTTTAGTAGAATAGGTATGATTTCTTCTTTAAACGTTTGGTAGAATTCCCCTGGGAAGCCATCTGGCCCTGGACTTTTGTGTCTTGGGAGGTTTTTGATGACTGCTTCAATTTCCTCCCTGGTTATTGGCCTGTTCAGGTTTTCTATTGCTTCCTGTTCCAGTTTTGGTAGTTTGTGGCTTTCCAGGAATGCGTCCATTTCTTCCAGATTGCCTAATTTATTGGCGTACAGCTGTTCATAATATGTTTTTAAAATCGGTTGTATTTCCTTGGTGTTGGTAGTGATCTCTCCTTTCTCATTCATGATTTTATTAATTTGAGTCTTCTCTCTCTTCTTTTTTTTTTTTTTTCTCTCTTCTTTTTAATAAGGTTGGCTAATGGTTTATCTTTCTTACTAATTGTTTCAAAGAACCAACTCCTGGTTCTGTTGATCTGTTCCACAGTTCTTCTGGCCTCGATTTTGTTGTGTTCTGCTCGAATTTTAATTAACTCTCTTCTGCTGGGTGTAGGATCTATCTGCTGTTTTTTCTCTAGCTCCTTTATGTGTAAGGTGAGCTTTTGTATTTGAGTTCTTTCCAGTTTTTGAATGGATTCTTGTATTGCGATGTATTTCCCCCTTAGGACTGCTTTTGCTTCATCCCAAAGATTTTGAATGGTTGTATCTTCATTCTCATTAGTTTCCACGAATCTTTTTAATTTTTCCTTAATTTCCTGGTTGACCCTTTCATCTTTTAGCAGGATGGTCCTTAACCTGCACGTGTTTGAGGTCCTTCCAAACTTCTTGTTGTGATTTAGTTCTAATTTCAAGGCATTATGCTCTGAGAATATGCAGGGGATTATCCCAATATTTTGGTATCAGTTCAGACACGATTTGTGACCCAGTATGTGGTCTATTCTGGAGAACGTTCCATGTGCACTTGAGAAGAATGTGTATTCAGTTGCGTTTGGATGTAAAGTTCTGTAGATATCTGTGAAATCCATCTGGTCCAGTGTATCATTTAAAGCTCTCGTTTCTTTGGAGATGTTGTGCTTAGAAGACCTATCGAGGGTAGAAAGAGCTAGATTGAAGTCACCAAGTATAAGTGTATTATTATCTAAGTATTTCTTCACTTTTGTTATTAATTGGTTTAAATATTTGGCAGCTCCCACATTCGGGGCATATATATTGAGGATTGTTAAGTCCTCTTGTTGGATAGATCCTTTAAGTTTGAGATAGTATCCCTCTTCATCTCTCACTACAGTGGGGACACTCGCCCTGGCCTCAGCCCGGCTCCTCGTGGGGCCCCTCCCTCTTGGAGGCCTTTTGTTTCTTTATTTCTTTTTCCCCGTCTACCTACCTTGATAGAAGCACGAACTCTTCTCACTATAGTGTTTTAGCTGTTCTCTCTTTAAATCTCAGGCCGAATTCGTAGATTTTCAGGATGATTTGAAGGTGATCTAGGTACTTTGGGGGGACAGGTGATTTGGGGACCCTACTCTTCGGCCATCATGCCCCTCCTCCTCCAATGTACCACTTCAAATCTATATTTTTGTATCCTTTGGGTAAATATTTAGTAGTGCGATTGTTAGATCATAGGGTAGTTCTATATTTAACTTTTTGAGGAACTTTCATACTGTTCTCCAGAATGGCTGCTGCAGTTTGCATCCCACTGACACTACAAGAGGGTTCCCCCTTCTCTGCATCCTCTCCAACATCTGTTGTTTCCTTAGCCATTCTGAATTGCGTGAGGTGATATCTCATCGTGATCCTATATCCTTTCTTTTATTAATGTGGTGTGTCATGTTGATTGATTTGTGAATATTGAGCTACTGTTTTGCCTTCAGGAATAAATCCTCCTTGATTGTGGTGAATGATTTTTTAAATGTATTGGTGGATTTGGTTTGCTGGTATTTTATTGAAAATTTTTGCATCCATGTTCATCCAGGATATTGGCCTGTAGTTCTGGTTTTTTTTTTTTCTTTGTGGAGTCTATCTGATTTTGGTATCAGGGTAATGCTGGCCTCATAGAATGAGTTTGGAAGTTTTTCTCCCTTTTCTTTTATTCTTTTCTTTTATTTTTTTAATGTTTAAGGAAAATAGGTATTAACTCTTCTTAAATGTTTGGTAGACTTTGTGAAGAGATCTGGCCCTGGACTTTTGCTTTTTGGGAGATTTTTGAGTATTGATTTACTGATTATAGGTCTGTTCAAGTTTTCTATTTCTTCCTGTTTCAGTTTTGGTAGTTTATAGGTTTCTAGGAATTTATCCATTTCTTGGAGGTAATCTAGTTTGTTGCCATATAGTTTTTCATGATATTCTCATAATTGTTTTTATATCTGTGGCATTTGTTTTCATTTCTCTCCTCTTAATTGTGATTTTATTTATTTGGGTCCTTTCTCTTTTCTGTAAGTCTGGCTAAAGGTTTATCAATTATTGATTTTGTTCAAAGAAGAAGTTCCTGGTTTCATTGATCTGTTCTATTATTTTTGTAGTTTCTATATCATTTATTTCTTCTCTTATCTTTATTATTTCCTTCCTTTTCTTGGCATTAGACTTTATTTGTTGTTCTTTCTCTAGTTTCTTTAGGTTCAAGATTACGATGTTTATTTGAGATTTTCTTGCTTCTTCAGTAGGACTGTGTTACTCTGAGGATTGGTTTTGTTGGATCCCAAAGGTATTGGACTCTTGTTTTCATGTTTATATGTTTCTGTGTATTGTTTATTCGTTGTTTGATTTCCTGGTTGACTCAATTTAGTAACATGTTGTCTAACCTCTGTGTATTTGTGATCTTTCTAAATTTTTCTTGTGGTTGACTTCTTGTTTCATAGTGTTGTAGTAAGAAAGGATGCATGGGAAAAAAAAGAAAAGATGCATGGTATGATTCATTATTTCTGTATCTTTTGAGGCCTAATGTAACCTAGTATAGGATCTATTCTGAAAATTATCCCATGTAACCTTGAAAAGATTGTGTATTGTGCTCTTTTAGGATGGAATATTCTGAATATATCTGTCAAGTCCATCTGTTCCAGTGTGTCATTTAAAGCTATTGTTTCCTTGTTGGTCTTCTGTTTAGATGACCTGTCCACAAGTGAAGTGTTTAAGTCCACTGACATAAGTGAAGTGTTTAAGTGAAGTGAAGTGTTTAAGTGAAGTGTTTAAGTGAAGTGAAGTGTTTAAATCCACTACTATTACTGTATTATAATCAGTTTTTTTATTTTTAAAAAAGATTTTATTTATTTATTTGACAGAGAGAGAGAGAGAGCGCACAAGTGGGGGGATTGGCAGAGAGAGAGGGAGAAGAGGGCTCCCCACCAAACAGGGAGCTCTATCCCAGAACCCTGGGATCATGACCTGAGCTGAAGGCAGACACTAATTTAGGGGTGCCACCCAGACACCCCTAGAGATAAATTGTGTTCAGGCTCCTGATAATTCATTCTAAATAGTCTTTACTGGGAGATACTTTATAAAGTAACTTATTAGGTGGCCTCAGGAGGGGCCTGTTGATGTTGAGACAGTACTTTTCAGACAGGATGGTCAATGAGTAAACAAAGTGGCATTTGAAGAGTGGAGATAAGTAGGATCCATGCTGGTGAAGAGTGAAATCTTGTGATAACGAGATCATGTATAATGTAAACAAACCAAAACTATCCAAACAGCGTCACAATGATTCCCCAGTGATTTAAAAGCACAAATAGGAGTTATTATTCTGATGGATTTTCAATTCTGAATTTTGCTCAATGTTAAGCGCAGAGAGGAAAATCTTACGCTGTTTTCCTGGATGCTCTGGGTGCAGTTGGTCAGTGATTTGTGTGGTTGAGGCTATAAAAACTGCTGTTTACAAAGCTGTGGGGATTGAGAATCCCTGGCTTGGGTTGGAGAAGAAGACTCTGGCTGCAGTAGGCATTGTAGTGGGTAGAAAGTCAGGCTGTGGTAGGCGAGCCCCCTTAACTATGAGATCAGGCAACCGGCACCCTCAAGGCCTCTGCCCACCACTTCTCGTAAGAGACCTCTGCTATTTATATGTCTTCCAAAGAAGACACCTGTTGGTCGTGCAGTACTCTGAAGAAATTTTAGAAGAGGTCACGGCCTTGGAGCAGCACTGGGGATTGGACCCAGCCCATGGAGAAGCTGCCTGAGCAGATGTCCTCAGACTCCCTGTGCCCATCCTCTGTGCAGGAGCCCCGACAGAGCAAGGGTAAGGAGCTGACCTAGCTGGCTTTCTTTGTGTAAACTTTGTCCTTCCAGCTGCAGCCTCAGATCAGATGGACACGATTGATCTTGAGCTTAGAATTGTCCTGGTAAAAAACTTTTTGAATCTCAAGGCTCTATTACATATAAATAAAGCCTGTAACCAAAAAAAAAAAAAAAAAAAAAAAAAGAAAGAAATGTCTGTTCATGTCTTCTGCCCATTTCTTGACTGGATTTTTTGTTTGTTTTTTTAGGTTTTGAGCTTGATAAGTTCTTTATAGATTTTGGATACTAGCCCTTTCCCTGACATGTCATTTGCAAGTAACTTCTCCCATTCTGTAGGTTGCCTTTTAGTTTTGTTGACTATTTCCTTTGCTGTGCAAAAGCTTATTATCATGATAAAGTCTTAATAGTTCCATTTTTGCGTTTTGTTTCTCTTGCCTTTGGAGATGGTCTAGCAAGATGTCCGTGCGGTTGAGGTCAGAGGTTCCTGCCTGTGTTCTTCTGTAGGATTTTGATGCATTTCTGTCTGATCGTTGGGTTTTTCATCCATTTTGAGTTAATTTTGTGTATGGTGTAAGGAAATAGTCCAGTTTCATTTGTTTGCATGTGGCTGTCCAATTTTCCCAACACCATTTTTTGAAGAAACTGTCTTTATTCAATTGGATATTCTTTCCTCATTTGTGGAAGATTAGTTAACCACAGAGATGAGGGTCCATTTCTGAGTTCCCTATTTTGTTCCATTGACTTATGTGTGTATTTTTGTGGCGGTACCCATTCTGTCTTGATGATTGCAACTTTGTATTGTGGTGCCTCTGGTTTTGGTTTTCTTTTTCAACATTTCTTTTTTTTATTTTTTTATTTTTTCAGTGTCAAATCTATTATATTATATTTTATTTTATTTTTTAAAATAATAAATTTATTTTTTATTGGTGTTCAATTTACCAATATACAGAATAACACCCAGTGCTCATCCCGTCAAGTGCCGCCCTCAGTGCCCGCCACCCAGTCACCCCCACCCCCTGCCCTCCTCCCCTTCCACCACCCCTAGTTCGTTTCCCAGAGTTAGGAGTCTGTCATGTTCTGTCTCCGTTTCTGATATTTCCCACTCATTTCTTCTCCTTTAAATATTTAATTAAATATATAAGTAATATATAATTTATAATATAAAAAATAATAAAATATATAAATAATATAAACAATAATAAAAATCATATAAAAATAATATTCTAAATGTATAAAGAGCTTATAGAACTCAATACCAAAACCCCCCCAAAATAATCCAAATAAAAAATGGGCATGGGACCTGAATAGACATTTTTCCAAGAAAGATACACAGATGGGGCAGCTCCGGTAGCTCACGGCTTGGTGCCCAGGGTATGATCCTGGAGACTCGGGATCGAGTCCCACGTCGGGCTCCCCGCATGGAGCTTGCTTCTCCCTCTGCCTGTGTCACTGCCTCTCTCTGTGTGTCTCTCATGAATAAATTAAAAAAAAAAGATATGCAGATGGCCAACAGACCTAGGGGGCCCCTCTAGGCTTCCCGGAGGGCGGGCCTCTGTGCGGGGGGGCGTGGCCGGGGCGTGGCCGGGGCGTGGCCAGAGCGTGCCCGGCCCCTGACCCCGAGCGTGACCCGAAGGCCTCAGGGCGTGGCCGCGGGAGGAGCTGGACCCCGATGCGGCGACCCGACCCGACCCGACCCTACCCGACCCGGCCTTCCCCGTGGCAGGAGGTTGCGTGGCTGCGCCAGCGCTCCAGGCCCGCGGTTCCCGGCGCTGCGGGCTCCCGGCAGCGGCTCTGCAGGCCTCGGCCCCGGCGCGCAGGTCGGCGTGGGCCCCGGGAGGTGTGAGGGGCCCCGGGGTGGCTGTGCCAGAGGCATCTGGCCCTCGCGTGTGGCGCGGCGGGTGCCTGGGAGGGACCGCGCGGGGACCGCGGGCCTCGGGGGAGGCGGGGCGGGACCTGTTGGCGGAGGGGGTGGCGGTGGGGCCTCCTCCGGGCGGCTCAGGGAGGGTGCGGGGCCCCTCCCCCGGGGCTCAGGGAGGTGCCGCGGAACCCATGCGCGGGCCCTCAGAGGGCTTAGGGTGCAGGCACCTTCCACCGTCAGGGCACGGCCTTGGGGCGGCGGCTTGAGGGCCTGGGCTGCTGGGCCCCAGGAGCCCCCCCAAGGCCCTGGCTCTCCCTCCCAGCTCTCAGGTGCCTCCTGAGCGCCCCAGCCTGGCCGGGAGCCCGCCCCCCGCCTTGGTCCCTATCAGGTGAGTACGGCTCCCTCTGACACTGTTGAATTTTGAAGCGTTCCCCTTTCTGCGCATCCTGTCCAGGGTTTGGTGTTTCCTGTCCGGCCAGTGCTGCCCATTCTCACCGCTGTGAGGTGGGATCTCGTTGTGGCTTTGACCTGTATTTGCCTGATGGAAATACAGTGATGTGGGCACTTTCTCATGGGCTTGTCGGCCACGTCTGTGTCTTGCTCTGTGCCGTTTCCATTGGTGTCTTTTGCCCATTTCCGGATTGGATGGTTGGTTTCTCTGCTGTGGAGTTGAATAGGTTCTTTCGAGATCTCGGATGCTGGCCCTTTATCTGAAGGGTCAATTGCACAAAGCTTCTCCCATTCTGGAGATGGTCTGTTGGTTTTGTTGAGTGTCTCTTTGGCTGTGCGGAAGCTTCTCATCCTGGTGAAGTCCCAGTAGTTCATCTTTCCTTTTGTTTCTCTGGCCTTCATGGGTGTATCTTGCAAGAAGTTGCTGTGGCCAACTTTTGGATGGGCGTTGCCTGTGTTCTCCCCCAGGGTTCTAATGGAATCTCCTCTCACATTTAGATCTTTCATCCATTTTGAGTTTATCTTTGTGTCTGGTGTGAGTCAGTGGTCCAGTTTCCCTCCTCTGCATGTGGCTGTCCAGCGTTTCCAGTGGCATTTATGGAGGAGACTTGTCTTTTTTCCAGTGGATGGTCTCTCCTGCTTGGTCGAATATATGGTCTTGACCATCGAGTTGAGGGTCCACTTCTGGATTCCTCTTCTGTTCCATTGGTGGCTGTGTCTGTTTTTGTGCCTGTACCACACTGTCTTGGTGAGCACAGCTTTGCAGCGCAACCCGAAATCCGGCATTGTGCTGCCCCCCGCTGTGGTTTTCTTGGCTACTATTCCCGTGGCCATTCGGGGTCCTTTCTGATTCCACACAAATCTTCCAATGATCTGTTCCAGCTCTCTGAAGAGGGTCCGTGGTATTTTTGATCGTGATTGCGTTAATTGTGTAAATTGCCCACATTGACGTTTTCCCAATATTCATTCTCCGGATCCATGAGCATGGAATAGTTAGCCATCTCTTTGTCTTCCTCAGTCTCTTTCAGACGTGTTCTGTCGTTTTTCGGGTTGAGATCCTTTACCTCTTTCGTTAGGTTTATTCCTAGGTAGCTCATGCTTTTGGGTGCCATCGTAAATGGGGTCGACTCCTTAATTTCTCTTTCATCAGTCTCATCATTAGCGTCTAGAAAGGCCACTGACTTCTGGGCATTGATTTTGTACCCTGCCACCTTGCCGAATTTGCTGTATAAGTTCTAGCAGTCTTGGGGTGGAGTCTTTTGGGTTTTCTAGGTGTACGGTATCATGTCATCTGCGAAGAGGGAGAGTTTGACTTGTTCTAGGCCGATTTGAATGCCTTTTATTTCTTTTTGTTGCCTGATGCTGAGGCTACGATGTCTAGTGTTATGTTGAATAGCAGTGGTGAGAGTGGACATCCATGTCTCGTTCCTCATCTTCTTTGGGGAAAGGCTCCCAGTGTTTCCCCCTTGGGAATGATAATTTTCTGTGGGCTTTTCGTAGACGGCTTTGAAGATGCTGAGGAACGTTCCCTCTATCCCTATACTCTGAAGCGTTTGGATCAGGAATGGATGCCGTATTTTTTCAAATGCTTCCTCTGGATCTATTGAGAGGATCACCTGGTTCTCGTTTTTTCTCTTGCAGATCTGATCAGTCACACGGAGTGTTTGACGAGTGTAGAACCAACCTTGCGTCCCAGGGATAAATGCCACCTGGTCACCGTGAGTAACTTCTCAGTGTACTGTTGGATCCTATTGGCTCGTATCTTTTTTTTTTTAATTGTTTTTAATTTATTTATGATAGTCACACACACAGAGAGAGAGAGAGAGGCAGAGACACAGGCAGAGGGAGAAGCAGGCTCCATGCACTGGGAGTCCGACGTGGGATTCGATCCCGGGTCTCCAGGATCGCGCCCTGGGCAAAAGGCAGGTGCCAAACCGCTGCGCCACCCAGGGATCCCTATTGGCTCGTATCTTGTTGAGAACTTTTGCATCCGTGTTCATTGGGGACATCGGTTTATAACTCTCCTTTTTGGTGCGGTGGGATCTTCTTCTACTTTTGGACTTAAGGTGATGGTGGCCTCATAGAATGAGTTTGGAAGTATTCCGTCTCCAGAAGCTTCAGCTGGCCTCACTGTAGTCTCTGTGGCAGGCTCTTGATTGGGTTCAGGATGTGGCTCAGTAGCCAAAGTCATTCGCTCAACTGAGGCAGTTGGCAGGTCCGGCATGTGCGGGAACCCGAAAGCATGCACCTGGGCGTGCTCTTCCTCCAGGGTGGCCACGGGTACAGGTAGCTCTTGCATGTCGGCACAGTGAGTCAGAGGTGTTACCACCACGTGCATTGGTTTGGTCTCAGCAGCCTGGCTTCTCGGCTCGAGCCGTGACCAGCTCGATCACCTCTGGCCCTGAAGCTTAAAAGGCTGCGAGGTAGGAGCTGGGGCCGGTTGTTGAGGTGGTTCAGGATATTGCACAGGGGCGGACACTAGTTGCTCCACTGATCCGGGTGGCCGCACTGGCATGTGGCGGACGTGATAGCATGCGCCGGACATCATCTACCACGAGGGTGGCCGAGATTGCAGGTGGGTCCTCCTTGTCGGGAGAGTGAATCAGAGGTGTGACTACCTCGTGCATTGGCTTCGACTCCTCAGCTGGCATCTGCGCTCTGGCCAACCACTCAGCACCGACAGCCCTGCCCAGCTCGATCACCTCAAGCCCAGAAGCTTCATTAGGCCCCACCTTCGGAGCTGGGGTGGGCTGCTGACATGGTTCATGATGTTGTTCAGGGGCCGAAGCTAGTTGCTGCACTGAGGCAGGTGACTCCTTTGGCAAGGCATGCCAGGGACATTGATAGTGGGTGCCCGGGGTAGCTCTTCTTGCAGGGTGGCCAAGTGTGCAGGTGGCTCCTCCAGGTCGGGACAGTGAATCAGAGGTGTGACTGCCATGTAAATTGTCTTGGCCTCAGCAGCTGGCATCTCGGCTCGAGCCAAGCACTCAGCACCAACTGCCATGCCCGGCTCGAACTGCTCAGGCCCATAAACTTCAGCTCGCCCCCTTGTAGTAGCTCTGGCGGGCTCTTGATTTCGTTAAGGATGTTGCTCAGTGGCCGAAGTCGGTTGTTCCACTGAGTCAGGTGGCTGCTCCGTCATGTGGGGGATCCCGATAGCATGCCCCTTGGCATGCTCTTCCTCCAGGGTGGCCGTGGAAACAGGGACTTTTTCACATTTCAAATACATTATTGCATATTTCCTTATGTTAAAAAAATAACTGAGTCCATGGCTTAAAAATTCTTATTTACTGATGCATTTAAATCTTTCTCATAACGATCTATGGCATTTCATGTATTAGTGAAATTGTTCATATCGGTGCCTCCGGTAGCTTTTCCTTCTGTACTTGTGGTGTTCCTGTTTATATCATTCGGATATCTTTTGAAAATCAATGACATTCCTTAGAACCCTGAAGATTTCCCCGGTGTTGTGTTTTTTTTTTTTTTTTTTTTTTTTTTAGTGTCATATATTTCCATTTATTGGACCTACTGAATACATCAGTTAAATGTTTGCTTATTTTAAATAAGCCCTTTTCTTTGTTTTGAATTTTTAATTTTTTATTGGAATTCAATTTGTCCACATATAGCACAACACCCAGTGCTCATCCCGCCAAGTGCCTCCTTCATTGCCCATCACCCAGTCACCCCACCCCCCCACCCACTTCCCCTTCCACTACCCCTTGTTTGTTTCCCAGAGTTAGGTGTCTCCTGTTTTGTCACCCTCACTGATACTTTCACTCATTTTCTCTGCTTTGCCTTTATTCCCTTTCACTAATTTTTATATTTCCCAAATGAATGAGACCACATAATGTCAGTCCTTCTCCGATTGACTGTTTTCACTCAGCATAATGCCCGGGACAGCTGCACCCCAATGTTTATTTATTTTTTATTTTTTTAAATTTTATTTTATTTATTTATGATAGGCACACAGTGAGAGAGAGAGAGAGGCAGAGACACAGCCAGAGGGAGAAGCAGGCTCCATGGACCAGGAGCCTGACGTGGGATTCGATCCCGAGTCTCCAGGATCGTGCCCTGGGCCAAAGGCAGGCACCAAACCGCTGCGCCACCCAGGGATCCCTGCACCCCAATGTTTATAGCAGCAATGTCCACAGTAGGCAAACTGTGGAAGGAGCCTCGGTGTCCATTGAAAGATGATGGATCAAGAAGCTGTGGTGTGGCGGGCAGTCATGGCGGCTCACCTAAAGAAATGAGTGTACGAGGACTTCACTAAGGCGGTCCAGCAACAACAGGAGGAAATTGCAACCAAGAAAGGAGAAGAGAGCTAACATTAATGAAACTAACTCTAAAGCAGTTGACTGCCAAGCTGATTGTTAAATTGGTTATTATGGAAACAGGAGAACCAACTCACACACTTAGAAATGAGATCCCAGACTGGAAGCACTGGTAACTGTAGCTGCTCATAATGTAAGTTAAATAATTCCTTGACAACCTGAGTAGATCTATATCAACATGGCGGTCTTCTATGTAATTTAGGGTGTTTAGTAGGAAATTATTGAATGGACTTCATGATTCCCTAGAGCTTATTTTTGAGAGGTGCTAGTGAATCAGGCGGGATAAAAATGAATGCTCAAAAAAGTCCTGTTTCCATCTTACACATTTGGGGAAACTGTAAGAATATGTCCAAAGAATCTTGGTCTTCAGTAGTTTTATATACAGTAATAACTAACACCATAAAATAGCACTTATTTAGATAGAATTGATGGTAGACGTGGCAGTACTACATCCTTTTCTACAATGTCTGAGCGTTTGTAGTACTTCAGACCTTTCCATCAGGCATCAACATTAAATATAGAATACCTCTAGAAAGTGTGAAAATAATTTTGTCTTTGGAATTAGATAACGTGACGTTTTTCTGTGTGTCCCATTGGACTTTTCTAGTGATGATCCTCCTAGGATGATGCTTTATCAGTCGGTGTCTGGATTTTATGGACTAAAAACCTGATATTTTCTTTTACAGTTGAAATCTGTAAATTATCTTTATACTTCATTTTCTATGTCTTTTCGTAGCAAAAAGTAAGCAAAATATGCCAAGACAAAGAATGATGGTCCCCCCACCAAACCTTGAGCATAACCGTTGAGGAACAAGAACTGTTGGAGATCTATGTGTGTGTATCTGTACGTACATCCATGCACACATGGCAAGATTTAACAGAAATCACAATTCCGACATCATCTGTGGTTTATGTCACAGCTCTTCTCTGTCGTCAGCCTCTGTTTTTCTCTTTGGGCTTTCGTTGAAAAATACTCGGCCTCATGTCTTTCGCTCTGAGACTTTAACTGTAATCCTTGAAATCTTAATTTCAGTTCAGAACCCCTAGTCTTAGAACTCATGAGTCTCCAGATTTCCATGACTGTCACCAAAAGTTGAAAATCCTATCGGTTTGCCCTTTTTTTTTTTTAAACTAAAGACTTAAAAGAAAGAAAGAAAAAATGCTACTTTCTGTCTTGACAAACATGAGGAAGAAACTGCAAACAGGAATACAGGTGGTAGCAACTCCTTCCGTAGCCTCCCCTTGTACTTTTAAAAGAGCTTTGTTATGTGGTTAATGATGGAGAAAGTTGACAACATGCACTGTATGTGTCTGCTGTCCGCAAATTGTATTGTGTGACCATATATTTTTCCCAGTTATTGAAAGGATTCTCCCAGTGTGATACCTCTTCATTTTAAAAAAGTCGTTTTTTCTCCTTTATAATAGTCATCATTTGGTTCTGGATGTATTACACTGAGTGAAGTAAGTCAATCGGAGAAGGCAAACATGGTAATGTCTCATTCATTTGGGGCATATAAAAATAGTGAAAAGGAAGAAAGGGGAAAGGAGAACAAATGAGTGGGAAATATCAGAAAGGGAGACAGAACGTGAGAGACTCCTCACTCTGGAAAACGAACAAGGGGTGGAAGAAAAGGAGGTGGGGTGGGGGTGTGGGGTGACTGGGTGATGAGCATTGAGGGGGGCACTTGATGGGATGAGCGCTGGGTGTTATGCTGTATGTTGGCAAACTGAACTCCAATTAAAAAAATCATCATTATTTTATGACATTTATAAAATGCAATAAAAGATAAGGAAACCATCCTGAGAGGCAGGATGCCTCTCTCATTTGACCATCTTTTTAACATGTTTTACTTATTTTCCTCCCTTATTATTTAAGGCTTTTTTGGATGTATGCACTGACTTTTTTTATCCGCTATGTTTTTGAGGAATAAGCTCTTCAATTTACAGGTGCTGTATCTTTTATAGTCATAAATTCATTGGTTTCTAGAAAGACACATTTGCTTCCATGTATCCATTAGAGTGCAACAATACTGAACTCCTATGGGATTTTCCACTGATGAAAGTTGTTTTTATACTTACCTGTTGTATTGAAGCAGGTCTGAAGACCAGGCAGAAAGCTGACTAGTGATCTGAATTGCAAAATGTTGAGAACTAACCAGTGGGTTGTCATGGTGCGTAATGACTCTTTGTGTGTGTGTGTGTGTGTGTGTGTGTGTGTGTGTGTGCGCGCGCGCCTAATGACTCTTAAGTCCAAAGGAAGTTTATTAATTATTTGAAGTAAAGACAACACAGTCAGTTGTACGAGATCCTTACCTAGAAGGTGTTGATATTATTTGAAGAAATCAATACAACTAAACCTTTGAAAGTTTTAGAAGAAGTTACCAAAAAATCAAAACCTGAGCTGCAGAAAAGAAAAGTCATGTATCTGAGGTGACAAACGTAAGGGAAGCAAGTAAGTGCAGGAAAGCTGGAAGCTCTCGATTGGTTGGGGCCACAGAGAGTTTGGACAAGACAACAGGATGTGCCACTTTTGTTTTGTAGGGAAGTGTCGTTTGTGACCATCATATTTGTAAATGGGTTTTCCGTTGGTTTTGTCGGCAACAATGTTTGCCACTCCTCTGGTCTAACTGGACGGAGACATGCCTCGCTCCTGTTACCACTAGTCCATGTGTGCAGTGCTGTTGTTTGGCTTTGGAAATGTGAACTTTGTGGATAAAACAGGGAAGCTTCTCTGGCATCGAGTGGAAAACAAAGAGCCCACACAAGGCTCTGTAGGGATGGTGTGTGTGCATGCGTGCGCACGAGATACTCTCATAACAGGAAATATACAGTACTCAATTTCATCAACAGTAGCTCAAATTTAGTTACTGGAGCAGTGGTTTCAGTGAACACTGTATTCTCTGCTTCAGGTTTTTGTAGAAGCGACTAATTTGGAAAGTGTAGTTCCGTGAAGAACTACAAATTCATTAGAATATAGCTGACCTCCCCACAACGTGGGGATTAGGGGTCTCGACAGCATCCCCCAGCACAGCTGAAAATCCATGTATGATTTTTGATTCTGCCAAAACTGGACTGTTACTAGTAGCCCACTGTTGATTGGAACCTTACCGATGATATAAACAGTAGACTAATATGTATTTTACAATGAAGTGAGCTGGGGAAAAGAGAATGTTATTTAAATCATAAGGAAGCGGGGCGCCTGGGTGGTGCAGTCATTGGGCGCCTGGGCGATGCCGTCAGTTAAGTGCCTGACTCTTGGTTTTGGCTCAGGTCATGATCTCATGGTCTCTGGATGAAGCCCTGCATCGGGATTCATGCTCAGCAGTGAGTCTACTTGGAATTCTCTCCCTCTGCCCCTCCAACTTGTGTACACACTCTTTCTCATTCTCTCTTAAATAACTAACTAAATCTTTAAAAAAAGAAAATCATGGGAGTAAAGACATGTATGGTGCTGTACTGTATAAAGAAGTGGACCCACGGATGCAAACACATGTTGTTCAAGGAACAACTGTACTCTTACCTTTTATGTATGTATCTCCCACTTACTAAACTGTGATCGTTAGACAGCCATCAGCAGTTGTCCCTAAGGCTAATGACCTCTTTTTTTTCTCTCTCCTACTCCTAGTCTGCAGAACAGGAATGCTGCCCCTCTCTTCTGCATTAGCAGGAAAAGATCTCTGAGGGCAATTTAGAAGACCTGGTGTCTGTTTCCACGCTTGCCCTTTCCAAGCTGGGTCACCTGTCCTCACTCCACGGGGCCTTTGCTCTGTTACGTGTGCTTGAATAGTAGATGGTGGTCAAGGAGTCTCATACAGTACAATCGAGTTGGAAACTGCTGAGCGCACGACTTACAGGAGAGCCACCCCGCCCCGGGTCCCCTGCCCTGCGTGCCCGCTCTTTGTGGCGCTCACCACCTTGTGACATGTTACAGATTTATTCAGTCATTGTCTCTTCCACCCCCCGAGGAAGACCAAACCCTGTGGATGGGGGCAGACGCCTGATGTGTTTTGCACATCGCTGTGTCATCCGCGCCTGCGTCAGAGCGTGTCGGAAACCACATGAGGCTCGCGGTGAATGTTTCTGGAGTGAATTAGTTATTAGGATCCAGACTGTATTTCTGGGTAATAATTTAGAGTTCACTAAAACCTAAGTTCCTATTAGGGTTTTATGTGTCTGTCAGCGGCTTTATGACGTTATTTGGTTTGCATGAAAAACTCTATTCCTCCTACAGGATAGAATTCGAAGAGCAATTTATATTTAGAAGATGTTTATAATAAGCCTTATGGGCTCGGTTTATCGTAGTGGTCTCTTGTTATTCAAATGCTATATTTTCTCAAATGTAGATTGTACAGTTGTGCCTGGGAGGCGTGTGCAGTGCATGAAAGTAGGATCTGTGAGGCACTCTAGCCATCGTCACAGCGTATGGTATTCCTGTAGACACTTCCTTAAACCACAAAATATTGGCACATTGCTTTCTTTCTTAGCAGGTAGAAAATGTACATGATAATAAAAATGTTACCTGATAGAAGAAATTTAATTTATTTGTTTCACAATGAAGAGTCTGACGATGAGGGATGTGTCCTAAATGGCTACCTACTTATGCCTCATGCTTATTATATGTGTCAGATTGAAATATTTCCCATCATCCTGGTAAGTTGAGGAGTAAGGCCCCCTGAATGCGACCCAAACACAAGGGCATGAGGCTTTGCTCGAGGTGTGGTGCATGGCAATTAGTCCTTTCTGTTTACAGTCACTCCGGGGTGGGGTTCGAGTCTGGAGTGATATCCTCTCCTGTCCTGCTTTCCGTGCTGTTTGTAGGTGGACACATCCCACATTTGTCATTCTCCCACTGAATTGTATATCCAACTACTCATGTAACCTCTCCTCCAGTTTCTGCAAAGAAACATGATCTCACCAACTCCCCCCGAACACACTCATCTGTTTTCTTCACCCCTATGACTTGACTGCAAAGCTGTCTTCCCAGTTACTCAGCCTCCAGACCTCAGACGTGTCTTTAATTCCTTGCTGTCTTTCAAACCCCCATCCAGTGCATCAGCAAAATACCTTTTATCTTGACCTTCAATATAGATCCAGAATCCAGCTGTTTTCTATTATCTCCACTGCTAGATCCCAATTCAAGAGACCATCTTCTCTTGCCTGAATTCTTCAGAAGCCTTTTGTGGGGTTTTCCTGCCTTTCGCCATGCCCCGCTGTAAGATTCTACACGGAGCAGCCATCTCGATCCACTTAAAGCAAAAGTAAGATCCTATAACTCTTCTGATACCATTTGAAGGCTCACCCAGCTCAGTCACTGTAAAAGCCAAAGTGAGGATGGTGGTCAGAAGGCCTACGTGATCTGTCTGCCCTTCCTTGTCTCCTTTATCACAACCTCTATGTCTGCCTTCCTGACCACTCTGTGTCTTCCTTTACTGTTTCTCAGAAACCCATACAAGTGCCCACTCTTGGACTCATTCTAGCCCGTTCCCTCGCCTAGAAAATTCTTTATCTCGAATTTCTCTCAGAAAGCCTTCACTTGCTTCAAGTCTGTTCCCAGAGGTAAACTGTTCATGAAGGCCTACATTGATCATTTATTCTAACTGTAAATCCCATCTCCCTGGCACCCCTCATTTCCGTTGTCCTGCTCCATTTTTCTTTGCTACACGTCTCTTTCTAAAATGCGATGTGATGTTTTGTATTCGTTGCTAATTACTGGTTTCCCACTCTAGAAGCTTCACCAGAGCAGGAACTTTTGCATCTTTCTGTCTCTGCTCTACCCAATGAGTTGAAGACCGTGCTTTACACAAGATAATAGCTTATTGAATAATTGAACAAATAAACTATAAGATACAGAATTTCCACTCACTCCTTGGACAGATATATTGAGTGCCAACGATGTGCCAGTCCCTGTACCAGCCATTGCCATACAGTAGAAAGCAAAAGTCTCTTGTACCCACAGAGCGTGCCCACGGCCTATCCAGAGGACAGTCACTTTAGAAATATTCATACAAACAAGTGCCTCCAAGAAAATTGGGAAAGGTGCTATGAAAGAAAATGACAATGTACCATAAAATATCATAATGGAGAGAAGTAGCTTAAATTGGAGGTTCAGGGACGACCTCGTTAAAGAAGTAACATATCTGATGAACATTGTAAGGCTCAGTTCCTACATAGGAAATCTTAATAGCAATTGAGATGTTGAAGAATGTAAAAAAAAAATGTTGATGGGAGTCTCCAAAATTGAGAAAGATTGAAAAATGGTCAGGGCAGGTGGAACATAATTAATAGATAGGAGAGCAGCATTAGATGTGACTAAAGAAGTCAGCATGGACTAGATCACACCAGGCTTTATTGGCTCAGAGGGTTTTGATTTCATCCAAGGTGCAAGGAGAAGATTTTGAAGAGAACTAATAAGCAAAGTAACAACATAATGATGTTTGGGGCTTTGCACTATTCGGCTACCTGTTGTGAGTTTGGGAATGATTCAGAAAAGAACAGAGTTAGGGACACCTGTTGTGTGTGGGGGGCTCAGTCGGTTGAGCCTTTGCCTTTTGGCTCAGGTCAGGACCCCAGGGTCCTGGGATCCGCCCTGCGTCAGGATCCCTGCCCACTGGGGCGTCTGCTTCTTCCTCTCCCTCTGCCCCTCCCCGCCCCGACTCATGCACTCTCTCTCATCCTCTCTCTAGGAGATAAAAGTCGTCTTTAAAAAAATTGAAAGACTTGAGTTACAAGTTGGAAGGCCACCCAGAATGCAAAGATATTAGTTCTAGTGAGAGATGACAGTGGGACATACAAATGTGACCTGGGTGCTGACTATAGAGAAGAAAATAATAAGATGGATGTAAAGTATATTTTAAATTAGAACGGTTGTGGGTTAGATGTAGAAAGAGATATGGCTGCCTGGTTTCAGTCATAAGCAAATGGATGGATACAGGTAGATAGAAATGTTGGGGTGAGAAACAGATAACAACATGATGAATCATTGACCACCTTTGTAGGGAGATGGGGATTAGGTATCAGATGATCGGGATCCCTGGGTGGCTCAGCGTTTTGGCGACTGCCTTTGGCCCAGGGCGCGATCCTGGCATCCCAGGATCGAGTCCCACGTCAGGCGCCCAGCATGGAGCCAGCTTCTCCCTCCTCCCGTGTCTCTGTCTCTCTCTTTCTCTCTCTATATCTATCATGAATAAATAAATCCTTTAAAAAAAGGAGATAAAAGAATTATGTCCATTGTTTGAGTTTAATCGGGTTCATTTTGGTGATCATCCCATACTTTATACATGTTGTCCCGTATTGTCCCAGAAGGCTCTGAAAGAGTGCCTGAGTCTCACAGCTTTGCACGGAATGAACAATGGGCTAGATACTTAAGGCACGGAAAGCTTGTGAGATGTTGTGTAATATGCATCATCCTGAGTATCTCTTTTCATCCTCACAACAGTAAATGTAGAGTCCGTCTTCCTCAGTTCTTGTCTTCAGGGTCTGGGCTTGGAAAAATCTCCACCTGCTCTTCCTTTATTTTCACTGTGGGTTGTGATTTTTTTTTTTGAGTCTGGGAAGACCAGATGGGACCAGGTGAGGAGCAAGGATTTGGCCTACAGCAAAGCTTGGGAAGGAATGTAAATATCTGTAAATATCGCGAGCCCTGAGAGGACAACGCCCACAGCAGAATGTCCATGTGAATGAATCACCGACAGGGCAAGCCTGGGCACAGGACAAGGGTAGGTATTCTAGGGGTCCAAACTTGGCAGGGGACACAATGAGAAACGGGGAAAGCATGCAGCTGTGAAAGGTGTCCCCACAACAGGACAGCCACAGGCGGAGGTGGTATTCAAGAGTTCAGATAAAGGTTGGCATCTCATTGTTTTGGAGAAACACACTGAGAATGCAGTTTGGGTAGCTAGGATTGTTAAGAGGCCCATGTGATGGAACAATCAGAATATCCTTGCAGAGCCGTTTCATCACTAGTGTTCAGTGCCCTTCTTGAATTCCTGGGTGAGACCAACAGATGTGCACCAGATGAAGCCGAGCCAAGCCCGAGGCAGTGACGTGTACAGACTGTCGATTATGGTATAGAATGATTCCTCCGGTGAGCCTTCACTCACACCTACTCCTGGGTCGAGCAGTTTCTTGTTGCCTCTGCTGCATTGTTCAGTTTGACACCGCATGGACTGGTGGTCTCATCATCATCTTTAGAGTTCGAAGACTCAGCCAAATGCATAGGTAACATCCTACTTGCTCTTCTCTTACTTTTAATCATAGAAGTTGCCTAAAAATGTGACTAATGTATTCAAGGCCTTGAAGGTCATTAGTGAGAAACTGAAACAAATGTGAAGATCCAGAAAGACCGTACCTTTGTGCTTCAAATTCCGCGTGTCTGTTTCTCATTGACTTTGCGTGCTATCAAATTACAACGACTGAGGCTCCGGGAACCATTGAGCAAAGTATCGTGTGTCATCTAAGCTAGGATGTATTTAAAACACTGCATTATCACTTTGCTAAATAAGATAAGATGTCTTTTTTTCCACATCAGAAGTAGATGTGGTCAGA
Organism: Vulpes vulpes; assembly: GCF_048418805.1. Classification (NCBI taxonomy): domain Eukaryota; kingdom Metazoa; phylum Chordata; class Mammalia; order Carnivora; family Canidae; genus Vulpes; species Vulpes vulpes. Next base: position 17,223,400 of record NC_132786.1, on the reverse strand, counting down.
TTCGTCTACAAATTCCAAAGAACATAGCCTAATACCAGGTACCATGAGCCCGTTTCAAAGCCAAGGGTGAATGATGTCTGGAATTTATGTCCCTGCCAGTTTCACACATCTTGGAACAATATAGTTCCTAAGAAGGTAGAGATTAGCTGTCACAGCCTTTAAGTGGCAGTTTGGAACAAAAGGAACACGGTTTTTGTCAGGTTTAATCTGATTGGTAGTGAACTGGAAGAGAGGCCAGGCAAAAGTTGGTCGAAACAGGCTTTCATTTTTATTTATTTATTTTTGTTGAAACCGGCTTTTAATGGGCTGCACTCTCTGGCTAGATTATGCACCCGCAGGCAAGGGAGAGAGCAAGGGGTGGGGGTGTCGCACGCAAGCCAACTGCAGTGAGGTCTCTAAAGAGTTTTCTGTGGGAAGATGGCAGGGCGGCATTCCAATTAGGGCAAGGGTTACAGGTCTTGGTGTGCTAAGTTAGGGTTGGGCAGCAAGGTGGCCTTCTTGGGAGGTTCCTGGCCTGGGGTCGGCCGTTTTGAGGTTCCCAGTCTCTCTGGCCCAACATTCATATATTTTTGTTATGTTATAATGGGGCGACGATTCAGATCCGGCTGCTTCCTGCTGATTTTGGGGCGTCGTGGTGCCTGTTGGAGGTGGGCAGGCCAGCGTAGGGATATAAAACAAGTTAGTTGATTGATAACTGAGATATTTCGTGGATTCCTTCCTTGATGATTCGGAAAAAGCAAGGGGCCACCATTAATAGTATGCCAAGGATCAGGAGTGGGCTTAGAGAGAGGAGGAGCCATGTGGTTAGTGGGGTCTGCCACCATTGGGGTGTAGTTGGGCCGACAGGGTGATACTGTGTCTGGAGAGACTCCCGACTTTTGGCGAGGATGTGGAGATTGGTTTCCACTCCACCTGTTTCGTTGATGTAGTAGTAGCGATCTTCATTGAGACACGTACAAGTTCCTCCTTTCTCGGCCGTGAGGAGGTCCAAGAGACATCGGTTCTGTAGAGCTACCTGGGCCACCGGGTTTATTTGGCATTGTCGGGAAGCAAAAGACTCTGCCGAAGCTTCGATAGCCATCTGAGGCCTCTCGGATAGGTCCCTGGAGGAATCTGCAGACTGGAATAAGGGCCCCGTACCCAGTGGCCACCAGAGTTGAGGCCAGGGAGACCCCGACAACCAGTGGGAGAAAGATCACTCGTTTCTGCTTTTCTGGGGGGGGGGGTGCTGGTGAGGAGGGTACCTTCTGCCTGACTATAGATGGTTAATCGCGGAACTTGGGAGACAGGCAGACAGGAGGGAGGCAGAGGTATTGAGAGATTTAGATAGGGAGCCCTGGCACCAAATAATCGGCCAATAGCAGCATGATGAGAGGTGACTTTTGACCGGGTGACGTTGCACAGGGATGAGTTAGGGGCGGAATAACAGAAGGGGAATTGATGGTTGAGAGGGTCACTAAATAGGGCAACATTAGTGAGAGAGGGATGAGGCAGGCGCTGGAGGTGTGGGTGCGGGGCTGGTGCAGCTAAATGCACTTGGGGAGGGGAATGGCCACAAGGGGAGTTTTGCCTAAAGAGGCACAGATAAAACGGTGGGACAGATTGCCCATGCAGGAAAGCCTGGCGAGGGAAGTGCCTTGTTGGATAAGTTTTATCCAGGAGAAGGGGCCCTGGTCCTGAGTTGGGTAGGCCTGTAGGTGGGTGCTCCTGGAGTACGGGTGACTGAATCCACATGGGCCCGCAGGAGGGCTCTTAGACGAGTTAGGGAAGGTAGGTAAGTAAGATAGGAGAGGAGGAGGTGATGTTGGAAGATTTTAAGGGAGCACGAAGGGCCACCCCGTAGAGAAGCTCAAAGGGACTAGGCCCGACGGCCCTCTAGGGGTGGCTCTGAGCCTTCTTAAAGCCAGCGGGAGGAGGGTCGGCCAGGACAGGTGGGGATTCAAGAGTAAGTTTGGTGAGATATTCCTTGAGAAGGCCGTTAGCCCACCCTAGGTTACCCGAAGACTTGGGGGTGATATGGGATATGGAGTTTCCAGGTAATATTTAGGCTCTCGGAGTCATGCCCGGAGATGCTGGAGATGAAAGCCGGGCCGTTGTCAGATTGAAGGATCTCCAGGAGGCTGAATCTCGGAATGATGTGTTCGGTGAGTATGGTGGCCGCCACATCCGCCATCTCCCGAGCTGTAGGGAAAGCCTCTGCCCACCCTGTAAAGGCGTCCACTGAGGTTAATAGGTAGCGAAAGGATTTATTGGGCGGCATGTGGGAAAAGTCTGTTGGACCCTTGCTCACGGGTGCCAACGTGTCCCGGTGGTCGCCCCAGAGACTCAGACCCCAGTCAGGCAGATGCAACAAGCAAGAGGGTTTATTGAACGTTTGCGCAAACGGGCTCTCATCCTCAGAGGTGGCAGAGCGCCGATTAGCAATTACAGGCATCTTTTAAAGGCAAAGAAAACGCGGGAGTAGCATAGCATTCAGGTTATGACGTGATTGATTTCTTTGAAGGTCAACATGACCATGTTCAGGGACTTTTCCAGTCAGGGCGAGGGGGGGGATAGTTTTCCTATCTCGGAAAAACAGAATGTTTTTGTTGCTTGAATTTATGGGAGGCACCTGGATGGGCTGCCTCAGGGTTAGGCCTGGTCCCACTCACGGTGGCGGGGGTGTGGGTTTTCTTCAGTCAAGCTGCCAGTCCTTGCCAGGTTGGTAGCCGTGGAGCTGGTGATTGGGTCTTGGCCTGCGAATTCCCCCTTGAGCATTTACAGTGGAGCAGGTTTTGCAAGACTAATCCACCTCTCTAATTACCTTTGGCAGATGTGGGTAGTAGAAAAGGGGTCCTGGGAACTGGTGTAAGGCCTTGGGACCAATGTGTAGGGACTGATGCATGTCTGAAATGATCATAGGAGCTAAATGGTTTGGAAGAGCGAGTTTCTTCTGAATGAAGATCCAGTCTTTTTCCCCAGCTATTCTTCCCATCTCTTTTAGTGTGTGAGTTTCCTCATCTGTGTAAGTGGAGGGAATGTGGTGTGTTGAGGAAGAGGAGGGGAGCTGGTGAGGAGCCTAAGGCAGTGGCTTGGGCAGTTGAGTCGGCTTTGTTTTTGGCCCGGGACACCGGGTCCTTGGAGGATTGGTGTCCATGACAGTGGACAATGGCTACTTCAGTGGGAAGGCTGAGGGCCCCTAGTAGTTTTGAAATGAGGGGCCCATAGTTTATGGGGTTTCCCTTGGTTGTAAGAAGCCTTTGCTCTTGCCATAGGACAGAATGTGTATGTGTGATGAGGGAGGGATATTTGGAGTCCGTGTATATGGTAGCTCGTTGCCCTTTGGACAGGCGAGGAGCCCTGGTGAGAGCTCTAAGTTCTGCCTTCCGAGAGCTTGTCCCGAGGAGGAGGGAACTGCCTCTAGGATGGCGTCTAGGGTAACAACGGCCTATGCTGCGTGTCTCTGGCCACAAAGAGTATTTGGTCAGGGTTAGGGAAGGGCTGATTGGAAAGTCCTGGATGTGGAGGAGTCAGCTCTTCCAGGAGTTGAGAGCAGGGATGGCAGGGTTCCGGGTTAGCAGAGGGGGTAGGTAGGAGGGTAGCAGGACTTAGCCGAGGAGAAGCTGATAGATAGATGTCAGGATTTTCGACGAAGAGGAGCTGGGCAGGAAGGGATTCTAAGGAAGGAACGTGAGGCGGAGAACCCATCCAGGCTGCAAGAGAGGAGGGGGGCAGTCCGTGGAATAGAGGAGGTGCCATCAGTTCCCATCACCGCTACTGGAGAGGGGAAGCTGGCCCCCGAGTAGGAAGGCACAATGGAGTCGGTCGCCCCCGTGTCCAACAGGAAAGAGATGGGTTTCCCCGCTCCCTGGAGCAGGACCCTGGGCTTGGCCTGGGTTAGGGGGTGTCCGAGTCTGGGCCCCGTCAGTCATCGTCCAATCTGAGTTGTTGAAAGGCTGGACTTCCCGGCTCAGGGTTTCCTCTGTGTGGAGGCGCCGAGGATCCCCCGAGACCTGGGCAGGCGGATTTCCAGTGGCCCATCGTTCGACATTGTGGGCATTGCCGCGTTGGCTCCTTGGGATTGGCACATTGACGGGCCATTGTCCCTCGGTGCCGCATCTGAAGCAAGCCCCAGGCAGGTTTCGGTTGGTTCCTGCATTCTGTGGGCTTGGGGAGCCCGCCGGCCGCAGGGCTGCCCCCGAGGCTTGGGTCTGGAGTTGGACCTTCTGCTGGAGCCTGGCCTGCCTCTTAAGTTCAGCCACTTCCTCTCGGGTGTTAAGGACTTTCAATGCCATTTTCACCAGGTAGGGCATGGGAGTTTGAGGACCCTCCTCGGTCTTTAGTTTTCTTCGGATATCGGAGGAGGACTGATAACCACTGCAGTGGTAATCCATTTTAGCGCATCTGTAAGGACCAGTGCGGGGGGGGGGGGGGGGATCAGGGTGAGTCTCTTGAACAGTCTCCGTGGGAAAAACATGACTCATGATGCTGGGAGTGGCATGCACACGGAGATTTTCTTACCCTTTAAGTTTCGTGGCAGAAGTCTCTCTTTTTATTCGGGTCTGATTCATAAAACACAACCCACTACGTAAATTTCTCATGAGAAACTTTCCATGAAATGGTATAAGGAAAGAGGTCTTCCAGGTGTTTCTCCCACAACTTCTGAAGTTCTGCGTTTTCAAGCGTGACCTGTGGTGGTTGATTTTTCTTCTGTTTTCCTTATGAGGAGAACATTTTTAAAGGAGACTGCATGATTCAGAGCTGTTTTATGAAAGTTCCTTAAGATCGACAAAATGAAAAGAAGGAAACCATTTCCTGTAGCTTCACTCTGAGGGACACAACCCCCCTGTCTCTGGCTTGTGACGCTTCCACGGCGCACTCCTGCAAGGATGGGAGCTTGCTGTCTTCTTGCTGGTCTGTGGTGGGATTAGGGATGACCCCCGTGTGAATCTGACAGCGGAAAGCTCTTGTAAGCCCTGGTTTTAATCTGGTTCTGAGTTCACCTGTGGAGTCGTGCCGAAACGCAGGTTTTGTTCTCAGCTTTGTTCTAGGGGTTCACTAGCTCATGACAGAGTTCAGGAATTGGGTGAGTAGTAGTAAGGAAGCCGTCTCTGTTGGATGAAAAGCGTCTTTATGATCTCCTATCTATGGGCTCATTTTCTAACTTACGAAGCACCGTCAGGGAGTCCTGTGGGCTCTCAACCTTCAATCCGTTTTCACGTAAGAACGACTTTTGCTCTGAACTCCCAGAAGAATGACAGGACGTTTGGAATTTCTGTTTAGATTTCCATAGTGTTGCTGCTTTCAAAGCAATTTTTATTCCTTACTCGGCCTAATGGTTTCTACTTTTTCTTACATATGCAATTGAATTAAAATATAGGAATGCAGTTGACATCCAATCATAATGCTCATTTGTTAGTTAAAGGCTATTTCAGTCTATAACACTTTGATCCCTAGGAATTTAGCTGTGGTTTTATGAGTTTTCCCATATGATTGCCCACAAATTTATAAGTTGACTAAAATTGTAACTGGTTTAAACTGTTCAAACAAATTACTTAGCAATTAAACCTCCAGCAAAATTGTAATTCATTTTAAATTTATCACAGAGGTTTGATGCTCTTTCCGATCAAAACAACGGGACATAAGGGTGACATACGGAAATTCGGTATTTTGCGTGAACTGTTCCCGACAGGACAAAAACATTCCCAACACAGGGCGCAGCAAAGCCTTCCACTAATGTGAATTAATTTTGTAGTGAAGGATCACTTGGGAAGATTCCTGGTTTTGAGTTTTATCCAGGTTTCATTCTTTGAAGCACCCTTTCCATAAATTTGTGTTTTATTCCTAGTTTGTCGTTCTTCACCTTTTGATATTTAAACAATTCACATGCAGCTAACGTAAGTCGCGGTGGTATTCGCTTCTATATCAGGTTATCACCTGCTATGTTGAGAATTGCAACGCCAGAGCACATTACAAAGAGTCAGTTGGACTTTGATACCCAAAATTGCATTTACGAGGTTCACACTCCTTTGTATTTCACCAGATAGAGACAGCAACAGTGTTCTCATGTAATGTGTGCTTCAGCCTCTGTGCCAGAATTTATACTGTCTGGATTTTAATATGTAGTGTTGATCTGTTAACCAAAGTTGTTTTGTTTTGTTTGGTTTGGTTTGGTTTGGTTTGGTTTTGTCCACAGAGGCATGGACACCTGCTTCTGGTGAGTCTTTACGCTGAATATACATACTCAGTTTGTCGCTATGTATGTATGTATGTCACTTTGAGGTTCTCTCTCGCCAGTGTTACCATTCTTGACAAAAAAAAAAAAAAAAGTCTTTGTGTTTGATGTCCTTTCTGGTTTGTTAGCCAGGGTCTACCAAAACCATTACTTTTTGATGACACTTCAGTTTTGGCCCAGAATGTCACAGTCTGTATTGAATGCCTCATTTCATCGATCCCTCGTGGCTTTTAATTAAGTTTAGCAGCATTTGAAGATTTTCTTTCACTAAGGGGATTCAGAGGAATCAGAGTCTTTCTCTACATTTTTAAAGTCATTCCATAAAAATATTCCTGTGACGTAACCTGAACTCAAAACGCATTTCGTCAAAAGGGAGAATTAATCCGGTTTGATGAGCAAGTTCCGAATTCGATATGCTTTGTTTGATACTTGGTCCCGATGCTACGCGTCCCGTCTTTCTGTTGTAGTTTTGTGTTCCCGTGCTAATTTTGCATACGTCCTTGCGCAGGAGTCTGGGGATTAGACTGCATTCTATCCCTGTTATATGTCAGCTGGTATTTTCATTATTTTCATCTTGCTTGCTTTCAGATATTCCCCTCCTTCCCCAAGTTTTCCAATTGTTGAGGCCTTTTATCTTTTTTTCTTGCCTGCTTTCTGGGAGTTTTGTTTAAGGGAAATGAACCTCTTGCTTCTTACAATTTATGTTTTCCTACCCATCTTATGGCCTTCCTCATTACTTAATTTTCTTAGGAAGATGAGCAGTTAAAAAGAAAACAAGATGAATATATGTTTTTGTTACTGTGATAGGGAAAAATCTTTTTCATTTCTTGTCGAAAGCATTCTTCCACCCCAAGCATTTTACACACTAAAATGAATCTGTTGCCTATACGGAATGGAAGCCTAGCATAGCAGTAAATGTTTCCCTCAGAAATACAGTTTTTTACTGATTGTTAGCCATTTTGATTTCATTTATTAATGACTTTGTCACTGATCAGAAAACCTTGAGGTAGTATTTCTGTTTACTACTTTGGGAAAAAAATAATTAGGATCATTATTGTAACTCCAACATAGCTTGTTAATTTTCAAGTTCATCGTACCAGAATATGCGCATGCGTGTGTGTTTGCAATCGTATTGATGTTTCAGAGTGTCTTCCTAAAAATTTACAATGTCTATAGATAGCTATTTCAACATTTTGTGAGGTCTTACTTTTCTTTGTTCTTTTATTACAATAACAGCCAGTAAATAGCCCATACTTTTGGTTCTGTCCTATAAGAATTTCTGCTTGGAATACTTGGAAAGAATAATGCTAGTGTTCTACGAATTTTGTCTTAATCATCAATTATCAACTATTTTTTAAACGATTTTTATCTTGAGTATGATAAATATCATGTAGTCAAAGACTGTTTAGTTTATACATATAATATTATTCGGTCGATAGTTTATGAGATTCTTTTCTTAGAACTGTCTTTATGTTTCCTTTTTTGTGCTCAGTGTCCTTTTGTAGAAATCCAGATTGACTACTTTACACAGTGCATATATTTAGAGCATCACAAATGTGGGCCATGAAAAGGATAATTTCATGGTATCGGTGAAACTCTGGATAGAATTTTCTGTCCTATCATCTGTCAGAGCTTTAATGTGTTAACTGTACATTTCCTAAGTGTACTCAGTTATATCCTGAACCGGAAAGGTCGTTGAATATATGACACCTATAAGTCCATACCTATCGAAACTGTAATTAAGATGCACTTTGCCATTTTGACCAAAATGTCATAACAGCAGAGGCACGCCTAAGTCTCTTAGTGGGTTAGTGCTTCATGTCATTGAGAGCAGTATAGTCGAGAGTAACCCACTACTGGTCCCTGAGCCTCACATGAAAACACATTCTGTACCAGAGGGTGGAGTACCTTTCACTTCTTCGCGACACCTCTTTTATTTTTTTTAAGATTTTTATTTATTTATTCATAGAGACTCACACACACAGAGAGGGAGAGAGGGGCAGAGACACAGGCAGAGGGAGAAGCAGGCTCCATGCAGAGAGCCCGACCTGGGACTTGATCCAGGGTCTCCAGGATCGCGCCCTGGCTGCCGGCAGCGCTAAACCACTGTACCACCAGGGCTGCCCTCGATACCTCTTAATATGGTGCTACTCACTGCAGAAATGACAGAATGAACATGGGACTACTCTGTAGGCACAGTGAACATATCCCAAAGTCTTCAAAGTGCACAGTCCCTTCAGGGTAGTAGACTAGCTGTGTTGTGTTACCTTGGGACTGTATGTGTCAGTCGGCGGTAAATGACTGAGATCATGCGGTTTTCATCAATATTAATACTTATCAATCAGTAATTTCAGAAAGCAGTGGGTACTGTGGAGGAATGATGTTGGGTGACAGGCAAGGATGTGATGAAGGATAGGGGGGAGTCATGGCAGAGGTTAGCGGTTGCTGATAGATCTTTTGCAGAAGGCAGCCCCTGAGCGTTTTGTAAAGACTTTTCTTTGAGATAGTTGTGGACTCCCATGCAGTTATAGGAAATGACACAAAATATTACCATGCAGAGTACCGTAATACACACAAAACTAAACTAAACGTCTGAGCATTCTTTCTGAGGCATTTAGAGTCGAATCTTGAATGGTGAGAGGGATTATGTCAAAGAGCATTCCAGGTGGAGGGAATAGAGAGGTGCCGATTCTGAAGTGGGAAGACATTGGGGCATTGGCTTCACTGAGCAGGGCCACTGTGTCTGTGACCCTTGCATGAGGGAACGAGGGCTTTATGAAACGTTGAGCAGCCAAGCCACTGTGTCTTGCAGGGTCGTGACGGTGGTGGTGGTGTGAGCCTTGTGTTCTTTGTGCAAGCAATCACACTGGTTGTGCTTCAGCCAGTGCACAAGATCTCCCTCCATAATTTGTCAAAACTGTCACTCCCTCCCCATTTTTAAATTGGACCTCAAACATTTTCATCTCAAGTATCAATAGTACAGGATGGAGTTTCTGGTGGATGGGAACAGTTGACCTTGTAAAAGTATGTTATATCTCATTGAATATGTATCCAATAGAACGTTACTACCATGATAATTTGATGCTCACTATTATCCATTTGAACTTTACCTGAGCTCTCCGTTTTCACTGTCAGAACAATTATATTTGCTTTTCTTCTTGAACTCCTGTCTCTTTCATTTCCTCCATAGATTTTATTTTATGGCTTTTATAATGGGAAGATGTTTTAATAAGTATCCTGTCATTTTCCTGTGTGTATGTGTGTACATGTACAGACCCGTATATATACACATGGAAGTAAGGTTTCTAAAGTTTTAGTGTCTTTGGCTACAGTATTCTAAGTGTGAAAATCGGTCAGAAAGAAGTGTTATCCTAAATAGTACTGATGCACAATTGATATAAACGGCAAAAGTAATATTATGATTGGTAATTTTTAAACATGAAATATAATGCCATTGGGATGCCTCTCTTAGCAAGATGGAGAGAGAGTTTATAAAATTTCACTTCATGTACCCATGAATGAATACTATGACCAGGGTGATGTAAAGACTGGTGGAAATTAATAGTAAACATAAATGATATGCTGTGGGGCTTCGAAATGAAGGTTGAATGATTATGAGGTATGTTGTTTGTATATTATAAATGTGTATAGTATGTCTTTACAGTAGGATGAATTACACTGTTTTCGAAGTTCATGTAATGTTAACAAGGGCATGCTAGGAATGAATAAGCAGGAAGGTGCTTACCTTCCTGATGAGGGGGTAGATATATGGGCTTAGTAAAAATCTATATTACCCGATATTCTTTCTGTAAAAACTTAATGATACTGTTCCTCTGAGTTTGAATAAACGTTTAAGAATAGATATATCTTATGTTATATAATATTAAATATATATACGTGCATGTGTGTGTGTGTATATATATATATATATATATATATATATATATATATATATATAATCAGTTCTGAGAAAGGATCTTTTACTGACTTAAAATTGGTCTACTGGAAATTCATGTAGCATCTTTCACCTCTTCCTCCTTGCAATATCACAGAAAATACATAACTGAGACAGACCGAGGCATGTGTGAGTGGGCGGGCTCTGGCTCCTGACTCAGCATTGTGACTTTGTAGACAGGGTGTGTGAATTATTTCCCAGGATTCTTTTCTTCTTCTTTTTTTATTTTTAAAGCAAAACCTGAGGTAATTCCGTGCTTCGAGACAGTATAGGTCTTTGCAGTGAGCTTTCTGCCTCGGTGAGTTGAGTTTCCGCTGTCTCCAGCCTTTCTTTCCTGTTCTCTTTGTGCGTGGCTCCCAGTCAGCCTGATGCCCTTCCCTGATGATCCTTCGGGATTGAGGAGGCAGGATCTCTCAGCAGGAACCGCCACCACTCTCACCATCCCATCTTCACTGTCCCTGAATTTAGGGCAGATGAATTTAGGCCAGGTGGCGTGTGTCTGCTGTCATGCTCCTCTTTTTATGGAAATGAACCCAAAGGAGGAGACTGGATGTTCTGTCCCAGGCTCAGTGACGCCTTGACTTTAGAAAGGCTTTGTGGTTAACAGGGGATTCTGTGGTGTTCCAGTGTCTTTTACCACTCACTGTGGAGCACAGTACAGGAGGAGCAAGGGGGAGGCCTTCGTTCTGGTAAGTGACAGAAAAGCGGTGATGGGGTAGGATGTGGTGAAGGCGAAATGGCATCGGGTGCTACCTCAGGAGCTTTGGTCAGCTTTCAGGGACAGGAAGGACTAGCTGAGCCAGGGATCAGGAATCGACAGCTGTAAACCATCTGGACCTACCTGCTGTCTTTCAAAATTCTTCACGTGCCCTAGGAGTGTGTGGAGGTCATGGTCTGAGTCGGAAGGTCGTTGCAGACGGAACGAACTGGAGCAGGGAGAGCGCTGAAAAGATCTCGTTCCAGGAAGAGGTGATGGTGGTGTGGACCCGGGTGCTAAGAGTGGCCAGGCAGACGGTCAACCCTGAAGGCACAGCCGACGGCCCGGCCTGAAGGATGGATTGTGGGATGGGAGAGGGGGAGGGATCAGGAAAGAAGTGGGCTGAGGGCATGTGGGTACCTTTAAGGGACGTGAGAAAGACAGCCTTCGGGAACTGAGACATAGATGATGGGTTGGCAATACTTTCAGGTAGATGTCCAGGTGGAGGTGTGGACGGGGAAGGAAGTACTTGCGGAAGGAAAGGCAGAGGCCCGGCCTGAAGGTACGCCTTCGAGAGGTGTGGTGGCCTGTAGCTGCAGCCTGCACCTCCGGCGGGTGTGGAGACGGGGTGCGAGGTAGAGGAGCAAGCCTTTGGCGGTCCTCCTGCAGGTCAGGTGAAAAGGATGGAGGCCGCAGCGGCATCCCCGAGGGCAGCTTGTCAGGGTAAATGGTGGACTGCGGACGTCTGAACTCTGAGTAACAAAGGGCTTCAAGGAGGGACTTAATATTCGTGTCCAGGATTATCTGTAATATCAAGACAGATTTAGGCAGTCACATTCGTAGCGAGTCTGAATTGGAGTTTGTTGAACTGGATGGTTTTGGGAGATTCCATCGTCTCCTGAGCCCTGATGTTTTATAATGTCAGAAGCACGTGTCCAGATGGTGCCTGGGCCATGTCCCACCAGGTTTGGTCATTGTGGCTTTTCTTTTACGGTCTGAGGAACCCACAAGTCTCTTTTCCTCTGTCCGTCCTCTCCTCTGTCCAGTCTGTCCACAGGTCATTCGGATGGAGCAGGTTAATCAGTACCAGCCGCATTTAGGTTTCCTCACATGAGCTACTAGGCTGCGAGTGAATCTCGAACCCCCTGCAGTGTCCTGCTCTTGTGTATTGTGACGGGTTCGGTGCCTGGGTCCGATGTTTGATGCTGTGATACGTGACTTCAGGACTATTTCCCTTGGGTGGTCTCTTCTATGATCCTCCCGGTAAGAGCTGTTTTTCCAGTTTCTTCCTGCCAACATATTCTTACATGTTTATGGCTTGGAGGTAGGTTAAAATACTGAAGCCTTTATTCCATGATTTATCCTCTATTTTTATATATTTAAAAGATGCTCATTTCACGGTTGGTATTTTGCGCATCATGAACTCTTATAGTTACTCATTTGGGAATTTGAGATTTTTTGTATTTCAGTATATAGTTTCGTAGCTTTTTAATCCATTGCAATGTTGATGAAATTGTCATAGTTATTCACTTGTTTTATCATTTAACTATTAAAAAAGATTTATATTTTTTCTATTAGTGATCTCACCACTTGATCTACTGAGTTGTCTTCAGAGAATTCATTAAGATTATGCAGTGAAACCCCATACGTGTTTTAAAGTCTAATCGTATTGTATCATTATATCCGTGGTCTTAAACTGTTAGCAGAGTGAGAGAAAAAGTAAATAGTGTGATTTGATCAAGTGCCGTTTTTCCATCGCTCTCGCTCACTGCGTCGAGCAAGCGTGGTTCACGGTTTTCCTGTTTACTTGTCACTTTAACTTGGTTACACCGCTTTATTCTCTGTCCCCTGCAGCTTTGAGTTGGTCCCCACCCCCTTTATTTTCTGGTCTTTAATCTTTGCATATTATAACTCTTCCATCATTCCACAAGTGCTCACACCTCCTTCTCTTTGCATGACACACTATGGTAGCAGAGTGTTTGCCAGCATCACCGTCGTTTCAGACCGCTCTGGGCCTGTGTCTTCATTCCGTGATTTGAGAATTGTGAGGCCTTTGGCAAGGAGCTTAGAGTTTCTATGTGTAAAAGGAAGTAATAATAATATTTAGTTCAGAAAGTTGTGAAATTTAAATAATGTGTCGTAAATTTTTGAATACTTCGCTGACTACTCAATGCGTTACCTAAAAGGTTTTTTAAAAATCTGATTCAAATATACTGTTTTCTTCCAGTCTCCCTCCAAACCCCAAGTGGCCAGAACTTGATTTTCCCCTATTGTGTTTCTACACGACGTACTGTTCTTTTGAAGGCGGTGTCTCTTCCCAACCCTCACCCCCCGCCACAGCTGCTTTTCGGATTTCCCTTTTGTTTTTGTTTTTCTGTATTTTGATGATCACGTGACCTGTGTGTGATGCGTGCCTGTGTGTACATGTGCACGCGTGTGCTGTGTGTGCCTGTAAGCGCACATGTGTTTTCATTCTGCCTCTTGAATATGGGGGTTGGTGTCTTTCTTCAGTTTGGGATCCTTGGCAGTTCTCTCTCTGGATGTTGCTTCTGTCTCTGTCCCTCTTTCCCTGGGACCTCAAGTACAAGTATGATGGGCCTTTTGCAGTGGACCGTGTGTCTTCTGTTCTTTTCATTGCTTCTTCTGCTTGCTCTCCGGTTTTGGTATTGTCTGTGTGCTCTGTGTCAGAACCCACCAATCTTGTCCTTTCCTGTGCCATCCGAGTTTTCTGGTAAGCCATCGATGAATGCTTGATGAAAGATAGTTTATTTCATAGGTCTAGAATATCCATGTGATTTCTTCATATGCATTACACTCTTCTCATTCAGTTCTCCATCTGTTGCATCCACTTCTGTCCATCTTGTTACCTGTTTCTCTTACCAAGATGATCTTACTTACTTGACAGTCTTTGCTTATTTTTATTCTGAATTATTGGTTGCATTTTCCTTCCCGTGTACGTTTCTGGTAATTCTTTGGATGTGTGCCTAACACGGTGAATGAAAGAACATCGAGGGCCAGATGGTTTATTTGGTTGTTCGATAGTCCCTTCTTCTCTTTGGTGCATTGAGCTGGTCGTCGTTGCCCCTGTAATTTGTCCCTGTTTTACCCCTGTGGACACTCTGTGTTTTGATTGAGACCCACTAGGCAGAAGCAGGCTCTTTGTCCTCAGCACTGGAAGGCCTCACAAGCACTAGCTAGTCCTTTCAGGGATTTGGAGCGTCATAGTTAGTCTTCTGCCCCATGCAGCTCAGTCGTCTGGCAGCTCCCACGTGGGTGGGTCTGTGCTTGTGGGAGACCCGTTCTCGCTAGCAGAGGCTCATCCCATCCCGTAGGTACTGCGAGGCCACGGTAAGCTTCGCTCGGTCCCGTCCCCTTCACCTCCCACCTTGCCAAAGCACACGTCCTATGGGAACGTCAGCGTTGCATCTGGGCCTCCTTGAGTTTCCAGTGTGTCACTGTATGGTGGTGGTGTCCTCTTATCCCAGGGGAGCTGATGTCCTGAGCTGGAATCGGCAAGTGGCCTGGGGACAGAATGGTGCCCCATCATCAGCCTCCCCAGGGAAGGGCTCTCTGTCCTCTGCACGGATCCTTTACCTAGCTCTGGTCATCTGACAGCTTCCTGACTATCGCCAGGAGCACATCTGTGCGTAACCAGCCTTTTCTGGTTGTTGAGATGGAGGCTTTGGCTTGCACCATGTAAGTATGTGTGTATCTTCTCAGGAAGCATAAGTCCCTGATTTAATAAAAAGCTTAGAAATTGTGATTTGTTAATACCTGAAAGATGGTGGTGAGCAAGTTCTTGGTAACTGATGATGCACATAGCGAGTGCCCCATTCCTGCTTTTTTAATTGGATGCAGAGTTCTTTGTTCACTGTACACAAGAATGTGTGATTTTTTCATTCTTTCTTTTAGATTGTGTTCAAATTCCAGTTAGTTAACATATAGTGTAGTATGAGATTCAAGGGTAGAATGGAGTGATTGATCAGTTGCATATAAGACCTAGTGCTCATCACTTCACATGCCCTCCTTAATGCCCATCCCCCAGGTACCCCATCCCCCACCCACCTCCCCTCGGGTGACTCTCACTTTGTTTCCTGGGATTAAGAGTCTCTTATGGTTTGCCTCCCGCTCTGTTTTTATCTCATTGTATTTTTCCTTCTCTTCCCCATGCCCATCAGTTTCGTTTCTTGAATTCCACATATGAGTGACCCAGAGGGCTGACACACCCAGCCAGAGAATCAGGGCACCCGGGGCGCAGGGCAGCCCTGAGCCAGCAGGTATCCCCAGGACTTTACAGCAGCTGCTGTGGGAGGCTGAGGTCCAGGGTGTGGGGAGGCAGGAGGCGGGGCCGAGTCCTGGCACCTTCCCCACCAGAGGCCGTCTCCCTACATGCAACGTCGGGCTGCCCCAAACCCTACACGCAACATGTTCGCCAGATGCCCATGCGCCTGGGGGTTAAAATGGCAGGGGTCCGGAGCACCCTGGGTGAAGGAGGACCCCAGAGCTGTGTGGGGCCCCACGTGGCCCCTCTCCCGCAGCCTTGTGGCTGCTTCTGCAGCAGAGCTCCTCTTCGCTGGGGACCCGCCCCCCAGACCAACAGACAGCTGACAGGTGGCCCCCGGGGCTCCTACGCCTTTGAGCTCGAGCACGAGCTCCTGCTTGGCAGCCCCTCCGTGGCACCTGCCAACCCAGAACCTCTGCAGGCCAGGCACATGATGGAGGCCTTCTAGGCCCCTGCTGCAGGCTGCGAGGAGACCCCGCCCCAGGCCACTCGATGGCCCTGACCTGGGAAGCTTCCCAACCACCGGCCCTGCAGGAGAGCCTGCCCCAGACCACCAGCCGCCCCACCGCTATACCCATACCAGGACCCGTCCTCGGGGAGAAGCGCCTGGGCTGTTGGGGATCGGTCGGCAAATGACGCCAGGGGCCTACCCCCCGACCTGCAAGCGTCTGCTGGTACCAGGCCTGTGCCACACGGATGGTAGAGGCAGGGAGGCCCCACTGGAGCAGCGTGCGGGGTTGGGGGGGGCAGTCCAACTCCAGCCTCAGGGTCATGCCTTCCTCTGTGGCCCTCACACGGTGTTTGCATGTAAACGTCCCCGAGTGCATCCGCCTCTGGCTAAACCGCGTTGGAAGCAGCATGATGGAGAAGGCGGGAGGCCCGGCCTGGTTTCCTCCTCCATGCTAGCCAGACGGGAGACCACCCAGCCGGGACAGCCCCGCCAGGCTGCTGTGCCTGCCGGCCTGGCGGAGTGACACTCACCACGTACCCCCCTCAGCTTGGGCTCCAGTATCCGTGGGCCTGGTCCCCTCAGGGCTATTGGAACACACAAGGCTGTACCCAGGTCCGGGCTCAGCGGCAGAGGGCAGGCCAGGGCAGCTGTCGGGCTGCACGCATGCCGACTTCTGGAGGCCAGCCAGCCCTCAAGAATCACATCCACGAAAGGAACTCGGGGTGGGGGAAGGGGAGGTGGGCGGGGGGTGGGGGTGACGGGGGACGGGCACTGATGGGGGCACTTGATGGGGTGAGCACTGGGTGTTATTCCATATGTTGGCAAATTGAACACCAATAAAAAGTCAATTTACAAAGGAAAAAGAAAGGAACTGACACATGTTTCCTAACTGATGGTAATGCTAAATCCCAGTTAGATATTAGCAAAAATTCAAGATATAACATTTTTCCCATCGATGTTCCAAAAAAAAAAAAAGAATGACACCCAGGGAGAGCCCCTGGTGCTTGAGCAGATGGCTGAGCGGGGAGCAGAGCCTGAAATGATGGTGTTACCCCCCCACTCTCCGAGGCTGGGACAGGTGCCAGCGGGAGGCCCACGGGAGCGCCAGCCTGCCTGTGGGGCAGACCCGGGTGGCTGTGGGTCTGTCCTCAGGTGGGCAGTCCTGGGCTCACTCCTCTCCACACCAGAACTGCCGCCTCCCGGACACTTCCTTTCTACATAGAACATGGAGACTGTTCTCCCTCCCACACGTTTTGGGGCAAACTGTTGAAAGATGGGACCTCTCCTCCCTGGCAGATAATCTTTGGTCCTGGGCACTTGTGCACTAATGCCAGCACGCATCCTCCATTCACTCGAGAAGCGTCGCCAGAGCCTGCCCATGAGCACGGTCCCCGGGACTGGAGTGCAGCCGAGGTGCTGTGCCCGGGGGGGTGCAGGCAGATGGGTGAGCCTGGCACCGCAGGGCGACACTCGCTCCACGGGGTGCCGGGGTGGGGTGTCCTCTGGCTGAAGCTTCGGGATCCTGTGCTCAGTTCAGCTTTTCAGAACCTGCTGGAGACCTGTGTCAGCTCTGCAACGACAATCCTTTTTTCTTGAAAGCTCATGAGATTTCTGAAAACCACAGGTTAGAGCAGACACAGTTCAGAAGACACTGAGGAATCCCCGACTTTGGCGTCTGCTTTGTCCGTGAGCCAGGGACCTCGTGGCTGGAGTTCCAGAAACGCACACACGCAGAGAGGAGTCTTGGAAGCAAGTGACACACATGGACGCCGAAGTGCTTAAATACAGATTTATTGCAAACCGTCACTGGAGAGGGGACTTCGCGGGCGGGCACCCTGGTCTCTGCGGACCTCGGCTGACGGAGCTCAGTGGCCAGTCTGAGGCAGCCACATCTGAAGTGAGAAAACACGCAGGCTGCGCCGGCTCCAGGGCCCAGGCCGGCAGCAATGGGCAGAGGACACCCACGAGGACGGCCCGCCATCCGCCGCATGGCCTGGTGCCCCAGCCCGCCACTCTGACGCTGGTGAGTCGCTGCCACGGCAGGCGGGGTGAGCCAAAACACAACACTGAATGACGTCAGATAGAGAAGACGACGGGCCATGGCGTCCATGGCTCCCCAGTCTCCCGAGTAGATGGGGTACGGTGCACGTCCCCCGTCGTCACACCAGGAGACCCCGACGAGACCATCGAGACCGGTTCTCACACACGTGCGTGCCATGAGAGCCCTGGGACGTGGGACAGGTTGGCAAATCCTGGGACCCTGAGGATGGGGTCTCAGCAGCTCCAGCAACAGGCTCCGGCCCAAGTATGGGGGCAGAGCTCTGCGCCGCCTTGGCCATTCTCCTCCCAGCCACCTGGTGTCTACACCTCCTTCGATGGCACGAGAGCCACCCGATGCTTCCCAGGGGCTGCTTCGGACATACTCAGGAATCCCCACCCATTCCTGGCCACCTCGAGCCACAAACCTGCCCCCACACAACCGACGAGTCAGCTCCCGCCTACTCAAGCCCTTTGAAGGGGGCCGTTTCTGGAGGAACCATCACCTTGAAAGGAGTCCTCCTCAGCCCCCAGGACAGCCCCCGAGGGAAGGTCCCAGGAAACCTGCCAGCTGACAGCCCCAAGGAGCAGCGCGAACGCGGCCTGCGGGCCTGGGGTGGCTCAGGCCCCACGGGCAGAGCAGAGGCAGGAGGAAAGGCCGCGGCTGTGTCTCCCGAGGGCATCCGGTCGGCTCCCCGACAAGGACCAGGCCCCACAGAGGACGTGGGAGGACAGTTCCTGCCGCGTCTGTGGCCTACTCGGGAAGGTGTCCCCACATCCGGCAGCGCCGACCAAGAGCCCCAGTCTGGTCTCCCCGACGGGGCTGAGCAGCCGGCAGACTCACACACACACAAACACACACGAAGCGAGAGCACAAGCATGGGTGTGCAAGAGAGATGAAGGCCAGGGCCCCCGCGCCCCCCTCGGCAGCAGCCGGCCCAGAACCCACTCCCCGGGCCCAGCACAAGGAAGCAGAGCCCACGCAGCAGCAGCAAGAGGAGAGCGGGTGGCCTGCGTCCCGCTTGCCCCATGCTGCTCCCCAAGTGTGGAGACGCAGGGCCAGGCGCCGCGGGTTCACCCTTCTTTTTCAAACGATTTTTTTTATTGGAGTTCAGTTTGCTGTCATGTAGCATAACACCCAGTGCTCATCCCAACAACTGCCTCCCTCAGTTCCAATCACCCAGTCACCCCAACCCCCCACCCATTTCCCTTCCACTACCCCTTGTTCTTTTCCCACAGTTAGGTGTCTCTCATGTTTTGTCACCCTCTCCGATATTTTCACTCCTTCTCTCCTTTCCCTTTATTCCCTGTCACTAATTTTTATATTCCCCAAATGAATGAGACCATGTAATGTTTGTCCTTCTCCCATTGACTTATTTCACTCAACATAATACCCTCTAGGTCCCTCCACGTCGAAGCAAATAGGGGGTATTTGTCATTTCTATTGGCTGAGTAATACTCCATTACATAGGTAGAACACATCTTCTTTATGCATTCATCTGTCGGTGGGCACCGAGGCTCCTTCCACAGTGTGGCTATTGTGGACATTGCCGCTATAATCATCGGGGTGCAGGTGTCCCGGCGTTTCACTGCGTCCGTATCTTTGGGGTAAATCCCCAGCAGTGGAATTGCTGGGTCGCACGGCAGCTCTATTTTGAAGTCTTTGAGGAAGCCCCACCCACACAGTTTTCCAGAGTGGCTGCACCAGTTCACATTCCCACCAGCAGTGCAGGAGGGTTCCCCTTTCTCCACATCCTCTCCAACATTTGTGGTTTCCTGTCTGGCTAATGTTCACCATTCTCACTGGTGTGAGGTGGTATCTCCTTGTGCTTTTGAGTTGTGTTTCCCTGATGGCCAGTGATGCGGAGCATTGTCTCATGTGCTTGGTGGCCACGTCTATGTCTTCCTCTGTGACATTTCTGTTCATGTCTTTTGCCCATTTCATGATTGGATTGTTGGTTTCTTTGCTGTAGAGTAGAATGAGTTCTTTAGAGATCTTGGACACTGGCCCTTTATCTGACGGTCATTTACAAATATCTTCTCCCATTCTGTGGGTTGTCTTTTAGTTTTGTTGAGCATTTCTGTTGTTGTGCGGAAGCTCCTCATCTTGATGAAGTCCCAGTGATTCATTTTGGCTCTTGTTTCCCTGGCCTTCATGGATGTATCTTGCAAGAAGTTGCTCTGGCCACGTTCCAGAAGGGTGTTGCCTGTGTTCTCCTCTCGGATTTTGATGGCTTCCTGTCTCACATTTAGATCTTTCATCCATTTTGAGTTTCTCTTTGTGTTCGGTGGTGTGAGAGAATGGTCCAGTTTCATTCCTCTGCGTGTGGCTGTCCAATGTTCCCAGCAGCATTTATTGAAGAGACTGTCTTTGTTCCGGTGGATGGTGTTTCTTGCTTTGTCGAATATTAGTTGACCATAGAGTTGAGGGTCCACTTGTGGATTCTCCGTTCTGTTCCATTGACCTATGTGTCTGTTTTTGTGCCATGACCACACTGTCTTGATGAGCACAGCTTTGTAGTACAACTTGACATCCAGCATTGTGATGCCCCAGCTCTGGTTTTCTTTTTTCATATTCCCCTGGCTACTTGGGGTCTTTTCTGATTCCACACTAATCTTCAGATGATTTGTTCCAACTCTCTGAAGAAAGGCCATGGAATTTCGATAGGGATTGCGTTCCATGTGTAAATTGCCCTGGGTCACGTGGACATTTTCAATATATATATATATGAATTCTTCCAATCCAGGAGCATGGAATAGTTTTCCATGTCTCTGTGTCTTCCTCAGTTTCTTTCAGACGTGCTCTGTAGTTTTTTGGGTAGGGATCCTTTACCTCTCTGGTTAGGTGTATTCCTAGGTATCTCATGCTTTTGGGTGCAATTGTCAATGGGACTGACTCCTTAATTTCCCTTTCTTCAGTCTCATTGTTAGTATATAGAAATGCCACTGATTTCTGGGCATTGATTTGGTATCCTGCCACGCTGCCGAATTTCCTGTATGAGTTCTAGCAATCTTGGGGTGGAGTCTTTTGGGTTTTCTAGGTACAGTATCATGTCATCTGCGAAGAGGGAGAGTTTGACCTCTTCTTTGCCAATTTGAATGCCTTTTATTTCTTTTTGCTGCCTGATTGCTGAAGCTAGGACTTGTAGTAGTATGTTGAGTAGCCGTGGTGAGAGTGTACGTCCCTGTCGTGTTCCTGATCTTAGGGGAAAGGCTCCCAGCGTTTTCCCATCGGGAATGATATTTGCTATGGGCTTTTCATAGATGGCTTTGAAGATGCTGAGGAATGTTCCGTCTATCACTACAGCGTCAAGAGTTTTGATCAGGAATGGATGCTGTATTTTGTCAAATGCTTTCTCTGCATGTATTGAGAGGATCATCTGGTTCTTGTTTTTTCTCTTGTTGATGTGATCCATCCCATTGACTGCTTTACGAGTGTTGAACCAGCCTTGCATCCCGGGGATAAATCCACTTGGTCATGGCGAGTAATCTTCTTTATGTACTGTTGGATCCTGTCGCCTCGTATCTTGTTGAGAATGTTTGCATCCGTGTTCTTCGAGGATATCGGTCTGTAATTCTCCTTTTTGGTGGGGTCTTTGTCTGGTTTTGGAATTAAGGTGATGCTGGCCTCATAGAACGAGTTTGGAAGTATGAATGGACCTATAGTACCACGATGTATAATTTAAAAGCATCAGAGTCAATTTTGTACAAAGTTAACTTACCCTTTATTACAAATAAAATTCATGAAGCAATTATAGAGGTTTATGAAAAACACAAAATACAGAAACAGCACAATGAAAGGGGCGGGGAAGGCTTCAGTTGTGCTGCAGCCATCACGAGCTGCTGCTCGGGGGCCGAGGCTGGTGGCTCCACTGAAGCAGGTGACAGCTCCGGCCCTTCGATGAACTCGAGATGAACTCGAGAGCCAGCACCGGGACCTGCTCCTCCTTCTGGGGTGGCCAAGAAGCAGGTGGCTCCTCCAGATCGGGACAGTGAATCAGAGGTATGACCACCAGGTACCTTGGCTTGACCTCAGCAGCCAGCATCTTGGCCCAGGCCTAGCTCTCAGCACCAGCAGCCGGGACCGGCTCGATCACCTCAGGCCCAGGAGCTTCAGCAGGCCCCACAGTCGGCCTCGGGCGGGCTCTTGCTGCGGTGGTTCAGGGTGTTGCTCGGGGTCCGAAGCGGGTTGCTCCCCTGAGTGAGGCGGCTGCTCTGGCACATCGATGACCTCCATAGCAGGTGGTGGGGCCCGTTCGGTCTCCAGGGCTCCCAAGGGTGCAGGTGGCTCTACCAGGTCAGGACAGGGATTCAGAGGTCTGACCACCACGTGTCTCGTCTTGAACACAGCAGCTGGCATCCCGGCTCGGGCCAAGCCCTCAGCACCAGCAGCCGGGACCGGCTCGATCACCTCAATCCCAGGAGCCTCAGCAGGCTCTACTGTCGGCCTCGGGCGGGCTCTTGCCACGGTGGTCCAGGTTGTTGCTCGGAGTCCGAAGCCGGTTGCTCCACTGGCACATCGATGACCTCCATGGCCGGTGGTGGGGCCCGTTCGGCCTCCAGGGCTCCCAAGGGTGCAGGTGGCTCTTCCAGCTCAGGCCAGGGATTCAGAGGTGTGACCGCCACGTGTCTTACCTTGTACACAGCAGCTGACGTCAGGCCTCGGGCCGAGCGCTCAGCTCCAGCAGCTGGGACCAGCTCCATCCCCTGAGACCCTGAAGGTGTAGCAGGCCCCACCGTCGAAGCCCTGGCGTGCTCTTGGGGTGGTTCAGGGTGTTGCTTGGGGTCCGCAGACAGAGTATCATCTCCAAGAAGACAAAGTATCATCACCAGGATGGACTTTCCACGTCCCTCTCAAATCAAGGACACGCTTCCCACCGCTCAACGTGTGTGAGTGCAAGAGCCCTGGGAGGTCTCCCCAAACTGCAGTCCATGGGGATGGGGTGTGAGCCTATCCAGTGCTACCGGCCCAGCAGCATGGAGGCTTGATCTGTGTGGCCCACCCTGTCCCCAACTCAGGCCACCCCAGTCCTCCTCACCTCCACCCTCAAACTCCACTTGATGGAGTTTTACAAAACGGCAAAGGTAATGCTCCACACGACAGTCGAGCACTGAGCCTGGCACATATTGCCCTGTGAATTTCAGCAGCTTTGTCAGGGCAGGAAATTCTGGGGGATCGTGGAAGTCCTCCTCATAGTAGTCCAGCCAGATGGTCAGGAAGGAGGTCATGGCGCTGGGGAGGGACAGGTGGGCAGAGGCGTCAGAATACAGGGCTCCTCACACAGAGGTGTCCCGGGAAAGCCCTGCAGGAACCGGGGCCCTCGGCCTCTAGCGTGGGGCTGTCGGAGGCCAGTGCTGCTCCTTGTCCACCTGCCACCTGGCGGTCCTACCTGCCACAGCCCTGCTCACTGAGGAGGGGCTGGCACAAAGCCTCTGTGCATGGGAGCCCATGACCAGCACTGTGACCATCACTGTCTTTCCCGGGGAACCTTCCCTCCTGTGGATCTGCCCAGCCTCACTCACGAGGGCCCCCGGGGCGTGTCCTTCCACTGACTCTAATCTCCCACGGGCGGGGGCCGTCTGGTCCGTGAGCTCTCACTGGCTCTCCTGAGCACCTGCCGTGCACCCGGGTCCAGGTGCCACCAGATTGGTGAGTGCGATGCTCCCCGCACCCTCTGCTCTGGGTCCCAGGTGTGGGGCAGACAGAGGGTTGGAGGAATGGGCATGGAGGGGGTCCCTTTGGCGTCCCAGTGCTCTCCCACAAAGCCCGCACCCCACCCACGGCTCTCCTTTGCTCTTTCCCTGACGGGGCCTCAGACCTCTACCCTGTCACAGGAATTGAAGACGTGTGCGATGAGGGGTCCAACAGAACCCTCCGACCCACAGCCCCCTCGTGGCCCTCCTGGAGAGGGAAGGCTCCCCTGCATGAGCCAGAGCTCACTCATATTTCCCACTGGTCCCGGATTCCTTCCTTCTTGCAGGAAGCTACGATGCATCGATATCTAGAGGAGGGCCGGGGGCATCACATGAATCGTCCTGTGGACCCAACCTCTCCTCATAGGTACTGTCACCCTCTGAACCCCAACTAGTCCAGAACCCTGGGGGGCCGTCAGCTCTGTGCATTGGGCCACAGGCAGCTCCTGGAGAAGTACCTGCACCCGCTGGCACTTTCTGAATGATTAAGGAATGAAAGGGCTCCGGCCAGGCCCATGGCCGATATCCAAGTGGGCCTGGGTGCCCAGGTGTCCCCGGGGACCCCTACTCCACTCCAAATGCCCCAGGATACAGATCCCAGGTGGACTCCGTTTCAATGGCAAAAGAGGCCAGCTCAAGACCCTGGTGACGGTGGGGAGGCGGCACAGGCTTTGTCATGGGGAGAGAACGAAGACTGCTGAGCACAAGCACAGCCCCTCTAGCCGACCTGCCACAGGCCAGGCCCCGGGGGCTGCCCTACAGGACCCGACTAGGCCCTGTGTGACTCTACTCCAGTCAGAGCAGCAGCCCCAGGGGCCAGGAAGTTCAGCCACGTTCCCCAAGACTCCCAACCAGTAGGTATCCCATCCCCCTGGGCTGTGGAGGGTCAGGGAGCTCACTTTGCAAACAGCAGGTCCAGCACCTCTTCAGGGGTGCCATACTCTTCCACGACATTTAAAAAGTTAAATAGAGACAGATTGTGCAAGCGCAGCAAGGCAGGCACCAGTTCTTCTACCTCCTGCTGCAGCCGCTCCCTCCGGCTGGGGGTGGTCGGGCAGATCCGATTCCTTCTCAGGGCTGAGGCCCTTTCAGCCTGAGGTGGGACAGAGGGGACGTGCAGCCTGCACTGTAGCCTCCAGACCACCTGGGAGTTGGAGCGCAGGCCAAAGCCTGAGCTCTCAGTGGCTGCGGGGGGGCGGGGGGGGGGCAGAAGTGCCCACAGCAGGAACTCGGGGCTTGACACCTGCAGCTCAGTCACTTAGCATCTGACTCTGGGTTGTGGCTCAGGTCATGGTCTCAGCATCCTGAGATCCCGCCCCTGGCAGGATCTGCCCTTGGGGCAGAGTGTGCTTGAGGAGACTGTGTCTCCCTCTTCTGCTCCCTGCTCTCTGTCTGTCTCTTAAACGGACAAGCTATCCAGTAAAGAAATAATCTTAGAGGATAAATTAAAAAAAAATATGGATCAATGCAAGGATCTCAAGTGGGAGGGGTCAGTATCCCAGGGCCGCTGTCAGCTGAGTATTGACAGCACCTCCCTGCATTAACGGCTTCACCCCTTGAATTTGACCACACGTCCCTGTCTCCAGGTGCCCACACGGAGACCTTTCCTTGGGTGGGAGGGCCCAGGGCCTGAGGGTTGCAGGATGTTCAGCGCCGTACGGTGATTTGGCAACAGAAGGGAATCGCATCGAAGTCCGGCATCAGTGAAGGGCTCAGTGGCTGTGGGAACCAACTGGCCTTCTGACATGTTGTGCAGCACACGAGGCCCCTGTGCCTGACCCCGGGAGGGGGGGCAGGGATGCGCTCCTTCAAAACCTAACTGCAGAGCGATAGACATAATACAGTGAGCCCCGTGTCCCTTTGGGGAAAAGTCTCCCAACTCACCAGGACCATGCTCCAGCCTTGGAGAAGGTAGGAAAGGACGTCAGGCCAATGGGGCCTCCTGGGAGCACCAGTTAGGAGAAAGCATAGCACAGTGCAAACTACTGGAGACCGCGTGCGATGAGACATGGTGTGTCTCTTTTTCAAAAGTTTTTATGGGCAGCCCGGGTGGCTCAGTGGTTTAGCACTGCCTTCAGCTCAGGGCGTGATCCTGGGGACCCAGGATCCAGTCCCACATCAGGCTCCCTGCATGGAGCCTGCTTCTCCCTCTGCTTGTGTCTCTGCCTCTCTCTCTCTGTCTCTCGTGAATAAATAAATAAAATCTTTAAAAAGAGTTAATTATAAAAAAAAGTTGTTATTCATTCATGACACACACACACAGAGAGGGGGGGGGCAGACACACAGAGGTAGAAGCAGTCCCCATGCAGAGAGCCCGAGGTGGGACTTGATCCCAGGTCTCCAGCATCAGGGCCTGGGCAGAAGGCAGGCGCTAAACCACTGGGTGACCAGGCATCCCCTGAAGGCTCTATTCTGATATTCCTACAATTCTGTGCACAGGGACTCTGCATGCATCTGGCCCAGGCAGGGGCAGGGCCATGGGGGCAAGTTTGGGGAGGAGGGGAATCCAGACTCCTGTCGCAGCAGAAGTCTAGGGGGTAGCGCAGGGGAGCAGAGGCTGGCTTATGGGACCCGGGGCCCTTCCTGCTGCATCGGGGCCCTGGGTGTCGGGTGGCCCCAGCCCCTGCACTCACCTTGAACTCTTGCAGGCCTCCGTAAGATGTGTTGGGCTCCTTCCAGATCACCACCGGTGTGTCGGGGATGTCCTCTTCCTCCTGCCTCCGCCGCCTCCCGTTGTCCCATGTGCAGCTCTCTATGTCCCGTGTCGAGTTCTGTATGTCCCGTGTGGAGCTCTGTAAAGACAGTGTGGGGCAGCCAGGCAGGAGGCCTCAGTGCCCGGTCTGGCCGCCTCGGTCGGGCCGCACACCCAGCTGACTCCATTGCAGACACACCACAGCACAGCGGGCACACACCTCCCCCAAGGAGAGCAAAGGGATGCGGATGCAGGGCCTTGGGTTAACTCCGAGTCGGGTAAGAGGGCACCTCAGGAATCCTGTTTCCACCCTGCCCACCGTGACCTCAGGGTGACCCTGAAGGGATCACCGGGGAACCTGCTGCCCTGCACGGTCCTCCATCCTGGATGCGACCTGCCCACACATCCCTGGTTCCCTGAAGAGGAGGGGATGGGGCTGCCCCGGATGGCTGGCACAGGTGGCCTGGCCTGGCCTGGCCTGCTCTGTATTACCCTACGGCGCCTCCTGAAAAACTCCCTGAGGTGTTGAGTTTGACGGTGGCACCAACGTCTCCAGCATTCGAAGCAGCCGCATCCCTGGGGTTCCTGGGGTTCGTCGGAACTGGGAAATTGATTAGGGAACATCTTTCAGTAGCAGAAGTCTCCTGAAAGTGAGCCTGAGGTGGGGCTGCACTAGAATGTGGGGGCCCGGGTGCAGGGTTCCAAGTTCTGTTGGCCTCTGTTGTGAAAGAAGTGACCTCACTGCCTCGGACCCCCTCCCTGAGTCCACTCCTGGAGGAAGCTTCAGGAGCAGCGCTCAGGGCTCCCAATGCCCCCCCCCGCCCACGGGGGAATGGGCTGTGTGCACACAGTGACACAAGCGCACCCCTCTCCACAGGCCCCAGGGAAGGGCTGTGTGCAGCCAGGGCCCCAGCCTGGAAATGCACCTGGGGTCAGACACAACTTTCCATTCTTCCCAGGTTTCCACCCCAGAGAAGCCGTTGTGCCCATCGGGGATGGCCTGCCTTGTCTGTGGGTTAGGGATTATCCTAGCAGGTGCTTCCTCCAGACGTCCCCAGGCCACTGTGGTATCATATCTATGATATTCGGGGCGGGTGTCCCATGCAGGAAATACCTCCCACCACGTTCTTCCTTGGTGTGTACATGCGTCCAGGCCCACAAGGTCCCTGTGTGCACACTCGTGGGCACCGGTACCCTCATTCTGGAGGCCCAGAAGATGACAGTCCCACAGGGGCAGGGATGGGGAATAGCCGCCCAAGATCCTAGGCTCCTGAATCCAAGGCAAACCCTACAGTAGGTGTGGGAGTCTTGGCGTAGAAGGTGTGAGGCCGTCCTTATCCTGAAACCCTGCAGCCCCGGGCTGATCGCTGGGAGAACGTCCTGACGCCCAGGACACGGGTGAGGCTTGGCGGTGGCGTCTCGTGCCATCCCTGTGCCCCAGGCCTGCGGACAGGGGACGTTGGGAGAGGGCTCCCTGTCCTTGGCCTGCATGGGCGTCCTGGCCTGCCTGCCCACTGGGGACGATGGGGACGGTGGGGCAAGAGCCCGGAGAGAGCCCAGGGCTGCCTGCTGGCAGGAGGCTTGGCGAGCATGGCTGAGGAACGCAGGCCAGCTGACTCCCAGGGGCCCGGCCCTCGGCTCCCCCGGGGGGGTGTCTGCCTCCGGCCATCTGGCTCCGGCTCCCCAACACCAGCAGAGGACAGGACGCCACCGGCCCGACCTTCCCGCGGGAAACCCGGGAGCTCCTTTCCACAGGCATGGAGCCCGGCAGGGTCCTAACAGGTGGCTGCCACGGTCCCCTGGAGGCTGAGTGGTCAGAACCGGACGTCCCTGCGGCCAGCTTGCAGTCCACGGGGGAGCCCCAGGGGGCCGGGCAGGCGCCGTGTCCTCTGACGTGGAACGTGGGTGGGGTTACAGGAGGCGGGAGCTGAGGGCTCTCACGGTGAATTCTCAGGTCAACCTGTAGCACCAGAGAACACCAGGAGGGGTCGGTCCTTCTGGGCAGGCAGAGGGCAGCATGAGCAGAAGCCGGGGGATGTGCTCTCAGTGGGGCTGCAGTCGCCCGTGGGCCCAGGGCACCCGCGACACTCCCCGTGTGACCACGGCCACGCTTCTTACTGCTTGTGTTCATTCTGGAAAAGGTCATCGTTTTTCGTGAAGTTTCCGACTTCCGTTAACGTGTAGCGGGCTTGCTGTCCCCTCTGAACGAACGCGTGAATGCGTTTTGGAGAGCGTCTCCGTCGTATCTCGTGGTCACACCCGTGGACCTGAGCCACTCGCGGGAAGGAGTTTTGTGAGGCCGTCTGCTATTTTAGGGACGTAGAGGGGAGTTTTACGGAAGTGTCCGAGGATGATCACAGCCGAGAGCGGCGGGTCAGCGTGTGACAGGTGCTAGGAAGTCTGCCCCCGGGCGACGGCGAGGTGGGCGCGACACTCTTACTGTTGCAAAGTGCCAGAGTGGCAGTTCTGAGATGACCCTGGGTGGCGAGGTCAGGGTGCAGACCCTGGTGCGCCCCTTGCAGCTCGGGCCCCGGCAGGTGACTCTTCATGGACAGCCGCCCACACATCCCGTGGAGGCCAGCCGCGAGGACTCAGGTGTGTGCACCTGCCCTTCAGGGGCCGGTGTCGGGGGTCTGGCACCATGCACAGGGGCCAGCAGGTGATGGTCTGAGGTGGTGGTCAGGAGGGGAGCAGTGCTGGTCCCCCTGGAAGAGAGAGCTGGCTCCAGGCTGGGGCTGTGTGGGTGTGCCAGCTGGGCCGCGGGGCGGGCAGGGTGGGGCCCTTGCGTGGGAGCCGGGCTGAGTGCAGGTGTAGGGCCAGGTGAGTGCCCCAGGGTGACCCTAACCACGGCCCTGGGGGCCGCTCACCTTCCTGAGGCTGCCCTGGGCTCCCAGGGGTCCCCTGCCTGTCGTGCTGCACGCTCTGTGGTCTCTGGCACCTGGTGGTGAAAGTGCAGGTGCCCAGGCCCCGGGCGGGTCACTAACCTGGGATTTCTCCTGTCGCCCCCCCTCCCCCTCCAGGAGAACCACTGTCGCCACATGAAGATCCTCAGCGACTGTTATTACTGCGTGTCCGGCCTCACCCAGCCGAAGACCAACCATGCCCACTGCTGCGTGGAGATGGGCCTGCACATGATCGATACCATCACGTGAGTGCCCCGCGGCGACCGTCCCCGTGGCGACCGCCCCCGCGCTGTCCCGTCCACTCTCCGAGAGCCAGGCCGCATGGCGAGGCGCGTGTGCCTCTGGGACCCCCTCCTCTGCATTTTGCTGGGACGGCATTTCTTCAACCGTGGCCATCCAGGGCATTGTCGGGATGGCGTTAGTGGGGCGGGAAGAAATACGCTTTGTCGCGTAGCCTGGCCGGGCATCCAGGGAGTCAGCCGGGTTCCGCTTGAAGGAATTGCCCGTGCTCAGCCTTGCGCGCCTTGGCATCCAGGTGTCCCGTGCCGAGGGGCCTTCGAGGGAACAGGTGCGCGTCACCTGGGCACCGCGGGCCGGCCGTGTCCACTTCTCAGCCAGCCTATCTCGTCCCATCAGGCAGCAGGATGAAGAGTTAGGGACCCTTGGTCGGGGTAGGAACGGCGTGGGGCTGGGAGGCTGCGCTGGTGGCTGTAGCACCCCTGTGCCCACGTCTCAGCAGCTCAGAGGGGTGGGTGCAGCCCCGCAGGGCGGGCTTAATTCACAGGGAGCGCTGTCAGCATCCACACTCGGAGCTGAGAAGTGGCGGCAGCAGCGTTGTCTGGGGAACAAGAAAGGGGAGAGAGAGAGATGCAAACGAGGAGGCTCCGAAGCGTGGACAGGTGTGCAGGTGCGGCTTCCCGGAGCCGGGCAGCGCCCTCGGGGACAGGGTGGGGGCTCTGCGGGCAGTGGGTCCCTGTGCCAGTGGTGGCGGGTCTGCGCCCGCACCAGGGTTGGGGGCGGGAGAGGCCCCGGTGAGGCCAGCGTGCATCCAGACACTGGAGCCTCTGCCCTCGAGGGGGAGCTGCGCTGGGGCAGGCGGGCAGGGCCAGGCAGGAAGCACAGGTGCGTCTCCCAGAGGGTTCCGAGGCTCCCCCTCGCGACGGCGTCTTCTCGTGTCCCCGGCCACGTCCCAGCCATCAGAGCGCCGGGCACCACGTGCCACGAATCCGCCTGCGGTTCACATCGCTTCCTTTGTCAGCATGTGATGTACACCCCGTCACGCGTCACCCCTCGTGTCACAGCCCGTGCTGTCTTATGTGACGTCGCATGGGGCTCACGTCCAGCAGCTCTCAGGTCGTGGCAACATCAGTGTGGAGCATGGCCTGGGGTCACGTCCTGTGTCGTTCTGGGACCTCCTGGGCCAAAGTGAGGTTGTGCAGGGGGAGGTGCGGGGAGGCAGGTGTCCACTCCCCCGTCAGCCGGTCAGGGGCGTGTCCCCGGCAGGGCCTGGCCAGGCTGCCGCCAACGGCTCGTGCCGTTGATGTCCCTGAGGGGGGTGACACCGGCCGCCCCTGCTGGGGGCCTCCTGGGGGGACCTGGTGCCCCTGCCGCCCCCAGGTCTCCTTGGGGGGAGAGCGGCCCGGAGGCGTGCTTGGGACGCCTGGCTGCTCTCACGGGCTCTGGGCCTGCCCTGGTGCACCCCACCTTCGCTGCACTTGGGCGGCCTCGGAGGGATTTCTGTGACCGTCTCTTGGCTGCCCCAGCCCGGAGTTCTGCGCCTCCCCTCGGCATGGCTGCTGCTGTGCCATGTGGAGAGGTGGATCGGCCACCTGTCTGCCCCTTCTCCCTTTACTTGGGGCGGTGGGGGCCCCTTGGCTGTGTCTCCTGTCCGCTGAGGCTGAGCTCCAGGCTCCCCGACCCTGTCGGCCCTGAGACCCCGCCTTGGCTTCGGAGGCCGCCCACCCCGGGGCCAGTGGGCATCTTCCTTGGCCTCCAGGGCTGCCGTCTGGGTCGGCTCCGGATCCCCAGAGGCTTCCATGGCCTCCTGAGATTCCGGGGCCCGGTCTCTGTCTCCACAAACTGGGAGCATGGACTGGGCGCCGTCCCGGTTGTGGACAGGGGCTAGTGCCACCAGAGCCACAGCTCGGAGCCGGCCTCCTGCCCACGATGAGCCCCTCTTCCCTTCTCTGGGGGCCCCAGCGCAGGGTGCCGCCTGTGTGCGTCTGCCGCATGGTGGGCCTCACGCAGGGACGGGCTCCTGGGGGGCCACTCCTGGCCTGCCGGTGGCCTCCCTCACCTGCCGCACCGCCCCCGTCTGACACAGAAACGTGCGCAAACGTGTGTATTTGTGTTTAGCCTCGAACTCTGTTAGCACGAACCTTGCCCGAGAAGAAGCGAGGAGCAGTGGCCAGGGCGGGTGTCTGGCCTCTGGCCGGGCTGTGTGCTGCTGTGCGTTGGGCCCGCGGCACCCGGGGAGGACGGCGGCTTCCTTCTGGGCAGGGCCTGTCAGTCTTCTCCCTCGGAGCCCCAAAGGCGCAGCATCCCCGAGGCCCCGCCGCGGCCCGGATGGCTAGAGTGAGCTGTGGGCGACCGGCAGGAAGGTGGTGCTTGCAGACGCCCCTCGCCAGGCCGCGGAGTGGTCGGCTCCAGCTGGGGGTCCTCGGCACACGGGGGAGACCCAGAGCCGGGGGCTGGTTTGGGCCGGTTGTAGGATTCTTAGACCATCTGCTGCAGACCCTGTGTGCGGTTCCAGGGTGCTCAGGGTTGGGGATGCTGCTCCCTCGCCCTGAGGGTGTTGCCTCTCTGGCAGTACACCCAGTCGGGGTGCAAACGCGAGAGTCCCTGGACTTGTGAGCTCAGGACAGGCGTGTGAGGGGCTGGGTGTTTGCTGCCCCTGCATGAACACGGTCACGGTTATGGACGGCCTCTCCTCAAGGGCAGGTGGGTGCAGGCCCTGGCCGCCAGGGTTCTGAGCGGTCCTGAGGCTGGGGGGTGGTGGAGGTGGCGGGAGGACATGTGTGTTCCTGGTGCAGCGGGTGGGGGCGATCTTGTGCTCCACTCCATGGGAGGCAGGTTGGCGTCGGAGTAACAGGCGGGAACGTTGGCACACTCTGTGTTCAAGACCGTGCAGGGCACTGATGTGGAAGCAGAGGCCCAGGGCTCCCTCCTTGCGGGGTGGGCGCCGCTGCTGGGGTTGGGGGCTCTCCAGTCGGGCCGGCCCTCGTCCTCTGCTGGGTCCCCATCAGCCAGAGCCTCAGTGCCCCCCTCCGCGGCTCCTCTGCCCCGGCCCCTGAGCCTGCAGATCGTCGGGTCGCACAGCCACCAGCAAGCAGGTGCCGCTGTGGTGCCAAGGAGACATTAGCCGGACACGCTTTGCCCCGGCTCTGGTGTTTGGGGTTACGTCTCCGTGAGACCTTCCCTGACGCGCCTTTTACTGAGAAGTGAATGTCTCGGTGACTGCATCTGTTGGCAGATGTTTGAGGCAGAGCTTTCCAGAGCAGGTGAGGGTGTGTGGGTTGTGGGATTTGGTAGGCGGCTGGCTGGGGTGCTGCGTGCCACAAGTGGGTCCCCGCCTCCCCGTCCCTGGGCCCCTTCCTGGCTGCAGAGGCGGAAATGTTAAAAACGCTCAAATGGACCGTGTCCTGCTTTTCTCATTCAGGTTTCTCTGTCTTCCTTTCTGTTTGCAAATTTCAAAACAAAAAAACAAAACAATTAAAAATAACCCAACCCAAATTTTAACCTCATTTTGTTTGTGTTGGCGCCTCTCGTTGGAGGTTGGGAAACGAGTGATAAAGTTAAAATTGAGAGAAACTACGTTCATCACGTGTAAAAGTCAATAGGTATCGAGGACACATCCGTTCAGACTCCCAAGTAACCCGTGGTGGCACGCGGACTTCTGGACGTGCACCGGGGACCCCGGACCCGATGCGAAACACTGTGGTTCTGGGGGCTGGGCCCTCGGTGGGCACAAGGGGGCGCGGTGATTGGCGCCCCGCCACAGAAGGCTGGGCCAAGGGGGACGTGGTCCTCACGGGCTGGGGGA
The DNA here is from genome assembly GCF_048418805.1 of Vulpes vulpes. Lineage (NCBI taxonomy): Eukaryota > Metazoa > Chordata > Mammalia > Carnivora > Canidae > Vulpes > Vulpes vulpes. Next base: position 17,190,433 of record NC_132786.1, on the reverse strand, counting down.
GGGGGTTCCTGCCAGGGCAACTGGCACCCAAAGGCCCTGGAGATGGGCCCTGGGGGATGGAGGTGAGGGCCTGGGAGGACTCCCTGGAGGCTGCGTCTCAGCTGGGCCAAGTCATACTAGGAAGAAGGTGGGCGCACAGGAATCAACTGCAATTTTGAAGCAGGAGGGAGGTTGGTCTCTGAGCTCACGGGCCCCCTGCTGTGCTGGGCGGGTGGGGGTCTGCCCCGGGCTGGGCGCTGGTGGGTTTGGCTCCAGGGTGGCGGCCTGGTGGCCCTGCATGTCTGTGGTTTTCCTTGGGGAGACTTGCTAACCACGCGGCCACCTTGTCCTGGGCCATTGCTTGGCCTCCTGGTGTGGTTGGGCTTTGCCGCTCATGTGGAAGGCCCATTGGACACACCTGCCATGGGGGCCACCTGTGGACAGACCAGGGTGGCAGAGGGGCTGGTCACCTGGCTCAGTGCTCCCTCTGGCACCTGACTGTGGCCATGCGTCCCAGAGCCGGGCGGGGACCCCATGCTCCCACCTCCGTGTGCTCCCTCACGGGTATACACGAGGGCCCAGCTCATGCCCGTGACCTGTTTCTTGCAGGTCAGTGGCCGAGGCCACTGAGGTGGACCTGAGCATGCATGTGGGGCTGCACACCGGCAGGATCCTCTGCGCACGTGTGCGTGCGCGTGTCTGTACCCGAGTACATAGGTGGTCTGCGCCCCCGTCCGTATGCTGGGGAACAGCATAGCCTAATTATTCTTTTCTGCGTAACCGCACTGAGGTTAAAACCACTCTCTTCACGCTTCATTCCTGTAAAGTATGTGGTTCGGTGGTTTCCAGTGTATTTACCGACTTGGGCCACCGTCGTAATGGTCAGTGTTAGAGCATCTTCACGTTCCCAGAGAGCCCTGTCCCCAGCAGCGGTCACTCCCTATGTCTGCCGCTCCATCCTCGTGGATGCGTCCTTCTGCTCACTGCTCATTGCCCATCCCATGTCTACTCTGGGCAGCCCAAGCCCCCGAGTCCTGGGGAGACCCCTTATCTGAGGGGCTCGCTGCCCAGTGCCGTCTTCACCGTGCACCTGGATTCTGGGTTCTGGGTGGGCAGAGGCCCTGGAATGCTGAGCCCTCTGGACCCCTGTCCAAGGGGCTGGGACGCCCTGGGGGACGGGTGTACAGTGTTGGCTTGAGTCTCCCTGCAGACCGGGGAACTCACCCGATGCTGGCTCTGTCCCACAAGGGACTTGAGCTGCCACTGTCATCCCACGTGAGGGCCCGACCACAGCCTGGATTGGGTGGGTCAGGGGTAGGACCCTCAGCTCACCTGAGATGGGCTGGTCTAGGCCCACTGCAGGCACCCCGAGGCAGGCCACCAGACAAGACTCAGGGCCTTCAGCTAAGGGACTCGGCCGGCCCTCTGTGACCGTGCCGGGAGGGGCCCAGCCGCGTTCTCCCCTGGCCTGCTGATGCTCTGCCCTGGCCAAGCCCGGCGGTGTCAGGTCAGAGCCGCTTCCAGACAGGCGGCCGCATACGTGGGCTCCCAGAAGGGAGACCCGACCGCTGCTGTTTGCCACAGCCTCACCAGGTGATGGAGCACAGCGTCACTCGTGGGCTGTGCCAGGAGACTCAGGGGACCCTTGTCTGGCTGCGGCTGGCTGTCCAGGGGCACGGGGCTGGCTGGTCCCTAGAGGTGCCCATCCCGCGGTCAGCTGGCCCGTCTGGTTTCAGGTCTTTCGTTGCGATTAGCTACTCAGCTTGAGGAGAGCAGTCAGGGTGTGCTGGAGAGTCGGGTTGGCCTGGCGTGTGCGCATCTGGCTTCCGGCTTGTTCACCAGGCACCTGCCATGCGGCCAGCGCCACAGGCAGAGGCTGCGGTGCCCCGTCTGGGTTGGCAGGCGCTCTTCTCGGTGTCCCTTTAGATGTTGTAAGCCCAGTGTTTGGGCCTGCCCTGGGGTTCCCCACTGACAACATCCCGGGCCCCCACCTCTTGGTGAGTTTTCCGGGGTGCTCAGTGGCAGGGAGACCCTCCACGTGTCAGTGGGAAGGGGTGCCTACATGCGACGCACTGACATATTTTCCCAAGGAAAGGCCACCTCACCTTCCTGTAAACCCAGCAAAACAAGGACATTTCTCGACTTTTCCCGCTTGCCCTGTGGGTCCGTAAGCCTGTCATGCGGACATCACGGTGTCTCACTCCGTTGTGGAACGGTCAGGCCAGGCCTGGGGGCTAATTATTTACAGATCCCGGGTGGTCACAGGAGCCTGCATGCTTGAGCTTCCTCCTCGTCTGTGGCCACTGCAATGCCTGTGTGCCAGAGCCGTGTTTCCTTTGGATTCCGCAGACAATCGGGACGCCGACCTCAGTTTGGATGATAGTAGGGCAACTTGTTCCTGCACAGGGAATGCCTGTCTCGGGAGGGTGATTCCCATCGGTGGTGGCGCCGTGGTGGCGCTGTAGTGGCGGGACTCGGAGGGAAGGTGGCCTGGCTGCGGCTTGCCTGTCACGCGGGTACGGTTCTGTGAGTTGTTGGATTCGCTTTGCCAAAACGTGGTAAGGGGATTTGCGTCGGCGCTCATGAATAATGTAGTTCTCTCATTGTCTTTCATTCATTCATTCATTCATTCATTTATTTCTGTAAATTTATTTTTTATTGGTGTTCAGTTTGCCAACATATAGGTTGTTCTCTCATTTTCTAGGCCAGACAAGGCTTTGAGGTCAGAGCGAAGCAGGCCTCACCAGTGGGGACCTGTTCCTTCCTTTGCGGGTTTCTGGAAGAGTTCGTAGAATTGGTACCATTTCTTCCTCAGATGTTCAGGGTAGTGAAGCTCTTCGGTTTGGATTTGTATGTCTGTCTTTAGAGTAGGAAGTTTTTAACTAAAATGAGCTTCTCTAAAGATAAAGGGCCATAAGGCTTTACTTCTTTTTTTTCTTTTTTGAGGTAGCTTTGGGAATTTATGTCATTGCCTGAACGTTGATTTTACTATTCCCTTCTTACCCACTTTACCATTTGTAGGATTTGTGGTGACATCTCCTCTCTCCTGATGTAGGATTGTGTAGACTCTCTTTTTTTTTTAATCAATGTGACTAGAAGTTGATACATTTTATTGATCTCAAGAAATAGCTTTTGGTCTTTTTGCCTTTCTCTGTTATTTTGAGTTTCCAATTTCATTGAATTCTACTCTGATTTTTATTTTCTTCTGATAACTTTGGGGTTAATTTCCTCATGTTCTCTAGTTTCTCAGGATGATTTGTGCTTTCTCTAACTCAGGGGTTTTAGTGTACATTTTCCTCCAAGTCCTGCTTAATTCACAAATTTTGACATTAAATGTCATTTCATTGTCCTTTGGCTCAGAGATCTTTGTTGCTGTTGTTATTGTTCTTCTTCTTTCTTCTTTCTTTCTTCTTTCTTCTTTCTTCTTCCCAAGAGTTATGAAGACATAGATTCTTTTGTTGAAAATTTCCCAGGTATCTTTCTGTTACTGACTTCTCCTTAGTTATACTGTGGTCAGAGATTATACCTTGAATTCTTTTAGATTTCTTGAGAAAGAGGGGCTCGTGGGTGGCTCGGTTAAGCTGCTGAACTGATTCTTGAGAATTCTATCATCCCTGTCCAATTTTGTGGCTGTTGGATGCTGTGGGTTTTTAAAATTTATTTTAATTTTTTAATTTGTTATTTTTTTCGATGGTGTGTTTCATGAATGCCAATGAGGCCACCCTGGCCGAGGATGCTTATAGGTCATCTATGCCGTAACGGACTTTATGCCCAAATATTCTACCAATTTTTGAGAGAATGAGGTTGAAATCTCCCGTTGTACCCGTAGGCAGAATTTTGTGCGGTTCTACCAATTTTTCCTTCATGTATTTTGGCAATTCATTGTTAGGTGCATAATAAATGTTTAGGATGAGGATGTCCTCTTGGTAAGTTGAATCCTTTGTCCCCTTTATTACTATGGAAAGAGCTGCTTTTCCCAGGTAATGTCCTTGGCTCTGCAGTATACTTTACATGATATTATATAGGTAATCCTGCTCCCTTTATATATTTTTCATCATTTTACTTTTAACTTATTTATATATTTTTACCTAAGGTGGGTTTCTCATAAGCAAAACGCAATTGGACCAACATACAATTGGACCTTGCCTTCTTATCCAACTTATAAATCTCTGCTTTTAAATTGAGCTGTTCAGACCATTTATAAGTAATATGATTATTGATGCATTGGATTTTAATCTTTTATCTTGCTGTCTCCTATTTGTCATGTCTACCCATCTGTTCTTTGTGGTTTTTTTCCTCTTTTTCTGCCTGCTTTGGATTAAATATTTTTGTTATTCTATTAAAATATATAACAGCATTTAATGTTCCATGTATAATGAGTATTGATTACTTTATTAATAGTAGTAATTCATTTGTCTCTCTTGCTCTCCCTCTTTTTTTTTCCCTTCCCCTTTTTGTTAGCTGCATTCTTTGTTGTATTATTACTTTAGGTTTCAGTTTTTATATAAATTCGATGGCTAACATATAGCTATTATTACTTTCAAGGGTAGTATTTAGTGATCCATCACTTACACATAATGCTCAGTGCTCATCACAGGTGCCCTCCTTAATACCCACTCCCTCTCTCCCCTCGCCTCAGCAACTGTCAGCATGTTCTCTGGAGCTAAGAATCTGTTTCCTGGTGTGCATCTCTCTCTTTTCTCTCCCTGTGTTCATCTGTTTCATTTCTTAAATTCCATACATGAGTGAAATTATATGGTGTTTGTCTTTCTCTGACTGACTTATTTCACGTAGCATAATACGCTCTAGCTCCAACCAGGATGTTGCAAATGGCAAGATTTCATTCTTTTTTGATGGCCAAGTGGTATTCCATTGTATATATAGACCACATCTTTTGTGTTTTTGTTTTTACGTTTGTTTTTATTAAAATTCGATTTTCCACCATATGGTATAACATCCAGTGGCCGTCCAACCACGTGCCCTCCTCAGTCACCCAGTTACCCCATCCCCCCACCCACCTCCCCTTCTGCAACCCTTTGTTTGTTTCCCAGAGTTAGGAATCTCTCAGGGTTTGTCTCCCTCTCTAATTTTTCTCGCTCAGTTCCCCTCCTTTTCCTTATAATCCCTTTCACTATTTCTTACATTCCACATATGAGTGAAACCATATGATGATTGTCTTTCTGCAGTTGACTTTTTCACTCATCATAATACCTTCCAGTTCCTGGAGGGTATTATGCTGAGTGCAGTAAGTCAATCGGAGGAGGACCAACCGTGTATGTCCTTATTCATTTGGGGAATATAAATAATAGTGAAAGGGAATATATAGGAAGGGAGAAGAAATGTGTGGGAAATATCAGGAAGGGAGACAGAACATAAAGACTCCTAACTCTGGGAAACGAACTAGGGGTGGTGGACGGGGAGGAGGGCGTGGGGTGGCGTGAATGGGTAACGGGGACTGAGGGTATACTTGACTGGATGAGCACTGGGTGTTATTCTGTATATTGGTAAACTGAACACCAATAAAAATTAATTTATTTAAAAAAAATTAAAAAAATAAAAAAAATACCTTCCAGTTCCATCCACATCGAAGCAAATGGTGGGTATTTGTCCTTTCTGATGGCTTAGTAATATTCCATTGTATAAATATACATTCTTTATCCATTCATCTGTTGAAGAACATCTCGGCTCCTTCCACAGTGTGGCTATTGTGGACATTGCTGCTATAAACATTGGGGTGCAGGTGTCCCGGCGTTTCACCACATCTGTATATTTGGGGTAAATCCCCAGCAGTGCACTTGCTGGGCCGTAGGGTAGCTGTATTTTTAACTTCTTGTGGAGCCTCCACACAGTTTTCCAGAGTGGCTGCACCAGTTCACGTTCCCACCAACAGTGCAGGAGGGTCCCCCTTTCTCTACATCCTCTCCAACGTGTGTTGTTTCCTGTCTTGTTAATTTTCACCATTCTCACTGGGGTGAGAACACATCTTTATCCTTGCACATTGATAAATTTTTAGGCTCTCTTGGTAGTTTGGCTATTGTTGATGATGCTGCTATAAACATCAGGGGGCATATACCCCTTCGAATCAGTATTTTTGTATCTTTTGGGTAAATACCTAGTAGTGCATTTGCTGGATCTTAGGGTAGTTCTATTTTAACTCTTTGAGGAAACTCCATACTGTTTTCCAGAGTGGCTGTACCAGTTTTCATTCGCACCAGCAATGAAAGAGGGTTCTCCTTTCTTTACCTACTCACCGACACTTGGTGCTTCTTGTGTTGTTAATTTTGGCCATTCTGACAGGTGTGAGATGATGTCTCATCATGGTTTGATTTGTATTTCCCTGATGATGAGTGATGTTGAATATCTTGTCATGTGTCTGTTGGCCATCTGTGTGGCTTATTTGGAAAAATGTCTATTCGTGTCTTCTGCCTATTTCCTAGCTGGATTATTTGTGTTTTTGGGTGTTGAGTTTGATAAGTTCTCTATAGATTTTGGATCCTAACCCTTTATCAGGTATGTCATTTGTAATCCTCTTGTCCCATTCTGTAGGCTGCCTTTTCGTTTCATTGATTGTTTCCTTCATTGTGCAGAAGATTTTTATCTTGATGAAGTCCCAGTAGTTCACTTTCAGCTTTGTTTCCCTTTCCTCTGGAGACACGTCTAGGAAGAAATTACTATGGCCAATATCAGGGAGGTTACTCTGTGTGTCTTCTGGGATTTTTATGGTTTCGAATTTCTTTTGAATAAATTAATTGGTCTGTAGTATGTAAGAAAGTGGTCCAGTTTCATTCTTCTGCATGTGGCTGTCCAGTTTTCCTTACACCATTTGTTGAAGAGGCAGTCTTTTTTTTCCCATCGGATATTGTCTCTTGCTTTGTTAAGGATTAGTTGACCGTAGAGTTGAGGATCCATTTCTGGGCTCTCAATTCTGTTCCGCTGAACTGTGTGTCTGTTTTTGTGCCAGTACCATAGTGTGTGGATCACAGCTTTGTAATACAGCTTGAAGTCCAGAATCGTGATGCCTCCCACTTTGCTTTCTTTTTCAAGATTGCTTTAGCTATTTGGGCTTTTTTGTGGTTCCATACAAATTTGGGGATTGTTTGTTCTAGCCCTGTGAAAAGGGCTGGTGGTATTTTGATACGAATTACATGACATGTGTGGATTGCTTTGGGTAGTATGGATATTTTAACCGTATGTGTTCTTCAAATCCATGAGCATGGAATCTTTTCCATTCTCTGGTGTTCGCTTCAATTTCTTTCCTGAGTGTTTTATAGCTTTAGGAGTATAGACCTTCTACCTCTTTGGTTAGGTTTATTGCTGGGGGCGGGCCTGTCTGTGGCAGCTCTGTGGGGGGCGTGGCCAGGGCGTGGCCGTGGCGAGGCCAGAGCTTCCATGGCCAGAGCTGCCTGGCCAAGTTTTGGATGGGCGTTGCCTGTGTTCTCCCCCAGGGTTTTGATGGAATCTCGTCTCACATTTACGTCTTTCATCCATTTTGAGTTTATCTTTGTGTCTGGTGTGAGTCAGTGGTCCAGTTTCCCTCCTCTGCCTGTGGCTGTCCAGCGTTTCCAGTGGCATTTATGGAAGAGACTTGTCTTTTTTCCAGTGGATGGTCTCTCCTGCTTGGTCGAATATATGGTCTTGACCATCGAGTTGAGGGTCCACTTCTGGATTCCTCTTCTGTTCCATTGGTGGCTGTGTCTGTTTTTCTGCCTGTACCATAGTGTCTTGGATTGCACAGCTTTGCAACGCAACCCGAAATCCGGCATTGTGCTGCCCCCCGCTGTGGTTTTCTTGGCTACCGTTCCCGTGGCCATTCGGGGTCCTTTCTGATTCCACACAAATCTTCAGATGATGTGTTCCAGCTCTCTGAAGAGAGTCCGTGGTATTTTTGATAGGGATTGCGTTCTTTGTGTAAATTGCCCACGTTGACGTTTCCCAATATTCATTCTTCGGATCCATGAGCATGGAATAGTTTGCCATCTCTTTGTCTTCCTCAGTCTCTTTCAGACGTGTTCTGTCGTTTTTCGGGTTGAGATCCTTTACCTGTTTGGTTAGGTTTATTCCTAGGTAGCTCATGTTTTTGGGTGCCATGGTAAATGGGGTCGACTCCTTATTTCTCTTTCTTCAGTCTCATCGTTAGTTCACCACTGCTGAACTCATTTCTGGGTCTGGACTGCAGCCAGCCTTGGGTGGCTAAAATCTCCTCAATGCTGGGTTAATCAGGACATCTGGCCCTCCTTCTGCCTTGTCCTCCACTGTCTTCCCCATGATCTATGCTATTCCCCTCTGAGTCTCAAATCAGAGCAGCCTTCAGTGCCCCCACTTATCTTAATCAGATGAGAATAATGGGAGAGATGACGTATTTGAAGAAGCCTTGCGGGAACAATTGCAAATAGCAATAGAAAGGCCACTGACTTCTGGGCATTGATTTTGTACCCTGCCACACTGCCGAATTTCCTGTATGAGTTCTAGCAGTCTTGGGGTGGAGTCTTTTGGGTTTTCTAGGTGTACGGTATCATGTCATCTGCGAAGAGGGAGAGTTTGACTTGTTCTAGGCCGATTTGAATGCCTTTTAGTTCTTTTTGTTGCCTGATTGCTGAGGCTACGACGTCTAGTGTTATGTTGAATAGCAGTGGTGAGAGTGGACATTCCTGTCTTGTTCCTGATCTTCTTCGTGGAAAGGCTCCCAGCGTTTCCCTCTTGGGAATGATAATTTGCTGTGGGCTTTTCTTAGACGGCTTTGAAGATGCTGAGGAACGTTCCCTCTATTTCTATACTCTGAAGCGTTTGCATCAGGAATGGATGCCGTATTTTGTCAAAAGCTTTCTCTGCATCTCTTGAGAGGATCATCTGGTTCTTGTTTTTTCTCTTGCAGATCTGATCAGTCACATGGAGTGTTTGCCGAGTGTTGAACCAGCCTTGCGTCCCGGGGATAAATGCCACCTGGTCACTGTGAGTAACTTCTCAATGTACCGTTGGATCCTATTGGCTCATATCTTGTTGAGAATGTTTGCATCCGTGTTCATCGGGGACATTGGTCTGTAATTCTCCTTTTTTGGTGGGGTCTTTGTCTGCTTTTGGACTTAAGGTGATGCTGGCCTCATAGAACGAGTTTGGAAGTATTCCATTTCTTTCTATCTTTCAGAACAGCTTTAGTAGAATAGGTACAGTTTCTTCTTTCAATGTTTGATAGCATTCCCCAGGGAAGCCATCTGGCCCTGGACTTTTGCGTCTTGGGAGGTGTCTGATGATGACTACTTCAGTTTCCTCCCGGGTTATCAGTCTGTTCCGGTTTTCTATTTCTTTCTGTTCCAGTTTTGGTAGTTTGTGGTTTTCCAGAAATGTATCTGTTTCTTCTAGATTGCATAATTTATTGGCGTATAGCTGCTCATAATAAGTTTTTTAAATCGTTTGTATTTCTTTGGTGTTGGTGGTGATCTCTCTTTTCTCACTCATGATTTTATTAATTTGAGTCCTTTATGCTTTTTTTCTAGAGTCACCAGTAGCTTTATAATAGTGCTTCTGTATTGGGTTTCTGACATTGAATTGTAATCCAGAGGTTGTAACTCTGTGGGAGAGAGGAATGTTTCTGATTCTTTCTTTTGAGGTGAGTTGTTCCTTCTAGTCATTTTGCTCAGTGTGGAGTACACAAAAACAAATTATACTGGAAAAAGGAGCAGAAGAGAAAAAAAAGAAAAAAGAAAAAAGAATAAAAAAAGGGGGTGGGGAAACAACAGAAACAAACAGGAAAGAAAAAACAAGGGGGGAGTATCCTCTGATTCTATATACTGTAAATCCCTCAACTTCTCCTAGAACTTTCCAGTGCTGCTTGGTCAATACTTGGCTTCCCCTGTCCTTCCAGCTGGTCTTCTGGGGGTAGGGGCCTGCTGTGCTGATTCTCAGGTGTGTGCTGCTGGGGGAGCTGCCCCGCCCCCTGCCAGGTGCCAGGCTCAGTGGGTGCTGTTTATCCAGTGAGGCCCCTGCTCAGTCCCAGGCACAGGGGACACCAGGAGGAACAGCCACACTGGTGGCGGCCAGCTGTCCAGCCCTGGAGTCAGCTCCCACAGTAACTACCACAGCTCCCAGGCCGCAGGGGCCTGGATGCTCCGGGGATGGGGGGCGCCGATTCGACCAGCTTAGGGCCGCCCAGTGATAGGAGCGTCCTTGCTTTCCTGTGCCCTCCCGGCCTCTGCCTGTCCTGGGGGGAGCACCAGATCTTGGGCTGTGTCCCCCAGTGCCCTGGGCTCTGGGGCCTGTGACACTGAATGGACCTAAAGTACCACGATGTATAATTTAAAAGCATCAGAGTAAATTTTCTGCCGTTAACTTATCTTTTATTACAAATAAAATTCATAAGCCATTATAGAGGTTAAAGAAAAACAAAATATGGAAACAGCGCAATGATGGGGAGGGAAGCCTCCGTTGGGCTGCAGCTATCACGAGCCCTGCGGTAGGAGCTGAGGTGGCTCCTGAGGTGGTTCAGGGGGTTGCTCAGGGGTCAAAACCAGTTGCTCCAGAGGCAGGTGGCGGCCCTGGCACTTTGGGGACCCTGACTGCAGGCGCCAGGGCCTACTCCTCCACCGGGTGGCTGAGGGTGCAGGTGGCTTCTCATCAGGGTGGGGAATCATAGGTGCCAAAACCATGTGCATTGACTTGAACTCAGCAGCCGGCATCTCAGCTTGGGCCAAGCCCTCACCTCCAGCAGCCGGGACTGGCTCGGTCACCTCAGGCCCTGAAGGTGCTGCAGGCCACACAGTCGGAGCTGGGGTGGGCTCCTGAGGTGGGTTAGGGTGTTGCTCCGGGGCCGAAGCTGTAGACCCAAGAAGACAAAGTATCATCACCAGGACGGACTTTCCACATCCCTCCCAAATCAAGGACACTCTTCCCACCGCTCAGCGTGTGTGAGTGCAGAAGCCCTAGGAGGTATCCCCAGACTGCAGCCCGTGGGGATGGGGTGTGAGCCTACCCACTGCTCCTGGCCCAGCTTCACGGAGGTTGGGTCTGTGTGGCCCACCCTGTCCCAAGCTCGGCCACCCCCAGTCCTCCTCATCCTCATCGTCTAATTCCACGAGCTCCAGGTAGCTGAATCGTTCCAGGTAACGCTGGGCCCAGTTTTCCAGGTCTGAGCCTGGCATGTTGAGCCCCATGAATTCCAGCAGCTTCCTCAGGGAGAGAAATTCTGGTGGCTGATGAAAATCCTCCTGATATACTCCAGCCAAATGTCCACGATGCAGGAGATGGCCCTGGGGAGGGACAGGTGGGCAGAGGCGTCAGAAGACAGGGCTCCCTCACACCAAGGTGTCCCGGGGAAGCCCTGCAGGAATGGGGCCCCAGGCCTTCCGCTCAGGGCTGTCGGAGGCCAGTGCTGCCCCTTGTCCACCTGCCACCTGGCGGTCCTGCCTGCCACAGGCCTGCTCACTGAGGAGGGGCTGGCACGAAGCCTCTGTGCATGGGAGCCCATGACTAGTGGTGTGACCATCACTGTCTTCCCTGGGGAAGCGTGACTCCCTCCTCAGCCTGGCTCCCTGCCCACTTGCCCCTTGAATCCACTGGCAGGCGTCCGGGGAAGGGGGGCGTCTGGCCTGTCATTGCCCTCACTGCACACACTGTCGCTCTGGGAATGTCCAAGTGGGGAGGGCTTGGGCTCTGTGTCTTGCCAGGCCTTGCCAGGAGCTGCCCGGTACTGCCGCCTTCCCTCCTGTGGCTCTGTGCTGCCTCACTCACGAGGGGCCCCCAGGGATTGTCCTTCCACTGACTGTAATCTCCCAAAGGGCAGGGGCCGTCTGGTCCGTGAGCCCTCACTGGCTCTCCTGAGCACCTGCTGTGCACCTGGGTCCAGGTGCCACCAGATTAGTGAGTGCGATGCTCCCCACACCCTCTGCTCTGGGTCCCAGGTGGGGGGAGACAGAGGGCTTTGAAAAGGGCAGGTGTGAAGAAGGACTTCATTAGGGCTCCCAGTGCTCTCCCACAAAGCCCGCACCCCATCCACAGCTCTCATTTCCTCTTTTCTCAAAGGACCCATTAAACCTTACCCTGTCACAGGAATTGCAGATGTGTGGGGTGAGGGTCCAGCAGCCCCTCCAGGCCACAGCCCCCTCGCTGCCCTCTTGGGAGAAGGAAGGCCCTCCTGCATGAGCCAGAGCTCACTCACACTTTGCACTGCTCCGGGGATCCCACGATGTCATCATTCAGATATTTGTTGCATCCATATCTAGAGGAGGGCGGGGGACATCACATTAAAGTTCCTGTGGACACGACCTCTCCTCATAGGTGCTGTCACCCTCTGACCCTTGACTAGTCCGGAGCCCTGGGGGGCCATCCGAACTGTGGGTGGGACCACGGGCAGCCCCTGGAGAAGCGCCTGCACCTGCTGGGTCCTCCTGAATGCTTGAGGAATGAAAGGGCTCTGGCCAGGCCCATGGCCGACATCCGAGTGGGCCTGGGCATCCCAGTGTCCCCGGGGTCCCCTACTCTGGTTGCCCCAGGACACAGACCCCAGATGGACTCTCAAACCTCCCTTTCCATGGGAAAACAGGCCAGCTCAAACCCTGGTGATGGTGGGGACATGGCACAGGCTTCGTCATGGGGAAAGAATGACGGCTGATGAGCACAATCACAGCCCCTCTAGCCGAATTGCCACAGGCCAGGCCCCCGGGGGCTGCCCTACAGGACCCCCTAGGCCCCGTGTGACTCTGCTCCAGTCGGAGGAGCAGCCCGAGGGGCTGGGAAGTTCAGGAACATTCCCAAGACTCCCAACCAGTAGGTGGCCCATCCCCTGGGCTGTGGAGGGTCAGGGTGCTCACTTTGCAAACAGCAGGTCCAGGACCTCTTCGGTGGTGCCAAATTCAATATATGTTTCCATAAATTCAAAAATGGTCCAAGCACAGCAAGGCAGGCACCAGTTCTTCTACCTCCTGCTGCAGCCGCTCCCTCCGGCTGGGGGTGGTCGGGCAGATCCGATTCCTTCTCAGGGATGAGGCCCTTTCAGCCTGAGGTGGGACAGAGGGGCCGTGCAGCCTGCACTGTAGCCTCCAGACCACCTGGGAGTTGGAGCGCAGGCCAAAGCCCGAGCTCTCAGTGGCTGCGGGGGGCGGGTGGAGGGCAGGAGTGCCCACAGCAGGAACACGGGGGCTTGATGCCTGCGGCTCAGTCACTTAGCATCTGACTCGGTTGTGGCTCAGGTCATGGTCTCAGCATCCTGAGATCCCGCCCCTGGCAGGCTCTGCGCTTGGGGCATAGTGTGCTTGAGGAGCCTGTGTCTCCCTCTTCCGCTCCCTGCTCTCTGCCTGTCTCTTAAACAAACTATCCAATAAAGAAATAATCTTAGAGGATAAATTTTCAAAAAAATTTGGATCAATACAAGGACCTAGTGGGAAAGGTTAGTGTCCCAGGTCCCTTGTCAGCTGAGTTTTGGCAGCACCTCCCTGCATTAACGGCTTCACCCCTTGTCAAACCCCAAATCTTAAAACTTCTCTGTCATATTTTTAAAAATATTTTATTTATTTATTCATGAGAGACACACACACAGAGAGGCAAAGACACAGGGAGAGGGAGAAGCAGGCTCCACAGAGGGAGCCCGACGTGGGACTCGATCCCTGGACTCAGGGATCACGACCTGAGCCAAAGGCAGTGGCTCAACCGCTCAGCCACCCAGGCATCCCATCTGCCATATTTTTTAAAATAAAATTATTAGAGAAGGGATGAGCTTGGATATAGGGCAGACAAAGCTGTACAAAATAAAAGAGAACTTTTGAAAATACACCAAGGTAAGTTCTCACATCCAACTAAATGTTTTGATATTTTACATGTCTCCTCCCACTACATCTTTATAAAAGCAAGCAACATTGATAATCCTTCATCTCAATTGTAAATTGACTCCCTGTCAAAGCATTTTGAAAAAATACAAGAACTTTCATAGTGGTGACATAGAATATCAAATGTCAAGTTGAATTTGAACACTATGTGCCTCGTAAGTGGAACTTCACAACAATATTCTAGGCTTGATTATTTATTAAGGGAACTTAGGATCCCATATAAGGCTAATGTTCTGGTCATTGCCCTACAAGTCATCACTACGCTAATGTCCCTTTTTGCTCCAAAGTACATTTCAATGTGTGTGTGTGTGTGTGTGTGTGTGTGCATGCATTTGTGTGTATGTATGTAATACATAATTTTAAAAATCCAGTCAACCCTTAATTTACTTTTCATGATGATGTTAAATTAAAATGAAAGGAATGTGGTCTGTTCTTGACTCTTTCAATGCGTTGCTATTTCATAGTTCCTAACACATTAATTGTACTCAAATGAGCTTCCCACATTACTTAAGAGGGCAAATATTTGGATCCAGATCACCTTAAAAATTTGCAAAATTTATAAAGGATATATAAAGCTTGTTAAAATAATTTGTAAATTATTATATTTCATAAAAATACAAATTCCAAAATAATAAAATAGGCTTGAAACTAGAAAATAGTAAAGAAACTTTTGTCTGCCTTGATACTTAGAGAACATCAAGCCTGATATTCCTAGGACTAATAAACAGCTGGATCACCAAGCTGACTATTCCCTTTGAAAGGTTATCCTGACTTTGGAATGGCATCAGTCAGACTCTAAAGGAGAAGAAGTGGTTCTGAGGACATTCAGATATGAGCACCAAGAAGGTAATGAGTCTGGAAATCCTCTGATACACAGAAAAGTAAGAAGAACTGGGGAAAATTTTAAATGAAAAAATTGTGTGTATCCAACCTGAAACTATTTAAAAAGCTATCATCTAAAGAAAGTTTATAAAGAGCCTCATTCAGTTTATGAAACAAAAATAGAAATGATGGCAGGGATTTTATGAGAAAGCACATTCTAATCAATCTAAGGAATAACATTCTAACAGCGATATTTTATTTTTGGAGTTCGTAGTTTATTATCCTCCAAATCAGATGAAGTTAGTGGAGATGGCTTTCAGTGAATTTGTGCTCTTGGTGCGATGCTGGACTCAGAGAAGTATTGAGGTTCCTTCCATTTCTAGGGTTTCTTTTTTAAGTACTGATACCACAAAAAGTGTTAATGAGTTTCCATAGTTCTCTCTAACTTTCAAATAAAGAACATATCAGGCTACGTGATACCTACTTACCATTAATATCTTATATGTGTATCTTATATTTTTTATTAAGGTTACAGACCAGAATATGGCATCTATCTCTATGTATGGAGATATAAAGATACAATCACATACTATATCCATCTACAGACCAGAATATGTCATCTATCTCTATCTATAGATAGATATGGTATGCAGCTATATCTATATCTACATCACTATATCTATATCTCCATACATAGAGATAGATGACATATTCTTTTTTTTTTTTTTTTAGATGGCATATTCTGGTCTATATCCTTACTGCCAGAAAAGCAGGATTAATTTTTTCTGATAAATTTTTTGACTTTAGCAGATAATAAAGAATGACCTTAAAAAACATTAAATATCTCAAAAAATATAATAGAGAAAAATAAAAATGGCTCATTATTCCACTTCCCAGAGATAACCACTATTAATATGTTGGTTCATATTCTTTTCCCTCTTTCTGTTGATACAGACTAGTCAAAATATATTAGTGTCTTTTCACACACATAGAATAATACTATTAATACTAAAACTTTGTTTTTCAAAGTATTTCTTGCCTCTACTTCCACATAGATTGATCTTCTTCTTTTGGGGGATTCTGTTGTATTCTATTCAATGAACCTAAGTTTATTTAACCGATATCCCAGTTGAATAAGGGGCTTGTTTTGAGACCTTAACTATTATAAATGATGCTACATAATATTTATAACAATATTATCTTCATTACAAAGACTAATAAACATCTCTCAAGTACTTATGAGGTGCCAAACACTTTCTTACACACTTTATAGACATCATTTCATTTAATTCTCAAAGGACAGTGAAATCTAGACATGCTATATAACTTGCCTAAGCTCACATATCTAGAAAGTAATGCCATTAGAAACGACAAATACCCACCATTTGCTTCGACGTGGATGGACCTGGAGGGTATTATGCTGAGTGAAATAAGTCAGTCAGTGAAGGACAAACATTATATGGTCTCATTATTTGGGGAATATAAAAAAATAGTGAAAGGGAATAAAGGGGAAAGGAGAGAAAATGAGTGGGAAATGTCAGAGAGGGAGACAGAACATGAGAGACACCTAACTCTGGAAAGGAACAAGGGAAAGTGGAAGGGGAGGTGGGGGGGGGCATGGGGTGATGGGCACTGAGGGGGGCACTTGATGGGAGGAGCACTGGGTGTCATACTATATGTTGGCATATCAAACTCCAATAAAAAAAAAAATATATATATATATATATATATATATTTAAAAAAAGAAAGTAATGAAGTGGTAATTGCAACTCAGGTCTGTCTGATTCTAGAGCTCAACACTCACTCAGCAAATACTTCTGTGCATACATTTTTGTATGACTTGTGTTAGTACACACATGGTACATTTATAAACATAGTATCGCTGAGTCAAAGGTTATGCAATATTTGAACTTCAACATGTATTTTAAAATTAATTTCCAAAAAGTTTTACCAATTAGCACTCATTATTGCAGAAAATCAGAGCACTACTTTCTCCATACTCTTGCCAGCATTGTGTAGTATTTATCTTCCCCCCCCACATGATAGGCAAAATAATTAGTGTTATTAGTGCTGTTTCAATTTTCATTTCTTTAATAATTTACTGTTTTAGTAATAAAATGTATATATTTAAATATCATTCTTGTCATCAGCTGTTGCATTATACCTCATATGCCTATCATCTCTGTTTTGGAGAAGTGGCATAGAATTCTCAAGAAATTTTTTTTTGTGCGTTTGTTTATGTGTGTGTGTGTGTGTGTGCAGTACATTATTCATTCTCTGTATCACCACATATATCCAAATTCATTGTTTTTCTTTTTTTTTCTGTTCTTTGGAATTTGTTTCTGGGTTAAGCACAGTCAGTTGCCATGCTGCCAGCAAGTTCCCATTATTCAATTCAACAATCAGTAAAGGTTTCTTTTTTTAAAAAAAGAATTTTATTTATTTATTCAGGAGATACACACACAGAGAGAGAGAGAGAGAGAGAGAGAGGCAGAGACACAGGCAGAGGGAGAAGCAGGCTCCCTCAGGGAGCCTGACCCGGAACTTGATCCCGGGACTCGATCCCAGGACCCCAGGATCACTCCCTGGTCCAAAGGCAGCCACCCAACCGCTGAGCCACCCAGGGATCCCTCAGTTAAGGTTTCAGGACTTGGGCAAGGTAACTGACTAGAGAGTAGGAACACACCATTTAAAGATGCTTTTTTTCTCATAAAAATGATGGCAGTTATGGAAAGAGAAGAAAAACTTTTTGAAAACTAACGTGATATGAATTAATACATGTATACACACATGCATATGTACATGTTCTTTTAAAAGAGCGAAGAGTTCAAGGGAAAAATAGCATTAAAAGAAGAGCTGTTCAAAAATTTTCTTAAATTTTAAAAGTCCTTCAGAAAATAAAAAGTGATTAAAGAATTTGAGGTCAAGAATTCTTAGAAATTAAGAAATCAACTCACCATTTACATTTCTTTTTTAAAAATAGATTTTCTTGAACAAATCTTTATTCACTTGCTGTGTGCCCTTTTTTTATAATAAATTTATTTTTTATCGGTGTTCAATTTACCAACATACAGACCATTTATATTTCTTTTAGAGTCCCTCTATAGGAGCACCTAAGTGGCTCATGGATGACCATCTGCTTTTGACTCGGGTCATGGTCCTGTGATCCCAGGGCCTGGGATCGAGTTCTGGATGGGCCTCCCCTTAGGGAGCCTGCTTCTCCCTCTGCCTGTGTCTCTGCCTCTCTCTCTGTGTCTCATGAATAAATAAATGGAGTCTTTAAAAAAATAAAAAAATAAATTCCCTCTATACACTCCAGCAAGTGTATAACGCATTGCAGAAAAATGCACCGGCGTCCACCAAATGCTACCAAGTCTAGGAAGCAGTCAGGGTTAACATTTATTCCAAGTGGAAAAACGTGGCACTCAGCTACATCTAATGGCATGAAGATCAACTAAGGCACACAAAAGTACTTGTTTTTTGTAATATATTCAAAGGTACAGCCATTTGCTTTGCTTAGCATTCTCAAGACGATAGTTTTGTCAATGGTGATACGAGTAAGTATGATTATGTTATGGAGTTATCATCAATAAAAACAAAAGTGTCATAAATGCTGTCCTTAAACTTGGTACCAATTAGCAGCACCTATAATCATTCTCCTTAATTATTCTCATTTTCTTAGAGGAGAAGAGAGGAGAACTTAATGTGTATCAGGTTAAGTGTTTCCTCCCTAAAGTTAAATACTTTTTTCTATAATAATCTCTAATGAATGCATGTTTGATATTTTATACTTCTTTTCTTTTGCATGAGCAGACCTACTGACGTTTTCCACCTTGTTCAAGCAAAAATGAAAAAGAATGCTAAGTAATTACAATGTGGAACTAGCCTTTTTCTTTTTCTGAGTGTTACTTGGAAGAATGCATCTTACTACAAAGCCAGTATTTTTTCTTCAATTAATATAAATAGGAAATGGGACAGATTAAGGAATTGGGTATGTGGTTTATCTCTGGTCTGTAATTTGTTTAAAAAGCAACTCCTATTTCTTTTCTAACCTGTTCATTTCTCTCCTCTATGTAGCTTAAAAAAGAAAAAAAGACCACCTACATCCACACAATATCATGTCCCCAAAAGCCAAACTTAAAAAAAAAAAAAGCATCAGTATTTATGTAACTTTTCTGCTCTAACAGGCAAATGTAACACAAAAGGCAACAAAATCTACATTATGATTTTATGATTATTAATTTGAATATGAGTGGAAATGCCCAATTCCAAAGCTGGTTTAAACTGCAAAATTAATATACTGTGCTGTGAGTCATTTTTTTCCCTAATTATATGGTGAAATCATTAAAAAATAATGATTAAGTTCACTCAAAATGACATTGTAAAGCTTGTAGAAATATAAAAGCAGAATCTTTACATATATGTGCATGTGTATATATATATATATATATATACATATATATATATATAAATTTCACTTTTTTATCATAGTTCATACTGCAAAGATTTTAAGGAGATTGACTTTTATCTTAGAATTCCTACTGATGAGGATAACTACCTAAACATAAACAAACGAACTGACCAATCTGTCAATGGAATACTACATATTAATTTCATTATTGGTTATGTACATAGTATTATGAACATGTTTTTACAATTGCAGAAATGTCTCCTTTACAATGAACATTGTTTATTTGAAAAAAGAGAGATTAGACGATCAATAGCTAGAAAAAAAAACTGAGAAAAAATTGTTTATTTTATTTTATATATATCTGACTTATTTATTTATTTATTTATTTATTTATTTATTTATTTATTTCAGAGAGAGAGAGAGAGAGAGAGCATGAGCGATGGGAGTTGGTGAACAGAGGGAGAGGGAGAGAGAATCCCATGTGGAATCCTTTCTGAGCACAGAGCCTGTTCCGCAGCTCAATCCCAGGACCCAGAGATCATGAGCAGAAATCAAGACCTGGAAGCTTAAAAGACTGAGCCACCCAGGTGATCCTTAAGTTGATTTTATTTATTTATTAATAGAGAATTGCTTAGAGCCAGAGTATCTCTCTTTGCATTAGCTGTTTACAAAATCAAGCTGAGTTCAGTGTGTAAGTCAATCTTGCAAATCATCCATAGTCTTACCAATAGTTCATGATAACCTAAAGAGTAAGAATATGTGTCTCAGGAAAAACAGACTCATGGGAGAATAGAAAAGGTAGAACAATGCGGTAAAGTTCCTTTTCATAGGAAGTATCACAGGAAACTAAACAGAATCACATGATAGTAGCAACTTGCTCTAGTCCCTTGCCCATTAACTGACATAAGTGGCTCACTCACTGAGGAGCAGTCAGGGATGCTCAGCTTGAGGTGTTGAAGAAGGTACATTATCTCGTTTGTAATGAAGCATCTGGGGCCATTATGTAAAGCCATTCTGCTCATGTAAAAAGGTGTTCCTAAGACTTTAGAGCCAGCTATATATGGAGGCCCAAGGCAGAATTAAAAGTTTAGTTTTCATGATAATCATTTCGTGAACTTCCATTCATATTGGTCATCTTTTAACCATACAGACTAGCAAAAAGGAAGGGAGGAAGATGAAACGAAATTTGGTCAAGTTTAACTGTGCAAGGTTCAGTGTGAACCGTTCCTCATAGAGTAGAACTAAGGAATTCCCTGATCAACAAAAACTTGTTTCCTTAGAGTTTTTCCATTTCCTCCCATTTTTTCTCAACTAAGGTAAATTATTGCCATCTTCTTTTAGTCTTATCAGATGACTTTGACTTATCATCAAGGCCTTTTGTAGCCTTTTTTCCTACTTGCAAATTATCTACTTCATGCAGATTTCATTTTTCAAGTTTGGGACAGTAGTTCATGAAACAATTTCAAATTCTATTCCCATGTGCATTACATGTTGAGCTGTAGATGTTCACATGTAATGGAATGTTTAATTTTCATATGTGTTGGACATGCGGGAATTGTATCTTCATGTCCATGCTGATTCAGTTCAACAAGCATCTATTGACTTCTCTATGCCAGACTCTATTTGGGATTCTTGGCCTATATCGGTGAACAAGAGAGAAAAAAATTCTAACTTTAGTGCTTCTTACATCTTATAATATACATTCTCTAGTTCTGCTCCGCCCACGAAAATTTTTCCATTTCCTTCCATGTTATTCATTCTTATAAGTACTACTAGAAAGTTTCCAATGAAAACTTGTGCTAATGTCCAATAAAAAGAATAAAAAAAGCAAACAGGTAGTACTTAAATTGTGTTCATGTGTTATGCACTGCTATAAACTTGTTACATATATTAAGTCATTTAATCTGCATAACAAGTATACGGCGTGGAGACTGTTTATGATCATCATCCATACTACTGAATATATCAGTAGTCATTTCTCCTGAGTAAATACCTAGAAAGCAATTGCTGGATGGTATGGGAAGTATATTTTTAACTTCATAAGAGATTGCAAGTTTTCCTCTAAATCACATTCCTACCATCAATGCCTGACAGACCCAGTTGCTCTCCATCTGTGCACTGCTAGATATTGTCATCCATTCTGATTTGGTCCTAAAGATGATATGTAGTAATATCTCATTATAGCCTTTTTTGAAGGATAAAAATATTTTATTTAAGAGTTTTCTATACATTTATACCTCGTAAATATTTAGACATAGGAGATAGTAACTACCCTTCTCTATCTGACAAATGTGTGGAGGGGAGCCGTTTCAATAGTCCCTGCCCATAAGCAGTTGTAAAGACGGCATACTTCTTATGAACCAACTCTGATTCACAAAAAGAGTATTTGTCTCTTTTCTCCACCCTACCAATTATGCTAGCTTGATATGTTCCAGAAGCAGAAGCCAGAAGTGAAGGAACAGAGTTAGGGGACTGAGGTTTAGAGGGATGAAAAACACTCCCTAGAACCTGTGATTTTATTTTATTTGAATATGTTACATAAATTCCACCGGAAGACTTAAAATTCTATTTTGAGATCTGCCCTACGACCCAGCAATTGCACTGCTGGGGATTTACCCCAAAGATACAGATGCAATGAAACACCGGGACACCTGCACCCCGATGTTTCCAGCAGCAATGTCCACAATAGCCAAACTGTGGAAGGGGCCTCGGTGTCCATCGAAAGATGATGGATAAAGAAGCTGTGGTCTATGTATGCAATGGAATATTCCTCAGCCATTAGAAACGACAAATACCCATTTGCTTCGAGGTGGATGGACCTGGAGGGAATGATGCTGAGTGAAGTAAGTCAATCAGAGACGGACAAACATTATATGGTCTCATTCATTTGGGGAATATAAATAATAGTGAAAGGGAATAGAGGGGAAGGGAGAAGAAACAGGTAGGAAATATCAGAAAGGGAGATAGAACATGGAAGACTCATAACTCTGGGAAACAAACTAGCGGTGGTGGAAGGGGAGGTGGGCGGGGGGGGGTGGGGGTGACTGGGTGGTGGGCACTGAGGGGGGCACTTGATGGGATGAGCACTGGGTGTTATTCTGTATGTTGGCAAATTGAACACCAATAAAAAATAAATTTATTATTAAAAAGAATAAAATTCTGTTTTGATTCGTTTGTCCAAAAAATACGTATTTTAATACCAGTGATAACTTAAAAATAAATATAATTCTTCCTTACTATATAGACAGTAAGAATACACAGACCAGATAACCTGTTCTTCAAGCTACAAGGACCTTCAAATCATTATCTTGTCTAACACCATGCTAGTAAGAACACGTTATCAACTATGATGTTTAGAAAGGTTACCTAGGGAGAATAAAACCAGTTATTTTAACCTATATATTTTGTGGTTCAGGCGCTGATCAATGCACTTTGAAAATAACAATACTCAAGTGATAAGAGTTTATGCTTAATTCTTAAATCTTTCACAAGGTACAAGCTCAAAACCATTATACTCAATATTACAAATATGAAAGCCAGTGTCTTTTAAATTATGTAAGTTAATTTCTTAGAACGTATCCAGATGAAATTACGCAAATTATAACTTATCCTATAAATAATCCATGTTATACTCACATCTTTTTAAATCTACAATTCGTATGTCTTACAAAAATTCTCGCCATTGTCTGCTAAACTTGTAGAAATTTAGAAGATGGAAAGAATTTTAATTTTGTGGCCACAATCATAGAGTCCATGAGGGTTCAGGTAATATCAGGGGCCTTAGCACGTTCCTTAGGGCCCTACCTCGGGACCTGGACAGCGGGGCGCGGAGCAGCGGTGGGGGTGAGCGGGGAACCCGGCCTGGCCAGTCCCGCTGCAGCCAGCCCAGGGGCGACCCGGGGCCTCCCCCGCCGCGCCCCCCCCCCAGCATCCCGGGCCCCTGCCTGCCCCCCGCGACCCCTCCGGGCTCAGGTCCCGCCCTCCCCGCTGGGGGTCCCTCCCGGCCCCCCAGGCTCCTTGGCCCAAGCCCCCCCCTCCCCACCTCCCAGCTCCAGGGCCCCTGCCCGCCCCCCCCCACCCCGCCCGGCCTCAGGTCCCGCCCCCCGCGGGCCGCCCTCAGCCCCCCATCGCGCAGTGGGGCGCTGCTTACCGCAGGCCGAGTGCGGGTCAGAGCCCTGCCCCAGCGTGGAGCCGCCCCTGTGGGTCCCGGTCCAGGCCGCGGCTTCCCCAACGCCCGCCCGCTCGGGTCACCCCCAGACTGATGCGCCTCTGCCCCCCGCGCCTCCTTCCGTTAAGGCCGTTGGAGCCCCGAGCGCGGGCCGCGGGGGCCTGGCCTGGGCGGGGCGCCCGGCGGGGGAGCCCGGGGCGCGCGCTGCTGCTTGGCCACTTTGGGCTTTAACCTTCGCTCCTCGCTGTGGGCTGTCGGGTTTTCTAATTACAGGAAACTAGAGGACTTGAGCGGGCTGAAGCCACTGCTGTCACTGCCACATTCTTTTTTAGGTATGACAGGGCCTTGGATCTATAGACCAGCTTCTTGTTCACCAGGAGCACCCCCGGAATGTGCATTTTCGTGTCGTATCCACAAATGCCTGTTTTTATTTTTATTTTTTATTTTATTTTTTTTTATTTTTTTATGATAGTCACACAGTGAGAGAGAGAGAGAGGCAGAGACACAGGCAGAGGGAGAAGCAGGCTCCATGCACCGGGAGCCCGACGTGGGATTCGATCCCGGGTCTCCAGGACCGCGCCCTGGGTCAAAGGCAGGCGCTAAACCGCTGCGCCACCCAGGGATCCCCAAATGCCTGTTTTTAAATACTTCATGCACATGTTTTTAGCAGAGAGTCAAGTTTTAGTTCTATGATTATGCTTATTTCTGTCTGTACGGTTGCTTTTGTAATGAATTAGCACTTACGTACACCTCTACTAGACAATCATGGAGTTGGCACCCCACAAGAAAGGTAATTTTCGGTCATTTTAAAAAATGTAACAAATAGAATTATATTTGCATTTTAGGCCTCGTTTAATGATGTCACTTCTAGAATGCTTATCAAATCAGTTCATCATGTTTTTTTATTTTATTTACTTATTCATGATAGACACAGAGAGAGAGGCAGAGACACAGGCAGAGGGAGAAGCAGGCTCCCTGCAGGCAGCCGGTGGCGGGACTGGACCCAGGTCTCCAGGATCAGGCCCTGGGCTGAAGGTGGCCTAAACCGCTGAGCCACGGGAGCTGCCCAGTTCCTCATGTCTTGCGTTTGTGGTGCTCCGTCCTTGAATAGGACGTTTCAGGCCACTCTGCCACAAACATTTAATGTCCTTCTAATTCTGAAAATTCTGTTCTAAAAATATTTGCAACAATTTGAAGAACTTTGAATTTATGAAATTGTGAAATAAAGTTGAAACAGTAGAAAAGTTTATTCGGAGGGGATTGACCTCTGCACATGTGTTTGAGTTAAAATAATGATGTAAAAGTAAACTTTGTGTATTTCTTCCTGTATTTTAAACAGTATTTTCAGATTCTCAGTGTAGAATTAAGCATTGCTGACACTACAAAAGAAATACATCTTGGGTCTTCCCCCAAGTAATACTATGGTTGCCCTGTCATGAGAAATGACACCACAGTGATTATGTCCTCAACTGCCAGGCTTTTGCTTTTTTTTTTTTCTCTCCTGCTACCGTATCATAATTAGCTTCACCACATGGACTGAGTTCTATTAGCTGAGCAGAGATAGAGCAATGTCAGCTCTCAGGTGAGTATGGCGACTTCTAAACTTTTTGAATCTACAAAATGTACAACTCAGAGCTAGTGAAAATTCCTCTCTCTTTCTTTCAAAGACAGAGGATATTTACCCCCGGATCCTCTGGGATGGTATCTGACACTCTGTAGACACTCCTGGAAACTTTAGGTTTTTAGTACTTTTTTAAGTTGTCAGTAATGAAAAAAAAAAAAAAGTTGTCAGTAATGATGCAGTTTGTTGTACAAGTCTGCAGCTTAGGACCTCCAAGGACCTCTTCCTTATTTACAAATGTTTCATTGCCTTTTTAAAAAATGTAAAATGCTCTTACCAATATTTTCTGTGTTTACAAGCAGTTTGGCTTGACTCTTCTATTGCAGGCCTAGTATTTTCTCTAGCACGTTAGTTTGGACGTGACTATTTGTCAAAGTACTGAGCGTTATGTATGCCTACTCCTTATATTTTGATGTCTGGTGCTTCTCTCTGCAGCATTATATTTAATTGGAGCCAAACTCTATGTATTTAACATATCCTGAACGCATTATTCTTCAAATTCAACATATTCTTTATCACTTAAATTCTAATTTGGAACTTGTCAAAGTTTTGTTTCATGAGTCTATAAGGAAGTGGAAGCAAAACATTTGTAATGCTGTGTTTTTGTTGCTTTCACATGCATGATCTCAGTAATCACTCTGAGGTGTTATTAGCAGTGCAGCAGTATTCCAGGTTTTTAGATCTAAGGACTGAGATTGAGGAATGTGTAGTGACTTACTCAGTGTTTTTTTTTTTTTGTATTATTCAGTGTTTTTTATTAATGAATATTAGAATTGTTTATTTCTGACTCTAATCCGTTGTCCTTTCTTGTACTAATGATCTCCCCCTTGAGAATCTTTACATATAGGTACTTCGTATATTTTGTTCCCCAAATAAATTTTGAATGAAAACAGATCAGATGATTTCTGAAAAGAAAATCCTTCCCCTCCTGTGTAACTAGTATATGTTTTGAACTCAAATGTATCATTTTGCTTTTTATTTAGGAATTTTTAAAATGTATATATATATATATATCTTTTTTATTTATTTATGCTAAATAAAAGAGAGAGAGAGAGAGAGAGAGGCAGAGACACAGGCAGAGGGAGAAGCAGGCTCCATGCACCAGGAGCCAGACGTGGGACTTGATCCCAGGTCTCCAGGATCGCGCCCTAGGCCAAAGGCAGGCGCCAAACCAGTGCGCCACTCAGGAAACCCTTATTTAGGAATTTAAAAAGGTTAAATAAGTTTTCACATCATTTTATACAATGAATAATTCATTACCTGATACATATTTTTATCCTCCAAGGACTTAAATACAGTAGACACCTCTTGTGTATTATGACAGGAGGGGGAAGAGCCCACATGTACTGTTTGGTTCCCATGACCTTTTCTGTATCCGCCAGGGACACTTGCTGGTGTCCACTCATTTCCTCCCTTAACACGTAGAGGGAGGCCACACTGAGGCAAGAGAAGCATAGCATGTCTTTCTACCCTTTGAGAGGTGCTAGGCTTTTTCTCTGGCATTAATCTGGTTTTGCTACTAAATCAGGAAAGGAACCTCAAGAGGGAAAATACACCATCTTCTGGGTCCTGACCCCCATGTAGTCCAGGCTGTTGAGTTCCTCTCAACTGAGCATCTTCCATTGAATTGTTATTTCAAAGATCTCTGTGTTTCAGAAGCCTTCTGGTTTAGGACACCTGTTTCTGGGGCGCTCCCTCTCTCTGCACAAGAATACCAAGTCGGAAGGCCCAGAGCCCCACAGCAGTGTCCTCTCCCAGTAGACCTGCTTAGCTGGGGAGAGTCACAGTCAAGTAGCAAAGCCAGTGCCAAAGGGCTCCCATTCCACCCTCCTTCCTACCTCAGAGAGGGAATTGAGGCCTTTTCATGGTATCTGGAAACAAAGGAACTCTTCATCAGCAGGTTGAACCTTCCCTTTGGGCACAACTGTTCTTTATATTAAGGTATTGTTTTTTTTTTTTTTACCTATTTAAAACATTAATGCCTTGGCTCTAATTTTGTCAGCTTGCTGTATTTTAATTTCTCCAGGACAAAGTAATCGGTTTACATTTTTAGGTTTTCAATTTGATTCTTATGCATTGCATATGAAAACAAATAGTAATAGAACTTAGCCAAATAGGCTGTGACAATTTTCTTTATTGGAGTTCAATTTGCAACATATGGCATAACACCCAGTGCTCATCCCGCCAAGTGCCCCCCTCAGTGCCCATCACCCAGTCACCCAACCCCCCACCCATCTCCCCTTCCACTACCCCTTGTTCGTTTCCCAGACTTAGGTGTCTCTCATGTTTTGTGACAATTAAATTAATAATTCATTTTGGTTGCAAGTGTTTAGGCCTTGTGTTTTGACTGATAAATGCAAAAATGATAATTTATTACAAATAAATTCATATACTTGCACTATAGTTTGATGAACCAGTAAATTTTGTCTGCATGACTGTCATTAGACAGAAAGTTAGATCATTTCAAATATATATGTTTGACTTCAAGAACACCTGAAATGACGGCTCGCGTAAGAACATGTTTTTGTTTTTGTTTTTGTTTTTGTCCCTAAATTTGTATGAACTTACTTTAAGGTACTAAGTACACTCCTGTATTTCTGAAGTCTTGTACACTTAAATATAAAGAACTAAATATGACCACATTCGATTCACATTCCAAAATAATAGACTCCAATTAATTTGCAAGTTCATTCTAAAGTCTTTCTTATTTTAAAGGAGTAATTCTGTTTGTAATATAGTAAGCCAAAGTATCTTTATGAGTTTGCTCATAGGAATCGAGAAAATGAGCCTCCGCACAATGACCACCGCTGAAACAGCCCTGCTACGTTTCTCTCGTGTGGGAGTCAGGCGCATATTCTAATAGAAGGAGATGGATTCCTAGTTCCCCGTGTGGAGGTCAGCTGGGCTCTGAGTGACTAAATAGCAGGAGGGGAAAAGGCTCACTGGAAATCCGAGTTTGTGGTGTCCAGGGGCCAGCAAAGTTCTCTGCCCTGACAGCATCTCAGGGGGGCTTTAACGCCCCAACCACCTTTTCCACTAGAAGATTTTAAATTGGATCCACGGGCCAGAGAGTCTAAGACCTAAATAATTTCATAACATGGGAAATGTACCTGTTTCTTTCAAGTTGTTAATTAATGAATAACAACCTCGATAAAAACCTTAGTATTTCCTCAGTGAAGAATTTGGGAGGCATCAACTCAGGGTGTAAAACTCAGAGAGTGTGTGGTGGTTGACATGGGGAGTCTTTAGGCCCCAGGGCGAGCCCAGGATTGGTCAGGGCTTTTGTTCAGGTGAATGGGCTTTCCCTAGGCCTGTTTCAGATCCCTGAGCTCTTTTCATGGATGCTGGCTCTGTCTCCTTTTTACCAGACACTTGGGATTTGTGATTTGTCATCTTCCTTTCATAGTATCTTTGGTCTTATTGATAAGTAAAATCTTGCCCCCCCCCCCCATTTTTATCCATACCAGGTGTTACCTAGACCCACTGTGCAGTAGACATCCTGGCAGCTCTGCTACTTGGTTCTGGTTTGCTGTAAACCGTTAGGAACCAGACGACCAGACGTGATACCCTATAGGGTTTGGGGGTCTTGCTTGTCTCCTTTCCTTTCTCTCGTTTTTCAGAAATGCTTGTATTGCAATGTTAAAATTTTATGAAAGGATCATTGTTCCCTGCTTTTCGGTTTAGATGGAAACATAACTCTTTTTCTGAAAACATGAAAGTATCCCAAACCTAAACATTCCTAGAAAAAAGCATACCAATGTGCACATGCAGTTGTCTTTGCAACTTTGCTAACAGTAATTTGGGTTGATTTGAAACTTCACTGACATTTATTTATTGAAATATTTTGTTAATCAGAGAGAGAGAGTATACCAGGGAAGAGGGGCAGAGAGAGAGGGAGAGGGAGAAGCAGGCTCCCCGCTGAGCAGGGAGCTCAAAGTGGGGCTGGATCCCAGGACCCTGGGATCATGACCTGAGCTGAAGGGAGACACTTCACTGACTGAGCCATGCAGGCACCCCAAAACCTTAGGTTACCTTTAAATGAGAGGATAATACAGTTTATAAATATTCTGAATTACATTCATCTAAAGAGATTCAAAATTTTCCTATCAGAAGAGTATGAGCTTAACTCCTGGAATTGTCACTTGATTGTCCGTTTGAAAGAACTGTGTTCCTTTGGCTAAGTTGTCATCATTACTTTCACTTTCTGTATTAAAAGATCATCATCAGGGTGTCTGGGGGGCTCACTGGATTAAGCCTCAGACTCTTGCTTTCTGCTCTTGATCTCAGGGTCTTGAGTTCAAACCCCACATTGGGTTCCATGCTGGGTGCTGGACATGGAGTCTACTTAAAAAAAAAAAAGGTTCGTCATCTTCCTCAGTGTTTATTCCTTATGAATGTCTGTAGGGTAAATACCGTTTTCTGTTCTACCACTGAAATGGGTACCTTATTCTCATGGATGCATTGAGATATTTTCCTCTGTGTTGAGTGACCATCGTGTGATGTCTGTGGAGTGTTCTTGGTAAAACTTGTTGGTCACTTTATTCCTGCTGGCCTCAGGCTCACTGTCACCATGACTCGCCCACTGCTTATTGGTCTTCCCCTCTCATTTCTTCTCTTACCCCGATGGTTAGCAGTATTTTTTCCCTTTCTATCTTTTTTTTTAATGTGGCCCATTTTAAGAAAAATAGTGCTTATAGGCTCTTTTTTTGTTGTAAAAAATATATATTTATACCAGAAATAACTCTCGAGCCAAAATGGAGGAAAACATATCTTCTTTAAACCTCGGCTTGCTTATGTTAAGGAGCGAGAGGTTGTCCTATGTTATTGCCTCAGTGTTGCATGAGCTCAGGACTCTGTTTCTTCTGTCTTTTCCCATTTCTCCATCTGCAGACAATATCCAGGGTAGAATAGAATTAATATCTCGTGATCATTTGCCACGGTTTAATTGTGAACAAGTAGGATCGAACAGACATATAGCCCTGCTAAATTATCACTTCTATGTGGAAAGACAGAAGTCACATCAATTCATCTAAAACCAAGGTTATTTATTATTTCTAGAAAATTTCCTTTTATATGTTACTGGTTTAAACTGACAACTTGGGATCCCTGGGTGGCGCAGCGGTTTGGCGCCTGCCTTTGGCCCAGGGCGCGATCCTGGAGACCCGGAATCGAATCCCACGTCGGGCTCCCGGTGCATGGAGCCTGCTTCTCCCTCTGCCTGTGTCTCTGCCTCTCTCTCTCTCACTGTGTGCCTATCATAAATAAATAAAAAAAATTTAAAAAAAAATAAAAAAAAAAAAAATAAACTGACAACTTATTAAGGTGCCCACAGAGATAAGTGTATATCTTCCACGAAGCTATCTTGTCAGTGTCTAGGAAATATTTCCCAATTAAGTGGGTAATTTCAATGTTCTTTGGTCGCTTCCTGACAAGTGTTTTCTTGCTGAAATGGGTGTTTCCTAACTGCGACTTGATGAACGTTCCTGGTGGAAGTGAACAGAGGTGTCAGTGGTCCAGAAGGTCGGGTTCTCAGATCCTCGTGTGTTGGCTGAAGTTTCCACCTTACTTTCTTGGCAAGGGATTTGGACCCCATTAGAGTTCATTCTCGGGGCTCGTCCGCAAGGGGATGGAAATCCCTCTCTCCGGCTCCCGCCTGCCTCTGGCCCCGCAGCCTCCCTGGAGCAGCGGCCGCCCTGCTCCTCCTGCGGCCCAGTGCTCGGGAGCTGCGAGGGGCTCCGGCCTCTGGGCCTCTGTGCAGCGGTTGCCCTGCAGGCCAGAGCGCACGGTCCTGGCCTTCCCTTCCTCCTGTGCTTCCACTCCCCCTTGCCTTAGCACCTCGCAGGAGAGCCCCTTGCCCTCCCTGCCTTGCTTTTGTTTTCTTTTCTGTCTTCTTTTTTTTTAATAATAAATTTATTTTTTATTGCTTTTGTTTTCTAAGGCGGAATGGACTTCCCAGTGTTTGTGCTAATGACGTGCACTTAAGGATGTTTAAAGAAGTGGCCTTATAACATGCATCTCTGTATTATTAAGAATGTGCTCAGGTTGCCGCTCCGGAAAATAGGTCAGATCTTCCTGTGAGATCCCGGGGCCGGTTTCTCCCTGGTCTTAATTCCAGGAAAGGTTGTGCTTTTCTGAAACAAGTTGTCATTTTGGTCTTAAGTACCAGCACATCCTCTATCTAAGTGAGTTTTCCTCTTTCCGTTTACTGCTGTGTGTTATTTTCTTTTTGAAAATAATCTTAATTTCCTTATGGTTATTTGTAATTTTATCCATTGTAGAGAAAGCCTTTGTGCGGTACCGAGTATGCTAGAACTGTCATCCAAATAATGATATATTTTTCTAGACTGAAGAAATCTAGATGTATTATTGTGTTTCATATCTTTAATACTTGACTGGCTTTAAGCAAAATAAATAGCTTTTCATGCATGATTGATAGGGTTTTAGTTTTTGTCACCCAGACAAAATGGCTTGTGGATTAGCCATAGGTCATCATCAGTTTAAAGAGAGGAAAATGCACTTGTTTTAATATCTGTGTGATCGAGATACCAAGCTACATTTTCCTCTCTAGCAGAGATGTGTCACACGAGGTTGTAGCTGTGTTCAGTGTAGTCCTGTGGATGGATGCAAAATGGAGGGAAACGTTCCAGTCTGAAGCATTGTCATCTTTTCTCCTAATGAGCCTAAAATTCTAACAAACAATGCACTTTTGGTTTGTTTTGTATTGTTTTTTTTTTCAGCAGGTATATATATGCTTTCATTTTATTCATATGATAGTTTACCCAGTACAGCTCTAGGCTCCAATACCTTAAAAAATAACTCTCCTTTCCATACAAATATCACATCAAAATTCAGGTCCAGATTAATTTCACACACATTAACCTCCAACAGTTAAGCAACTATTTCCTCTGAGATACTTGCTACTCTCATTTCACAATGGATTTGGTTCATAGAAATTGGTGAAGACAATAGAAAAGAAAAGAAATGAAACGAAAAGTGTTTTCTGGACTTAGGTGATTTTGCTTTGGTTTTTAGTAAAACCTAAATGCATTTGTTAAGTTTGTGGTGTCTTGGGAAGACCAGAGACAATCCAGTTACACATTCTTTTTTTATTTATTTTTTGTATCGTTTTCAGTTGTTTGATACTGTTTATTACATGGTTCAGATATTTGACTGCTCTGGTTGAAAATGGTTAAATCTTCTGAAGCTTTTTGAGGACATTAATTCTCTTCTTACTTCTCCTGTCTACCGCTGAGCCCAGCACACTGTCTCCATGTGGTGGTTTCAGATATCCGGTCGACTGATTTTTTTTTTTTTTTTTAATAAACTGACACCAAGAGGTTATAAGCTGTAACTTTATAATTTGTAGGACAAAAGCTCTGGACTTTGAAGGGAAGCCATGATCACTGCTCGGTCCCTGCCCACCCCAAACTCTTAGGCCCCAGATGCAGCCACTCTGGACGCTTTGAGATGCTTGTCTGTTCTCCACGTCCTTGTATCTGAAGAATGAGTATCTGCTGCAACTTCTTGGTTTCCAAGCTCCGGTTCTGTCCGCGTTCCTGCGTGGAAGGGACAGATTGGCGCCCCCTCGCATTCCTCCCCATGCACAAACTCAAGCCTCCTCCCACCCGCGGTGCAGACACGGCTCTGCCGCAGAATCAGACCGATGGCCAGCGAGGGTGTTTCCTAACACGTAAGCACCAGGTGCAGCTCGGGAACCTGGGAGGCTCTCTTGCCATTTCCAGGCTCGCACAAGTTTTCATTTCTGGAAATTATGGTTCGTGAAGCAGGATGAGGCCTAATCAACAGGTCCGCGTGTGACTCTGGCTTAACAGTGCGGGTGTCGCTGGCCAACAGACCCCTCGCGGTCTGGAAAGCCAGCCGTGTGAGTCAGGGAGAAACAGAGCCAACTGGAGGTAAGTGTGTAAATAGATCTACTTTAAGGAGTTGGCTCACACGATGCTGGAGACTTGGTGACTCCAAAATCTGCCGGGGGGAGGCCGGCAGCTGGAGGCCCAGGAAGAGCAGACTTCTCCCTTGCTCAGGGGAGTCAGCCTTTGTTCTAGGCAGGCCTTCACCTGATTGGACGAGGCCCACCCACATTATGGAGGGTGACTTGCTTTACTCAAAATTGCCTGATTAATTTTTTTTTAATTTTTATTTATTTATGATAGTTACAGAGAGAGAGAGAGAGGCAGAGACATAGGCAGAGGGAGAAGCAGGCTCCATGCACCAGGAGCCCGACGTGGGATTCGATCCCGGGTCTCCAGGATGGAGCCCTGGGCCAAAGGCAGGCACTAAACCGCTGCGCCACCCAGGGATCCCGCCTGATTTAAATGTTAATCTCACCCAAAGCCACCCTCAGAGGAGCAGCCAGAAAAGTGTTTGACCGGCTCTCTGAGACCACACTCCAGGCGACCTGACACATCAGATTAACCATCACACCATCAGAAATTCATCCTTGAGTGGAAAAATCTCCTCCTAATACACTCAAATCACAGCAGGTGTTGTGGCGAATACTGTCGGTCTCGCAGGCATCTCTCCTGCTCCGTGGACAGACAAGCCCCTTTCCCAAGACTCGGTCTTGGGAAATTCTTCACCCCTCTCCTGTTTGCTCTCTGACTGGTGGAACTCCTGTCTTTTTCTTTCTTTCTTGGTTTGCTTCCTTAGTTTTGGTGGTTTGCTGAGACGTATTTTGAAAATATTGTCTTTCCGTCTGTGGCTTGTCTTTTTATTCTTTATAAGAACAGAAGTTGTACATTTTCATGAAGATTAATTTATCATTTTTTTGTGTTTATGGATCATATTTATGTTGTATCTGAGAAATCTTAGTCCAACATAAAATAGACATTTTCTTATATTTTCTTGTGGAAGTGTGATGTTTCAGGCTGTACATTTAGGACCGTGGTTAACTTTATTTTTGTATATGATGCAATTTATCAATTTCTTATTTCTTCCTTCCTTTCTTTCTTTCTTTCTTTCTTTCTTTCTATTTCTTTCTTCTTCTTTCTTCTTTCTTTCCTTTTCTTTCTTCTTCTAGTTCCTTTTTTTGGTATTTATCTATCTCTAGCTATTATCTATTATCTATCTCTAGCTATTATCTATAGCTATTATCTGGCTATTTACAGCACACGGCAGCCAAAATGCACGGGGTACGTGCTCTGCCCCTGGCGCCTTCCTAAGCACCTGTTGTCCTGATGGCAACAGCGTGGCCCATGTGACGGGGGCCCAGAGCCATGGGCGGGGAAGGACATTGCTGCACCAGCGCCGATGAGCGGCAGGAGGTGTGCACAGCTCGGGGCGTGGGGCTCAGATCTGAGCCTGAACCTCCAGCCCCGCAGACCCTGGCCGCGACCCTACTATACATCCTGTCTGAAAGGACGGGCCGTGTGGCCAGAACCTCTCACTTTTTTTGAGAATATTATTCATTCATTCATTCATTCATTCATTCATTCATTCATTTAAGAGAGACAGAGCTTGCACAGAGTTGGGCGGTGTGCAGAAGCAGCAGGAGACAGAGAATCCCAAGCAGACGCCCCACTGAATGTGGAGCCTGACCTGGGCCTGGCTCTCATGACCCAGAGATCTGAGTGGAAATCAAGAATCTGAGGCTCAAGCCACCTGAGCCACCCAGGAGCCCCTGCTTTCACATATTTTAAAGGAATAGATCCATACAAAGTATGTTTTCAGGCCATAATGAAATTAA
Source organism: Vulpes vulpes (assembly GCF_048418805.1). Taxonomy (NCBI): domain Eukaryota; kingdom Metazoa; phylum Chordata; class Mammalia; order Carnivora; family Canidae; genus Vulpes; species Vulpes vulpes. Next base: position 17,155,918 of record NC_132786.1, on the reverse strand, counting down.
ACTAGAAATAAAGAGCAGAAAGATAGCTGAAAAATCTTCACATATTTGCTAATTTAAACAACACATTTAAAAAAAAAAAAAAACCCGGGATCCCTGGGTGGCGCAGCGGTTTGGCGCCTGCCTTTCGCCCAGGGTGCGATCCTGGAGACCCGGGATCGAATCCCACGTCGGGCTCCCGGTGCATGGAGCCTGCTTCTCCCTCTGCCTGTGTCTCTGCCTCTCTCTCTCTCTCTCTCTGTGACTATCATAAATAAATTAAAAAAAAATTAAAAAAAAAACCCTATAGACCAAAGAAGAAGTCTTGAGAGAAAATACATTTCTTATAATATCTTACCTGGTTTTGGTATTGGGTATTGGTGTAGTGCTGGGAAGTGTGTCTGCTTCCTTTATGGGGGCTAAAGCTCTGGAAAATTCAACTTATCAAAATTTGTGAAATGCAGCTAATGCAGTTGGTGAAGGGGAATGTACGGCATGGAAATGCACATATGAGAAAACGAGGATCTAAAGCTGGTCATCTGAACTTCCGCTGTGGGAAATGGAGTAAGACGAACAATTTAGGGCTCGTGCAAGCGGGACAGAGTACATCATAACAATTAGGCCAAGAGTCAACAACATTGAAAACAGGTACACAATAAATAAAATCAACAAAATGAAAAACTGGGTCCTTGGAAAATTAGTAAAATTGAGCAATCTCTAGCCACAGATGTGGAAAAAATATTTGTAAATCACTTTCCTGGTAAAGGCCGTGCATCCAGAATATACAAAGAACTCTCACAACTCAATAATAAAGAGCAAGCAGCTCGATTAAAAAATAGACAATGGATCTGGTTGGCCGTTGCCCTAAAAGCAATACACAGACCTTGAGTGAGGATGCACGGATTCCGGACATCACCTGTCACTATACGGGGCCACGGCATTGAGATGTGACCAGAGCTTGTCAGAACGACTGGAATGGGGGCACCTGGGTGGCTCAGTTGGTTGAGCATCTGCCTTTGGCTCAGGTCATGATCGCAGGGTCCTGGATCAAGTCCCTCATGGGGCTCCCAGCTCAGAGGGACTCTGCTTCTCCCTCTCCCTCTGCCCCTCATACTCTCTCTTGCTCTTACATACTCTCTGTTTCAAATAAATAAAATCCTTTTAAAAAAAAGAATGACTGACACGTGAAAATGGTTTTATACCAATTTCTGGCAAGGATATGGAGCAGCAGGAGCTCTCATTCACTGCGGGTGGGAATGCGAAATGGCACAGCCGCCTTGGAAGACCGTTCAAAGTCTTGGATAACACTAAACAGCCTTACTGAATGATCCAGTAATTGTGCTTCTGGGTAGTTTTCAACAGATTTAAAAAATGATATCCATACAAAAAGCTGCATATGAAGCACCCTTATTCACAGTCACCCCAGTGGGAAGCAATGACGCTGGGCTTCGGTAGGTGAATGGGTACACCAACTGGTCATGAGTATGGTGGGATGCCACTCGGTGATGAAAAGGAGTCAGCGACCCTACCGGCATGGGTCTGAGCTGGATATTGAGAAGTGAGAGGCTACGTGGTGTTGATTCAATTGATAGGACATTCTGGAAGAGGCCAAAGTGTAGAAATATAACAGTGTTGGTAGACAGGTTGCTCTCAGTGGCTCAAGGATGTTCATGAGCTGGGAGGTTGGAATGCTCAAAGCACCAGGGAGCTTTAGGCAGTGACGCTTGGATGGTGGATACATGACCCTGGGTGTTTGGGAACACAGGACCTCACAGCACAGAGTGAACCTTCATGCACACAACTTAAAAACTCACACGGGAGTTTGGGGATCCCAGGTGGAAAACAGACTGAGAAAGAGCCGTCACAAGTGTGTGAAGGAGCTTCATGAAAAGGGTGGGGGTGAGGCGGTGGCCCTCGTAACTTCGGAGATGAGCAGAGGCCATAGGCTAACGGTGTGAGGACCAGTTCACAGCACCGTCCTCCAGCCAAGGAGCTGCTTCTCGAGGTGGAAGAGGGGACAGCTCTGGAACTGCCGCGTGGACTGGGCACTGCGCAACCAGGAGAATGGATGTGGGCGGTGGGAGCGGACTACCCACTGTGACAGAGGGAGCCCACAGACAAGCAAGGGAGGAGGGAGCAGTGGACTGAGAGTATTGGGTGAAAGTCTGGGACCAGTTCGAGTTCACACTCGTGTTCAGCTAGTGTAGACTCAGATGGCGCATGTAGCAGTGGCTACCGATGTGTGTGTTCACGTGGGTTAGCACACACATGTTCTGTTTCCCTGGGAGCCAGGGGCCTGGAGGCTGTGAGGCCTCATCACGACCTGTGCTCAGCACTTGATTCTCCCCTCCTCTGGGAAAGGGCCCCACGGCTGCTGGGAGGACCGGCTGGTTCTGGGCCCATCAGAGAACATAGGAGGTGAGTGTGGAGCACCTGGTGGCACTAGGACAGGGGGTGTCTGAAGAAACAGGACGATGCCGCGGAGACAGAGGAGCCGCACGAAAGACGTGCCCGTGGCCAGAGCTGGGGCAGGTATGGCAACACATGAAATAAGGTAGTAATTGGTTGACAACCCATAGAATAGAATAAATATGCATGAATGTGCTATAAATAAATGGAAGACTAGACAAATCTCTCACACAGAAGAATTCAAGGAGGTGGAACACGGCTTCCCATCCTTCAAATGTGGGCTGTGCACAGCGCCTTCTCTCCGAAGCGCCCAGCATGCAAAGGGGAGAAACCTCGCAGACATGACCTCAGCCCCGTGATCCCAGTGACCACACCAGGAAATGAGTCCTGCTGGTGGCACGTGCCCTGGCTCTGATGGCCAGGGGCGCTCTTCCTCTGTGGTCTTCCTCCTGAGAGCCCATAAGCCCAGTGTAATCGCTGGAGAACATCAAACACTCCCAAGTTTGCAGAAATTATGCAAAACACCTGACCAAGATTTCTCAGAACTGTAAAAATCATCCAAAACAAGAAAAAGTTTGAGAAATGGTTACAGCCAAGAAGAGTCTAGGGACACGTGGCAACTGAATGTCATATAGTGTCGGGGTGGGGGGGAAGAGGGGACCTGGAGCAGAAAGGACAGGAATACAAAACTTTATCAACGTTAGTTGATAATGATCTGTCGATATTGATTTATCAGCGGAACCATACTAAGATAAGGTGTGGGCTCTAACTCTGGAAAACTGTGTGGAGGTCTCCAAAGAGTTAACAATAGATCCGCCCTACGACCCAGCAATTGCACTGTTGGCGATTTACCCCAAATATACAGATGCAATGAAACGCCGGGACACCTGCACCCGATGTTTCTAGCAGCAATGTCCACAATAGCCAAACTGTGGAAGGAGCCTCGGTGTCCATCGAAAGATGAATGGATAAAGAAGATGTGGTTTATGTATACAATGGAATATTCCTCAGCCATTAGAAATGACAAATACCCACCATTTGCTTCAACATGGATGGACCTGGAGGGTATGATGCTGAGTGAAGTAAGTCAATCCGAGAAGGACAAACATTATATGGTCTCATTCATTTGGGGAATATAAATAATAGTGAAAGGGAATAGAAGGGAAGGGAGAAGAAATGTGTGGGAAATATCAGAAAGGGAGACAGAACATAAAGACTCCTAACTCTGGGAAACGAATTAGGGGTGGTGGAAGGGGAGGAGGGCGGGGGGGGGGTGAATGGGTGACGGGCACTGAGGGGGGCACGTGACGGGATGAGCACTGGGTGTTATTCTGTATGTTGGTAAATTGAACACCAATAAAAAATAAATTTATTATAAAAAAATAAAATAAAAAAAGGTGTGGGCTCTAATTTAATAATACACACCACATATAGGTCAATAAATAATATAATCGTTATTGCATGTGGTGTAGGGTATATGAGAATTGTGCCATGTTCCCACTTTTCTGTAAATCTAATACTATTCTAGAATAAAAAGTTTGTTTAAAAATGATCTCCTTTTGTAATAAATGTCTCCAAAAATAGAAACCACTCAGATAATTGAATTAATCAAATCATTCTTGCTTATTATTCAATATTAGTAATCCATGTTTCACTGAATGGAGAGAAATGAATGTTTGTTTACAAAACCACAATACAGTTATAGATTGCTCCTTTAACTTCCTATTTTTAGTTAATAAATTGAAATCAAATCGCTTTTTGTAACCTCCAAAGGACTCAGTGATTACCTGATGAGGAGGAGATTTTAGGCTCTTGTTTTATAAATGAACAGATGAATCCCTAAGGATTATTTTGATTGGTGGGAATTAAGGTTTCAGCAGTTTAAAAAGGTTTAAAGGGGACCCAAATCAATAGGGGCTTTCTATTTGTGAATAGTTACAACCTCTTATTTATATTGCGTATGTGAGGAAACATTGTCTCCACTAAACACTCAGGGCATTTTGGCACAATTTCACATCTGGATAAAAGTATATTTATTATGATCTCTTGGGGAATGTAAATATCGCATTGCTTAATACCTCTGGGTCCCCTCTTTCTAAAGTATTTTGTGTTTGAATTTAGTAAAACACACAAAGTGGTTGATCGCCTAGATGGTTTTTAATTCCTTCTATTTCTGTTAGGTTACTGAGTAATTCCAGATTCACCCCATCCTATCTGATAAATCAGTGCAAGTGACTTGGGTTTGTCTTATGAGTGGTTTTTTTACAATAAACGTAAATAGGAAAGAAGGAAGAGCCGGAGCTAAAAAGCAAACTGATCCTTTAAAATATTGATTTTACACACATTTTATTTCCCATTTGAATACCAAGCATTCTGGCAATTGTTTTCCTTCTTAATTAGAAAATTAAAACCTGAAAGCTCAGCGCTCTGAAAACGAGTGTGTGCAGCACGGAGCTGCGACAACACTGTGCCCGTGTCTCTGCGCACGGCTGTCTCCCTCTGCCAGCCACTTCTCACTCTGCTTGGTTTCCTGGGAGCACCCAGGGACTCTCCAACTCATGGACAGCAAGGTGGCTGCACTCTGTGATCTTTAACCCTCTGCCTCTGTCCTACCTCGGTTTCCTCACACTTTCTTCTCTTTCACCCTCAGTGGGAGGGTTTTCACCAAATTGATTGTGAAAGACAGGCTCTCTGCTTGTCTGGTGACTCCTGGAAGATCACTTGTGTGATCAAGCTTCTCCTTGCTTTGTCCTGTTGTGTTCGGAAGTCCATCTGTCCTCAGGGGCAGGTTACCCAGTTTTCAAAATTGTAAATGGTTGACCTGGACTGTCCCACATATTTGAGAGCTCCAAGGTAATGTGAACCGCGCCCCCGATATGTGCTTGCTGTTCTAGGGGCTTGGCCTAAGCAAGGTCACTGGATCCGCACACAGCCTTAGACTCGGCATGGCTCTTGCAGACGTGGAAAGGGCACCCAGGTGTGCCCCCGTGGGGTCTGGACACTTACATATGCCCAGCACTGTAGAAGCACTAATCATAGTGTATCTGCTTCCTCCACACATAAGATGCCAGCGGGTTCAACATGCTTCCAGCTGTCATGTATCAAAACAAACATATTTTTATGGCACATTATAGGAATCATACACCATGATCAAATGAGATCTATTCCAGGGATGCGAGGATGGTTCAACTTCTGCAAATCAGTCAATGTGATCTCAGTAGATGTAGAAAAGGCGTTTGACAAAATGCAATTCCAGTCATGATAAAAACTCAGTGAACGGGGTTTAGAGGGAACATTCCTCAACCTAGTAAAGACATAAGGACAAGCTCACAGTCAATATTATACTCAATGGTGAGAAGCTGAAAGCTTTTCCTCTAAGATCAGGAACAGGACAAGGATGCCCACTCTTGCTGCTTCTGTTCAGCAGAGTACTGGAAGTCGTGGCCACAGCAATCAGGCAAGAAAAGGAAATAAACAGCATTCAAATTGGAAAGGAAGAAGTAAACTCTCACTGAGCATCATGTCCTTAAGGACCATCCATGCTGTCAGAAAGGTAGGATTCTCTTCTTTTTAATGGCAGAACAATATTTTAGTCCGAGTGTGTATGTATTACACTTTCAATCCATTCATCCACCGAAAGACACTTGGGTTGTTTCCATATCTTGGCTGCTGTAAATAATGCTGCAATAAACATGGAGGTGTCAGTATCTCTTCAAGATAGTGATTTCAGGGGTGTCTGGATGGCTCAGTTGGTTGAGCACCTGACTCTTGATCTCAGCTCAGGTCTGGATCTCAGGGTCATGAGTTTGAGCCCTGCATTAGGCTGCATGCTGGGCAGGGAGCCTGCTTAAATTGGATATACACCCAGAAGTGGGATTGCTGCTCAAATGGTATTTCTACTTCCGATTTTTTGAGAACCCTCTGTAGTGTTTCATACAGTGGTTGCACCAACTTACAGTCCCACCAACTGTGCACGAGGGCTCCCTTCTCTCCCAGTCCTCACTGACATTTGTTCTCTGCTGTCCTTCTGATAACAGCCTTTCTAACACAGGTGAGGTGACATCTTATCGTGACTTTGATTTGCATTTCCCTGATGACTAGTGATGTGGAGCATCTTTTCATGTACCTGTTCATTATTTGTAGGTCTTCTTTGGGAAAATGTCATTTTTTAAAAAAATCCACTTTTTAATTGGATTATTATTAGTTTTTTGCTCTTGAGCTCTGTGAGTTCCTTATATATTTTGAATACCAACCCCTTACCATGTTTGTGGTTCGCAAATGTTTTTCCTTTGCTGTATTTGCCTTTTCACTGTGCCCATGGTTTCTCTGCTGGGCGGAGCCCTTTAATTCGATGTCCTTCCACTTAGTGAATTTTGCTCTCATTGCTTGTGTTTTTAGTGTCATATGCAAACAATCATTGCCAAGACCAATGCCAAGGAACTTTCCCCCTATATTTTTCTTTTTGGAATTTTACAGGTTTAATTGTTATGTTTAAGTCTTTAATCCGTTTCAAGTTAATTTTTGTGAGTGGCCCAGTTTCACCCTCCCACTGGGCAGGCTCCACAGCCCTCCCCAGGCCTGGATGAACCACCTGCCCAGACTTTCCTCCCCATCCCTTCTCTTGTTTTCTGCCATCTCCTCCCCACTCCTTCCTCCCCTCCTCCTTCCTCCCTCCCCTTCTCCTCTTCCTCCTCCTCCTTGCTCCTCCCCTTCCCCTTCCCTCCTCCCCTCTCCTCCTCCCCTCCTCTGGTCTCTCCCACTCTCCACCTCTCCCCCTCCCCACTCTCCTTCTCCTCTGCTTGGCTGTTCCTACAGAGCCCTTAGGACTGCATTCTCCTGGATGCAGCAATCTCACCACTAGGAAATTGTCCTGGGGATTCCCTGTGACACTGGAGGAACTCGATCGCGTGAGGATGTTCACTGCAGCATTGTCTGCAGTTCGGAAAGCATGAGCTCTCAAGAGAAGGCTGATTAAATCATGAAAATGCCAAACAAGCCAAAGTCCTGTGGTCCTTAGGGGTGAGGATGGGGGGCCGTGTTTACCGGCACAATCACGGTGAGAACACAAGGCGACAGCCCTCTGATGGGACGGGAATCTGTGTTTCCTGCGTGTGTTTGAGTCCACAAGGGGGGCTGCCCCAGAGACGGGACTGATCCCCGGTGGGTGGGGGCGGCGGCCTTCTGAGGTTCTCCAGGGAACACAGTTTGCTTTTGTAAAATGAACAGGTTCGGTGGGCACAGAAGGGCTTCTGGGAACACAGTCACCACAGGACTGTGCTGGTGGAAGGCAGAGCTTGACGGGCGAGGAGAGAGGGCCTGTGGGGTCGGAGGTGGCATCGGGCCGGGCAGGGAAACAAGAAGGCCTCTGGTTCGCATCGGGACACGAATGGCGCTTGAGGAGGAAAAGACGGGCGGTGGCACCGGGAGTGGGCAGGACAAGCCACCGCGTCCAAGTCTCCAAGTAAATGAACGTGTGCCGTGTGGTCCCCAGGTGCAGAAGCTGCGCCACAGAACACCCGCCTACAGCCAGCACCCCCTGACGGTGCCGGAGCCCCAGGGCTTGCAGCCCCCCCTTCCCCGTGTTCCATCCTGTATCTGGTGCGGACTCACCGGCCGCGGCGGGGGCTGCTCCTGGGGGGCGCGCAGATGGGGTGCTCTCCGCCCGCAGAGTCCTAATGGCTCAGGCAAAACAGACCTTTCACAGGGACTGAGAATGCCGCGGGAGGCCGAGGGGGTCTTCACCGGGCATTCAGGCAGATGGGGAGGCGGGCCCCACACTCCCTGGGCTTGCTCGGTTCCAAGAGGAGAGGACAAAGTCCTGGAAGATTTTCAAGATTTCCCAAGAGGAGGGGCTCGGAACAGAGAACTAGATGGGGGCTGTGCCCGGGGGCTTCCCCCGGGTCTGGGGCCCCCACCGGCTCCTCATCCCTCCCTGGTCCTCCACCCTCCCTTCCACTTTGGCTGTGAATTGATCCTCCTGCCTAGCCCCACCCGGCGGGGGGCCTACCCAGGCGCTGCCCCCTCGGTGGGCCTATCGGGGTCTCCGCCCCCACTGCCTGCTACCTGCTGGAGTTGGCGGCCCCTCTCTGCGTGTCCATCGAGGAGTGACACCCTTCATGCTTCAAGACGCTCGGGCTGTTCCCACTCCGGGCCTTTCCCGGCTGTGGGGGTGTGGCCCACGCGGAGGCAGCTTTGCGGGGCTCCCCGAAGTCTACTGCACCCAACGTCTCACCCACATCCCTGGGCGCTCAGAAGCCGGGAAGGTGGACCTGGTCGGGAGGGGCCCTCTCGAGCTGCAGGCTGGGCCGTCCCGGTGCCCACCCCATCCGACCGGCCGAAACTGGGCTCCTGATTAGGCCATGGTTGATTCTTGTCAAATCACAGAAACTGGTGTGCGTTTATGGACTCTGTCCCCATCGCTCTGCATCGTGTCCTCCTTCACCCCGGACTCCAGAGGGAGACAGCAGGCCTGTGGCCCGGGGGGCCTAAGCGACTTCATTAGTCACTTCTTTTATTGCCTGGCCATCATTTCTTTGGGGTCACCGTCCTTCCCAACATGTGCTCCGTTTGCCGATGTCAGCCTGGAGTTGGGCACATGCCTTGGGGCTGGCCAGTGAGAGTACCAGGCTTCTTGGCCACAGCGACCGGCGGAGGGACGAACCATGACCCAGGCAGGGCCATCACAGCCGCCCCCGGGATGCTGCTGGGAGCACCGGGCCGTGGGCTCCTCTCTCCTCCACAGACAGCGGAGCTAAGGACCTAGGAAGCCAGAGCCTCACGGGAGTGTCCTTGTCAGCAGGGGATGAATGCCACCCCTGGGGCTGGAAACGCATGGCCAGGCGCCACAGGCCCCAGTGCGGGGCTCTGCAGCCTCTGCCTTAAGCTCCCTCCCCCACTGGGCTCTTCTCTGCTCTGCTCTTGTACAAACTCATTTAAATTCAAGCTTTTTGTGGAATAGCTTCAGTCAACAAGCCCTATTTTAATTTTCCTCAAGTGAAAAAGAAGGCCCAGACGAAAAGCATTCTATCTGCTTCTGTGCCTTAGTTCAGTGGCTCACACCCCCTGGGCTATGAATGCCCAGACTCAGTGTGTCCTCATGCTGGGGGCCTCACGGGGCCTGCCTGGTTCCAGCAGCCACACTCAGGTGTCCCTTTCCTGCACCACTCGGCAGGGCTGGCAGGGCTGGCCCTCCCCGGTGTCTGTGCCAGCCACGCACTGGGTCTCAAGTTGGTGATGGAACTGCCTGGTCCTAATGCATGTGCAGCCTCTGGTTGATTTTCCTGCCCTCCCCAACTGGAGCTTCTACCCCCCCCCCCCGCCCCGAGCTTCTGCCTCCGTCCCCAGCACCTCTGTGGTCAGCGGTGGACATAACGGGGGGTAGGGTGGGAAGCCATGCCCGAAGTTCCTGCACTTGCATGGGGTCCAGAGGATACTGTCTCTGCCCAGCGCCTTGCCTCCAGAGGTTTGTCCCCTGGGTCCTGTCATCCCCTGGGCTGGCCCTTGGGGCAGGGTCTGTGGTGACCCCATGCCAGATTTTTTTTTTAATTTTAAATTATTTATTTAAAACTCATGGGGATCCCTGGGTGGCGCAGCGGTTTGGCGCCTGCCTTTGGCCCAGGGCGCGATCCTGGAGACCCAGGATCGAATCCCACGTCGGGCTCCCGGTGCATGGAGCCTGCTTCTCCCTCCGCCTGTGTCTCTGCCTCTCTCTCTCTCCCTCTGTGACTATCATAAATAAAAAAAAATAAATAAAAAAAAAATAAAACTCATGTAAATCCCAAAACTCATTCCGTGGGGTGACCCCCACTCCACCTCAGCTCCCTTCCATGCCCTCCTGGGTGGGTGTTTATGGGGACATCACCCCTTTGAAGACATTGCCTGGAAGGCAGAAGCTTCCAGCAAGCTTGGTGCTTGAGAAGCTCCCTAGCTCGCGGATCTGGGCCTGCCTCTGACCCCACTGCTTGGCCTGTTGTCAAAAAGCCTCCCCTGCCCATCCAGGTGGGAGCACCTCTGCCTGACGTATCGCCCCCTCCGTCTCGTGTGGCATCGGGGGAGGCCCGGCTTTCCAGAAAGGTCTACTTTAAATGAGTCTTTCTGTGACAGCAGCTGACACAGCAGATTTTTCAGTCTTTGATTTCCTTCTTCACATATTGAGAGCAAATCTTTTAGCTTGGACACTCTCTGAGAGATTTATTCCTCTGCCTGCTTGTGTTAAAAGCTTCCTTCATAAATTCAACCATTTTTGTCAAACTCTGTAAAAGATTTATCAGTTTTTATTTTCACAGACAGCTCCTCCAACATCTGGTCTACCTCTTATTTTAAGGCACAGGGTCCGAGGCTCCCTCTGAAAGGAGCTCCCCAGAAGATGAGGGCTCCCTGGGTGACAGGCCACCAGGACACATCGGTCTCAGGCCAGAGGACAGCCCAACGTGGGGACTGCACTCTGAGTGGCTCCAAACACATTATTTCCAATTTCTGCACCATCATCCCGTCGAATGGACATTGCATATAGTTCATTTAATCAATACCGTATTGCTTAGAATTGATGAGAAATTCTTCACTTGGGATATTTCATTATCTGATGGAAATCTTCAAGTGCACACTTCCAAACACACCTGGTGGCAGACAGTCCCCGGCACGGACTCTGCGGCTCCAGGACACAGGGGGCGTCACCGTCCATCATTCCTCCATCCACTCAGTGAGCCTGCATTGCACAGGGCCGTGTGGCAGGCACGGCGCTGGATGGGGGCAGGCCGACCCCTGCTCCACGGATTGCACATTCTAAAGGGCAGAGGGAGACGCCAGAGGCACGTGGTGTCAGGTGCCCGACATGGCAGTAGGCAGAGCAGGATAAGGTGACGGCAGGCAGGAGCCGGAGAGGGAGAAGGGATGGAGAGAGAGGGCGGTCTGGGGCCAGCAGACCCCCAGAAGGCCACATCCCCATCGCTCGGCCTGCAGAGAGGATGGGGGGCTGGCCGCAGGGCAGGCATGGGGAGCTCAGGTTGGGCGGGGCTGATCTGCAGACTGAGCTGGAGCCGCTGCAGGGTTTGGGGCGCAGGAACGACGGGGTCCCGGGGAGCTGGCAAGTGGGTGGCTGGGCTGCAGGAGCACTTGAGTGCTGCGGCGGGTGCACTGCAGGCACACGTGGCTTGCTGGCACATCACACGTCGGGTGTGAATAAACAGGGTGCCACGTTCGTCTCTGCAGCCCTGACCCCAAGGCCCCTGCTGAGCTGCCCTTAGGGGGTGAGCATGTCTGCAGGAGGTGGGCGTGGAGGGCTGAGATCCACACGGATGAGCATCCACATCCGCGGTGTGTTTCACACTTGCAGTGTAGGTGGCACACAGGCTGCTGCGGCTGAAGCTGGGAGAGTCAGGATCTGGGGACGGCTGGGCGCTGACTTCAGGGGGTGGGTCAGAGGAATGGGGGGCAGGGGCGGCTCACCTAACCGAGAGGTGGAGCCTCGTCCCTGGTCAATGCTCTGAAACCCGCTGTTCCCGGAGGAGGATGGAGGCGGGAACGGACTCCCGGCGTTCCGGGCCTGTGGGGGGCCTGCAGGGAGGGGGGGCTGACGACCCACAGGTCGTGCTCCCGGGTTGCGCACACGTGGGTGAGCCTCATGGTTCACACAATTAGCTGCCAGGCTTGCTCCCAGCCACTGGCGGAGCCGAGTCCGCTGGCGCCCACGGGGAGGGTGGACATGCTGTCCACCACCCGCGCTGCTCCTTCTGCAATGACGTGTGGAGGCGGATGTGGGTCGCTCACAGCTGCTCAGGGTGACGAGGAGTCACGGCTGGAAAGACATACGGCCCAGCGTGGTCTGCGCCCGGCAGTGGCGGCCTTGTCATCCGTCTGGGGACCGGCCGCTCTGGAGGGCAGCGCCGCACGGACCCCACGCTGTTGGGCCGAGCAGCGACCGCCTCCTGCGTGGCTGTGGTCCAGGGGGAGGTGTTTCCACGAGCCTCTGCGCCAGCCCCGTCCACGGACCACTCAGGCGGTTGGCCTCTGTCCACTGAGCCTTCCAGGCCCGGCCTCCCCGGCTCTCATAGCTCCTCGTACCCCCGTCCCTTCTGCAGAGCCTGGGCCTGCAGGGTCATGCCTCAGCCCTCCCCAGACCCACCTTCTTTGGGGTACTGAAGGGCTGGACGGTGGGGGCCACGTGGGGTCCAGCTCCCTGCTTCCAGCACGAGGCTCGGAGCTCCGTCTGTGCGTTGAACGCGCAAATGAGTGAAGAATGAGTGGACGGTTCTTGCCAAGGCACGTCTTGTCCAGGGGAGCTGACGCCGTGACGGCAGGGGAAGACACTGACCCCAGCTCCCCCGTGTCCAAAGGGCGCAACGGCCCTGGCTTCGCTGGCGCCATGGGGTCAAGCAGCGATGTCTGCGCATCACCCGGTCCTTGCTACTCCAGCCTCAGAGAGAACGGCCGGATCCACGCGGGACTCCGAGCGGTCCTCAGCGACTCGCCCAGGGATGACAGGAGGGCCGCTCGGGGGCAGGCGACTCAGGTATCTTGTGAGTCGCCGAGGAGACAGGGGGCCCTGGACACGCGGACTCTGCAAGCCGCCCCGTCCCCGCGCACACGTGTCTTTCCTCTCGCCTCCTGCGACTTTCCTTGAGGACTCAGGGAAGACTCAGCCCGCGGGGCGTGGGAGCCGAGGGTCAGTGTCCGCTGCCTCCGGGGCGGCTGGCTCCACGGCCCCGCTTGGCTCCAGACACCCCGGAGCCCCGCTCAGGGAAGGGCTGCTAAGGGAAGGGACCCGCCTTCCTCCACGGTGGTTGCGGGCGACCCGCCTTGGCGCTCCAGGCCTGGGGGCTGTGCCCCGCGGCCACCTCCCTCCTCCCGCTGAGCATCCCTGGGAAATGCTCTTCCTGGAATTTGTGTTTGATGAAGACAGGGAGACAGCGGCTCTTGGAGGCAGGAACTGAGCTGCGGCCTGGGCGCACCCTGGGAGGGGACGGGGCCGAGGTCTTCCAGGCCTGGCCAGTGCGACGTGCACCTGCCCCAGGAGGGAGGAGGAGGCCCGGGGCGCCCCTGCGTGTCTCAGGCGCTCGGTGCGCAGGACTCAGGACTAGCAGCTCTGAGCTGGCGCCCGATGGCGGCTGGGCTGGGAGGAGGCGGGGGCCACGCACCCGGGGTGGGACCGGAGGCCCCGGGAAGCACCGTTGCCTCCCCGCAGTGGCAGCGGGCGGCTCCAGCCAGTTGGTGCCTTAACTTTTTATTAGGTTATTCCTCGGAGCTTTAATGTCAGTGAGAACAAGTGCGCTCGGGCTGACCTGAGCCTGGAAGGGCTCCCCCCACCCCAGGCTCCTGCGGCTGGTCGCCCCGCTGAGACGGCCGAGTCTGGCAGCCAGCCAGGGCCACCAAGGCCAGCGGCGGATCCGTGGGAAGCCCACCCCTGTGTCCAGGGTCACGATGGGGGAGAGGGGAGTGTCCTCATCTCTGTGTGGGGAGATGCAGCCCGGCGGGTCCTTGGCTGCTGGCCCGACTGGCTTCAGGATGGGGGTCCTCGGACACCCTCAGGGGAGCCAAGCGGGGTGAAGCTGTCAGGGCGGGCGGTCACTGGTGGCCCCCGGGGGTCAGCACACACACAGTGAGGCCACCTTCCTCCTCCTGTTGCTCCTTGTCCCTGAGACCCCGGGGGCAGGGAGCAGAGGCTGCACTAGTCAGGGCGATGGACAGCACCCATGTGTCACTCTTCTGGGCCCGAGGGAGGGGGCGTTACAAGTCCCCTCCTGACACCAGAAGGACCCTCTGGACCGGCTGAGAGCAGGCCAAGTCAGGACCCCCAGCACCTCCCACCTGTGAGGGGGCCCAGCCCAGCGGTGCTCTGCCCTGGGCCGTCCTGCCACCCCCTGCGCTGTAGGACCCCTAGGACCCCCGTCCCGCCCCGATGCTCGGGCTGCCTCTTGGGGGCAGGGCAGGAGCATGGTTTCCATTTTGCAGATGGGCCAACAGAGGCTGCGTCTGGGCTTCCTCTCCCTCCCTGGGGGCCTGGGGGAGGTGGAGGGAGGAAGCAGGTGGGGCGGGGGTGGCAGGCGGCCTCCCTGGGGCCCTGCTCAGGGGAGGCAAGGAGCCCGCAGGCCTCAAGTGGCCACGTGATGCTTGCGACCAGCGGCTCTGTCATTGCCCATTACTGTACTTGTTTTGAAAGACGCTCTGAGGGATCCCCCCGCGGGCGGTGCAGAGGGGCCCAGCCCAGAGCTGCGGGGGGGGGGGGTGGGTGGCGCAGCCGAGAGTGGGTCTGCAGAGAGGCCGGTCCCAGCATGGGGTCTGCGGTGAACGTGTTACTAAAAGCACGAACTATTTCAGACATTCTGGCCTAATTCACAAATGTTTCAATTACTTACAGGCAGCAAGCACGCCCCGAGTGGTCCCTCGGGCCCTCCCGGATCCCAGAAATCAGTTTCCACCTTCATTTGAGAACCTAGAAATAGGGAAGACCCCACATGTCTGCTGTGTAGCTGGAGAATGTCCCTGTAGCCTATGTTCCCGAAGCAAGACGGCCCCCTGGGCTCCAGGGCTGGGCAGGCCTCAGCAGCCCCCTCACGCCACCTCTGCCTCGGGGTCGGGGGCAGGAGCGGATGGCCGTGTGTGTAGAGGATGGACAGGCCACACCAGGGCTCCGAGGACTCGGGGGGGTTTGTGTTAAAGGTGACAGGAGAAAGGACAGAGCCCTGGGGCCAGTCTGGGTGTGGCCAGCTCGGCCCTCACTGGGGACACATGGTGCAGTGGCCGTCCATTGCCTTCTGCTCACAAGCCGCGCCGGTGGCAGGTGATCTAACGATTATGGGCTCTGGGAAGACAAGTGTGGGGGCCACCCAGCCCCGCTCACACCCCAGGATTGCACCCTCAGGGGGCTCCCTGAGATCCCTACATGTCTGCCTGACCCCCAGTCCTCAGCCTGCCCTGGGGGCAGCGAGTCGTGTGGCTCCCATAGGACAGTGTAGACGGAGGAACGGCCTCCTCCACCCAGCCCCTCCCGGGCCCACTATGGAAGGGGTCCGTGGCTGTAGCCGAGCTCAGAGTCCCTCAGGCGACGAAGTCCAGGGGGCTCAGGCTCCCCCCCCCCCCCCGCCCCGGGAGGACCCAGCACCTGGCAGCCAGCTCTGCCTCGGCTCCGGGCACAAGTGGGTTCAGCTGACCTGTTTTCACTAACAGAGGCTGGGAAAGGTAAACGAGGTCACCGGTTTTAAACCAGGTCCCCACCCGTGGTCACGGCCAGCCACCGCGTGTTCCCAGCATGATGACTCACGGGTCCAGAAACGGGTTATTTGAATCATGATCACTTATGCTTCAAACACTGTCACCGCGTGGGTCTGTCTGCTACGTGGCCTCATCGGGACAACGCACTGAGGCACACATGTCACCAGGTGGCTCTGTGTCCTGAGGAAATGCTAGTGGAGGACTTAGCCCCTCCACACTCCAGGGTCACCCTCACCCACCCATGGGGCTGGGGCAGGGGTCTGTACCCGGCTGGTGGGGTTGTGTGAGGCTGGCTCTGTGCCGGGGCCCTGCAGGGCAGTGGGGGGATGCCCTGCAGGGAGGGTGGGTGGGGAGGACCCCACAGGGACCGAGGGCTCAGGGAGCCTGGGAGACGGTGGGCCGTCCTGCAGGGCCAGCTGCCTCTGAGCCGTCTGGAGGCCGTGGCGGCCGGGGACTTGGCTGGAAGGTGACAAGGCCCCGGCCCACATGTCACACACGGGGACCTGCCTGCTGCCACCGCCCTGGTTCAGAATGACCGCTCAGCTCTCCACCCTCACTAGCTGGCCAGGGGACAGCAGCCTGAAGCTGGGGGAGGCAATCACAATCCCCCTTTTGCAGAATACGTCTCGGGATGGATGCACAGACTTGGGAACCCCAGCGCCCGCAGCTCTGGTCCTGCTCACAGAGGGGTGTGCAGAAGGCAGGGTGAGGCACACGGGGGGTGGGGTGCCCTCAGGTCCCACCAGATCCACCCCTTTCCACTCGGTGTACAATCCCATCTCTGGAACAGGAGAAATCTTGCAGGGAAGAGGCAGAGATACATTGAAAAAACATGGAAAAGGCAAAGTCACGTGTTGGGTGAGCTGTTCTAGAAGGAGCATCCACTGGCATCGTGGGCCGCACCTGCAGGGATGGGACCCTGCCTCATAGGGTGCCGCAGGCAGTGGCAGGGCCTGGGTGAAGCCACCTGTGCAAGGACCAGAGCTTTCCGCCAAGGTAGCCATGGACAGGGCTGGGCCCGCCTGGGGTTTCAGCCCTGAAGACCGCCTGCTACTTGCAAACACTTGAGCACCCCTAAACACAAAGCCCGGAGCCTGGTGAGCTCAGCCTGTGGAGCCAGTGACTCTTGATCTCAGGGCTGTAAGCTTGAACCCCATGTTGGGTGGAGAGAATACCTCGAAATAAAAAATCTTTTAAAAAATTCCAAATACAAATATGTTTTCTCAATTTACTTTTGACTTGGGATCCATGGCTTGGGTTTATAATGGGGCCATGTCTCCTTGTTCTTGTGTCCTCTGGGGGCATCTTCACTTTGTAAGACTTTCAAGAGGGTCCGAAAACACAGAGTTGCCAGGCCAGTACTGGTGAATGTGGGCAGCCTGTCCCAGAACCGCATGGCCTGCAAAAGGCCTGGGGCACCCTGCTGGGGGCTGGGGGACTGCTGGGGCGCCTGCCAGACTTGGCTGCGTGCTCTGCAGGACACAGGATATAGTCCATGTCCGTGGACACAGGATAAAGTCCATGGATGGGCGCTTGGCCTCGCACACAGCACAGACCGCCAATCTTCAGGGGCAAAAGTCTGCTGAGAAGCCGTCAGCTTGTGCTTCAAAAGTTAGCAGTTATTTTAAGAAAATAATTTGTAAAGGTGAGGAATTAAGATGTACAACGTCAGAGGCTGCATTTAGCAATTGCTTTGAGAGGCATGACTTTTTGGATCAAATGACTGTCATTGTTCATTAGTTTTTTTCACTTTTATTTCTGGATTTTCTGCATGTGTCAAAAAGGAAAGCTGTATCTGTTAATATGTGGCCTCCACGCCCAAAAATAGAACTTGAAGATCAGTTGAATAACATCAGTTTTTGTGGGAGTCATTAGATCCTTTAAAGTAGAAAATAAGTCAAGTAAAATTGTGTCAAGGTCTTCATTCAATGCTTGGGGTCAGCAGAAAACTTTCAGAGGTTTGTCTCATGGACAGTGACATATCTGACGTAATTCTGGATGCTACCGTAAGTTTAGTCTCAAAGTGGATGTTGAAGATGAAATGAGTTGTCTGTGGTGCTAATATAAGCACGCTCTCGCCAAGCGCAGGCCATGGAGGAGTAGTGCTTGTATGGACTGAAGAGACCACAGCCTGGAATGTTCTTACTGGAAATGTGAAGATGCGGGAGCCCGTGACCCACAGTCCAGGAAACCGAGTCTCTGAGCACAGACTTGCAGAGGGTGTGGGTGCGTGACGCCGGGGTGCTGGGATCGAGTCCCACGTTGGGCTCCCTGCAGGGAGCCTGCTTCTCCCTCCGCCTGTGTCTCTGCCTCTTTCTGTGTGTCTCATGAATAAATAAATAAAACTCTTTAAAAATAAAGTCAACGTAATATAAAAGGCAAAACTGTCAACACCGTGTTTGGGGATGATGGTATTTTATTTTATTTTATTTTTTATTTTTTATTTTTTTTTAAGGGGATGATGGTATTTTAAAGTGGAATACGCACCCACAGAAGCCAGGAGGACGGAGGGTTTTCCGGGGCGGATGCTGTTAAGGCAAGGCGTGCTGCGGGAAGTAGGGACGGCTGTGCATTGCACGCTGCAGGGTGGCCCCTAACACGTAACACAGACACGTGTGGCTGGAGGGCTAACGATCTTGTGTTTTACGGGACTCTGTGGCCAGGAATCTTTTACAAGCCCATCATGTTGAAGCCGACCTGTCAGTCAAAAAAAACATATCTCAAGAAATTATGTAATCCAATGAGCTCTGCACCTTTCCTTCGTCCTTAAGGGTTCCTTGGAGCGGCATTTCAGTGAGAGCGCTCCATGCTGCACGGGGCGAGGAACAGCAGCCTTTTCGCGTGTGGCTTCGCTCACCTGTCTGACACATTCCCCGGGTTGGGTCCCAGGGAAGCACCACACTGAAGAATGTGGACGTGTACGAATTTTCCTTTATTTATTTATTTTTGGCCAAATGCTAAATGAACAGTTTTAAAAATATGATCAAGTTTCAAACGGGAAGTTCCTAAGCAAATCTGTGATTTAACCAAGCGCAAGGGGTAGACTGAGGGTCAGGGCTCGTCCGCTGATGCAGGCCACTGGGGGAGGCAGGCCGTGTGCCCGCACGTCCAGGGCACCAGCCATAGGGCCACCAACGCCCATGCCCAGCCCACCTGCTCCTGGGACAGACGCTTGTGCGCAGCCACCTCCTGCCCGGTGGCAGGGCCCAGCCGTGCCGTCGGGGTGTCCCCAAGGCATGGTCTGCTCCTGTCCTCCCGTTTCTGGTTTCCGCGGGGACAGCACTGCAGGCCTCCGTGTCACACCTGGGTGCGTGATGTTCGGGCGCACAAGAGACGCCACGGTGGTGAAATCAGCCTCCCCGTAAGGGATGATGGTAAAGAAAATTTAGGTCCCAGCAGAATGACAGACGCTCCATGTTCTATCTTCATGGAGAAACCGTCTACTTCTTTCAAATACGTCTCCTGGCGGCTCCTTCCCAGGATTTTCTGAACTTTGCCGACTTCCGACTGCAGGTTCCACGTCCTCCTGGTGGCAGAAGAGTTGGGGCAACACCTGCAGCTCTCTGTGGGGTTCCTGTACCTAAACTAGGCTCGCCATCACCTTTCTTTCTTTCTTTCTTTCTTTCTTTCTTTCTTTCTTTCTTTCTTTCTTTTTTTCTTTCTTTCTTTCTTCTTTCTTTTTCTTTTTCTTCTTCTTCTTCTTCTTCTTCTTCTTCTTCTTCTTCTTCTTCTTCTTCTTCTTCTTCTCCTTCCTTCCTTCCTTCCTTCCTTCCTTCCTTCCTTCCTTCCTTTTAAAATTTTTATTTAAATTCTGGTACAGGGGATCCCTAGGTGGCTCAGTGGTTTAGCGCCTGCCTTCGACCCAGGGTGAGACCCTGGAGTCCCGGGATCGAGTCCCACGTCGGGCTCCCTGCATGGAGCCTGCTTCTGCCTCTCTCTCTCTCTCTCTCTCTCTCTCTGTCTCTCTCTCTGTCTCTCATGAATAAATAAATAAAATCTTTTTAAAAAATTCCATGTGAGTGGGATCATATGGTGTTTGTCCTTCTCTGACTGACTTGTCTCGCTGAGCGTAATGCCCTCTAAGTCCATCCACGCTGTGGCGAATGGCAGGACTTCCTTCTGAGGGCTGAGCGATCGTCCACTGTGTACATATCCTGTCTTCTTCACCCGTTCATCCGTCCACGGACATCTGGGCTCTTTCCCTACTTTGGCTATTGTGGACCTGGCTGCTGTGAACCCCAGGGAGCAGGTGCCTCTTTGGATCTATATTTTTGTATTTTTTTTAAAGATCCCATTCATTTATTCACGAGAGACACAGAGAGAGGCAGAGACACAGGCTGTGGGAGAAGCAGGCTCCACGCAGGGAGCCCGACCTGGGACTCGATCCCGGGTCTCCAGCATCATGCTCTGGGCTGAAGGTGGCACTAAACCCCCAAGCCACCCAGGTGTCCCTATTTTTGTATTCTTTAGGTAAACACCTTGCTGGGCAGTTACTGGGTCGTAGGGCAGCTCTGTGTTTAATTTTTCTGACGAACCTCCACACTGTTTCCCAGTGTGGCTGCACCGGTTTGCACTCCCACCAACAATGCACGAGGGCTCCCCTTTCTACACACCCTCATCAAACCTGGTGTTTCTTGTATTGTTAATTTTAGCCATTGCGACAGGTGTGAGGTAGTAACTCAGCATGAGTTTTAAAATTTTTATTTATTTGTTTATTTATTTTTGCGAGAGAGAAGGAGAGAACAAACATGTACGAGCTGGAAGCAGGGCCAGAGGGAGAGACAGGGTCCCCGCCAGCAGGGACCTGACATGGGGCTCCTTCCGAGGACCCCGAGATCATGACCTGAGCCGAAAGCAGACGTGTAACCCACTGAGCACCCCAGGCGCCCTCATTGTAGTTTTGGTTTGTGTTTCCCTAATGATGAGTGATGTTGAGCATCTTTTCTTTTTTAAAAGATTTTATTTATTCATGAGAGATGCACAGAGAGAGGCAGAGACACAGGCAGAGGGGCAGGCTCCCTGCGGGGAGCCCAGTGCTATACTCGATCCCAGGGCCCTGGGGTCATGATCTGAGCCGAAGGCAACGCTCAGCCACCCAGGCCCCCAGGCGCTCGCTGAGCATCTTTCCTGGGGGCCACCTGGATCTCTTCTTTGGGGAAATACCTCTTCACATCCTGCCCATCTTTACATTGTATTATTTAGTTTTGTTGTTGTTGAGCTTTATGAAGTTCTTTACATATTTTGGATATTTAAGCCTTTATCGGATCTGTCACTTTACTCCATGCGGGGACTTCCACGGCACTTCCGCCCTCCTTCCTGCAGGATGATCCTAGCATGTGACCGGGTCTTGCGTGAAAAGCAGTGCATGAGCGGACCTGAGAGGGAGCTGTGGGCGTCAGGAAGAGGCCCTGCGGCCAGGGCAGGGGCGTCCCACGTCTCCTCCGTAGTCCCCTCAGCAGCACGCGTGCTTGCTGGGCCCCAGACAGGGCCTGGTCAGAGGCCTCTGCCTCCCCAGGATCACCACTGCCTCTCTGTGTGCACCCCAGCTCTCGTATTTCAGACTGGTTCACCGGCCGGAGCGTCAAGGGGTCCCAACCCGCAGGTTCACTGCTTCCCGGGGGAGAAGCAACCCTTGGCCTGTTTATGGACTAATTCCCCCACCCAGTCACTCAACAAATATGTGCCAAGCGCTGTCCTGCTCCCAGCACCCCCGGAGGAGCCCTCGGACGGCCGTGCAGCCTGAGGACCGTGGTGTGACCTGCCCTCTGGCCCCTGGCAGGTCTCCCTCCAAAGATAAAGGATCGTGCTCTCCACTCGGACTGTTGGAAAGAATATTGGGGTCATTGCCACTGACTTCTCCTTACAGTTCATATAAATTGACTCCTTAAAAAAATAATTGATACATATATGTATAATAACAAAGAAAGTGTAACAACCAGAGTTAAATCATGTTCAGGAGAGACACCGCCACGTTAGACCTGAATTGAAAATATTGGTCTAAATCTGTGCTTTCAACAAAAGCGACCCTGTCCTACTCCGCCAGCTGGAATGGTCTTGTGGCAATGCGACGGGAAGTGGTCCCTGGCGCCTCCCTCCGATGCACGGCGGAGGGGAGACGTGTGCCTGGGATACATCTTTGTGTCATAAAGCAAGGAGAAATGGGAGATTAAAGATTTAAAAATAATGAAGGATTAAGAGACACAAGAGCCAGCCTACATGGGTTGTGAAGCCAACATTGTGGCGATTTGGCCACCAGACGGAGAGTGATGACAGTGATGGAAAAAGCCTAAGTATATAAAAAGCCATCAGGCCCCTGGGGGAGGGAAGGGGTTTTCAGTGGGAGCAGAGTTTCTGTTTTGCACGAGGAGGAAGTTGTAGGAGTCTGACGTGAGGCATGACTTCAGTTAGCTCGACTGTCTTGTACCCTTAAACGTGGATTATGTGGCAAAATTTATGGGATGTGTATTTCTTTTTAAAGATTTTATGTATTTATTCATGAGAGACACACACAGAGAGACGCAGAGACCCAGGCAGAGCGAGAAGCAGGTGCCCTGCAGGGAGCCCTACACGGGACTCCATCCTGGGTCTCTGGGATCATGTTCTGGGCTGATGGCAGGTGCTAAACTGCTGAGCCACCCGGGCTGCCCCTGTGGGATGTGTATTTTAAAAAGATTGTATCTATTTATTTGAGAGAGAGAGAGAGAGGGAAAGAGAGCGCATGAGTGGGGAGGAGAGGCAGAGGGAGAAGCAGACACCCCGCCGAGCAGGGAGCCTGATGCGGAACTCGATCCCAGGACCCTGCGATCATGACCTGAGCTGCAGGCAGACACGTGACCAACTGAGCCCCCCAGGTGTCCCTATGGGGTGTGTTTTTACCATAATTTTCTAAAAAGAAGGCTTAGAGTTCAGAGAAGGAAGAGTGTCTGGGTGGGAAGAGCGGCAGAGCCTGGTGAGCTCGGCTGGGGCAAACCCCAGAGGAGTCGTGGTGGCTCTCCATGTAGGCGGCGAGATGCTGGGCACGGTGGCGTTTTTCGCATGAGGGTGGTAATGGGGCCGTGACATTGGTGAGCGGTCCCCGGTGGCTGTCGTGCTGAGTCCTGGGTGCCTGTGGGCTGCGCAGAGAAACCACCAGGGGAGCGCCGCCGCCACCGTGCTCAGGACCTCAGGATGCACCCTGTGAAATGTGCGCGTGCCTGGAGGAAGGCAGGTGGACACGTGGGGGGCAGGAAGCGGGAAGCACAGGGTTAGTGATCCACGGCGGCCTGGAGCCCTACCAGGGTCTCGGGTGGAGCGGACGGCGGGTCGGCTGCACCCACGGCCCAGCGGGACTCCCCGCAGACGCGCTGGCCCAGGCCGGTGGGGCCGAGCCCGCAGCACCCCAGGCTCCAGCGCCCCTCCACGGTGGCCACGGGGCTTGGCCGTGATCACTATGGAGACCAGACCCCAGAGCAGAGACCAGCGCTAGAGACAGGGAGGGACGGGTCACATAAATGTCATGCAAGGACTTGGTTGGGGCAGATGATACGCCTTGTGGTGACACAGGACGGGGCGGTGATCGAGGGGAAGGCCCCGATGGGCTGGGGTGTCCGGGAGTGTGGGTGCCCACCAGGTGAACCTGGTGGTTCAGTGCAGTCCCAGGGAGACCACCTATGGTTACTTTTTATGGAAAACAAGCTGGTTCTGAACTTCCCACAGAAATTCAAAGGGTTGCTAAGGACCAAGACGCTTTCAAGAAAGCAAAGTGGGGGTTTGGAGTAACAGGCCCACAGCACTGAACACGGAGCGAACCGGGGTAGGGGCGTGGACACACGGATGCCCAGGATAACAAAACTCAACTGGGCACGGGGGGGGGGAGGGGCTCAGCGGTGGAGCGTCTGCCTTGGGCTCAGGTCATGACCCCGGGGTCCCGGAATCGAGTCCCGTGTCGGGCTCCCTGCATGGAGCCTGCTTCTCCCTCTGCCTGGGTCTCTGCCTCTCTCCGTGTCTCTCAGGAATAAATAAATTAAATAATGGCCCCTGCAGGGGTCAATGACAAAAGGGAAATTATTGTTCATATATCTCCCTGGGTTGGTCCCCCTGCGGGGGAAGCCATGAGAGCGACGTTGCCCAGCTAATAAGTGTGTTTGCTGCACAGAATAAAGCCGGGGAGCAAGTTTGCACTGTCAGGACCACTTCTCTCCAGCTGGTCGGGTTCCAGGTGACTTGCCTTCCTTTCTCTTTCCCATGTATTTCAGGATTCACCACCTAAGTCAGACTTTTTACTTTTTAAAGATTTTATTAAAAAAAAATTTACATGTGCTGCTTTCTGGAAAAGAAGGACAATTTTATCATTCACATTTTTTTTTTCCCTAACTGATAAAGTTACATGTGGTTTTTCTTTTTGTGCCAATCGCCAAGTTCTGGTGTCTCTGCAGGATAGTAGCTGGCATGAAAATTGCTTCTCGGATTTCACTTTAAAAATGCATTAGGAGACATTCTACATAAATTCTGTAAAGAGAAACTGCATCTCATTCAAATAAACATCCCCCTTTCTGTGCTGTGATTCAGAATAATAGAGTCTCATGCTAATGAAAAGAAAATTGCCCCAGACGTCTGGCCGATAAAATACAAGTGATGATAAGCATCACGATAAACAGCAGAATCGACGTGGCTGGGGTTTTACTATAATACGGCCCTGGACAAACGTTCTGTCCCGAGTCCTTGAAGACGCAGGAAAGATGGGTGCTAATATGAAGATCGGGTGGTGACCCCTCAGGCTCATTAGATCCATCTCCACTGCCGCAAGAGCGGCTGGGGTGGGGACCCAGGGCTGCAGAGATCACATCCTCAGGGCTCCAGACACCTGGCTTTCACGCCCCTCCCTGAGATCCGCCCACAGACTGGCCACAGGCCCGGCAGGTGGGACCTGGGGTTCCCCAAAGTCGGACGCGACCCGAGTGACTCACGGGGGTGAAGGTGGGGCGGCTGGGGCCCCCTTGCAGACGGAGGGCTCACGGGCCAGGTTCTCGTGTCTCGGGGACACCAGAGGCTCCAGGACTGCGTGGGCGGTGGGGCAGGAGCTCACCCTGACCTCAGGCACTTCCCGGGGCAGACATGCAACCCGGAGGCAGGCGGGGGGGGGGGCGGGGGGGGGGCGGGTGGCGGCAGCTGCAGGGCCCAGCAGCCCCTCCTCATCTCTCCAGGGCCTTGGGCCCCAGGCTGGGGCCGCCCCCCCCCCAGCTCTGCTTCAGACTCAAGATGCCCTGCGAGCTCCCTGCCGCCGCCCAGGCCCCAGCTTGGACGTGCTTCCTCCCACCTGGCCACTGGGAGATGCTGCCTACTTGGCCTCCGGTCCATTGCTGGCCCGTGGACGCTGGGCCGTGCCCCTTGCCCCCACGCAGCCAACCCAGGCCAGATGTGCTAGTTTTTTCCCAGCTCAGAGCTGACCCTGTCCCCACCTGCCCAGGGCCACCCGCCAGCCTGCCCGCCCCCACCCCGTCCTGGGCCCTGGGGCACCTCGGGGAGCTCCTTCTGGCTTCCACAGCCTGCTCCCCCGCTCCGGTCACCCCGGCTTGGCTCCCTATGACCCCCCCCAGCACGGGGCCTGCGGGGACCGTCCACTTGTCCAGGAACACGTGCGTTTACTGCGTGCGGGGTGCCGGTGCGGGGGGCCCGGGGGCATGAGGCTCCCTGGGCAGCGGGGTAATGAGCGTGTGGCCCACGACCTGCTGCTCTCCCACCGCGACAGGACTTCTGGGGCGTCAGAGGACGTCCCCAGTGCGTGGACAGCCAGCCTCGGCCCTGAGTGCGGGTGCTGGTGTGCAGCCCTCGCTCCCAACTGCGGGCAGCGCCTGCAGACCCCGAAGGGCTGGGGGCAAGTGGCTCCTGCTCCAAGAGCCGCAGGCTCCTGTCACCACTTCCCACTGCGCCACAGCCGGAAGTCAGCAGTGAGCACCAAGGCCCCTGTGTCTCTGGGCCAATAAAACTTGGTTCAGGTTCACGGGATCCGCATCCCATGCGGTGCTCACGCTCCAGGAAGCAGTCTTCTCTGTGGATTTTCTTCAACCTTCTAAAGCCGTAGAGACACTCTTCATCCCCGGGCTGCGTGGCAAGGTGGTGGTGAGCTCGGCTGAGCCTGTCCTGTGATGACCCCCGCCCCTGCCCACCTCGTGGGAGGTCAGAGGGGGGCCCAGCCCCATCCCCAGGAGCCTGTTCACACCCCACTGGGCTGCGCCTGCCGCAGCTATGCAGCCTGCGGAGCAAAGCAGGGGATCTGGGGGCTCAGTGACACCGGGGCCACCTCGTCTCCTGCGGGGCTTGGTGTGACCTGGCTCCTGACCTCTCTTCAGAGGCCTGGCTATCCCTCCAGCCAGCAGTCTTCGATGACACAGGCTTCCACATTCTCATCAGGATCTTCGAAAGCTGTGACGCAGGACAGAAGGGCGACGCTCCCCAGCCAGCTGGTAGGGTCCTCCGGGCAGGACCCCTGTCCCATCGGGTGCTTCTGGGCATGCTCCCCAGGAGACCCCAGGCCCCTGGGTGGCAGGCAGTGCCCCTCCTCCCGCAGTGATGCTCACAGCTGCGGCAGCCAGTGACTGGGCCTCGGGAGCAGATGACCCCTGTCCCCTGTCCCCGGCACGAGAAGGGGCCACCAGCCGTCTCATTCCAGTGCTTGCTCTGTTACGCATTCAACAGACCTTTATTGGGTGCCTCCCATTGCCCACCCTAGGGGCACAGATTGGTGAAGCACACAAACATCTCTACCCCACAGCGTTTGTGTTCTAGAATCTTCCTCCACACTGTGGCAGGAAAACCTGGCTTCTCAAGGCACCGAGGACCTATGCTGGTGCTCATTAAATCCCTTGCCCACCCACCCAGCTGCAGCGGGGCTCCAGCGTCACCCTCCCCACCCGGGACACAGTTCGGGTCTCCTTGCAGGGTCCCTGAGGGTGTCCCGTGGCCCGTCACTCCATGGCCCTCCCCCGTCCCCCATGCTGGCCCATGTCTTTGCTCCCTGCCCGCGTCCTTCCCTGTCAAATCCCAGTGTAATGAACCAGGCCAAGCACAGCCAACCGCCAAGCACCCCCCACCCCCACCCAGGCAGGCCCTGCCTAGGCTCCCAGCTCCATCCGGGTCTTCGATGTGCCAGTGGACACCTGGGCAGACCCCAGGGTGTGTGGTCGACGGTGGCCGCCTGGCAAGACACGCTGAGTTATTTGCTTTCTGCGGCCGGGCCTCTACCGGCAAGTGAGACACAGCTCAGACTCACGCCTGCAGAGCTCAGTTTGATCAGCTTTTTCTTGGTGGATGATAAATACTGAACTAATTTAAATCAAATCAAACTGTGAATGTGTGTGGAACTTCATTAGCATCCAGGTGACTTGCCAGGCCTGATGGGAACTGCGAAGATCAATGAGACGTGGTTACTGGTCTCAGGGGAGCGGCAGCCACACTGCCAGCTTGTTACTCCATGACTAGTTAGCGTCAGTCCTATGCCCAGGGCAACGGCGACAGGTGGTACCTGGACCAGGGTGACGGGAGCCTGTCCACATGCAGGAGGGACGGCGTGGGGAGATGAGGCGTGCTGTTTCTGCACCAACGGGCCCCGTGCAGTTCTCGGGGCTCCCAGAATGTCTTGGGGCTGGGGCTGGACGAGCCACGGGGCAGGATGCACGTCTGGAAAATGCACCTATCCTTCTGAGTATAAGAATAGAAAATAAAGCAAAAAAAAATCTAAGGAACGTTTAACTTGTCAATAATATTTCCACCCAGAGATAACCATAGTTATCAGTTTTGTCTTTTTCCTGCTTTTCAAAAATTTTATGTAGCATGTAGAATTTTCACATATTAAAGACTGCTCTAAAGGATAACGTCACTGACTGCACAGCATGCGTGGCCAGTGTGCCACAGTGCCTTTGCACACCCATCTGTTGATGGGCATTTACATCATTGAATTCTATTCCGACAATTCACACTTGTGAGAACTTCCTCCTACAGAAACATTTCCTCTCACTTTCACTTTCTCCTCGAATAAACTCCCAGAAGTGGGATTACCTGTCAAAGCTGAGGGCAAAACTCTTTTCCCTTTGGCGCTTGCTTCCCATGAAGGAAATACCAGGTGTCTCCTCCAAACAGGTGTGGAGGTCTCTTCTGGTTTGAATCACCAGCGTTGAACATCGGCACCTGCGTGTGTGTGAAAGCATGTGTGTGTGAGTTTGAGTTCCTGAGTGCGAGTTTGTGTTCATGAATGTGTGTGCACATGCACGTGTGAGAGCTTGCGCATGTGTGCATCTGTGTGTGCATGTGTGAACATGTGCACAAGTGCATACATATGAGCATGTGCACGAGTCTGCATGCACATGTGTGCATTTGGGTGTGTGAGCATATGCATGTGAGCACATGCAGGTAAGCATGTGTGTGCAAGCATGTGAGTGCATGCAAGCATGTGCACATGGAAGCACGTGAGTGTGTACACATGTGTGAGAGCATTGTGTGTATGCACAGTTATGTGCACGCACGTGAGCATATGCATGAGTGGTGAGTGGGTGCATGTGAGCATGTGCATGCGAGTGCGTGCAGGAGTGTATGAGTGAGCCAAAAGGAATCGCAGAACAGGATGCACATGACCCCGCTCTGCAGAGACCGCGGGGGACTGAGCTGTTCTGTGGTCCTTTCCCAATGCCAAAATCCACCTCCCCTCTGTCCGCGAGGTCATCACGTGTAGACAGTGACATGACTCCAGTGACGCTGACGTACTGGGGCTTGGGTCACTCTCCTCGCGCACCCTACACCCCGGCTGCTCCTGAAGTTCGGGAGAACACTGCAGATCCGATCCTGGCTGCTAACCTGCCCGGTGCCTCCTGTGCCTGCCTCCCCCTGCGTCTCTGGACTTAATGCCGCTCTGGCGTCACCTGTACAGGGTCTCGGTCGGTCACGTCACAGTCGTTTCTGTAACTGAGTTGCAGGCTGCCTTCTTTCTAATAGGTCATGACAGTTAAAAACCAGTAAGCGAGTACCTGTAGGTCAACATGGCAAAGCAAATTTGTGCTTTAAAATCCTCTGTTCTCGCAACAGAAGAACTAGGACGTGTAAGAGGGAGAGCAAGACGGAACAAGCCTCCACACGACAGGCGTGTGTCTCTGTGGACAAGAAGAGAGCCCGCTGGGGGGCATTTCTAGTGACTGCTGGGCCCAGGGGTCGCTGGGCACCAGTGGGGGCAGCCCGTGCGGGCTGGGCCTCGGCCTCCCCCTGCTCGTGCTCCGGGCAAGAGGGGCTGCACCGCGCACCCAGGGCCTGGGGGGGGGGCTCAGCACCGCCGGCCCGCGGGGGAGCCACGTCGTCACCAGGTTGCGTGGGCCGAGGGGACCGGCTGACGGCCAGAACCCCGAGATCCCCACGTGGGCTGGCGGAGGTGGCTGAGGGCACGTGATCACAGGAGGAGAGAGAGAAAAATACCCGCCCTCACCAGCTGTGCCCGAAAACCCAAGCTCCGGGCCGTGTGAAGGGACCAACCCTCACAAATGCGGCAGCAGGTGCTGTAAATCACAGGCCTGGGGGGTGCGCGGCCAGATGGGCTCTCTTTCCTCACACTCCATCGGGTGTGCAAAATCGGGCGTGTTGCAATTTGCGTTGTGCATTCTGTTCTTTCCAGGGGTAACATGGTAGTACATGCGAGGGGCTGAACCGTGTCCCCCAGGACCCACCTCGGGAAGCCCGAACCCCCGGACCTCAGGTATGACGGTTTGCAGATGGGGTCAGTGATGGAGGTACAATGAGGCCACTGGGGTGGGCTCTAATCCCATAGGACTGGCGTCCTCGTGGGAAGGGGACATCAGGACACAGACCAGCAGAGAGGACAGCCACGTGGGGACACAGGGAAGACACGGGCCCATGAGAGGCCCGAGAGACCAGCTGGAGCCAGCGGGACACCTGGGGACCCAGCCAAGGGCAGCCGAGGGCCTCGGGTTCTTGCTTTCTCTCTTTGGCTTTTTCTTCTGTTGCTGCAGACCATTTTCAAGTAACTTCCAAGAAAGGTGCAAACCCAGATGCTTCTGGAAGCTTCTGTGCGTCTGGCGGTCCCACGGCGGGCCCTCAGTGTGGCTCCTGCCCGGGTGCAGAGCTCCGCCTGGGCCTCCCTAGGAGTCCAGAATTTCCAGGGACCCTTCGGCTGTCTGCTCAGGTCTAGGCCCTCTGCCAGCGACCTGCGTGTTTTCGTGGAAGCTCCTAGAATCCTGCCTTTATCCTTGGCATCTCCCAGGCAGTTACACAAGAGGTGGACTCTGTGGGTCTCTTCCCATCAGTGCCGTCACCTCCGGGTGGCCTCCAGGACTTCAGCTTCTCCGTGTTACCCCAGGGACTGAGCAGAACCCCTCTGTCCAGCTGAGGCCGTCCTGCCCCGACGTTCTGTCTGGTTTTAGCCTCCCCTCTCGTACTTTCTCGGGCAGCTCTCAGACCCGTTTTTACCCGAACACTTGGTTTCTTTTCCAAAAGGTCGCTCTCATTCTCCAAGTGTCCCTTTGTGTGGTATCTGGTTTTTATGTCTCTTCCTCTTCCCAAATAGCTCTGAAAGCACAAACTCAAGATGCTTTGGGAAGAGCTCTTCTGTCGCCGAGCAGTGGAGGGGGGTCCCTCCTGGCCTCACCCTCTGCTGTGGGCTCTCCCCCGGGTCCCTCCCGAGCCATGAATGGCCTCCTTCGGGCCATGAGAGCACAGGCCCAGCTTCCAGAGGCCCTGGAGTTCCCCACAAGCTCCATTCTTTGGCGGCGGGGGGGGGGGGGGGGGCCTTCTGGTTCTGCCTTTTGGTGAGGGGGTCGGGTAGGCCCAACCTGTCAGGGCACCAGGGTGACAGGGTGACAGCATGGGGAGACACTGAGGGACCTGACGGCATGGTTGCTGGCGCCGCTGCTGGGTGTTTGTGCCACCCCATGCCTGGCTTCAGTATTTGTTGACCTCCATGTGCCCACCTTGACCTCCGCGTGCCCACCTTGACCTCCGTGTCCCGGGCAGACCTCCAGCTTCTGCTGTGACTCACCTCGCTCTGTCCCTGCGCACACGCACCCGTCAGCTTGCCTCAGGCCACCCACTCGCCTGGGCACACCTTTCCTTCCCTCTTTGCTGGGTGTGTTCTCTTTGCTGTGCAGCCAGGGGGCGAGGTGGCACTGACCCCAGAGGAATGAAGGCGTAGGCATGTGGGCCTTTGCTGCCTCGAGTATGGATGACAAAACAGCATCTCCTCGGGGCTCCAGTTTACATGTCTCGGCTCACTTTGCTTCCCATCTGTGCCGGTCACCTGTATCCCCTTGGGATAGGACGCTTTGCACCCTGGCTTCATGATTTTCTTGACTCGTATGAGCTCTTTACATGTAGAAAGCCGTTCACCCCTCTCCCCTTATTTGCCGCCAATGCTGTTCACAGTGTGACTTAGGAATATGAAGGAGAGAAAACCCGTGGTGACAACTGCGCCCTGACCAGTCCCTGCCTTATTTGTGCCTCAGCCAGGACCCCAAAGCCGTTCACGGATCCCCTTGAACTTAACCCGAATGTCTCCTGCAAACCATTTTGGGAGCCCCACCTGGCCTCCTCCCACCTCTGCAGAGTAGAACAGAAGCCAGGTCGGCCCTGGGGGCATCCAGATGCCCGGGGGACAATGGTCTGTGCTCCCTGGAATTACCGTGACTTGAAACTTGATGTTTTTGTATCTGTAAGAATCAGGTGGAGCCAACCTGCTTCTCGGGAAAGCCACTTGACGGCCTTCCGTGTGACTGCATGTGGGCCGCCTACATGAACCAGCTACGTGTCTGCCCAGCGGAGCTTTGAAAGCGGCTCCGACTCCTTCAGTTGTTCTCTACAAGCAAACAGAACTATGCCCAGAAAGCCCACCAGCCTAAAGTACTCCCGATGTCACCACAGCACGATGGTCAGCTTTCTGCCCTTAGAGCCCACCTGTGAGCGTTGTCATCCTGTGTGTCAAGTGGGTCTGCACCACCTCCCTCCCAGTTACCAGGCGGATCCAACGAGGCGACCCCTGCATCTGGCAGCTCGGGCCCCTTCACCGGGCACTGGGGGCCAGCAGCTGGAACAGCATCCGTCGTCCCCTGGTGCTGGACATCCGAGATCCAGGGGGGGAGGGGGTCCCTCCCAAGGCCTCCCCTGGGCGAGCAGATAGTCGTGTCCTCCCCAGGTCCTCTCGGGGTCGTCCCTCAGTGCAGGTCTGCGTCCTGACATCCTCTTCTGATGAGGACGTGGTCACACTGGAGCAGGGCCCACCCTAGTGACCTCGTTTACCTCATCACCTCCTTAAAGACCCCTCTCCACATACAGACCCATTCTGAGGTCCTGAGAGGTAGAGAGGAGACACGATCCAGCCCCCCACGCCTGTGTAGGTACCTCCTAGGATTTAGTGTGCAATATGTGCCTTCTACCTGTCTGCAGGTATCTGGAAAGAGTCCCTAAAGGGGTGATGTAAGGGAAACAGGGTATCCAGGTCCCCGTCCCCAGAGCTGGTGACCATCAGAGCAAGGGCTGCGGTCGGTGTGCTCGTGGCCCAGGAGCCAGGCCTGTAGCACCTGGCAACATGGTCCCCCTTCCCCCGGAGCGCTCGGCATCAATATTTGCTGCTGCTGAATCATCACGGGGCTGTGGTGCCCCTTGGAGCAGATTTCCCCAATCTTCCCTAAAACAGCAGCAGGCTGGCGACTCATGAAGTTTTGTAACTGAGGGCCTGTCAGGTTTTGTAACTGAGGGCCAAGCTGGGGTGGGAGGGGCTGCTGCTGGCCCACACGCTTAGAGGGAGCAGGGCCTCGGCTTACCCAGCCCGTGGCTCTGGCTCCCGGAGCCTCGCACGCCTGCTCTGCCTTCGTCGTGGCGGCCCCGTGCTGCACTGGCCTCAGCGAGCGTCGGAACACACCAGGGCCCAGGGAGGATTCTGGCCCCGACCCCTCGCTGTCTTGCTGTGTGACCAGAGGGGGGGTCCCTGCCAGCAGGAGCCTTGGGGTCCCCGCCAGGGAAACAGGGAAGCTGGCCTCTGAGGGCTTGTGGGGTTGCTGCCCAGGAGGGTGGCGTTGGCGCCAGCCCTGCCCCTCCCCGGTGGGCAGAAGCGGGTTCTGGGGTGATGCTGGGTCTCGATGGGAGTTTACTTGGGTCCCCTTCGTACTGGGAGCTCGGCAATTGTCTCAGGGGACAAAGCCTTGAAATCCTTGAGGAAACTCCTTCTGAGTGAATGAGTTGCCTTCCTCTCCAATTTTGTTCAGCGGTAAGGGAATGTTGTCCGTGTGAGGAGAACTTGGCTTCAGGGGGGTCTGTCTCTGGGGCCTGCAGATGAGGGCTCCTCGTTTCTCCTGTAAAAGCGGCATGTGGTGCCTCGCAGGGGGCGGCCGGGCCGGCTGAGCTCAGGGTGGCGAGCCACGTGATTGTCCTACCCCTGGTCTCTGGGGCCCCTCCACACTGTGTCCCAGGGTGGCCGCAGCAGTGAGCACTCCCAGCAAGCACGGGGCCGCCCCTGTCTCTGCATTTCCGCCAGCACCAACCTGGCGACTTTCTAGAGGCCGGTCATCCTGACAGGTGTGAAGGGACATCTGTGCGTTTGATTTGCGTTTCCCTGGTGGTGAGTGATGTTGAGAGTCTTTTCACGGGCCCATGGGCCATCTGGATTGGCTGTCTTCTTTCTAGGCACTTTGCCCATTTGTAAATGCTTTTTGTTTGTTTGCTATTAAATTATATAATTTCCTTACATATTCCAGATATCATCCACTTATTAAATGTATGGTTTGCAAATATTTTCTCCCCTTCCACCGGCTGCCTTTTCGTTCTGTTGCCTGCGCTGTGCAGAAGCTTTCTCGTGTGATATAGTCCCACTTGTTTATTTTTGCTTTCGTTGCCTTTGCTTTTGGTGTCAGATCCAAGAAATCACTGCCAAGACCGATGTCGAGGAGTTTTTCCCGATATGTTCTTCTATGAGCTTTATGGTTTCAGGTTTCACGTTCAAGTCTTTAATCCATTTCGAATAGATTTTTATGTGTGATACACCCCACGTTTGCTGTAGGTTTGTCCACAATCGCCAAGATATGGAAACAGCCTGAGCATCCATTGACGGGCAAATGGATAAGGAAACTGGTCCATGTACTACTAAGTATGATAGAAAACACATATGTGATGGGATGTAGTCACCCATATAAAGAAGGAAATCCTACCGTTTGCAACAACGTGGATGAACCCAGGGGTATTATCCTCAGCGTAGGAAGCCAGAGAAGGGTAAACCCTGCCTCGGGTCACTTACACGTAGAATCTAGATAAAAAGGTTGAACTCACAGAGGCAGTATAACCGTGGTGCCTCGGGCTGGGGGTGGTGGAAGGGGGGTGTCGGCCAAAGGAAACCAACTTCCAGTCACAAAGTCAGCACGTGGGGGAGACGGTGCAGCACGGTGACCACGGCCAGCAGCGTGTGCTACACCCTGGAAATGGGTAGAGGAAGTGGATCGGGGATGTTACCACCAAGAGAAAAAAAGAAGGTGACGCTGTGAAGTGATGTGTTAATTAACCTGCTTGTGATTATTTCAGCGTGTAAGTCTATCAAATCATCACAGCGTACACTTTAAATAGATTACAATTTTGTCAATTATACCTCAATAAAGCTGGAAAAAAACAGCAACGTCAACAGACACTCAAACTTCATCACTTTCTAATTATGTTATCACTTCTTACTATTTTCTTGAGGGTATTTCTGCAGCAATTGCATCCATAGGGCGAACATGCTCTACAAAGGCGCTATGTACGTTCTTTTATCCCTGTTATTCTTTCTGAGAGGTGATTGTGAAGCTTTTACAAGTGCACAGCTGATTCTACTCTTAAAACACCGTAGGTCATTGAAAAAAAAAAGAAAAAAACCCACCTTAGGTCGCTTTCTTGCTTGGGAATTGTCATCGGCCTTTCTCTGCTACGAGGGGAGCAGTCAATCTTGGTGGATCATCCGGGAACCCCTGTACAATGGCCCCAGCTCCTTGCCCTCTGCTACCATCCGTAAATGTTTTCTTCTCCGCATATATGTTCATTCCAGTCCCATGAAAGTCTAATGGATGATAACTTCTAGCCCTGCCCCCACTCAAGGGCTAATTGCTGTAGTACAGCTGCTACTATCTTAAGTTGAGGATTAAGGAGACGTGTACGGGTGCCCAGTGGTGAGGGTTAATTTTATGTAGCTTGGCTAGGATATGATGCTGTTTTGGTTAAAAAAAATATATATATATTGCTGTGAAGATATTTTTTAGATGTGGTTAACAGGTACATCATGCACTCTGCTCCTGAGTAGAGCAACGAGCCGTCCTCAATGTGGGAGGGCCTGGTCCAGTGAGGTGAAGGCCCTCAGAGCACAGACCTAGGTCTCCTGCAGCAGAAGAAGCCCTGCCTGAGGTTCCTGCTCACTGACCCACTGTGCAGACCTGGGTAGAGCCACACTCACAGGAGCCAATTCCTGAAAATCTCTCTCTGGCTGCCGACATCCTGTTAGTTCTGCTTTTCTGGAGAACCGTGATGAATACATCAAGGAAAGCTCACTGAGCTGTACAGGGAAACGATGGAGGAAGAAAGAGGCAGAAGCGCTGGACAGTGTCAATGTGTGAAACGTGTGTGCCTGGACCACCAAACGCAGAATTCCGTATCTGGAGAAGTAATCCTCTAAAATGGAAGGACAAGTAGGTAATTTCTAAGACAAAGTGGAGGGAACCCATTGCCACCAGCCACGGCAGGAGAATGTTAGAAGGGATCCTCCAGGTAGCAGATCATCAGATCCTCGCCTCCTCGTGGTGTCGGGAAGGCTGCTGGACAGGCTGTGGCTCAAGGCGTTGTTCTTAGGTGATCTGAAGACTAATTGTTTTTCAAACCAATAGCAACAATGTGTAGGGTGACTAAGTGAAAGAAATGATATCAAGGCAAAGGGACAATTTGGGGACAGGCAGCGCCTCTGTGCGCGTGGAGCTGTAGGGTATCACTTTGAAGGTGAGCTAGGATTAGTTAAAACTGCACAGTGTAATCTCTAAGGCAACAACTCAAATTATAAAAAGAAGTATAAATGCAATGCTAAGAAAATATAATACCCAACCCTATAAAATGCTCGCAAAACCACAAAAGGCACAATATGAAGGGGGGAAAAGAGGACGTAAGCAATAATATGAATAAAAACTGTCATGAAGATAGTAGATATCGATCCAACCATGTTGATAATCATTTTTTTTTGTTTTTTTGATAAAAAAAACATGAAAAGTCTAATGGATGATAAAAAAAAAAGAAAAAAAACCACCTTAGGTCGCTTGATTGAGACAATTTGGAGACAGAGATTCACAGAGTGAACTGCCGGAACCCAACTGTATATTGTCTGCGGGAGATCCTTATTAAAGTAGATATTTAGGTTGATTTAAAGAAAGACACGGAGAAAGAACTGCCATCCTGCTCATCAGACACTGATCGAAAGAAAGCTGGGGGAACTGTATTAATTTCAGACGATATTGACTTTAGAACAAGAAACAGGATCAAGGATGAAGAGCAACATAAGGATAAAGGAGCTGATCCTCCCAGAAGCCACAGTAGCACTAAACACATATGCACCCAACAATCTGTGAAAAGTACATCAGAACACATAAGGCAAACAGAACCGTGTGGAGAGGTGTGCAGACCCACACCTGCGGTTGGAGACCCAATGCCCTCTGACTGATGCAGCAGTCGGGCCAGGGTGCGTCCAGTGCAGAGGCCTGCAGAGCAGTGACCACCTGGGTCTGACTGACACCTACGGAGTTCTCCACCCAACAGCGGAACATGCGGAGCGCTCAGCGCAACAAACCACATTCTGGGCCATACAACACACCTTAGCTGATTTAAAAGACTAGAAACCAAACCAAGTAGGTGCTCAGACAACAGAGGAATTAAACTTGAAGTGAATAACAGGGAAATGGATGGAAAAATCCCCAAATATATGGAGAGTAAGGAACGTGCTTTCAATAATCCATAAATCAAAGAAAACTCCAGAGAAACTGCAAAATATTTCAAACCAAATGAAAATGAAAATTATCAAAATTTGTTGGAAGCAGTGAGAACAGTGCTTACTGGGAGATTTTTCATATAGGAGAAAAGTCTTAAATCAATAATCTGAGCCACAGGACTCAAGCTCAAGAACCTACAACCAAAGAGCAAAATGACCCGAGAGCAAGCAGAAGGAGGTAGAAACGACAAGAACAGAAATCAGTGAAATGAAAACTATAAAAGCAACAGGGAAGGCATCCCCCACATACACAATGCACACCCACAACCACATACATGCATGTGCACACCCACCCACATGCGTGCACACACGCATGCGCACACCCCCAACCACACACACATGCACACACACAACCACATGCATGCATGCGCACACCCACACCCACATACACGTATGCACACCCATGTGCACACCCACAACCATGTATGCTCACACATGCATGCCTACACACCCATGGCTCACTAGACCCACATGCATATACCCACACCCTCCACTCCCCCAACACATGCACACACAACCTACACCCCCACACACAGACACCTGCACTCACACCCCACTTATACACATGTGTGCACACAGACCCTTGCACATCCTGCTCTCCTCTGGCCTTCCAAGAGCTGGGATTCCTTGCAGTCCTCTGGCATCTCCCCTTCCCACCACGTGGAGGTTCTGCTTGGAAGGACCAGGCTCTTCTCTGTTGCACCGGAGCTGGAGGGCCCTGTGTCCAGAGCAGTGTGGGTTTGGAAAGCGGAGGGCAGGGCAGTCCTGAGGAGCCTGTGTGCTGAGGCCGCGGGCGTGGGGCAGGTGTTCGGAGGCCAGAAGCTCAGGGCTGCAGAGTGTGCAGCAGTCCCTTCAGCCCGGGGCCGCACGTCCTGAGCGCTGCTGTGTCCGTTGGTGGCAATGACCATGGGGGCAGCGAGGACCAGTAACCTGCCGGGAACCCCTGTGATTGTGCAGCCAGGTGCCACCGCTCTGCAGGTGGTGACTGGGGCAGTGGGCCGAAAGCGGCCAGGGCAGGGGCCTTGCTCCCTGGGACCCCTGCCTGGAGCCCCCCTGGGGGATCGCTGCAGCAAGGGAGGCCAGAGCATGGTGCGTGAGGGGTGTGGACGCCCTGCTCCTGTGGCTTGGCCCAGCCTGCGCCAGGTGCCAGGTGGGGCAGCAGTGGGCATGGCTGCTCTGACGTGGCTGTGGAGCAACGAGGAGGGCAGCGCCGGGGGCCCGAGTGGGCAGCGGGATGGGGCGGCTGCGAGGGCTGGGTTTCCTCACGGGGGGAGGGCGATGGCACGGGCGAGCAGGGTTTCGGGGCGCCCTCCTCCACAGGCCGGCCTCCTGGCGGGGACCCAGAGGCCCGATGAGAGAGGCAGCAGATTATGCCGGGCCTTCCCTGGCCGGCCCTGTGGCTCCTGCCCCCTGCCCTGTGGCCCTGCCAACCTGTGGGCCTTGGAGTGCTCATCTGGACCCTGATACGCCCTGCCCCAGCCCAGGTGGGGTGTCTCCCACCCCCCGCAGTTCCCCATGCGAACTCCCCCCATCCCCGGTCATACCTGTCGGCATGTGACCTCCGGGCATCACCCCCATCACTGGTGGCTGGTTAGGTGGCCGACGCTGAGGGTGCCCTGCGGCCCGCTGGGGAGGGCTGTGCCTGACCACGGGGTGTGGGCGATGCCAGGAGGGAGGGGAGCGCCGGCCGGCAGGTGGGGGTGCGGGGAGGCCCCGGGCCGGGTGTATGCAGAGCGCCAGGCAGAGGAGCACCCCCGCCGGCCCGCTGGACACGGACTCCTCCTGCACGCGGGCAGCTTCACCAGCGCTCACGGGGCTGACCAGCCAGGGGGCCTCAGTTTCCCAGGGTGGATCATAGTGGCGGGGGGGAAGGGAAGGAGTGATTAGGTGCGTGTAGGGCGGTAACCTGGGCCCCGCCGCTCTGCTGTCCACTTCTCCCCTGGCCCGACGGACTCCTGCTGGCCCGTGTTCCACCTCTGGCCCAGGGCAGGGCAGCCCGTGGGGTCCCGACCTCCCACTCTGTGCCTCTGAGCGGGGTGCCCACATGGGGGCTGTGGGGCGCCGGGCTGGGGGGGCACGTGGCTCGCCGGTCCCCTTGCTGCCAAACACATGGTTGTGGCTGGGCGGGGGCATGGGGAGGCCAGACGGGTCGTGTGTCAGCCCGGAAAAGACGTGTGCTCCGCGCGGGGACCTGTCAGCGTGTGGGGGGGGTGGGAAGGCGCCCACGACGGCACCCGGGGCACGTGAAGGAGCACCTTAACCTTGCAGAACCCCATCCGTGCCCTCTCGCACCCGTGCTACCTGCCGCCCCCGACTCGTGGCTTCAGGAACAACTGGCACGAGCTGAGCCCCGTCTGAGCAGGTGGCCTGAGCAGACGCCCCAGGACGCGGCACGGGCCCCCGAGGGCCGCGCCGCCCCTGCTGCCCCGGGCCCGGTGGGAGGCTGCTGCAGGCTCACGGCACCTGGGAGGTGCTTCTGTGGGAGGTGCTTCTCCCCACCCCGTGTCCCCCTGCTGCCCCGGGCCTGGTGGGAGGCTGCTGCAGGCACCACAAAAGCACCTCCCCGGTGCCGTGAGCCTGCTTCAGGCTAGGAGCGCTCCAGCGAGGGCTCAGTGGTGGGCTCCCAGGACTGGAGATGACCAGGGTCGCATCAGCTCGGCCGGGCCGGTCACAGGGCAGGGAGCGGGTCACACGGGGACTCAGGTGGCTTCCGGGGACCCTCGCGGGACAGCGGTTTTCTGGCTGCGTGGTGTGTAGGAGGCGCCGTCCCGGTGCCGGGTGGAGAGCGCGGCAGGTGAGCCTGGCTCTGGGGACAGAGAGCTCCCTTTGTGCTGTGCTGCGACCGCATGAGGCAGCCCACTCGGGACGAGGGGTGCACCTGCCGCCCCGGCTCCTGGTCCGGGAAGCAACATCGCCAGCACCCGCGGCCACCTGGGCAGTGCCGTGGGGACACGGGCTGGGTGTGGAGGCTGAGGAGCCCCGCCGAGCTCGCGCCCCCGCGTAGGGTGCCCTGTGCTCTCTCCCTTCCAGCTCGGAGCCAACGCCCTGCTTTTCCTCAGCGTGAACATGTACGGGGTCTTCGTGAGGGTCCCGGCCGAGCGCTCCCAAAGGAAAGCCTTCCTGCAGGCCCGCAGCTACGTTGAAGACCGGCTGAGGCTGGAGGACAAGAACGAGAAGCAGGTGGGTGCGGGGGGCTCTCACCTGCAGGGGCACGGGGCCAGCGGGGGAGACGGGGTGGGGAGCACAGCTGGGGGCATGGGGCAGGGTGGGGGGTGCGGACAGTGGAGTGTGGGCCCGGGGTGCAGGGCCGAGAGCACCCAGCAGGGAGCACGGAGCTCCGGGTGGAGATGCTCAGGGGCCTCAGGCAAGAGGAGACAGGGCAGCGGCAGTGGGGACTCCGTAGACGTGGAGGGGGAGGACCTGCCACCTCCTGTGGCCCCAGCCTCAGTCTCCCCATTGGTCAGACGGTGTGCCCAGGTGACACTGTATGGCTGGGAGGGGGCAGGGAGAGCTGCAGAGCTCACCTCGTGGGTTTGTTGCCCTGCAGGGGCTGAGCTGCTCCAAGGCCTGCACGGGGGGCGGGGGTTTCACCTGTGGGGGGGAGGTTGGGTGGGATCCAGCTGGCATCCACTCCCTTGGAGCCGGGGTGGTGGTGGGGTGGTGAGGCAGGTCCTGACCGGCCCCTGGCACAGGTGTGGTGGGCCCTGACCCACTTGCCAGAGGGTAAAGCTCCGCAGACCCAAGGGTGTCCCCATGACAGTGGTCGTCACGGTAACCCTGGCCAGCAGCTCGGCTGTGAACCTGGGGGGCCCTCTTCCTAGCCCCTGCCACAGCCTGCTGGGGCCGCGGGACCACCTACCCCCACCTAGACGGCGAGCCGGACCGGTGCGCACTGCCCGGAGTCCCCGGGCTCATCCCCGTCAGGGGTGCCGGGTGGGCTGGGAGCCCCAGGCGAGGATTCCCCGCAGTGTCGGTGCTGAGCCTTGTTTCTGTGGGGTGGCGGGTGGGATTGCTCCGTACGTGAGAACCCACTCTATGGCAGACGCAGGGTGTGGGGTATGGGCTGTCCTTCTAAAACGTGCACACGCGTGTGTTTATTTATAGATACTCTAACGATACCTAGTGTTTACAGTGAAGGTAGGTTGTGGTTTAGAAGCAGATGACGTACGTATGCTTAGATTGTGTGTGCGAATCTGGATGGATTTGTCTGTGGGAGATCCACGTCTGTGTGCATACGTACGTGCACATGCGTGGTATGCATGTGTGTGGGCCACATGTGCGGAAACGTGTGCATTTGTGTCTGTACACACGTGTATGTGTATATGTGGAGCATGTGTGCAAGTGTCCATGTCTGTGTATGTCTACGCGTGTGGATTTGCATTCGTGTGGACTCTGTGCATGCCAGTGTGTACGTGAGTGTGTGCATGTGTGTACATGTATGTGGGGATACGTGAACATATGCATGCAAACGTCAGGTGTGTGCATATATGTGTGGATGTGTGCATAACTGCACATGTGTGGATGCGTGTGCAGATGTGAGTGTGTGTGCGCATGTGTGCAGACGAGTGTGTGGCTGAGCGTGCGTGTGCATGCACACACGTGCGTACGATCCGGAGTCCCCGGGGCTGGTCCCTGAGCGCCTCCTCCGACATCAGCCCTGCCAACTGAGGGTCTCTTGGCCGTTTTTGAGACGCTTGCACGTGGAACCCCCCTTGCATGCTTCCCCCGACATCCTTGAAGAAGCGACGTCTGGGGGCCGCCGCTGTGTCTTTCTCTTCTGAATTTTCCTTTGCTCTTCCTCCTGACTTCCATCTCCTCTGCGTTTCCTTTCGGATGTCTTTCTTTCCGTGCTCGGTGTGTGTCTGTCTTCATCTCCTCTTCCCGTGGCTGCCTTTCCCGACGACCACGTGAGGCTCTGGGCCTGTTGGGTCCCCGAGCTTGGGGTCGGCCGCGTGCGATGCTGCAGTGGTGGCCGCGGCGTGGACCGCACGTGCATGCAGACTCCCAGGCCTGCTCTCTCACCGCACCCCCGGCCCCGGCCCCAGGGGCCAGCGGTCACATGCACTCCTACCATCACGGGGCCACTCTGTGTGCTCCTGGCAGCTCCGCCAGCAAGGGTTCATCCCACAGAGGGGGGAGCCCAGACACCGGGAGGCTCAGGGCCAGCGTGTGGGCGCAGCAACTCTGTAAGATG
Organism: Vulpes vulpes; assembly: GCF_048418805.1. Lineage (NCBI taxonomy): Eukaryota > Metazoa > Chordata > Mammalia > Carnivora > Canidae > Vulpes > Vulpes vulpes. Next base: position 17,114,129 of record NC_132786.1, on the reverse strand, counting down.
GCAGATGTCACCCCGACCCGTCAGCCCGGTGACTGCTGTTACCGTGTTGTCACTCTGGGTCTGGATAGTTAGATTTTCTTCATTTTCCCACGGACGGATCCACCGGTGCTTTGAATGTAACTTGAGGCCGCTGTGCCTTCCTCCCCGGCGTGCGCGTGGGACTTTGTGTTCTCGGCCCCGAGGTTTAGACTCCGTGTTTTGAAAACGTGACTCCTCCCGGGCATCCTTGTTCATCACCTGGGAGCAGGCCTCAGCGGTGTCGTCGGGAGAGCAGATGCGACTTCGCGCCTCGCCCTGGCTCCGGGGGGCCTCCGGGTTACGCCGTGTTCCATGTTCTCCTTCGAAGTTATCCGCGATCGGGTGTGGCTCCGGTAGCGGTGGCCTCTGAGCGGGGGCCCGGGGCCCGCCAGTCATGGGGGCCGGCTGAGGCGGGCCTGGTGGTCGGGGGCCCGGCGTGCGTCCCGGAGAGGAGTCTGGTCTTCTTTGTCCATCCTCCACTTCCCGGCGGGCCTTGCTGTGCCTCCTGGCCCTCACTGACGTGGGAGGGCCTCTCTCCACACGGCTGCCCTTCGTATTTCTTTGTGGCATATGTGTTTGACCCCTCCTGGCCCACGCTCTGCCCCCGTGGGTGCGAACGGGCCGCTCACCGTGGAGAGGCCGGTGTCGCCTCCGGGGTGGTCCCCGTGTCCCCACGTTGTTTCTCTCGCCTTCTCTTGGTGTAAAAATTCAATAGTTCCATATTTCAGACCTTTCAGTCATTTCTCTTGGTGGTTCACACGGTGCTTTTGGAACAGGAGGGTGAGGGTCATGTCCATGCATCTCTGGCTGGCCCAAGAGCGGGCGAGTCTGGACTTTGACCTGCCATGTCTTCTCTGTTGGGGCCTGGGGGTCGGGTCTGTCACACGGGAGTAGGCCTGGCACACGGCGAGGGCTTGCGGGCCCCGGGGGTCAGATACTCCAAAGGGACTTGGAGGGTCTTTCACTTCCAGAACAAAGACGCCCAACCTTAGGTCTTCGAAACGGGAAAGCCTTAGAGCAGCTGATCAAGAAGAAAGAATGGGCATAAGGCGGGTGTTAGGGACGGAAGGCTCGGTGGCAGATAGAGCCGTGCTAAAAGCAGACACAAGGGAAACACTCAGGATTCGTCACTAGCAGGAGATTTGAAAACTCTTGAGATGCACCAGTTCCCGCACAGTTTCCAGGATCGAAACTGATTCGAGAAGCAAATAGAGGGCTCGGAAAGCCTGTGGCCACCTAAATGTTGACTTAGCAGTGACCGTCGTCTCCGGGCCTGGTGTCACCCATGAGCCATGTGGGCGTCCAGGGAAGGCGCCATTCCCGCTCCCGCTTGTCCCGGGGATGTGGGCGCAGGGTGACTCTCCAGAGTCGCCGACGTGCAAGTTGCACACACAGGTGGGGAGTGGCCCCTGCTCCTGGCGCTGTGCTCCTGGGCGGTCACCCCCAGGCCCTTCCTGGCGCTGAGCGGGGAGCGGGTTTTGTCTGGACGCCTTGGCGCATCCATGTGCCACGTGTGGGGCTCTGCAGGGGCTGCTGCTACCCCATGTGTTGTCATCCCCATGATTGCCTGGACACTGTGGAAGCAGAGCTGACAAAGTTTTCTTTTTTTTTTTTTTTTAATCTTATTTATTTAGTCATGAGAGAGAGAAAGAGGCAGAGACCCAGGCAGAGGGAGAAGCAGGCTCCATGCAGGGAGCCCAACGGGGGACTCGATCCCGGGTCTCCAGGGTCACGCCCTGGGCCGAAGGCAGGCGCTAAACCGCTGGGCCACCCAGGGATCTCCCTGACAAAGTTTACTTTTTGTCTTGATCCAGTTTTGGTATCAGATAATATTGACTTTATATAAGGAGTTGGGGTGTGTTCCCTGGGGTAAGGTGGTATCTCTTTGTGGTTTTGACTTGCATTCCCCAGAGGATTAATGATGTTGAGCATCTTTTCATGCACCTGTTGGCCATCTGGATGTCTTTTTTTGAGAAAAGCATATTCAGATTTTCTGCCCGTTTTTTAATTGCATAATTTGGGTTTCTGATGTGGAGTTGTCTAGGTTCTTTATATATCTTGGATACTAACCGCTTATTGAATCTACCATTTGCAGATACCTTCTCCCATTCAGTAGGTTTCATTTCTTTTTCATTTTGTTAATTATTTCCTTTGCTGTTTAAAAGCTTTTTATTTCGTACAGCCCCAATAATTTATTTTTGCTTTTGCTTCACTCACATGAGGAGACATATCTAGAAAAGTCTTGCTAAGGCTGATATTTTCTGGAAAATTTTAGGTAGAATTGGTGTTAAATTTTCTTCAGTGCTTGGCAGGCATATCTAGTAAAACCATCAGGATCTGGAGATTTCTTCTATATGAATTTTATTTTTTTTTTATTTCTTAATTTCTTTATTTTTTATTGGTATATGAATTTTACAATTAAGAATTCAGTTTACTTAATAGGTTACAGAGCTATTCAGATGTCTTATTCACAGTATTTATATCTTACTGCGTGAGTTGTAGTGGCTTGTGCTTTTTTGAGAAGCTTGTCCGTATCTTTGAAATGGTCAAATTCATGTGTGAAGTGTTACTACTGTTCCCTTTATCTTTTCGGTTTCTGCAGGGTCTGTAATGATAACGTTTCCTTCCTGATTTTGTTAATTATGTCATATCAGTCTCTCTCACTCGTTTTGCTAGAGGATTGCATATTTTATTTGCTATATTTAAAGGATCACATTTTTGTTTCATTGATTTTGGTTTTTTTTTTTTTCCTGTTTTCAGTTTCTTTGATTTTTTACTTGTATTTATTATGCTCTTCCCTCCTCTAAATTTGCTTTACTTTGTTCTTCTTTTTGCAGATTATTTAAATGGAAACTTAGATTATTTGACAACTTTCTCTTTTTTAGTATGAGCAAATAGTCTCATAGATTTCCCTTTCAGAGCTGCGCGCCACCGATATTGGTGTGTGGTATTCTCACTTTCATTCGGTTCTGTGTATTTTTAAAACTTTCCTTTGACATCTCCTTTCAACTCCTGGATTGCTTAGAATCGTTTTGCTTAGTTTCTCAATACTTGGAGATTTTTCTGCTGTTTTCTGCTACCGATTTTTAGTTTGAGTCCGTGATTTTCAAAGACCATGCTCTAGAATTTGAATTCTTGTAAATACGCTGAAGTTTGTGTCATGGCCCAGGATATGGCCTGTCTTGGTGTGAGTTCTATGGGTGCTTGAAGACAACGTGTTTTCTGCACTTCTTGGGCGAGGTGTTTTATACCTGTTGTTGACATACTGTTGGCTGATGGTCTTCTCGAGTGCTCTGTATCATTGCTAATCTTTGTCCAGATTTTCTATCATTTATTTTTCTTCTCAAAAATTTTTTTAAAAAAGAGTTTACTTATTCATGAGAGAGACACACACACAGATGCAGAGACACAGGCAGAGGGAGAAGCAGGCTCCCCCTGGGGAGCCTGATGCAAGACTCGATCCCAGGACCCTGGGATCACGCCCTGAGCCAAAGGCAGATGCTCAACCGCTGAGCCACCTGGGCGTCCCTGGGTCATACTTGTTAAAAATCACTCTGCCGATGTCTCTCTTTTGTATGTTTAGAACGCTTGTCTTTCATGTAATTATTGTCAGAGCATCAACCTGTCATTTTATGTTTTGTTTCTTTTTCCTGCTTTCCTCTGTGTTAGTCGAACGCGTTTTTAGAATTCAGCTTTGATATATCATTGTGCCCATGAGTGCGTATCTTTCTCAGTGCTGCTTGAGGTTTTATACTAAAGACACGTAATGTCACATTCTACTGTTGTCGACATGTTACCGGATAGGGCGAAGTGCAGAAACCCCACCTCCGTGGCCTTCAGCCTCACCTGCGACAACACAGTCTTAAATATTTCTTCTGCATACATTTGAGCCACACCAGGCAGTGCTGTATGGCTTGCGTCAACCAGCACATAGCAGAGAAGGGAAGTCAACTTTATTCATGGATATTTTTGTTTATGTTATGTCACTTCTTCCTCCCCTATGCCCAGATGCTTCCTTTTCTCCTTTTCTTTCTGGTTACAGGTCTTTCTCTTGGGGCAGGTCTGTTGGTGACAAGGCCTGCTACTTTTCCCTCTTGATTTCTTTCATTCCCGAAGGGCTCTGGGTAGACAGTTCTTTTCTCTTGCACTCGAAAAGCCAGCCACCGTCTCATGGCCTCCACGATCCCCGATGAGAAATCTGTGGTGATTCAAACCGTGTTTCTCATGGGAGAGGCACCGTTACTCCCCCGTTGCTCTCTGGCCTCGTCCGCTGTCGTGACGTTTCTGAGGTTTGACTGTGTTGTGTCCTGGTGTGGATTTCTTCGGTTTGTCTACACTGGGGTCTTTCCAGTTTCCTGAGTGTGGAGATTTAGGTCTTTTGTCAAATTTGGGGTCTTTTTATCCACTAATTCTCTGAAATTTTCTAGCCATTTTCTTACCCTTCTTTGGTGACTCCGTGGACATGAATGTGGGATCTTTTGTTACGGTCCCACGGGTCACTGTATTTTTGGGATTTCCTCCCCAGTCTCTGCTCTGTTTTATCCGTGTGGGCAATCTCTGTCATTCCGCCTGCAAGGTCACTAGGCTCTCCTCTGTTCTCTGCCACCTGTCGAGCTTTTTATTTCATTTTTTTTTCAGCTCCAACATTTGTATTTGAGTCTCTTTTGTATCTTTTATCTCTTTGCTGGAGTTCCTTTTTCTTCTTTCATTTTTTTCAGGTGTGTTTGTGGCTGTTTATCAAATGATTCTTACAATAGCTGCTTTAGAATCTCGTTACATATGGTGATTATTCTGTTAATCGTGCTGTTGCTGTCTATTGATTGTCTTTATTCATTTGTTGAGATTGTTCTGGTTCTCTTGTGCTGCGTGATTTTTCTTTTTTTAAGATTTTATTTGTGTATTTATTCATGAGAGACACAGAGAGAGGCAGAGACAGAGGCAGAGGGAGAAGCAGGCTCCTTGCAGGGAGCCCGCCCGATGCAGGACTTGATCCCAGGACCCCAGGGTCACACCCCGGGTGGAAGGCAGACGCTCAACCACTGAGCCACCCAGGCGTCCCTAATACATTTACCTTAAGTCACGTTTTGGTGTTTGTAGGATGCTGGGAGACTTTGTAGGATCCACGTTCATGAGTTTGTCCTTTGGATTTCTGGCTTTGTGTTTTATTTTGCTGGTCAGAACACATCAGGCTTGTCGGCTCCTGATGCAGTGTTTACTGCTGCTTGGGGCTTTCGGGCTGGGTCTGAGATTGGACGTGGATTGCAGGTAATATCTTTATGATGTCAGAAAACTACTTTGTTCCAGGTTTTGCTGTTTTTAATAGGGGATGGGTGCTTGATCTTGCCAGATGGCGCTTTGCTCCCTATGGGAAAGTTGTGTGCTTTTACTCTTGGTTCTGTGTGTCGGCTTTAGGTACCATCCCTAATATCGTGGGCGCAGCTGATGCTGAGCCCCTGGTCAGAAGTACAGCCACAGCCTGTCCTTAGGAATTTCATATGACAGTGGCTTTTGCAAGTGTGAGCACTCTTTCCCCTTCGTGTGCGGGTTCCAGGGAGCCTCTTTATGGCTGAGGTGGCAGGGCTGATCCATGCAGCCCTTCCAGCCCAGTCTCCATCTCTTCACTGGTCTGCCACTGCTGGTGTGTGGCCCTCGTCCTCGTGAATCAAGATGGTAGGTAGAGGGCTGGACATCAAGACCATGTCCCCAGCAACAGAGGGACAAAGGGAAGAATAGGCTGTCTTTAAGAGCCATTCCAGAAGCTCTCACATGACCTTTCACCCCCTGTCTCCTGGGCCACATCTAGCTGCAAGAGCAGGCTGGATAACGGGGTGTTTATCTTAGGTCTCTGAGCCCCAGATGAAAGTAAGGGGCTAAACGGTTGTGCTAGTGGTGACGAAGGGATGTGGGAACAGCGGCCAGCTCTGCCCTGGCCTCACTTCCAGCACCAGATGCCACTCCCCAGCATTCCCAGCATGGTGCTCTCCTGTGGTCTATGGCTGACTCAGTTTCCCTGTCCTAACTCCACGGTGCAGGGCAGCTGACGGGATGGAGAGACCAGGTCCTGGAGGTGTGCCCTTAGCTGGGGTCCTTGGAGAGGGAGGGGTTCCAGGGCATTAGGAGAATACTGAACGGGGAGGAGGGTGTGCTGGGCACGGCGGGTGGTGGGGGGCAGCCTCCCTTGTTTGATCTGATGTAGCGTATTTGTAGGTGCAGGTGAGGGATTTAAGACCTGAGCCCTGAGCAGTGGGAATTGGAGGTGTGGCAGGCAAAGGGGGAGCAGGGTCTGGGGGGCAATGACCTCCTCACAGAGCACCTGCTGAGGACGCTGTGCGCCTGTCTCCCTGTCTGGTGTGATGGAATTCAGACAGGGCAGAGGTGCGATGCAAGGCCAGGCCACCGTGCACTTCTCCAGGGACCCTCCGTGCGGGGCACACTGGTGCAGGAGCCACCCCCGAGCCCCTAACCGCAGCTCGGCAGCCCAGGCAGCCCAGGGTCATGGGCCCTGTGAGCTGGGTCTTCCTAGGAGAGCGTGAAGCCCCATGTGTGTTCTGGGGCAGCATTCTGTCATGTCCCGGCCTCGTGCCTCAAGGCATTTCCAGCAGCTTCCAGGTGTGTTCGTGTTGTTCATGCTGCCCTTGGCCTGTCCGCGAGGTGGCCTGGGTGAGGCCCTGCCCAAGCTCCCTCCACCGCCCGCACAGTCTGGTACCCTCTGCCTGTGTCTCAGCCTCACCCCAGAGGCCCCCCGGCCAAGGCAGGGGTCGGGGTCTACTGGCCAGGCACCAGTCACACAGCAGCTCCCACACCCGTGCGCTGGGGCTGCCCCTCACATGTCAGCCTGGACGTGTCCATGCATGGCGTCCGTGTGCTCCCCAGCACTCAGAGCCTCTCTCCCAGGGGTCCCAGTGCTGAGAGTGGTCACAGGCCATGGCAGTAGCGTGAGGTCCCGCCGTGGCACTGCAGTCTGTCCATTTGGCTGCCGTGGGGGTGGGTCTCAGGGCAGAGCCAGGCCTCACTCGGGCCACATGGCTCCGGGCACAGGCTCCAGGCCTGGGACTCAGGTTGGCCTCGTCTGTCTGCTTGGCTCCACGCAGCATCTAGCGGCGCTTGGCTGGCCTTCCCCTCTGCGGTTTACGTGGAGACGCATGACCTGGGGAGGCTCCTGAGGGGTGTGGGCTCCATGAGTTAGGCCTGTGACGTGCTCTGTGGAATCCAGAGCAGACTGCTGAAGCCCTCACACCCCTGCCCCAGGCCTCCGAGGCCATCTCCCAGAGGCCCCCTGGGTTCCGGGAGACTCTTGTCACTGTGCCGCTCTCATCATCTTCCTGAGGTCATCACGTGGGACGTGGCCTCACGGAATGGGGCTGTGGTCCAGGAGGCCACCCGATGCCTGCTGTGGGCTGGGGGATGCCAGGGGTCGAGGGCTTCACTAGAGCTGCTGCGTTGATGGGACAGGCTGCAGCTGAGGGCAGGGGGCCCAGAGCAGAGCCTGGCACTGGAGGGATGGAGTGAGGGAGCGGCTTCCCTTGCCCAGTCTCTGCCGTGTTTGCTCTTCTGAGCAGGCTTCCTTCCTCAGTCTACTCGGATTTCAATGTAATCTCTTTGCTTCCCGAAGCAGGCTGGGAAGGGGAGTGAGAGGCCCTGAGGGGAGGGCCTCAGATGCAGGTGTGGCCAGCTGTGGTCACGGGCCAGGGGGCTTGGCGGCGGGTGAGGATCCCTGGGAAGAGGAGAGGCAGAATGAGGCAGGTGGGGAAACTGAGTCCCCGGAAGAGGGATGGAGTCTCCTGTGCAGCAGGGCACCTCTGGAAAAGCCTAGATGTTTATTCTATTCTCTGAGAGGGAAGAAAACATCTGATCCCCAGAGAGAAGGAAGAAATCGGAAGATAGGACTGGGGGGAAATGCGACGTTGTGTACCGATCTCTGTGAGGTCACGGGACTCCCGTCTGTCCAGGGGGGGCGGGTTTTACGGCCCATCTGGAGGTTCCTCTCGGGGCCGTGTTAGGCAGTGGGATGCGGAGGCCTGGCCATCCTGGTTGGGGCCGGTGGCGTTTCCTCCCTGTGACCTCTGCTCGGTGAAGCGGGGGCACACGGGTGGGTGGACGGTGGGTGAAGGTTGTTGTGGTGGCCCGGGTGTCGTGGAGGTGATGCAGGCCCCTTGCCAGTGCTCTGGGAGCGAGTTTCCTGTGTAATGCCACTCCAGGCCTGGGCACAGGCTGCAGGGGCCGAGGGGCCAGGCACGGTCTGTAGCACCAGGCCACCTGCTGCCCGTGAGGAGGGTCTGCAGCCCCTTGTGCAGGGCAGCTCCTCAGCACCACCTCGGTGGGGTGATCGAGGACTCGCAGGGGAGTCCTGCTGCATCACACAGACCTGTCTCTCCTGTCCAGGAGCGGCTGCTTATGAGCCTTCTGCCCCGGAATGTTGCCATGGAGATGAAGGAGGACTTCCTGAAGCCCCCCCCCCAAAGGATTTTCCACAAGATTTACATCCAGTGGCATGACAATGTGAGGTAGGGCTGATGCACCCGGCCCGGGTGCTGGGCCTTGGGGAGCTCAGATGAAGATGATGGAGGTGGAGATGGAGGCAGTGGAGGTGGAGACGGCAGAGGAGGGGGGGAGGGGGGGAGGGCGAAGTGGTGGAAGTGGTGGAGGAGGAGGCGAAGAGGTGGAAGAGAAGGAGGAGGAGTAGAGAAGGAGGTGGAAGAAGTGGAGGAGTGGAGGGGAGGCAGTACAGATGGAGGAGGAGGAGGAGGAGGAGTGGAGGTGGAGAAGGGGGAGAAGGGATGGAGAAAGAGGAGGGGGAAGAGGTGGAGGAGGAGGAGGAGGAGGAAGGTGGAGGAGGAGGAGGAGGAAGGTGGAGGAGGTGGATGTTGAAGTGGTGGAGGTGATTGCCGGGGTGGGCATAATGGAGACAGTGAGGGTGATTGTGGGAAGTGATGGAAGTGGAGGTGATGGATATGGGGGCTGTGAGGGTTGGTGAGGAGGGGATTGAGATGGGAGGTGATGTGGGAGGTTGCAGAGGAGGTGGTGAGCGTAAGGGTGAGAGATAATGGAAGTGACCGTGATGGAAATGGGAGGCGCTGGTGGAGGTGGAGGTGATGCAGGAGGTGAGGAGTAAGTGTGCAGCGCAGGTAGTGGCAGAGGTGGGAGGCCTTGGGCAGGTGGGGGTGGAAGGCCTCAATGTGAGGGGAGGAGGGAGCGGGTGTGCGTCAGGAGGCCCAGGTGAGCACCTGCAGGCTTGGAAGCAGGTCCCATGGAGGGGGGGTGGCGAACTCTTGGGTGATAGGTGTCACAGCTGCTCTTTCCCGCTGTTCCTCATCTCCCATGTCCTGTGTGGGCCGGAGAGGGTTGGCACTCTGTCTCTGAACTGGTTTGGGTGGTGGCATTTGAGCTGGATCTTGGCCCATGTCAGGATAACAGCTGAGCAATATTCCACTTGGTGCCAGGGCCTGGGGTAGGCATCCTCTTCCTCCCCCGTTCCTCTCATGGCAGCCCCAGGAGGTAGGGATTGTTCCCGTTTTACAGGTGACGAAGCAGCTTGCCCCAGACATGCTCTGAGGTTTGCTTGTTTTTACAAATCCTATCACAAAGAATTTTATTCTACTACATCATACATTCCCTTTTAAAGTACTTAGACTAGGGACGCCTGGGTGGCTCAGAGGTTGAGCGTCTGCCTATGGCTCAGGGCGTGATCCCAGAGTCCCGGGATCGAGTCCTACATCGGGGTCCCCACATGGAGCCTGCTTCTCCCTCTGCCTGTGTCTCTGCCTCTCTCTCTCTCTGTGTCTCTCATGAATAAGTAAATAAAATCTTAAAAAAAATAAAGTACTTAGACTAGCTGAATATTGCCCTTTATGTAAGCGTCACTCAGGCTGGTGATGGTGGTTGAGGCCCGGAAGCACCCTCCACCCCTGATATTCTTTGCTGGTCCTTCTGGTTGGTGTCATGCCTACCTGCCACTGGGCCTTTGCAGACACAACAGGATAAAAACTCCCTCTGTTTGTGTTGAGTGCTGTGGACTGAGTCTCTGCAAGCTGGTGGTTGTCTGTCTAGGCTGAGCGAAGGACTGCTGTTGCCGCCGGCCCCTCCTCATCAGGGCCCCAGCCATCCCTGTGTGCGAGCCAGTGTGGCTAGCCGCTGTCTGGTGAGCATGCTCACTCCCACTGCTGTGCCTCTTGCTGAGGACTAGTGCTGTCCTCCTGTGGAGGATACTGAGCCCAGTGGGGTTAAGGCCCCAGTGTGTGGGGCCAGCATTCCAGCCCAGGCAGCCCAGGCACTGTCACCTCCACTTGGAGGTGGAGCCAGTGAGTGGTGGGGCTGGGGCAGCCTGGGATTGGCTGATGCTGATATCCACCTAGACTTCCCATTCACCCACTGCCTCTCCTCAGTGGGTAAGGAGGTGGCACAGTGACCCAGCCCCCTGATGAGACCAGATCACCAGAACAATCCAGGGAGTGCCCAGGGGGAGGGGTGTGGAGTGTCTGCACATGACAGGGCAGGCATCAGATGTCAAGAACTTCCTGGGGCAGCGGGTGGAGGTGAGCATGGTGTGTGGTGCCCATGTGCCTCCCCCCTCTTTTCTGACTTGAGACAACAGACACAGGTGTGGAAAGTCACCATTTCCCTCTGATGTGAAAAATCTCCGCCCACATCCCCCGGCGGATGCCTCATTCCTAGCAGGTGCACGTGTGACGATGCTGAGATAGGAGAGGGAGCTGAGGCCGGCTCCCTGTCCCTGATGGCACCAGCTCCACCATGGCTCCCTGGCCACGCTTCAACAGCGTCAAAGGTGGCTTTGTAGAGCCCAGATGTGATCAGCTCACTGTCTTCCTCACCATCCTCATTAGAGTCACTCTCTGGTTCCCCATCATCCAGGATTAGAATCCTGAGTCAGTACACCATTCAGAACTAATAGGCTGATGTCATCAGGAACGGTGGAGTAAAGACATCTGAAAATCCTCAACTCCATAGAAACAATGACAATACTGACAAAAACTGAGTCAACATTGTCAGAACACTGGAAATTAAGCAAAGCCTTGCAAGAATCCAAGAGTGTTTATTTATGAAAAACAGCTGGATCTTGGTAAAAAACAGCAAGCTTTGTAGAGTTCTAACTTACCCTGTTTCACTGTCTTTAGCTCCATGATAGCGTTGAAAACCAGCAGCTGCTATTACAGTGAAAACCTGTCCACTGACAGCCACCTGAGGGGACAGAATGGGGTCAGGACTTTGAAAAACTCTCAGAGAACTGTCATCATTTGACTGCCTGGGAATTCCCTGGGAAACCTTGCTCACAGGCTTGTCTTTATTTGACCTGACTCAACACTCAGTTGGAACAGCTTTTGCCCTGGGACATTTGTTAAGAACAATCAGTGGCAAGTGTTTAACATCATAGCTGTCAGAGGCAATGGTAACAGCTGAGGCAAGCAGTAGGGCACTAAAAACTTAAAACTAGGGAGTGAGATGTCTGTCAGGTGCTTTGAAAGGCTCTGGGAATGTTTCTGGGAATCAGAAGATCCTGCACACAGGTCGGGTGACGTGCATGTTCAGAAAAGACCATGATGACCCTGGGCTGTCCTTAGGTCTTGAGGCTGACCTTGAGGATGTGTGCAAGCAGGAAGAGCAGACTGAGACAGTTGGAATCTGCCTGGCTGAGTGTCCATCATCAAAGACTGAGAGACTTACTGGCTTGAGGAATGGGAGGAAATTTCTGTCTGGTCATTAGCTGACCACTAGCTTAACCAACCACAGACTTTAATGGCCCCATATGAGAGGGGAAACAGACTTTACAGAGTTTGTCAGAAAAGTCACTGAACAAATAACAACACAAACAGCAACAAGAACAACTTCAATCCTGGGGTGGGGGTGGGGTTCTGATTTTCAGAGTTGCCACAGTGTATTATCTGATTTCCTGTGAAAATATATGCAGCGTGCAAGAAAGCATGAATGTATAGCTCACATGGGAATGAAAATGCAGTCCCAGAGGGAGCCCACACGTTGGACTTCTAGACAAAACTTTAAGTCACATACATACATTTTTAAAGATTTTATTTATTTATTTGAGAAAGAGAAACAGAGAGAACATGAGCAGCGGGAGGGGCAGAAGGAGAGAGAGAAGCAGACTCCCCTGCTGAGCAGGGAGCCCGACCCAGGGCACAGGGCTCCATCCCACGATCTCGGGATCATGATCTGAGTCGAAGGTAGATGCTTGACCCCCTGAGTCCCCCAGGCGCCCCTAAATCACCTATTTGAAATACTCTCAAAGAACAAATTGTGTCTAAATAAAGGAGAGCATGAGAAAGACTTCTCGTCAAGTAGACCATACCAATAAAAAGGTCGAGATTATAAAAAACCAACCAAACAGAAATTCCAGCTTTGAAAAATACAGTGACCAAAATAAAAAGTTCACTAGAGGGTTGGGGTGGGGGTTCCACATTGAGCAGATCTGAGCAGGTTGTGGAAAGACTCGGGGAACTTGAAGACAGCCACGTGAGATCATGGAGCCTGATGGATGGAGAGAGAACAGAGGCTGGGGGTCTCGAGGGACGCCGGCTGCTGCGACAGCACCCCCAGGATGAGTCTCAGAGGAGAGGAAAGGAGGAGAGGGAGAGAGTCTTTGAAAAAGTAGGACTCAAAAGGTCTGAAATTTCATGGAAAACAGTAACGTACACATTGCAGAAGCCGTGTCAGGACCCGCACGAAGCCCCCCACGTGGTCGTTGAACCGTAAGGGCCAGAGATTAGGAGAGGAGTGGGACAGAAGTGATGGCCAGCAAGACCAGCGTGGGATTTTTCACCGGGGATGGTGGAGGTGGGGGCTGGTGTGATGTGTTCAGGGAGGAACGAAACAGGCAGGAATTCGGTATCCAGCATAAATGGCGGTGACAGCAGCTCGGTGCGGCCGTGTGCCTCACACTGTGGCGTCCGGGGAGGAGGCTGTGCAGGTGGCGGGCGCCGTTGTTTAGACCCGCCCCGTTCCGTAGTAAGCGGACGCTCATGTGGCAGACTTCCGTCCCGCGAGGTGAGGCCCTGTCCCGCTGCAGGACCGAGGTGGCCCGTCCACGAGGCGCGGGGGTCCGCAGCGGGGCTCCAGGGCTGTCCCTCTGTCACCTGTCAGCCTGCTGGGGCCGCAAGAGCTGAGGAGGGCCATCTGGGGCTGGGGGCAGGTCTGGTGGCTGTGGAGCTGTGCCCTGCCCGTGTCCTGGGGGGTCAGCAGGAGCTCTGACGCCCCCCGTGGTGGCGAGGGCCACCCCTGCTTCCCCAGCCGCTGCTGCTGCCACCTGTCAAACAGGATAGACCCTTCCCTCCCTGGCTGGCCCGCGGAATAACCAGGGAGGTTTATTTTGGGGTGCTCACAAGGCCGCTCTGGGAACCGCATACCTGTGGAGGAGGCAGCCTGGTGCGTTTCTCTTGCAGCATCCTCTTCGCGGACATCGTGGGCTTCACGGGCTTGGCGTCACAGTGCACCGCGCAGGAGTTGGTCAAGCTCCTCAACGAGCTCTTCAGCAAGTTTGACGTACAGCCCCGTCGCCCGGCCCAGCCAGCCTGCCTCTGGACGCAGAGGGGTCCTGGGCAGATGGCTGGGGGGAGGGAGTTCGCAGACTGAGAACTCTTCACCCAGGGAAAGAACTTGGTAGAAAGAGTGGACGGATGTCCCTGTGATGAAGGAGGGGGAGGAGCGGTCCCCGGGCCAGCGTGCCTTGTACAGTGGAGTCCTGAGGATGTCCCACGTGCGTGCAGGGCTGGGGGAGGGTATCCTGTGGGCTGCAGAGCGCTGGGCGCCAGCATTCGCCCTTGACCCGCAGTTGGAGTGGGTGGCTGTCACACGGGCTGTGCCTGGCTGTAGTTTTGGGACCGAGTCAGGAGGAGAGCACTGGGCCGCGGGGGCGGCGGCATGCGGCCCTTGGACACTGCCCCCCGCCCTCCACCCAGAGTGTCCTGGAGGCTGGTTGGGATCTTGAGATGCCCAGTTGGGAGTTCACCGCTTGGTCCGACTGGGCTGGTGCTGGAGGCCTTTCTCCTGGGGCACCCGCTGGTGTCCCGGGCCGGGGCTCTGCGGGACCCGTGTGGGGAAGGCTGCTGGGTCTTTCCTGAGGATGAAGTAGGGGGGATCGGCTCTCTGTCCGTTGTGGGTGCTGCCGGGCCATAGGTGCCCTGGCAGCCTGGATGCGGGGGTGCTGGCCTTGTGCCCTGGGGAGCAGCTGAGGCCGGCCTCCGGGGCCTCCTCCCTACCTGACACCTGTGGTTTTGGGGAAGCATGATGGAGGAGTCAGGCTGACGAGTTCCGTGTGGCGTGTGGGGCTCACGGACACGGCCTCCCATATAAGGGTCAGAACGTGTGTTTTGTCCGAAGCCGGGGTGCCTGGTGGCCCGGGGCTTTCTGGGTGCTGCTCTGAGCTTTCCGGGGCCTGCGCCTTTCCCCTGCCCCTCTACGAGGAAGCTTCTGGATGAGGATTCACTGGCCCCCGGGGCTCTCTGAGGACAGGCTGCTGATGTGAGGGGTGTGCCCTCCCCCCACTGTCCGGATCTGTCTTTCCTGGTCCCGGAGGGGACGTGTTCCCTCAGTGACTCAGTGGTCAGCAGTGCCACCAGCCTACCGCCAACCCCCGCCCCTGCTTGGGTCGCTTACAACAGCCCCCGCCCCCCGGGTGACAGGAGTCTGTAGAGTCTTAGCTTGTCCTTCCGCGGGTACACGGTTGGCAGATGTCTTCTCCCTGGCTTCAGCCAGTTTACTTACGTGGCGTGTGACTCTGCGTGCAGCCCACTTCTCAGTGTCCTCTCGTGTGGACCGTGGCAACCTCAGAGTGAGGGCGGGGTGTGCTGGCTGGCCCACTTCTGCTCGGGGTGGGGGCGACAGATGTGGGCCTCCCCTGACCGCAGGGTGGAGGGCAGAGAGGCTGTCCCCGGGATGCATGGTCTGGGTCTTGTTCTCGGCATGAAATGTGTGGTGCGGGGGCTCGCTGTCCTGTCCCCTTCTTTCTTCATCAGCTCAGGATACATCGGGCTCACCTGGGCCCAGGCGGGGCCTCCCGGGCTTGCACCCCAGCTGCGATGTCACCATCCCTTTCCATCGGCACCCCACTCGGGGCTCACGTGGTGGACATCTGCTGGGCCTGCTCTGGGGACAGGACATGTTCCAAACACCTCTCAAGTCATCAGATTTGCCTTCCTGTTTTTGTTCATTGAATTTATTCCTGGGTATTTTATTCCCTTTGATGCAGTTGTAAATACAGTTATTTTCTCCGCTTTTCTGAGCATTCATTGTTTGTGTGCAGAAACACCACAGATTTCTGCGTGTTAATTTCACATCCTGAATTTGCTGAATTCAGTTATTAGTTCTGACAGGTTCTTGGTGGCATCTTTAGGGTTTTCTGTAGATATTAAGCCATTTGCAGAGAGAGATAGTGTGTGATTTTCTTTCCGTGCCTGGTTGCTGAGGCTGGCACTTATGCTGTTGGATGGGAGTGGCCTCCCTGTCCACTCCTGACCCTGCAGGGGAAGCTTTCCTGTTCTCACTGTCGGGGCCAATGTGTGCCGTGGGCTTGGCATCCCTGGCCCTCACTGTGTCGAGAAACGTGCCCTCTGCACCTGCCGTGTGGGGAGTTTTTATCCCGAAGGGATGTTGCGTCCTGTCAAATGCTTGTTGTGCATCTGCTGAGACGCTCATGTATTTCTACCCTTTCTTCGGTTAAAGCGATGCATCACATCAATCGATTTGTGGATATCGAACCACCCTAGCATCCTGGGAACAAATCCCACTTGGTTGTGGTGTCCAATCCCTTTAATGTACTGTTGGAAGTGGCTTGCTCATGTTTGTTTGGGGGGATTTCTGCATCTGTGATCATTGGGGGTATTGGTATTAGTAAAAGATCCTCGTCTTTTCTGGTCAGGTCCAGTGGTTTTAGGTTCAGGGTAATGCTAGCCCCATAGAGTGAATTTGGGAGCTTTCTTAGAGCTTAAGAAGTATTGGTGATCTTCAAACGTTTGGCAGAGGTCACTAGTGAAGCCATCCGGTCCTGGGCTTTTCTGTGTCGGGGGCTTTTGATCACTGCTTCAGTCTCTGTACTAGAAATGTCTGCAGATTTTCTGTTTCTTTATGATTCGGTCTTGGTAGGTTGAGTGTTCATAGGGATTTATTCATTTCTTCTAGGTTCTCAGGTTTGCTGGTGTATAAGATGTGTCCCTTTTTATTCACTACTTGGCTCTTTCATGAGGACACGTGATTGTGTCGGCTGCAGTGGGACATGGTGGGACATGTCCATGTAGCTGTGTGTGTGGGGGGGGGCATGCACGTGTGTATGGATATCTGCGAGTGCATTGCACACATGCATGAGACCGTGTGCGTATGCAGTTGTGCACATACACATGTGCATATGGACACGCTTGTTCACGTATATGTGTGCAGGCGTCCTTGTGTGAGTGTGTGCATGTGGGCTAAAATTTGTTTTAGATGTCTTCCTGTTATGTTTCTGAAGGATGCTGTTCTATGGCTTTCTTTCCTTATGTCGTCTTCATGTGGAATCTTGGTCAGGCTGGTCTCCTGGAAGAGTTTGGGCATGTTTCCTCCTGTTCCACTTTCTGGAGATTTTCTTTCTGAAACTTTTAAACAATTCTTAAGAAAATTTATGTATTTGAGAGAGAGAGAGAGAGAGAGAAAGAGAGAGACAGAGCGTGAGAGAGCACAAGTAGGCTGGAAAAGGAGAAGCATGCTCCCCACTGAGTGGGGAACCCAACTGGGGGCTCCCTCCCAGCACCCTGAGATCACGACCTGAGTGGAAGGCAGACGCTTAACAGACTGAGCTGCCCAGGCGCCCCTGGAAGTTTTTATGTACAGGTTCAGTTTTTAAAAATAGGGCTATTATATATATGTCTATAAAATCAGGGCTTTTAAAAAAAAGATTATATTCATTCATGAGAGACACACAGAGAGAGAGAGAGAGGCAGAGACACAGGCAGAGGGAGAAGCAGGCTCCCTGCAGGGAGCCCAACGCGGGATTTGATCCTGGGCCTCCAGGATCATGCCCTGGGCCAAAGGCAGGCACTCAACCACTGAGCCACCCAGCAGTCCCATTCTGTTTTTTTAGAGACAGAGCCTGTGTGTGCGTGTGAGCCCGGAGAGGAGCAGAGGGAGAGCTAAAACCAAGAGTCAGATGCTCAACCTACTGAGCCACCCATGCTCCCCTAATTAGCTCTATTTTCATGAAGAAATGCCCCTCGTTCCCTGGAGACCTAACGTCCTGCGTGAGCATAGCCGTTCCAGCTTTCCTTTGATTATTGCTGGGAAGCATGTCTTTTCCATCCCCCTTTCTTTTCCCCCAAGGGGTTCATGTCTTTTTCTCTAACGGGCTGGGTTTGTCTTTTCTCCCTTGAATCCGACCGTCTGCGTTTGCTGTGCTTTGCCGTCGGCCCAGGTTTGGTTTGTCCCATCTGTTCTGTGTCGTGGTTTTACTTTTCCTGCCATTCTGTGGGTGTAGGGGGTGCGTTCTGTGACTCTGTCCTCACACCTCTGCTGGCTCATGAGTGTGCACCGTTGGCTCTGGCACTGGGCTGGCTGCTCCGGGGTCTGCGGCAGGTTCCTGGATGTCATCCGAGGATCTCGCGGACGCGGCTCCTCACGCACCTCCCTTCCTGGCCTGTGTGAGGTTGCTGCTGTGTGTGTTCCACTTGTTGTTATAAACTCTATTCTGCATTGTTGCCATTTATGTTTGGGCAAACGAGCTGTTCCCTTTAGAAGAGAGAAGGTGGGATGCAGCCTGTGCGGGTCGCCAGCGGGTCTGCGGTGGGTGCTCTGCAGGGAGGAGGGCAGCCAGCCGGCGAGGAACCCGCTCCGTCTCTGAGTTTCTGAGAAGGGTCTTCATTTTGCCTTTATCTTTGGAAATTCTTTTCACCCATTCCTTACAGGCCTGTGAGTCACTGGGTCGTGCTGTCCAAGGACGCCGCTCTGGTCCTCCGTACGCAACGGGGAAGATGTCTGTTTCCTCTGACTGCTTTTAAGATTTTCTCTTCATCGCCGGCTTCAAGCAGTTCGACTCTGATGTGCCTCCATGAGGTTTTCCTCATGGATTTTGGGCTTCCTGCATCGGTGGGTTTATGGTTTGATCATCTGGGGGAGAAAGCCCTCGAATGCTCCTCACACATCCCCCCTTCTTTCAGGGACCCCGGTTTACCCGTGTGTGGATCTTGATGTCCCACAGCTCACTGATGATCCTTTTTCATTTTGGCCTCTTTTTCCGTTTTTTTCATTCCGGATGGTTTGTGCTGCTGAGCTGTCCAGGTGACTGGCGAGGTGTGACCTGCTGTCCATCTGTCCGCCCATCTGTCCAGCACCGCGTCGTCTCAGAGATTATGTTTCCATCTCTGGAACTTCAGCATGAACCCCCACACACTGCCAGCCGCCCTGTCAAGGTCATCGCCAGGCAGCTGAGGATGACGACCCTCTGTTCTTTAGTGCTCCGAGGGTGTTGGGTGTGTTTAAAACCTACGTCCCATCCGCTTGAGCCCAGCTCCGAGGAGACGCGTCTGTGTGCAGGACGCGGGAGCCCCGTGAGTGCGCCTGCACATGGTCACCCAGACACACCCCGCCTTAGCAGGGTCCCTGTGGCAGTGAGACCCGAGGGTGAGCGTGTTGGCTTGGTCTCCACGGTCTCTGGAGGTTTATTGACCCTTGTGCCCGGCAGACCGAGATGGACACAGTATTTATTGCTTGAGCCATGTTATGTTTACATCTGCTCTGACCACAGGTCTCTTGTCTGGATGTGGGGAGAGCAGCCCCGCTGGGAGAAGCAGACCATGTTCCACACGCATGCGGGCTCCGTGGGGAGGCCCAAACTCTGCCTGTGCTGGCTGCGGCGGCAGCTGGGTCGGGTCGGGTCGGGTCCAGCATCCAGGCCCAGCTCCTCCTGCCGCCATGCCCTGAGGGCTTCGGGTCACGCTCTGGGTCAGGGGCCGGGCAAGCTCCGGCCATGCCCCCCGCAGACCTGCCACAGAAGGCCCGCCCCCAGCAATAAACCTAACCAAAGAGGTAGAAGGTCTATACTCCTAAAGCTATAGAACGCTCAGGTAAGAAATTGAAGCGAACACCAAAGAATGGAAAAGATTCCATGCTCATGGATTTGAAGAACACATACGGTTAAAATATCTATACTACCCAAAGCAATCCACACATGTCATGTAATTCGGATCAAAATGCCTCCAGCCCTTTTCACAGAGCTAGAACAAACAATCCCCAAATTTGTATGGAACCACAAAAAAGCCCAAATAGCTAAAGCAATCTTGAAAAAGAAAGCAAAGTGGGAGGCATCACGATTCTGGACTTCAAGCTGTATTACAAAGCTGTGATCCACACACTATGGTACTGGCACAAAAACAGACACACAGATCAGCGGAACAGAATTGAGAGCCCAGAAATGGATCCTCAACTCTACGGTCAACTAATCTTAACAAAGCAAGAGACAATATCCGATGGAAAAAAAAAGACTGCCTCTTCAACAAATGGTGTAAGGAAAACTGGACAGCCACATGCAGAAGAATGAAACTGGACCACTTTCTTACATACTACAGACCAATTAATTTATTCAAAAGAAATTCGAAACCATAAAAATCCCAGAAGACACACAGAGTAACCTCCCTGATATTGGCCATAGTAATTTCTTCCTAGACATGTCTCCAGAGGAAAGGGAAACAAAGCTGAAAGTGAACTATTGGGATTTCATCAAGATAAAAATCTTCCGCACAATGAAGGAAACAATCAATGAAACGAAAAGGCAGCCTACAGAATGGGACAAGAGGATTACAAATGACATATCTGATAAAGGGTTAGGATCCAAAATCTATAGAGAACTTATCAAACTCAACACCCAAAACCACAAATAATCCAGCTAGGAAATAGGCAGAAGACACGAATAGACATTTTTCCAAATAAGCCACACAGATGGCCAACAGACACATGACAAGATATTCAACATCACTCATCATCAGGGAAATACAAATCAAACCATGATGAGACATCATCTCACACCTGTCAAAATGGCCAAAATTAACAACACAAGAAGCACCAAGTGTCGGTGAGTAGGTAAAGAAAGGAGAACCCTCTTTCATTGCTGGTGCGAATGAAAACTGGTACAGCCACTCTGGAAAACAGTATGGAGTTTCCACAAAGAGTTAAAATAGAACTACCCTAAGATCCAGCAAATGCACTACTAGGTATTTACCCAAAAGATACAAAAATACTGATTCGAAGGGGTATATGCCCCCTGATGTTTATAGCAGCATCATCAACAATAGCCAAACTACCAAGAGAGCCTAAAAATTTATCAATGTGCAAGGATAAAGATGTGTTCTCACCCCAGTGAGAATGGTGAAAATTAACAAGACAGGAAACAACACACGTTGGAGAGGATGTGGAGAAAGGGGGACCCTCCTGCACTGTTGGTGGGAACGTGAACTGGTGCAGCCACTCTGGAAAACTGTGTGGAGGCTCCACAAGAAGTTAAAAATACAGCTACCCTACGGCCCAGCAAGTGCACTGCTGGGGATTTACCCCAAATATACAGATGTGGTGAAACGCTGGGACACCTGCACCCCAATGTTTACAGCAGCAATGTCCACAATAGCCACACTGTGGAAGGAGCCGAGATGTTCTTCAACAGATGAATGGATAAAGAATGTATATGTATACAATGGAATATTACTCTGCCATCAGAAAGGACAAATACAAAGAAAAAAAGGACAAATACCCACCATTTTCTTCGATGTGGATGGAACTGGAAGGTATGTTTTTCCTTTATTTTTTTATTATTTATTAAATAAATTTTTATTGGTGTTCAGTTTACCAATATACAGAATAACACCCAGTGCTCATCCCGTCAAGTGTCCCCCTCAGTGCCCGTCACACATTCACCCCACCCCACGCACTCCTCCCCTTCCACCACCCCTAGTTCGTTCCCCGAGTTAGGAGTCTTTATGTTCTGTCTCCCTTCCTGATATTTCCCACACATTTCTTCTCCCTTTCTTTATATTCCCTTTCACTATTATTTATATTCCCCAAATGAATGAGGACATACACGGTTTGTCCTTCTCCGATTGACTTACTGCACTCAGCATAATACCCTCCAGGAACTGGAAGGTATTATGATGAGTGAAAAAGTCAACTGCAGAAAGACAATCATCATATGGTTTCACTCATATGTGGAATATAAGAAATAGTGAAAGGGATTATAAGGAAAAGGAGGGGAACTGAGGGAGAAAAATTAGAGAGGGAGACAAACCGTGAGAGATTCCTAACTCTGGGAAACAAACAAAGAGTTGCAGAAGGGGAGGTGGGTGGGGGGATGGGGTAACTGGGTGACTGAGGAGGGCACTTGGTTGGACAACCACTGGATGTTATACTATATGGTGGAAAATCGAATTTTAATAAAAACAAACGTAAAAACAAAAACAAAAAAGATGTGGTCTATATATACAATGGAATACCACTTGGCCATCAAAAAAGAATGAAATCTTGCCATTTGCAACATCCTGGTTGGAGCTAGAGCGTATTATGCTAAGTGAAATAAGTCAGTCAGAGAAAGACAAACACCATATAATTTCACTCATGTATGGAATTTAAGAAATGAAAGAGATGAACACAGGGAGAGAAAAGAGAGAGACACAAACCAGGAAACAGATTCTTAGCTACAGAGAACACGCTGACAGTTGCTGAGGCGAGGGGAGAGAGGGAGTGGGTATTAAGGAGGGCACCTGTGATGAGCACTGAGCATTATGTGTAAGTGATGGATCACTAAATACTACCCTTGAAAGTAATAATAGCTATATGTTAGCCATCGAATTTATATAAAAACTTGAAACCTAAAGTAATAATACAACAAAGAATGCAGCTAACAAAAAGAGGAAGGGAAAAAAAGAGGGAGAGAAAGAGAGACAAATGAATTACTACTATTAATAAAGTAATCAATACTCATTATACATGGAACATTAAATGCTGTTATATATTTTAATAGAATAACAAAAAAATTAATCCAAAGCAGGCAGAAAAAGAGGGAAAAAACCACAAAGAACAGATGGGCAGACATGACAAATAGGAGAGAGCAAGATAAAAGATTAAAATCCAATGCATCAATAATCATATTACTTATAAATGGTCTGAACAGCTCAATTTAAAAAGCAGAGATTTATAAGTTGGATAAGAAGGCAAGGCCCAATTGTATATTGGTCCAATTGCGTTTTGCTTATGAGAAACCCACCTTAGGTAAAAATATATAAATAAGTTAAAAGTAAAATGATGAAAAATATATAAAGGGAGCAGGATTACCTATATAATATCATGTAAAGTATACTGCAGAGCCAAGGACATTACCTGGGAAAAGCAGCTCTTTCCATAGTAATAAAGGGGACAAAGGTTTCAACTTACCAAGAGGACATCCTCATCCTAAACATTTATTATGCACCTAATAATGAATTGCCAAAATACATGAAGGAAAAATTGGTAGAACCGCACAAAATTCTGTCTATGGGTACAACGGGAGATTTCAACCTCATTCTCTCAAAAATTGGTAGAATATTTGGGCATAAAGTCCATTAGGGCATAGAAGACCTATGAGCATCCTCGGCCAGGGTGGCCTCATTGGCATTCATGAAACACACCATCGAAAAAAATAACAAATTAAAAAATTAAAATAAATTTTAAAAACCCACAGCATCCAACAGCCACAAAATTGGACAGGGATGATAGAATTCTCAAGAATCAGTTCAGCAGCTTAACCGAGCCACCCACGTGCCCCTCTTTCTCAAGAAATCTAAAAGAATTCAAGGCATAATCTCTGACCACAGTATAACTAAGGAGAAGTGAGTAACAGAAAGATCCCTGGGAAATCTTCAACAAAAGAATGTATGTCTTCATAACTCTTGGGAAGAAGAAAGAAGAAAGAAGAAAGAAGAAAGAAGAAGAACAATAACAACAGCAACAAAGATCTCTGAGCCAAAGGATAATGAAATGACATTTAATGTCAAAATTTGTGAATTAAGCAGGACTTGGAGGAAAATGTACACTAAAACCCCTGAGTTAGAGAAAGCACAAATCATCCTGAGAAACTAGAGAACATGAGGAAATTAACCCCAAAGTTATCAGAAGAAAATAAAAATCAGAGTAGAATTCAATGAAATTGGAAACTCAAAATAACAGAGAAAGGCAAAAAGACCAAAAGCTATTTCTTGAGATCAATAAAATGTATCAACTTCTAGTCACATTGATTAAAAAAAAAAAAAGAGTCTACACAATCCTACATCAGGAGAGAGGAGATGTCACCACAAATCCTACAAATGGTAAAGTGGGTAAGAAGGGAATAGTAAAATCAACGTTCAGGCAATGACATAAATTCCCAAAGCTACCTCAAAAAAAAAAAAAAAAAAAAAAGAAGGAAAGCCTTATGGCCCTTTATCTTTAGAGAAGCTCATTTTAGTTAAAACCTTCCTACTCTAAAGACAGACATACAAATCCAAGCCGAAGGGCTTCACTTCCCGAAACGTCTGAGGAAGAAATGGTACCAATTCTACGAACTCTTCCAGAAACCCGCAAAGGAAGGAACAGGTCCCCACTGGTGAGGCCTGCTTCGCTCTGACCTCAAAGCCTTGTCTGGCCTAGAAAATGAGAGAACAACCTATATGTTGGCAAACTGAACACCAATAAAAAATAAATTTACAGAAATGAATGAATGAATGAATGAATGAATGAATAAAAGACAATGAGAGAACTACATTATTCATGAGCGCCGACGCAAATCCCCTTACCACGTTTTGGCCAAACGAATCCAACAACGCACAGAACCGTACCCGCATGACAGGCAGGCCCACGCCGGGCCACCTTCCCTCCGAGCGCCGCCACTACGGCGCCACCACCGATGGGAATCACCCTCCCGAGACAGGCATTCCCTGTGCAGGAACAAGTTGCCCTACTATCATCCAAACTGAGGTCGGCGTCCCGATTGTCTGCGGAATCCAAAGGAAACACGGCTCTGGCACACAGGCATTGCGGTGGCCACAGACGAGGAGGAAGCTCAAGCATGCAGGCTCCTGTGACCACCCGGGGTCCGTAAATAATTAGCCCCCAGGCCTGGCCTGACTGTTCCACAATGGCGTGAGACACCGTGATGTCCGCGTGACAGGCTTAGGGACCCACAGGGCAAGCGGGCAAAGTCGAGAAATGTCCTTGTTTTGCTGGGTTTACAGGAAGGTGAGGTGGCCTTTCCCGGTACACGTCCTTGGGAAAATATGTCAGTGCGTCGCATGTAGGACCCCTTCCCAGTGACACGTGGAGGGTCTCCCTGCCACTGAGCTCCCCGGAAAACTCACCGAGAGGTGGGGGCCCGGGGTGTTGTCAGTGGGGAACCCCAGGGCAGGCCCAAACACTGGGCTTACAACATCTAAAGGGGCACCGAGAAGAGCGCCTGCCAACCCAGACGGGGCACCGCAGCCTCTGCCTGTGGCGCTGGCCGCACGGCAGGTGCCTGGAGAACAAGCCGCATACTTTTTGGGAATGAAGCGTGAAGAGAGCGGTTTTAACCTCAGTGCGGTTCGCAGAAAAGAATAATTAGGCTATGTTGTTCCCCGGCATACGGACGTGTGTGCAGACCCCCTATGTACTGGGGTACGCACATGCGCACGCACACGGGTCTTCCCTCCTCTGTCTACCCGGAGGAACAGGATCACCCTTCATGGTCCCGAACACGCGTCCTGCCCGGACATCCTTAGCCGGGACCTGTCTTTCCCAGGTTAACAAAACCAGAGAAGAAGTATCAGACTGGCCTCCTGCGGGTGGAGCGTCCCAAGAGGTGAACAAGGCGGCGTCCGGAGGCCAGCCAGCCGCACCGAGGGCTTACTGCGCGCCAGGCCCGCCGCCAAGCCTGTCCTGGTGGGGAACTAGTCACTGTATCCTCACCCAGGCTGGAAGGTTTTATGTGTCACCCGGACCGGGCCACAGGGCGCCCACACGGCCACCAAACATCACTTCCAGGTGTCCGTGCTGGTCTCTGCAGCCCATGGTCTTCTTCGGCGAGGGCGACCTCACCGCCCAATCCTCTGGGCTCCACCTGTCTGGCATCGAACACTGGCTCTCCCTGCATCCTGGCCTCCAGTGGGCCCCCAGGCTGGACACGGGGCTCCCAGGATGAGGCGACTGCCCCCCTGCTCCGGACACCACTCAGACCCCGGCTCCTCCCCGCTGGGCCATGTACCAGCCGCCCGGGCCCGAGCACCTCACATCGCTGCCCTGCTCCCCACCTGCAGGCTCATGCCCTGGGCAGGGCTGCCATGAAGACCAGACACAATTAAATGCCTCGGATGATAGAGAGCGGCTTTGTAATACATCAGGATTAGAAAGCTCCTGAGAGCTCGCATCCACCGACTCTGTTCTAGGGCGCGCCCCCTGCCCACTTCTAGCCGGGGAAGCCAAGGGAGGCTCTCCACCCAGGGTCCAGACGTCTGCAAGTGGCACAGGTGGACTTGTCCAGCAGGCCGGAAGGCCTCCCCATCCAGAGACGAGGGACACAGCAGGGGACGAGGGGGGCCCCTCGCGCATGCCCGGCTGTCCCAGACGTGCACCGGTGTGCTGGTCACCTGGCAGGTGCACAGCCCACGCCTCCGGTAGTCATCCCCTCCCTCCCCGGGCTCGGGGCCGACAGCTCGCATACCTGCACCCGCACACCTACTAACATGGGTGGGCTGTGCAAGAGTAGCGTTTTCTGTACACTCCCATGACCCTGGGGAGACCCACTGTCCCGTGCAGCACAGCAAAGGCTGAGCCACTCTGCGTGGCAGCCCTACTGCCAGACGCCTCTGGGGATGGGGAGCTCACTGCTCAGGATGCCACCAAACTCCTGTGCCTGTCAGGTGGGGCTCATGCGGCTGTGCTCAGCTTCCCCTGGTCCCCGTCCTGCCCCAGCACTAGCCCCTCCACCCGCATGGCCCCTCCCCAGGGGCTCCTTTGCCGCACCCCAGCCTCCGTGGAGCATACAGAGCGCCTCTTGCCTGTGCCGTCCAGAGCTAGTCCAGCCGCAGGACGTCCACCTGCCGGGCGTGCAGGGCCAGCGTGCACGAGAACAGCAGGATAACCATGATGGGCTCGAAGCTGAGCCCGGACACTGCGTTGCCCCTGGGGGAGGTTGGGGGGGGGGTGAGGAGGTAAACCTCTTCAGTACGGAGGGCCCAAGACCCATCCACGTGCCCCCAGGGCAGGCCAGTCAGTAGCACCTGCCACCGGCCCGGCTGCAGCACCTCCCGCCTGAACCGAGGCCTCACTGACCCTGGGCCCAAATGGACACACGGAGAAGCCGCGGAAGCAGACAGCGCCTGACGTGTGTATCCGGGGGGCCCGGCAGCAGCGCACCTACCCCGAGGCCCGGGTGTAGCCGCTGAGCTCCAGGACCAGGATGTAGGACGTGGTGAGCATGAGGAGCGGGATCATTTTGGGCAGGGAGGACACTCGCAGGAAGATGGCCAGTAGGAGCGTGCCCACCAGGCCGCAGAGCAGGGCGCGGGGTACAGACTCGCAGGGTGCAGTGCGCAGCAGTGTGCTCTGGCCGCCGGGTGTCAGGACCACCAGGGTCCTGTTGGGGCTGGAGCTCCAGGCCCAGGGCAGACAGCCCACCTGGAGGGGGCAAGGAGTGGAGGGGACAGGGGCAGAGGGGAAGGGGGCAGAGGGGGCAGGGGTGAAGGGGGAGGAGGAGCAGAGAAAGCAGGGCCAGAGGAGGCAGGGGCAGAGGGGGCAGGGGAGGAGGGGCAGGGGGGAAGGGGCAGAGGAGGCAGCGGTGGAGGAGACAGGGGTGGAGGAACATAGGAAGAGGGGGCGCTGGGTGCAGAGGAGGCAGGGTTGGAGGGGGCAGAGGAGCAGAAGGAGCAGGGGCTGATGGGGTGGTGGGGGTAGAGAAGGGGGGGTGGAAGAGGCAGGGGTGGAGGAGGCAGGGGCAGAGGGAACACAGGGTCAAGAAGAGGCAGGGGTGGACGGGATGGTGGGGAGTGGAGGCAGCAGGGGCAGGAATGGAGGGGGCAGGGGCAGAGGGGTCAGGGGCAGAAGAGCAGGGGTGGAGGGGCAGTGGAGGAGGAGCCAGAGGCAGAAGAGCAGGGGTGGAGGGGCAGGGGTGTTGAGACAGCGGCAGGGGTGGCAGGGAGATGGGGGCTCAGGACCAGCGGGCCTCAGACCCACCTGCACCGCCAACCTGCTGCTACAGGTTCCTGTGGGAAGGAGGGGATGCCCCCAGGTCTGCTTCTCCCTCTCCCTCTGCCTGTCCCCAAAATTGTGCTTTCTTGCTCTCTCTCAAATAATTAAAATCTTTTTAAAAGAACGAAGGCGGCTTAAATACATTCTGCAATAGTCAACACGTACCTTCATGGATAAAAGCACAAAGTTCTTTTTAGATTCACACTCGTGAAATTCGAAACAAAAACTAAAATAAAGACCGCAGGGACCCGGCACAAGACGCTGACGAGACCCGCAGCCAGCCAGGGCCGGCCCTCTGGGGAAGTCCCGACCCTCCTGTCCCCACCAGCTGGCCTTCCGCGTCCTACGGGGCTCCCATGGCACAGCCTCGGTTCCAGATTCCGTTCGGGATAACTGAGCCTGAGGCTCCCGCGCCGCGCAGACACACTGGGCCCCCAGATCTCGGGGAGAGGAGCCCCCTGCAGTGGCGCCAGCCCCGACTGCTCACACCTGGCGCTGGCCACCTACCTCCCTGTCCAATCTCGTGTCCACTCCCGGCCGGAACTGAGATGTGCCTGCGGACTTTCGCCCGGCCGACAAGGCACACGCAGCTCACCCATTCGCTCAGGAAACGGGGGGAAAGGGGTTCCTCCTGCTGTGGACATCAGGAGCCCCTGGGGGCACTGCCCAGGCCTGGCCTCTGGTGGCCTCTGGTGACTGGAGGGCCACCGGCCGACGCTCAGCAAGCTGTGCCCGGAGTGCAGGGAGGCTGAAGCGGGAGGCGGCCTGGAGTGTGCAGGTGGAGCTCAGAGGCGGGGGCGGCCTGGGGGGTGGATGCGCCGTTCCCATTTGGCAGCCAACCGGCCAAGCGGTGGCGGGTTCCAACGACGATGCTGAACGGGGGACACAATCGGCCCCTGTGACCCTCCAGTCTGGCCCTCCCTCCGCGCTCTACTCACTGAAGGGCATATGCGGCGGGCGCTAGCCGCTCCCGGATGTCCTACGGCCGGGCAGGGACTTATGAGTCCTGGATGCACTCACGCAGGACAGCTCTGATCCCACGGCCCACGTGTCAGCGCCACACAACGCTCCGCGGAAACGAGAGCGCCAGCGAGCCGCCGGGGGTTGGCCTCGGTCACCTCCGACCCTGGGCACCCAATGAGCGCCTGTCACACCGTCCACACTGCGGGCAGCCCGGTTCCACTCCCTCCGCTGCCCGGGCACCAGCTCCCCCGCACTCAGTCCACAGCGCACGGTGACATACAGGGATCCGGTGTCTTGGGACCCAGGCCTCGGGGCCACTGAGCACAGCGGAGTGCACAGGGCCGGACACACCGCCTCGCCGGGTACAGAAAACATGCCAGGGCTAGGACGCGGGCCCACAGGAACCACGGGGCGCTGTCATCCTCCTCGCCGGCCCTGCTCAGGGTCACGGACCCCTGGCAGAAGGACCTGCCCGGCAGGGTCACCCAACAGCCACCTCCCCAGCTGCCCAGCTGGCATGCTGACCCAGCCTCGGTGCCTGTCCCCTGCCCTTCAAAACCACCGGCCTTGTCACTGCCCCGTCTCCACCCCGGGGGCGCCCCCCAAGGTGGGAGGCCAGGACCCGCTGTCCCCGGCAAACAGACAAAGGACCAGAATCGGCAGGTGCGCACGGCCCCATCTGGGAGGCATCCCGCGCTGCAGAGGTTCAGGGGTCAGGGACTGGGCCAGGATTCAGGGACGCGGCTCTGTGCTGCCAGGAGGGGCAGGAATCCAGCAGCGACATAGACGACAGGGAGGGAGGGAAGGGCCGGCATGCACGTCCACAGGCACGCATTCTCGTGCACACACGGCCATGCACACGCATGGACACTCACACAGGGACACTTACAGAGGCACAAGAACATGGTAAGAAAGGGATGCTGCCAGGGGCCCTCAGGACTTGGGAACCCAGGCCGGGCAGGTGGCAGATGCACCCAGGGAGGTCGCGGAGCCCGTCATCCTAACTGCAGCCATGCAGGGCCTGAGCGAGATGGGCAGGAAGCTTCCCCCAAAACCCCACCAGTAAGGACCTACATGGGGAGACCCTGCCCCCCATGGGGGGGGCGGTGAGGACCACCCTCTCAGACCTGGCTTCGCACTGACGGGACCCTTTCCCAGGAACACTCGTGCACATGCCTGCCTGTCTGGGATGTCCAAACCCACCGGCCACACATGTGAAGCCCCCGAGTATCGGGGGGTGCGGGGAGTCAGTGTTGATGGAATTCACATCCCAGCAAAATTGTCACAAACGTGACATCACGGCCAAATCCACAAAAACCCTTAGAGGCCATAAACCCCTGGGAGTGCCAGCCAGCAGAATCTGGCTTCTTCCTGAAAAGCCCCTAAAACTGCGGGCTGGGGCCAAGCAAGGTGTGCCCGATAAATGCCCACGATTCCAACCCCCGACCTCTCCACCAAGTCCCTTTCTGTCTTCCCCCCAACTCCTAACCAGCGGGGCCCATGGAGAGGTCCTCCCTCATGGAGGACCTAGCGCTGGGCACTGCCCTCCTGGGCCAAGTCATCTGGGAGCAGATTTTCTAGGAAAAGCTCAATTCCCACACGGGGCCATCAGGTGGTAGCCCTGTTTATAGCATCTGGGGACAGAGCAGCTTCCTGTGCTTTCTGGAAACTCTGGAAACCAAAGGAGAGCCACTCCACCAGGGTGTCTAAGAAACTGGCCTCTCTGGAAGGAAAGTGGACGTTCCTCCTGAAAACAAACACTGCCAAACTCTCCTTGACTTTGGGTAACTGATTATTACTAAATTACTACGTTTCTCTTCCTTTCCAGAGGCCACTATTTCTCACTTTAACATATCTGAAGATGACGTGCACCTAGAAATCAACGTCCCTCGAAATCTGTCCTGAAGTCAAGGGTACACGTTGGGCGGATGGAAAGGCGCTGAAAATATCTTGTGTCTTAGAACTGTGTAAACGACACATGAGAACCTGAGCGTGAGCGACCAACATGTGTGCCAGAGAGGGCCTGCCTGATGGCTGACTGCAACCAGGGGACAACGGGATGTGGCTCGTGCGGTCCCGGTGCCAGGGACCACGGGGGCAACGAGCAGACGAGGAAGGACCTCCAGCGCCCTCCTGCCCCGACGGCCAGGCCCGTCACACTTACTGCGGGATGATGGGAAGCTAGACGAGGCCGAACAGGGCGGTGAGGGTGAGCGCCAGCACAACGGCACTGGTGAAATACTCGTCCTGGAGCAACTCTGCTCCTCCCCCTGCTTGTGCACTCTCATTCTCTCTCTCTAAAAATAAGTGTATTTCTTAAACTAATAATCAGCATGTGAAGACCAAAGTTAAAATTCAGTGCCATATGTACTCATGGAGAAAAACGAAGTACTAGCTACAAATCTAACACATACACAACTTGTATGCTGAAGACTAGATGATACTGATGAAAGAAATCAAAGATTTCAATGAACAGAGGGACACACGTGCTCATCGATAAGAAGACAGGACACAGTAAAGCTGTCGATTCTCCTCATATTGATGTGCACAGGTCCTTAAAAAAAAAAGATTTTATTTGCTTATTCATGAGAGACAGAGAAAGAGGCAGAGACCCAGGCAGAGGGACAAGCAGGCTCCATGCAGGGAGCCCAGTGTGGGACTCCATCCCAGAACCCCGGGTCAGGGCCTAAGCTGAAGACAGATGCTCAACCAATGAACCACCCAGGTGCCCCGCGGTGCATGGGTTTAATGTAATTCTTATCAAAATCCTAACAGGAATTTTTTCATAGATAGACAGGCTTATCTTAAATATAAATGGAAAGGGAAGGGGATGAGAATAGCTCATTTTTCTCAAAATCACTCAACCCAAGGTTAAGACTGATTGTGTAGCTACCTACCATGGTGGGAGCAGTACACCGCTGGTGACAGGGGAGACACAGAGATCTACAGAATAGAGAGTCCAGAAACTGCCTCACACCAGTATGGTCAATGATTTTTGACTAAATGCAAAAGTAATTCAATGGAAGAGGATAGTCTTGTCAACAAAGGGTGCTGGACCAACTGGTCATCCCTGTGCAAAAAAGGAAATCTCGACCTAAACCTCACATGTTATAAAAAGAACTTATCAAACTCAACACCCAAGAAACAAACAATGTAATCTTGAAATGGGCAAAAGACATGAACAGAAATCTCACAGAGGAAGACATAGACGTGGCCGACAAGCACATGAGACAATGCTCCGTCCGCATCACTGTATTTCCATCAGGGAAATACAGATCAAAACCACAACGAGATCCCACCTCACACCAGTGAGAATGGAGAACACTGGCCAGACAGGAAACCACAAATGTTGGAGAGGATGTGGAGAAAGGGGGACCCTCCCGCACTGTTGGTGGGAATGTGAACTGCTGCAGCCACTCTGGAAAACTGTGTGGAGGTTCCTCAAAGAGTTAAAAATAGATCTGCCCGACGACCCGCTGGGGATTTACCCCAAAGATACAGATGCAGGGAAACGCCAGGACACCTGCACCCTGAGGTTTCTAGCAGCAATGTCCACAAGAGCCAAATTGTGGAAGGACCTCGGTGTCCACGAAAAGATGATGGATAAAGAAGATGTGGTCTCTGTATACAATGGAATATTCCACAATCCTTAGAAACGACAAATACCCACCATTTGCTTCGATGTGGATGGAACCGGAGGGTATTATGCTGAGTGAAGTGAGTAATCGGAGAAATATGGTTTCACTTATATGGGGAATATAAGAAATAGTGAAAGGGAATAAAGGGGAAAGGAGAGAAAATGTGTGGGAAAAATCAGAGAGGGAGACAAACCACAAGCGACCCCTAACTCTGGGAAACGAACAAGGGGTGGAAGAAAGGGAGGTGGGTGCGGGGTGGGGGTGACTGGGTGATGGGCACGGAGGGGGGCACTTGCCGGGATGAGCACTAGGTGTTATTCTGTATGTTGGCAAATCTAACTTAAATTTAAAATTGTGATAAAATATATGTATCTATAAAAGATTAACTCAAAATGCACCATAAGTTTAACCAGAAAACATATAAGTATAAACTTTTAGAAGAAACATGATCATCTTTATGGTTTCGGCTACATCGAAAATTCTTAGAACACCAGAAACACAGTCCATAAGGAAAAAATATCAGTAAATCAGACATCTTTGAAATTTGAAACCTCTGTCCTGGAAAAGACACTGTGAACGGGACAAAAAGACAAGCCACATGTATGACAGTAGGATCAGATCCCGGATTGATCGAGAGTTCCGAAAAGTCAACAGTACCCAAGAAAAACAAAACCACTGCAATTACAAAGCAGAGAGACATTTTGCCAACAAAGAAGAGAAAATATATGGACAGAAATAAGGACTTCAACAGGTGGCTGGCATGACGAGCCACCTGGGAGATGCCAATAAACGCAAGTCACTAAACATGTGTTGGAACAGCCAAATTTTTCTAAAAAGAGACCACACAAAGCTGGCTGGATGCAGAGAAGCTGCGTCTCGCACACGGGGCTGCCGGGAACGTGGTATGGGACGGTCTTTCCGGAAACAGTTTGGCGGTTTCTTAAAAAAAACCAAAAACCAAAAACAAGTCCCATCCGCGGCACAGCTGGGCATCTGTCCCAGATAATAAGCATTTACGTCCTCACGAAAGAGAACGCGAGCGAATGTTGCGGTTTTATTTTTAACAGTCACGGTCGGGAACAAGCTAAATGTCCTTCAACGGGTCCCGCAAACGGTGGCCCGCCCGCCCCGTGGAATGCCAGCCGGCCACGGGGGACGGGCGACCCGGGGCTCCGTCCCGAGGGAGGAGGAGCCAGGGTCACGCGTCCAGGATGACCTCAGTGCTAGGTCAGCACAGAGAGCCTTCCGTGGGGGGCCCGGGGGGTGGGAGCGGGCAGTGTGGCACAGCAGAAGGGGGATCGTGGTGTGAGGGAACGTTCCGGGCCCCAAGTGTGGCCTCCAGGATGACCCGGGGCACAGCTACACGCACCATCCAGCGGTGCCCGTCTCTAGCTCAGGTGCACACGTCCTGGGGAGCTGCGACCTCGGGGAGCCTGCCGAGGGCCCCAGTGTGCACACTGCGTGGCGCCACTGTGGACGTGCGTGCGGCCAGGGTGGTGCATCACTGCCCCCCTCCGGAACGCGGCGAGAAAGTGGAACGGGTTGGGACAGAGCCGTCACCCACGACCCCTGCTGGGCAGGTTGCTCCCACGCGACCAGCAGCGAGTGCAACCGTGCTCCTCCCGGGCCCGGCTCCTTCGAGGGCAGAACCTCCACTGCGCCCCCCCAGCTCCCGTGCCCCGTGGCGAGGCCTCGCTTTCCCTCTTTGTCGTTCTTCCCTGGACTTTCCACAACAATCATGTTTCCTCGGAAAACAAGTCAGAGCCAAGGTCACAAGGAAACGTGCCCATTTTGGTGCAGACTCTGGCCGCCTGGGCCTGTTTCTTGACCTGCCGGAGGGCAGGCTCAAGGCCTGGGTGCAGAGCCCTGGGTGCGGGCCAGCTGTGCAGCCCTGAGGGCACCCCTGACCTCTCTGCTCCAGCTTCCCGGTCTGTGACCCACAACGATGGGGGGCACGGCGTGCTGCCCGCGGGAAGCATCGGAATCCACGCAGAGACCCAGGTGAGGCAGAGCCGCTGGGAGCAAGAGGCCCTTGCGGGAAGTCGGGAGGCCGGGCTGGGCCGGCTGACCCAGGGCAGGAGGTGACCCGGACCCGCTCTGCTCGCCACCAGGCCTTGCGGGGACATGGGGGGAACGGGGCTGTGCGGGCAGGAGACCCAGCTTGGGGGCCGACATGGACTTGCCTGCTCTGCGTCCTTCCCGCCAGCTGAAATGAGGATGCAATGACCGGAGCCCCAGCATCCCGGCTGGGCCACGTGGCGATGATGGCAGGCAGGCAGGCAGGCAGGCCGGAACAGGGTCACGGGTCTGGCTCAAGGTGATCATGAAGCTGCCACGTGGGCCCCCACCTGCCTGCTCTCTGGGTTCACTTTAAGCATAAGAAAGCTAACCTGTCTCCTGGTCAAGACCCACGACCGCGGGCTTGTACAACAGCACGATGCCCACGCTGACTCACAGCGGCCCTGAGCGCACACACGTACGACAGGCATTTGGGGGGCTCAGCGGTTGAGCGTCTGCATTCAGCTCAGGGCGTGACCCCAGGGTCGCGGGATTGAATCCTGCATCGGGCTCCTGCAGGGAGCCTGCTTCTTCTCCCTCTGCCTGTGTCTCTGTCTCTCTCTCATTGTGTTTCTCATAAATAAATAATTAAACCTAATAATAATAGTAGTAGTAGTAATAATAATAATAATAATTACAGTAATAATAATACAGAGTGGAAAAGAGGCACCAAAGTCATAGCTACAACCATTCGTCCAGAAAACCGAGAGAGCCAGCCCTGGCCACACATGAGGGCCCCTGAACAGGACTCAGTCCTGGACATGAACGACCGGGACACAGGGCCAGTGAGAGACTCCATCTCAACGGGGACATGGACCCTGGGGGTCAGTGGGGACAGTGCCCGTGGGCAGAAGGGCCTGCCTGGAAGGGTCACCCAACAGCCTCCTCCCCAGCTGTCCAGGTGGCATGCTTGCCCGGCCTTGGTGCCTGTCCCCCGCACTTCGGAACCCTGGGCCTTGTCACTCCCCATCTCCACCCCGGGGGCGACCCCAAAGGTGGGAGGCCAAGACCCGCTGTCCCTGGCAAACAAAGGACCAGAGTTGGCAGGTGCCCACGGCCCCACCTGGGAGGCATCCCGCACTGCAGAGGTTCAGGGGTCAGGGGCTGGGCCAGGATTCAGGGACGCGGCCCTCTGCTCCAGGAAGGGCAGCAATCCAGCAGCGACATCAGACGACAGGGACAGAGGGAAGGACCGGCACGCAAGTGCACAGGCATGCGTTCTCATGCACACACGGCCATGCACACGCATGGACACTCACGCAGGCACACAGAGGCACAAGAACGTGGTAAGAAAGGGAAGCCGCCAGGGGCCCTCAGGACATGGGAACCCAGGCCGGGCAGGTGGCAGATGCACCCAGGAAGCTAGCGGAGCCCGTCATCCTAACTGCAGCCACGCAGGGCCTGAGCGAGATGGGCAGGAAGCTTCCCCCCAAAACCCCACCAGTAAACCCCGACATGGGTGAGCACAGGGGATGAGCAGAGAGAAGCGACAGCACCAGGCGGTCCGAGCCTCAGACCTCCTCTCTGTCCACTGCGGCTCCTGCAGAGGCCGGGGGTCCTGGGGGCCCCCCACAGGCCCCTCCCATGTGGCTCCGAGAAGCAGCTGCACCAGTCCTTTGGCCTGGAGCGCATCACCTTCCCTCGAATCACTCGGGCAGGCCGGCAGCCTCCATGACGTTGGCCAGGGTCATGTCGTTGGACCGCACGTCGTACTGCCACTTGCGCAGGCCGAGGACCCCGCAGAGGATCCTGCCGGTGTGCAGCCCCACATGCAAGTTCAGGTCCACCTCAGTGGCCTTGGCCACCGACCTGCAAGAAACAGGTCACGGGCATGAGCTGGGCCCTAGAGTACACCCGTGAGGGGAGCCCGGACAGGTGGGAGCATGGGGTCCCCGCCCGGCTCTGGGACACACGGCCACAGTCAGGTGCCAGAGGGAACACTGAGCCAGGTGACCAGCCCCTCTGCCACCCTGGTCTGTCCACAGGGGGCCCCCACAGCAGGTGTGTGCAACGGGCCTTCCGCATGAGCAGCAAAGCCCAACCACACCAGGAGGCCGAGCCATGGCCGAGGACACGGTGGCCCCGTGGTTAGCAAGTCTGCCACAAGGGAAACCACAGACATGCAGGGCCACCAGGCCGCCACCCTGGAGCCAAACCCACCAGCGCCCAGCCCGGGGCAGACCCCCACCCGCCCAGCGCAGCAGGGGGCCCGTGAGCTCAGAGACCAACCTCCCTCCTGCTTCAAAATTGCGGTTGATTCCTGTGTGCCCACCTTCTGCCTAGTACGACTTGGGCCAGCTGAGACGCAGCCTCCAGGGAGTCCTCCCAGGCCCTCACCTCCATCCCCCAGGGCCCATCTCCAGGGCCTTTGGGTGCCGGTTGCCCTTGCAGGAAACCCCTCCCCCAGCCCGTGAGGACCACGTCCCCCTTGGCCCAGCCTTCTGTGGCGGGACGCCAATCACCGCGCCCCCTTGTACCACCGAGGGCCCAGCCCCCAGAACCACAGTGTTTCGCGTCGGGTCCGGGGTCCCCGGTGCACGTCCAGAAGTCTGCGTGCCACCACGGGTTACTTGGGAGTCTGAACGGATGTGTCCTCGATACCTATTGACTTTTACACGTGATGAACGTAGTTTCTCTCAATTTTAACTTTATCACTCGTTTCCCAACCTCCAACGAGAGGCGCCAAGACAAACAAAATGAGGTTAAAATTTGGGTTGGGTTTTTTTTTAATTGTTTTGTTTTTTGTTTTTGAAATTTGCAAACAGAAAGGAAGACAGAGAAACCTGAATGAGAAAAGCAGGACACGGTCCATTTGAGCGTTTTTAACATTTCTGCCTCTGCAGCCAGGAGGGGGCCCAGGGACGGGGAGGCGGGGACCCACTAGTGGCACGCAGCACCCCAGCCAGTCGCCCACCAAATCCCACAACCCACACACCCTCACCTGCTCTGGAAAGCTCTGCCTCAAACATCTGCCAACAGATGCAGTCACCGGGACACTCACTTCTCAGTAAAAGGCGCGTCAGGGAAGGTCTCACGGAGATGTAACCCCAAACACCAGAGCCAGGGCAAAGCGTGTCCGGCTAACGTCTCCTTGGCACCACAGCGGTACCCGCTTGCTGGTGGCTGTGCGACCCGACGCTCTGCAGCCTCAGGGGCCGGGGCAGAGGAGCCGCGGAGGGGGGCACTGAGGCTCCGGCTGATGGGGACCCAGCAGAGGACAAGGGCCGGCCCGACCGGAGAGCCCCCAACCCCAGCAGCAGCGCCCACCCCGCAAGGAGGGAGCCCTGGGCCTCTGCTTCCACATCAGTGCCCTGCACGGTCTTGAACACAGAGTGTGCCAAGATTCCCGCCTGTTACTCCGACGCGAACCTGCCTCCCATGGAGTGGAGCACAAGATCGCCCCCACCCGCTGCACCAGGAACACACATGTCCTCCCGCCACCTCCACCACCCCCCAGCCTCAGGAGCGCTCAGAACCCTGGCGGCCAGGGCCTGCACCCACCTGCCCTTGAGGAGAGGCCGTCCATAACCGTGACCGTGTTCATGCAGGGGCAGCAAACACCCAGCCCCTCACACGCCTGTCCTGAGCTCACAAGTCCAGGGACTCTCGCGTTTGCACCCCGACTGGGTGTACTGCCAGAGAGGCAACACCCTCAGGGCGAGGGAGCAGCATCCCCAACCCTGAGCACCCTGGAACTGCACACAGGGTCTGCAGCAGATGTTGTAAGAATCGTACAACCGGCCCAAACCAGCCCCCGGCTCTGGGTCTCCCCCGTGTGCCGAGGACCCCCAGCTGGAGCCGACCACTCCGCGGCCTGGCGAGGGGCGTCTGCAAGCACCACCTTCCTGCCGGTCGCCCACAGCTCACTCTAGCCATCCGGGCCGCGGCGGGGCCTCGGGGATGCTGCGCCTTCGGGGCTCCGAGGGAGAAGACTGACAGGCCCTGCCCAGAAGGAAGCCGCCGTCCTCCCCGGGTGCCGCGGGCCCAACGCACAGCAGCACACAGCCCGGCCAGAGGCCAGACACCCGCCCTGGCCACTGCTCCTCGCTTCTTCTCGGGTAAGGTTCGTGCTAACAGAGTTCCAGGCTAAACACAAATACACACGTTTGTGCACGTTTCTGTGTCAGACGGGGGTGGTGCTGCAGGTGAGGGAGGCCACCGGCAGGCCAGGAGTGGCCCCCCAGGAGCCCGTCCCTGCGTGAGGCCCACCATGCGGTGGACGCACACAAGCAGCGCCCTGCGCTGGGGACCCCGGAGAAGGGAAGAGGGGCTCATCGTGGGCAGGAGGCCGGCTCCGAGCTGTGGCTCTGGTGGCCCTCGCCCCTGTCCACAACCGGGACGGCGCCCAGCACACACTCCCAGTTTGTGGAGACAGAGACCGGGCCCTGGAATCCCAGGAGGCCATGGAAGCGTGGGATTCCACGCTGTGGGGATCCGGAGCCGACCCAGACGGCAGCCCTGGAGGCCAAGGAAGATGCCCACTGGCCCCGGGGTGGGCGGCCTCCGAAGCCAAGGCGGGGTCTCAGGGCCTACAGGGTCGGGGAGCCTGGAGCTCAGCCTCAGCGGACAGGAGACACAGCCAAGGGGCCCCCACTGCCCCGAGTGAACGGAGCAGGGGCAGACAGGTGGCCGATCCACCTCTCCACATGGCACAGAAGCAGCCACGCCGAGGGGAGGTGCAGAACTCCGGGCTGGGGCAGCCAAGAGATCGTCACAGAAATCCCTCCGAGGCTGCCCAGGTGCGGCGATGGTGGGGCGCACCAGGGCAGGCCCAGAGCCCGCGTGAGCAGCCAGGCGTCCCAAGCACACCTCCGGGCGCCTTTCCACCCAAGGAGCCCTGGGGGCAGCGGGGGCACCAGGTCCCCCCAGGAGGCTCCCAGCAGGGGCGGCCAGTGTACCGCCCTCAGGGACATCAACGGCACGAGCCGTTGGCGGCAGCCTGGCGAGGCCCTGCCGGGGACGCGCCCCTGACTGGCTGACGGGGGAGTGGACACCTGCCTCCCCGCACCTCCCCCTGCACAACCTCACTTTGGCCCAGGAGGTCCCAGAACGACACAGGACGTGACCCAGGCCATGCTCCACACTGATGTGGCCGTAACGTGAGAGCTGCTGGGCGTGAGCCCCAAGCGACGTCACATAAGACAGCACGGGCTGTGACACGAGGGGTGACGCGCGACGGGGTGTACATCACATGCTGACAAAGGACGCGATGTGAACCGCAGGCGGATTCGTGGCACGTGGTGCCCGGTGCTCTGATGGCTGGGACGTGGCCGGGGACACGAGAAGATGCCGTCGCGAGGGGGAGCCTCCGAACCCTCTGGGAGACGCACCTGTGCTTCCTGCCTGGCCCTGCCCGCCTGCCCCAGCGCAGCTCCCCCTCGAGGGCAGAGGCTCCAGTGTCTGGATGCACGCTGGCCTCACCGGGGCCTCTCCCGCCCCCAACCCTGGTGCGGGCGCAGACCCGCCACCACTGGCACAGGGACCCACTGCCCGCAGAGCCCCCACCCTGTCCCCGAGGGCGCTGCCCGGCTCCGGGAAGCCGCACCTCCACACCCGTCCACGCTTCGGAGCCTCCTCGTTTGCATCTCTCTCTCTCCCCTTTCTTGTTCCCCAGACAACGCTGCTGCCGCCACTTCTCAGCTCCGAGTGTGGATGCTGACAGCGCTCCCTGTGAATTAAGCCCACCCTGCGGGGCTGCACCCACCCCTCTGAGCTGCTGAGACGTGGGCACAGGGGTGCTACAGCCACCAGCGCAGCCTCCCAACCCCACGCCGTTCCTACCCCGACCAAGGGTCCCTAAGTCTTCATCCCGCTGCCTGACAGGACGAGACAGGCTGGCTGAGAAGTGGACACGGCCGGCCCGCGGTGTCCAGGCGACGCGCACCTGTTCCCTCGAAGGCCCCTCGGCATGGGGCACCTGGACGCCAAGGCGCAAGGCCAAGCACGTGCAATTCCTTCAAGCAGAACCTGGCTGACTCCCTGGATGCCCGGCCAGGCTACGCGACAAAGCGTATTTCTTCCCGCCCCACTAACGCCATCCCGACAATGCCCGGGACAGCCACGGATGAAGAAATGCCGTCCCAGCAAAAGGCAGAGGAGGGGGTCCCAGAGGCACACGCGCCTCGCCATGCGGCCTGGCTCTCGGAGAGTGGACGGGACAGCGCGGGGGCGGTAGCCGCGGGGACGGTCGCCGTGGGGCACTCACGTGACAGCCTCACACCTTCTACGCCAAGACTCCCACACCTACTGTAGGGTTTGCCTTGGATTCAGGACCCTAGGATCTTGGGAGGCTATTGCCCATCCCTGCCCCTGTGGGACTGTCATCTTCTGGGCCTCCAGAATGAGGGTACCGGTGCCCACGAGTGTGCACACAGGGACCTTGTGGGCCTGGACGCATGTACACACCAAGGAAGAACATGTGGTGGGAGGTATTTCCTGCATGGGACACCCGCCCCGAATATCATAGATATGATACCACAGTGGCCTGGGGACGTCTGGAGGAAGCACCTGCTAGGATAATCCCTAACCCACAGACAAGGCAGGCCATCCCCGATGGGCACAACGGCTTCTCTGGGGTGGAAACCTGGGAAGAATGGAAAGTTGTGTCTGACCCCAGGTGCGTTTCCAGGCTGGGGCCCTGGCTGCACACAGCCCTTCCCTGGGGCCTGTGGAGAGGGGTGCGCTTGTGTCACTGTGTGCACACAGCCCATTGCCCGCGGCGGCGGGGGGACCATCGGCAGCCCCGAGCGCTGCTCCTGAAGCTTCCTCCAGGAGTGGACTCAGGGAGGGGGTCCGAGGCAGTGAGGTCACTTCTTTCACAACAGAGGCCAACAGAACTAGGAACCCCGCACCCGCCCCCCACATTCTAGTGCAGCCCCACCTCAGGCTCACTTTCAGGAGACTTCTGCTACTGAAAGATGTTCCCTAATCACTTTCCCAGTTCCGATGAACCCCAGGAACCCCAGGGATGCGGCTGCTTCGAATGCTGGAGACGTTGGTGCCACCGTCAAACTCAACGCCTCAGGGAGTTTTTCAGGAGGCGCCGTAGGGTAATACAGAGCAGGCCAGGCCAGGCCAGGCCACCTGTGCCAGCCATCCGGGGCAGCCCCATCCCCTCCTCTTCAGGGAACCAGGGATGTGTGGGCAGGTCGCATCCAGGATGGAGGACCGTGCAGGGCAGCAGGTTCCCCGGTGATCCCTTCAGGGTCACCCTGAGGTCACGGTGGGCAGGGTGGAAACAGGATTCCTGAGGTGCCCTCTTACCCGACTCGGAGTTAACCCAAGGCCCTGCAGCCGCATCCCTTTGCTCTCCTTGGGGGAGGTGTGTGCCCGCTGTGCTGTGGTGTGTCTGCAATGGAGTCAGCTGGGTGTGCGGCCCGACCGAGACGGCCAGACCGGACGCTGAGGCCTCCTGCCTGGCTGCCCCACACTGTCTTTACAGAGCTCCACACGGGACATACAGAACTCCACACGGGACATAGAGAGCTGCACATGGGACAACGGGAGGCGGCGGAGGCAGGAGGAAGAGGACATCCCCGACACACCGGTGGTGATCTGGAAGGAGCCCAACACATCTAACGGAGGCCTGCAAGGGTTCAAAGTGAGTGCAGGGGCTGGGGCCACCCGACACCCAGGGCCCCGATGAGCAGGAAGGGCCCCGGGTCCCAGAAGCCAGCCTCTGCTCCCCTGCGCTGCCCCCTAGACTTCTGCTGCGACAGGAGTCTGGATTCCCCTCCTCCCCAAACTTGCCCCCATGGCCCTGCCCCTGCCTGGGCCAGATGCATGCAGAGTCCCTGTGCACAGAATTGTAGGAATATCAGAATAGAGCCTTCAGGGGATGCCTGGTCGCCCAGTGGTTTAGCGCCTGCCTTCTGCCCAGGCCCTGATGCTGGAGACCCGGGATCAAGTCCCACCTCGGGCTCTCTGCATGGGCACTGCTTCTACCTCTGTGTGTCTGCCCCCCCCACTGTCTCTGTGTGTGTGTGTGTGTCATGAATGTATAACAACTTTTTTTTATAATTAACTCTTTTTAAAGATTTTATTTATTTATTCACGAGAGACAGAGAGAGAGAGGCAGAGACACAAGCAGAGGGAGAAGCAGGCTCCATGCAGGGAGCCTGATGTGGGACTGGATCCTGGGTCCCCAGGATCACGCCCTGAGCTGAAGGCAGTGCTAAACCACTGAGCCACCTGGGCTGCCCACAAAAACTTTTGAAAAAGAGACACACCATGTCTCATCGCACGCGGTCTCCAGTAGTTTGCACTGTGCTATGCTTTCTCCTAACTGGTGCTCCCAGGAGGCCCCATTGGCCTGACGTCCTTTCCTACCTTCTCCAAGGCTGGAGCATGGTCCTGGTGAGTTGGGAGACTTTTCCCCAAAGGGACACGGGGCTCACTGTATTATGTCTATCGCTCTGTAGTTAGGTTTTGAAGGAGCGCATCCCTGCCCCCCCTCCCGGGGTCAGGCACAGGGGCCTCGTGTGCTGCACAACATGTCAGAAGGCCAGTTGGTTCCCACAGCCACTGAGCCCTTCACTGATGCCGGACTTCGATGCGATTCCCTTCTGTTGCCAAATCACAGTACGGCGCTGAACATCCTGCAACCCTCAGGCCCTGGGCCCTCCCACCCAAGGAAAGGTCTCCGTGTGGGCACCTGGAGACAGGGACGTGTGGTCAAATTCAAGGGGTGAAGCCGTTAATGCAGGGAGGTGCTGTCAATACTCAGCTGACAAGCGGCCCTGGGATACTGACCCCTTCCACTTGAGATCCTTGCATTGATCCATATTTTTTTTTAATTTATCCTCTAAGATTATTTCTTTACTGGATAGGTTGTCCGTTTAGGAGACAGACAGAGAGCAGGGAGCAGAAGAGGGAGACACAGTCTCCTCAAGCACACTCTGCCCCAAGGGCAGAGCCTGCCAGGGGCGGGATCTCAGGATGCTGAGACCATGACCTGAGCCACAACCCAGAGTCAGATGCTAAGTGACTGAGCTGCAGGTGTCAAGCCCCGAGTTCCTGCTGTGGGCACTTCTGCCCCCCCCCCCGTCCCCCCGCAGCCACTGAGAGCTCGGGCTTTGGCCTGCGCTCCAACTCCCAGGTGGTCTGGAGGCTACAGTGCAGGCTGCACGTCCCCTCTGTCCCACCTCAGGCTGAAAGGGCCTCAGCCCTGAAAAGGAATCGGATCTGCCCGACCACCCCCAGCCGGAGGGAGCGGCTGCAGCAGGAGGTAGAAGAACTGGTGCCTGCCTTGCTGCGCTTGCACAATCTGTCCCTATTTGACTTTTTAAATGTCGTGGAAGAGTATGGCACCCCTGAAGAGGTGCTGGACCTGCTGTTTGCAAAGTGAGCTCCCTGACCCTCCACAGCCCAGGGGGATGGGATACCTACTGGTTGGGAGTCTTGGGGAACGTGGCTGAACTTCCTGGCCCCTGGGGCTGCTGCTCCGACTGGAGTAGAGTCACACAGGGCCTAGTCGGGTCCTGTAGGGCAGCCCCCGGGGCCTGGCCTGTGGCAGGTCGGCTAGAGGGGCTGTGCTTGTGCTCAGCAGTCTTCGTTCTCTCCCCATGACAAAGCCTGTGCCGCCTCCCCACCGTCACCAGGGTCTTGAGCTGGCCTCTTTTGCCATTGAAACGGAGTCCACCTGGGATCTGTATCCTGGGGCATTTGGAGCGGAGTAGGGGTCCCCGGGGACACCTGGGCACCCAGGCCCACTTGGATATCGGCCATGGGCCTGGCCGGAGCCCTTTCATTCCTTAATCATTCAGAAAGTGCCAGCGGGTGCAGGTACTTCTCCAGGAGCTGCCCGTGGCCCAATGCACAGAGCTGACGGCCCCCCAGGGTTCTGGACTAGTTGGGGTTCAGAGGGTGACAGCACCTATGAGGAGAGGTTGGGTCCACAGGACGATTCATGTGATGCCCCCCGCCCTCCTCTAGATATCGATGCATCGTAGCTTCCTGCAAGAAGGAAGGAATCCGGGACCAGTGGGAAATGTGAGTGAGCTCTGGCTCATGCAGGGGAGCCTTCCCTCTCCAGGAGGGCCACGAGGGGGCTGTGGGTCGGAGGGTTCTGCTGGACCCCTCATCGCACACATCTTCAATTCCTGTCACAGGGTAGAGGTCTGAGGCCCCGTCAGGGAAAGAGCAAAGGAGAGCCGTGGGTGGGGTGCGGGCTTTGTGGGAGAGTACTGGGACGCCAAAGGGACCTCCTCCATGCCCATTCCCCCAACCCTCTGTCTGCCCCACACCTGGGACCCAGAGCAGAGGGTGTGGGGAGCATCGCACTCACCAATCTGGTGGCACCTGGACCCGGGTGCACGGCAGGTGCTCAGGAGAGCCAGTGAGGGCTCACGGACCAGACAGCCCCCGCCCGTGGGAGATTAGAGTCAGTGGAAGGACACCCCCTGGGGGCCCCTCGTGAGTGAGGCTGGGCAGACCCACAGGAGGGAAGGTTCCCCGGGAAAGACAGTGATGGTCACACTGCTGGTCATGGGCTCCCATGCACAGAGGCTTCGTGCCAGCCCCTCCTCAGTGAGCAGGGCTGCGGCAGGTAGGACCGCCAGGTGGCAGGTGGACAAGGAGCAGCACTGGCCTCCGACAGCCCCACGCTGGAGGCCGAGGGCCCGGGTTCCTGCAGGGCTTCCCCGGGACACCTCTGTGTGAGGAGCCCTGTCTTCTGACGCCTCTGCCCACCTGTCCCTCCCCAGCGCCATGACCTCCTTCCTGCCCATCTGGCTGGACTACTATGAGGAGGACTTCCACGATCCCCCAGAATTTCCTGCCCTGACAAAGCTGCTGAAATTCACAGGGCAATATGTGCCAGGCTCAGTGCTCGACTGTCGTGTGGAGCGTTACCTTTGCCGTTTTGTAAAACTCCATCAAGTGGAGTTTGAGGGTGGAGGTGAGGAGGACTGGGGTGGCTGAGTTGGGGACAGGGTGGGCCACACAGATCAAGCCTCCATGCTGCTGGGCCGGGAGCACTGGATAGGCTCACACCCCATCCCCATGGACTGCAGTTTGGGGAGACCTCCCAGGGCTCTTGCACTCACACACGTTGAG
The DNA here is from genome assembly GCF_048418805.1 of Vulpes vulpes. Classification (NCBI taxonomy): domain Eukaryota; kingdom Metazoa; phylum Chordata; class Mammalia; order Carnivora; family Canidae; genus Vulpes; species Vulpes vulpes. Next base: position 17,069,196 of record NC_132786.1, on the reverse strand, counting down.
TGGTGGGAAGCGTGTCCTTGATTTGAGAGGGACGTGGAAAGTCCATCCTGGTGATGATACTTTGTCTTCTTGGAGATGATACTCTGTCTGCGGACCCCAAGCAACACCCTGAACCACCCCAAGAGCACGCCAGGGCTTCGACGGTGGGGCCTGCTACACCTTCAGGGTCTCAGGGGATGGAGCTGGTCCCAGCTGCTGGAGCTGAGCGCTCGGCCCGAGGCCTGACGTCAGCTGCTGTGTACAAGGTAAGACACGTGGCGGTCACACCTCTGAATCCCTGGCCTGAGCTGGAAGAGCCACCTGCACCCTTGGGAGCCCTGGAGGCCGAACGGGCCCCACCACCGGCCATGGAGGTCATCGATGTGCCAGTGGAGCAACCGGCTTCGGACTCCGAGCAACAACCTGGACCACCGCGGCAAGAGCCTGCCCGAGCCCCGACTGTGGGGCCTGCTGCACCTTCCAGGGCTCAGGGGAAGGAGCTGGTCCCGGCTGGGGGAGCTGAGTGCTCGGCCCGAGGCCTGACGTCAGCTGCTGTGTACAAGGTAAGACCCGTGGTGCTCAGACCTCTGAATCCCTGGCCTGAGCTGGAAGAGCCACCTGCACCCTTGGGAGCCCTGGAGGCCGAACGGGCCCCACCACCGGCGATCGAGGTCATCGATGTGGCAGAGCAGCCGCCTCACTCAGGGGAGAAACGGGCTTCGGACCCCGAGCAACACCCTGAACCACCGTGGCAAGAGCCCGCCCGAGGCCGACAGTAGAGCCTGCTGAGGCTCCTGGGATTGAGGTGATCGAGCCGGTCCCGGCTGCTGGTGCTGAGGGCTTGGCCCGAGCCGGGATGCCAGCTGCTGTGTTCAAGACGAGACACGTGGTGGTCAGACCTCTGAATCCCTGTCCTGACCTGGTAGAGCCACCTGCACCCTTGGGAGCCCTGGAGACCGAACGGGCCCCACCACCTGCTATGGAGGTCATCGATGTGCCAGAGCAGCCGCCTCACTCAGGGGAGCAACCCGCTTCGGACCCCGAGCAACACCCTGAACCACCGCAGCAAGAGCCCGCCCGAGGCCGACTGTGGGGCCTGCTGAAGCTCCTGGGCCTGAGGTGATCGAGCCGGTCCCGGCTGCTGGTGCTGAGAGCTAGGCCTGGGCCAAGATGCTGGCTGCTGAGGTCAAGCCAAGGTACCTGGTGGTCATACCTCTGATTCACTGTCCCGATCTGGAGGAGCCACCTGCTTCTTGGCCACCCCAGAAGGAGGAGCAGGTCCCGGTGCTGGCTCTCGAGTTCATCTCGAGTTCATCGAAGGGCCGGAGCTGTCACCTGCCTCAGTGGAGCCACCAGCCTCGGCCCCCGAGCAGCAGCTCGTGATGGCTGCAGCACAACTGAAGCCTTCCCCGCCCCTTTCATTGTGCTGTTTCTGTATTTTGTGTTTTTCATAAACCTCTATAATTGCTTCATGAATTTTATTTGTAATAAAGGGTAAGTTAACTTTGTACAAAATTGACTCTGATGCTTTTAAATTATACATCGTGGTACTATAGGTCCATTCATACTTCCAAACTCGTTCTATGAGGCCAGCATCACCTTAATTCCAAAACCAGACAAAGACCCCACCAAAAAGGAGAATTACAGACCGATATCCTCGAAGAACACGGATGCAAACATTCTCAAGATACGAGGAGACAGGATCCAACAGTACATAAAGAAGATTACTCGCCATGACCAAGTGGATTTATCCCCGGGATGCAAGGCTGGTTCAACACTCGTAAAGCAGTCAATGGGATGGATCACATCAACAAGAGAAAAAACAAGAACCAGATGATCTTCTCAATACATGCAGAGAAAGCATTTGACAAAATACAGCATCCATTCCTGATCAAAACTCTTGACGCTGTAGTGATAGACGGAACATTCCTCAGCATCTTCAAAGCCATCTATGAAAAGCCCATAGCAAATATCATTCCCGATGGGAAAACGCTGGGAGCCTTTCCCCTAAGATCAGGAACACGACAGGGACGTACACTCTCACCACGGCTACTCAACATACTACTACAAGTCCTAGCTTCAGCAATCAGGCAGCAAAAAGAAATAAAAGGCATTCAAATTGGCAAAGAAGAGGTCAAACTCTCCCTCTTCGCAGGTGACATGATAGTGTACCTAGAAAACCCAAAAGACTCCACCCCAAGATTGCTAGAACTCATACAGGAAATTCGGCAGCGTGGCAGGATACCAAATCAATGCCCAGAAATCAGTGGCATTTCTATATACTAACAATGAGACTGAAGAAAGGGAAATTAAGGAGTCAGTCCCATTGACAATTGCACCCAAAAGCATGAGATACCTAGGAATACACCTAACCAGAGAGGTAAAGGATCCCTACCCAAAAAACTACAGAGCACGTCTGAAAGAAACTGAGGAAGACACAGAGACATGGAAAACTATTCCATGCTCCTGGATTGGAAGAATTCATATATATATATATTGAAAATGTCCACGTGACCCAGGGCAATTTACACATGGAACGCAATCCCTATCGAAATTCCATGGCCTTTCTTCAGAGAGTTGGAACAAATCATCTAAAGATTAGTGTGGAATCAGAAAAGACCCCAAGTAGCCAGGGGAATATGAAAAAAGAAAACCAGAGCCGGGGCATCACAATGCTGGATGTCAAGTTGTACTACAAAGCTGTGCTCATCAAGACAGTGTGGTCCTGGCACAAAAACAGACACATAGGTCAATGGAACAGAACGGAGAATCCACAAGTGGACCCTCAACTCTATGGTCAACTAATATTCGACAAAGCAAGAAACACCATCCACCGGAACAAAGACAGTCTCTTCAATAAATGCTGTTGGGAACATTGGACAGCCACACGCAGAGGAATGAAACTGGACCATTCTCTCACACCACCGAACACAAAGAGAAACTCAAAATGGATGAAAGATCTAAATGTGAGACAGGAAGCCATCAAAATCCGAGAGGAGAACACAGGCAACACCCTTCTGGAACGTGGCCAGAGCAACTTCTTGCAAGATACATCCATGAAGGCCAGGGAAACAAGAGCCAAAATGAATCACTGGGACTTCATCAAGATGAGGAGCTTCCGCACAACAACAGAAATGCTCAACAAAACTAAAAGACAACCCACAGAATGGGAGAAGATATTTGTAAATGACCGTCAGATAAAGGGCCAGTGTCCAAGATCTCTAAAGAACTCATTCTACTCTACAGCAAAGAAACCAACAATCCAATCATGAAATGGGCAAAAGACATGAACAGAAATGTCACAGAGGAAGACATAGACGTGGCCACCAAGCACATGAGACAATGCTCCGCATCACTGGCCATCAGGGAAACACAACTCAAAAGCACAATGAGATCCCACCTCACACCAGTGAGAATGGTGAACATTAGCCAGACAGGAAACCACAAATGTTGGAGAGGATGTGGAGAAAGGGGAACCCTCCTGCACTGCTGGTGGGAATGTGAACTGGTGCAGCCACTCTGGAAAACTGTGTGGGTGGGGCTTCCTCAAAGACTTCAAAATAGAGCTGCCGTGCGACCCAGCAATTCCACTGCTGGGGATTTACCCCAAAGATACGGACGCAGTGAAACGCCGGGACACCTGCACCCCGATGATTATAGCGGCAATGTCCACAATAGCCACACTGTGGAAGGAGCCTCGGTGCCCACCGACAGATGAATGCATAAAGAAGATGTGTTCTACCTATGTAATGGAGTATTACTCAGCCAATAGAAATGACAAATACCCCCTATTTGCTTCGACGTGGAGGGACCTAGAGGGTATTATGTTGAGTGAAATAAGTCAATGGGAGAAGGACAAACATTACATGGTCTCATTCATTTGGGGAATATAAAAATTAGTGACAGGGAATAAAGGGAAAGGAGAGAAAAGGAGTGAAAATATCGGAGAGGGTGACAAAACATGAGAGACACCTAACTGTGGGAAAAGAACAAGGGGTAGTGGAAGGGAAGTGGGTGGGGGGTTGGGGTGACTGGGTGATTGGAACTGAGGGAGGCAGTTGTTGGGACGAGCACTGGGTGTTATGCTACATGACAGCAAACTGAACTCCAATAAAAAAAATCGTTTGAAAAAGAAGGGTGAACCCGCGGCGCCCGGCCCTGCGTCTCCACACTTGGGGAGCAGCATGGGGCAAGCGGGACGCAGGCCACCCGCTCTCCTCTTGCTGCTGCTGCGTGGACTCTGCTTCCTTGTGCTGGGCCCGGGGAGTGGGTTCTGGGCCGGCTGCTGCCGAGGGGGGCGCGGGGGCCCTGGCCTTCATCTCTCTTGCACACCCATGCTTGTGCTCTCGCTTCGTGTGTGTTTGTGTGTGTGTGAGTCTGCCGGCTGCTCAGCCCCGTCGGGGAGACCAGACTGGGGCTCTTGGTCGGCGCTGCCGGATGTGGGGACACCTTCCCGAGTAGGCCACAGACGCGGCAGGAACTGTCCTCCCATGTCCTCTGTGGGGCCTGGTCCTTGTCGGGGAGCTGACCGGATGCCCTCGGGAGACACAGCCGCGGCCTTTCCTCCTGCCTCTGCTCTGCCCGTGGGGCCTGAGCCACCCCAGGCCCGCAGGCCGCGTTCGTGCTGCTCCTTGGGGCTGTCAGCTGGCAGGTTTCCTGGGACCTTCCCTCGGGGGCTGTCCTGGGGGCTGAGGAGGACTCCTTTCAAGGCGATGGTTCCTCCAGAAATGGCCCCCTTCAAAGGGCTTGAGTAGGCGGGAGCTGACTCGGTTGTGTGGGGGCAGGTTTGTGGCTCGAGGTGGCCAGGAATGGGTGGGGATTCCTGAGTATGTCCGAAGCAGGCCCTGGGAAGTATCGGGTGGCTCTCGTGCCATCGAAGGAGGTGTAGACACCAGGTGGCTGGGAGGAGAATGGCCAAGGCGGCGCAGAGCTCTGCCCCCATAGTTGGGCCGGAGCCTGTTGCTGGAGCTGCTGAGACCCCATCCTCAGGGTCCCAGGATTTGCCAACCTGTCCCACGTCCCAGGGCTCTCATGGCACGCACGTGTGTGAGAACCGGTCTTGATGGTCTCGTCGGGGTCTCCTGGTGTGACGACGGAGGACGTGCACCGTACCCCATCTACTCGGGAGACTGGGGAGCCATGGACGCCATGGCCCGTCGTCTTCTCTATCTGACGTCATTTTCAGTGTTGTGTTTTGGCCCACCCCGCCTGCCGTGGCAGCGGCTCACCAGCGTCAGAGTGGCGGGCTGGGGCACCAGGCCATGCGGCCGATGGCGGGCCGTCCTCGTGGGTGTCCTCTGCCCATTGCTGCCGGCCTGGGCCCTAGAGCTGGCGCAGCCTGCGTGTTTTCTCACTTCTGATGTGGCCGCCTCAGATTGGCCACTGAGCTCCGTCAGCCGAGGTCCGCGGAGACCATGGTGCCCGCCCGTGAAGTCCCCTCTCCAGTGACGGTTTCCAATAAATCTGTATTTAAGCACTTCGGCGTCCATGTGTGTCACTTGCTTCCAAGACTCTTCTCTGCGTGTGTGCGTTTCCGGAACTCCAGCCACGAGGTCCCTGGCTCACGGACAAAGCAGACGCCAAAGTCAGGGATTCCTCAGTGTCTTCTGAACTGTGTCTGCTCTAACCTGTGGTTTTCAGAAATCTCATGAGCTTTCAAGAAAAACGGATTGTCCTTGCAGAGCTGACACAGGTCTCCAGCAGGTTCTGAAAAGCTGAACTGAGCACAGGATCCTGAAGCTTCAGCCAGAGGACACCCCACCCCGGCACCCCGTGGAGCGACTCTCGCCCTGCGGTGCCAGGCTCACCCATCTGCCTGCACCCCCCCGGGCACAGCACTTCGGCTGCACTCCAGTCCCGGGGACCGTGCTCGTGGGCAAGCTCTGGCGATGCTTCTCGAGTGAATGGAGGATGCGTCCTGCCATTAGTGCACAAGTGCCCAGGACGAGAGATTATCTGCCAGGGAGGAGAGGTCCCATCTTTCAACAGTTTGCCCCAAAACGTGTGGGAGGGAGAACAGTCTCCATGTTCTATGTAGAAAGGAAGTGTCCGGGAGGGGGAAGTTCTGGTGCGGAGAGGAGTGTGCCCAGGACTGCCCACCTGAGGACAGACCCACAGCCACCCGGGTCTGCCCCACAGGCAGGGTGGCGCTCCCGTGGGCCTCCCGCTGGCACCTGTCCCAGCCTCGGAGAGTGGGGGGGTAACACCATCAATTCAGGCTCTGCTGCCCGCTCAGCCATCTGCTCAAGCACCAGGGGCTCTCCCTGGGTGTCATTGTTTTTTTCTTTGGAACATCGATGGGAAAAATGTTATATCTTGAATTTTTGCTAATATCTAACTGGGATTTAGCATTCCCATCAGTTAGGAAACATGTGTCAGTTCCTTTCTGTTTCCTTTGTAAATTGACTTTTTATTCTGTTCAATTTGCCAACATATGGAATAACACCCAGTGCTCACCCCATAAAGTGCCCCCATCAGTGCCCGGCACCCCGTCACCCCCACCCCCCGCCCACCTCCCCTTCCCCCACCCCGACTTCCTTTCCTGGATGTGATTCTTGAGGGCTGGCTGGCCTACCGAGGTCGGCATGCGTGCAGCCCGACAGCTGCCCTGGCCTGCCCTCTGCCGCTGAGCCCGGACCTGGGTACAGCCTTGTGTGTTCCAATAGCCCTGAGGGGACCAGGCCCACGGATACTGGAGCCCAAGCTGAGGGGGGTACGTGGTGAGTGTCACCCCGCCAGGCCGGCAGGCACAGCAGCCTGGCGGGGCTGTCCCGGCTGGGTGGTCTCCCGTCTGGCTAGCATGGAGGAGGAAACCAGGCCGGGCCTCCCGCCTTCTCCATCATGCTGCTTCCAACGCGGTTTAGCCAGAGGCGGATGCACTCGGGGACGTTTACATGCAAACACGGTGTGAGGGCCACAGAGGAAGGCATGACCCTGAGGCTGGAGTTGGACTGCCCCCCCCCCCCCGCACGCTGCTCCAGTGGGGCCTCCCTGCCTCTGCCATCCGTGTGGCACAGGTCTGGTACCAGCAGACGCTCTGCAGGTCGGGGGGTAGGCCCCTGGCGTCATTTGCCGACCAATCCCCAACAGCCCAGGCGATTCTCCCCGAGGACGAGTCCTGGTATGGGTATAGCGGTGGGGCGGCTGGTGGTCTGGGGCAGGCTCTCCTGCAGGGCCGGTGGTTGGGAAACTTCCCAGGTCAGGGCCATCGCGTGGCCTGGGGCGGGGTCTCCTCGCAGCCTGCAGCAGGGGCCTAGAAGGCCTCCATCATGTGCCTGGCCTGCAGAGGTTCTGGGTTGGCAGGTGCCACGGAGGGGCTGCCAAGCAGGAGCTCGTGCTCGAGCTCAAAGGCGTAGGAGCCCCGGGGGCCACCTGTCAGCTGTCCGTTGGTCTGGGGGGCGGGTCCCCAGCGAAGAGGAGCTCTGCTGCAGAAGCAGCCACAAGGCTGCGGGAGAGGGGCCAGGCGGGGCCCCACGCAGCTCTGGGGTCCTCCTTCACCCAGGTTGCTCCGGAACCCTGCCATTTCAACCCCCAGGCGCATGGGCATCTGGCGAACATGTTGCCTGTAGGGTTTGGGGGCAGCCCGACGTTGCATGTAGGGAGATGACCTCTGGTGGGGAAAGTGCCAGGACTCGGCCCCGCCTCCTGCCTCCCCACACCCTGGACCTCAGCCTCCCACAGCAGCTGCTGTAAAGTCCTGGGGATACCTGCTGGCTCAGGGCTCCCTGCGCCCCGGGTGCCCTGCTTCTCTGGCTGGGTGTGTCAGCCCTCTGGGTCACTCATATGTGGAATTCAAGAAACGAAACTGATGGGCATGGGGAAGAGAAGGAAAAATACAATGAGATAAAAACAGAGCGGGAGGCAAACCATAAGAGACTCTTAATCCCAGGAAACAAAGTGAGAGTCACCCGAGGGGAGGTGGGTGGGGGATGGGGTACCTGGGGGATGGGCATTAAGGAGGGCATGTGAAGTGATGAGCACTAGGTGTTATATGCAACTGATCAATCACTCCATTCTACCCCTGAATCTCATACTACACTATATGTTAAGTAACTTGAATTTGAACACAATCTAAAAGAAAGAATGAAAAAAATCACACATTCTTGTGTACAGTGAACAAAGAACTGTGCATCCAATTAAAAAAGCAGTAATGGGGCATTCGCTATGTGCATCATCAGTTACCAAGAACTTGCTCACCACAATCTTTCAGGTATTAACAAATCAAAATTTCTAAGCTTTTTATTAAATCAGGGACTTCCGCTTCCTGAGAAGATACACACATACTTACATGGTGCAAGCCAAAGCCTCCATCCCAACAACCAGAAAAGGCTGGTTACGCACAGATGTGCTCCTCGCTATAGTCAGGAAGCTGTCAGATGACCAGAGCTAGGTAAAGGATCCGTGCAGAGGACAGAGAGCCCTTCCCTGGGGAGGCTGATGATGGGGCACCATTCTGTCCCCAGGCCACTTGCCGATTCCAGCTCAGGACATCAGCTCCACTGGGATAAGAGGACACCACCACCTTACAATGGCACCCTGGAAACTCAAGGAGGCCCAGATGCAACGCTGACGTTCCCACAGGACGTGTGCTTTGGCAAGGTGGGAGGTGAAGGGGACGGGACCGAGCGAAGCTTACCGTGGCCTCGCAGTACCTACGGGATGGGATGAGCCTCTGCTAGCGAGAACGGGTCTCCCACAAGCACAGACCCACCCACGTGGGAGCTGCCAGACGACTGAGCTGCATGGGGCAGAAGACTAAGTATGACGCTCCAAATCCCTGAAAGGACTAGCTAGTGCTTGTGAGGCCTTCCAGTGCTGAGGACAAAGAGCCTGCTTCTGCCTAGTGGGTCTCAATCAAAACACAGAGTGTCCACAGGGGTAAAACAGGGACAAATTACAGGGGCAACGACGGCCAGCTCAATGCACCAAAGAGAAGAAGGGACTATCGACCAACCAAATAAACCATCTGGCCCTCGATGTTCTTTCATTCACCGTGTTAGGCATACATCCAAAGAATTACCAGAAACGTACACGGGAAGGAAAATGCAACCAATAATTCAGAATAAAAATAAGCAAAGACTGTCAAGTAAGTAAGATCATCTTGGTAAGAGAAACAGGTAACAAGATGGACAGAAGTGGATGCAACAGATGGAGAACTGAATGAGAAGAGTGTAATGCATATGAAGAAATCACATGGATATTCTAGACCTATGAAATAAACTATCTTTCATCAAGCATTCATCGATGGCTTAACAGAAAACTCGGATGGCACAGGAAAGGACAAGATTGGTGGGTTCTGACACAGAGCACACAGACAATACCAAAACCGGAGAGCAAGCCGAAAAAGCAATGAAAAGAACAGAAGACACACGGTCCACTGCAAAAGGCCCATCATACTTGTACTTGAGGTCCCAGGGAAAGAGGGACAGAGACAGAAGCAACATCCAGAGAGAGAACTGCCAAGGATCCCAAACTGAAGAAAGACACCAACCCCCATATTCAAGAGGCAGAATGAAAACACATGTGCGCTTACAGGCACACACAGCACACGCGTGCACATGTACACACAGGCACACATCACACACAGGTCACGTGATCATCAAAACACAGAAAAACAAAAACAAAAGGGAAATCCGAAAAGCAGCTGTGGCGGGAGGTGAGGGTTGGGAAGAGACACCGCCTTCAAAAGAACAGTACGTCGTGTAGAAACACAGTAGGGGAAAATCAAGTTCTGGCCATTTGGGGTTTGGAGGGAGACTGGAGGAAAATAGTATATTTGAATCAGATTTTTACGGAGTAAAAAACTACGAAACTATATACTGAAATACAAAAAATCTCAAATTCCCAAATGAGTAACTATGAGAGTTCATGATGAGCAAAATACCAACCGTGAAATGAGCATCTTTTAAATATATAAAAATAGAGGATAAATCATGGAATAAAGGCTTCAGTATTTTAACCTACCTCCAAGCCATAAACATGTAAGAATATGTTGGCAGGAAGAGACTGGAAAAACAGCTCTTACCCGGAGGATCATAGAAGAGACCACCCAAGGGAAATAGTCCTGAAGTCACGTAGCACGACTTCAACCATCGGACCCAGGCACCGAACCCGTCACAATACGCAAGAGCAGCACACTGCAGTGGGTTCGAGATTCACTCGCACCCTAGTAGCTCATGTGAGGAAACATAAATGCGGCTGGTCCTGATTAACCTGCTCCATCGAATGACCTGTGGACAGACTGGACAGAGGAGAGGACGGACAGAGGAAAAGAGACTTGCGGGTTCCTCAGACCGTAAAAGAAAAGGCACAATGACCAAACCTCGTGGGACACGGCCCAGGCACCATCTGGACACATGGTTCTGACATTACAAAACATCAGGGCTCAGGAGACGATGGAATCTCCCAAAACCATCCAGTTCAACAAACTCCAATTCAGACTCGCTACGAATGTGACTGCCTAAATCTGTCTTGATGTTACAGATAATCCTGGACACGAATATTAAGTCCCTCCTTGAAGCCCTTTGTTACTCAGAGTTAAGACGTCCGCAGTCCACCGTTTGCCCTGACAAGCTGCCCTCGGGGATGCCGCTGCGGCCTCCATCCTTTTCACCTGACCTGCAGGAGGACCGCCAAAGGCTTGCTCCTCTACCTCGCACCCTGTCTCCACACCCGCCGGAGGTGCAGGCTGCAGCTACAGGCCACCCCACCTCTCGAAGGCGTACCTTCAGGCCGGGCCTCTGCCTTTCCTTCCGCAAGTACTTCCTTCCCCGTCCACACCTCCACCTGGACATCTACCTGAGAGTATTGCCAACCCATCATCTATATCTCAGTTCCCGAAGGCTGTCTTTTTCACGTCCCTTAAAGGTACCCGCATGCACTCAGCCCACTTCTTTCCTGATCCCTCCCCCTCTCCCATCCCACAATCCATCCTTCAGGCCGGGCCGTCGGCTGTGCCTTCAGGGTTGACCGTCTGCCTGGCTACGCTTAGCACCCGGATCCTCACCACCATCACCTCTTCCTGGAACGAGATCTTGTCAGCGCTCTCCCTGCTCCAGTGCGTTCCGTCTGCCATGACCTTCCGACTCAGACCATGACCTCCACACACTCTTAGGGCACGTGAAGAATTTTGAAAGACAGCAGTTAGGTCTAGATGGTTTACAGCTGTCGATTCCTGATCCCTGGCTCAGCTAGTCCTTCCTGTCCCTGAAAGCTGACCAAAGCTCCTGAGGTAGCACCCGATGCCATTTCGCCTTCACCACATCCTACCCCATCACCGCTTTTCTGTCACTTACCAGAACGAAGGCCTCCCCCTTGCTCCTCCTGTACTGTGCTCCACAGTGAGTGGTAAAAGACACTGGAACACCACAGAATCCCCTGTTAACCACAAAGCCTTTCTAAAGTCAAGGCGTCACTGAGCCTGGGACAGAACATCCAGTCTCCTCCTTTGCGTTCATTTCCATAAAAAGAGGAGCATGACAGCAGACACACGCCACCTGGCCTAAATTCATCTGCCCTAAATTCAGGGACAGTGAAGATGGGATGGTGAGAGTGGTGGCGGTTCCTGCTGAGAGATCCTGCCTCCTCAATCCCGAAGGATCATCAGGGAAGGGCATCAGGCTGACTGGGAGCCACACACAAAGAGAACAGGAAAGAAAAGCTGGAGATAGCGGAAACTCAACTCACCGAGGCAGAAAGCTCACTGCAAAGACCTATACTGTTTCGAAGCACGGAATTACCTCAGGTTTTGCTTTAAAAAAAAAAAAAGAAAGGAAGAAAAGAATCCTGGGAAATAATTCACACACACTATCTACAAAGTCACAATGCTGAGTCAGGAGCCAGAGCCCGCCCACTCACACATGCCTCGGTCTGTCTCAGTTATGTATTTTCTGTGATATTTCAAGGAGGAAGAGGTGAAAGATGCTACATGAATTTCCAGTAGACCAATTTTAAGTCAGTAAAAGAATCCTTTCTAAGAACTGATTATATATATATATATATATATACACACACACATATATATTTAATATTATATAACATAAGATATTACTTTTCTTTTTTTTCTTTTTTTTTTAAGATATTACTTTTCTTAAACGCTTATTCAAACTTAGAGGTACAGTATCATTAAGTTTTTACACAAAGAATATCGGGTACTATAATTTTTTACTAAGCCCATATATCTACCCCCTCATCAGGAAGGTAAGCACCTTCCCGCTTATTCATTCCTAGCATGCCCTTGTTAACATTACATGAACTTCGAAAACAGTGTAATTCATCTTACCGTACAGACATACTATAAACATATATAATACACAAACAACATACCTAATAATCATTCAAACTTCATTTCGAAGCCCCACAGTGTATCATTTATGTTTACTATTAATTTCCACCAGACTTTACATCACCCTGGTCATAGTATTCATTCATGGGTACACGAACTGAAATTTTATAAACTCTCTCTCCATCTTGCTAAGAGAGGCATCCCAATGGCATTATATTTCATGTTTAAAAATTACCAATCATACTATTAATTTTGCCGTTTATATCAATTGTGCATCAGTACTATTTAGGACAACAATTCTTTCTGACCGATTTTCACACTTAGCATACTGTAGCCAAAGACACTAAAACTTTAGAAACCTTACTTCCATGTGTATATATACGGGTCTGTACATGTACACACATACACACAGGAAAATGACAGGATACTTATTAAAACATCTTCCCATTATAAAAACCATAAAATAAAATCTATGGAGGAAATGAAAGAGACAGGAGTTCAAGAAGAAAAGCAAATATAATTGTTCTGACAGTGAAAACGGAGAGCTCAGTCAGGTAAAGTTCAAAGGGGTGATAGTGAGCATCAAATTATCACGGTAGTAACGTTCTATTGGATACATATTCAATAGTGAGATATAACATACTTTTACAAGGTCAACTGTTCCCATCCACCAGAAACTCCATCCTGTACTATTGATACTTGAGATGAAAATGTTTGAGGTCCAATTTAAAAATGGGGAGGGACTGACAGTTTTGACAAGTCATGGAGGGAGTTCTTGAGCACTCTGCTGAAGCACAACCAGTGTGATTCCTTGCACAAAGAACACAAGTCTCGCACCACCTCCGTCACGGCCCTGCAAGACACAGTGGCTTGGCTGCTCAACCTTTCATAAAGCCCTCATTCCCTCATGCAAGGGTCACAGCCACAGTGGCCCTGCTCAGTGAAGCCAACGCCCCCATGTCTTCCCACTTCAGAATCGGCACCTCTCTATTCCCTCCTCCTGGAATGCTTTTTGACATAATCCCTCTCATCATTCAAGATTCAACTCTAAATGCCTCAGAAAGAATGCTCGGACTTTTAGTTGGATTATGTGTGTATTACGGTACTCTGCATGGTAATATTTTGTGTCATTTCTTATAACTGCATGGGAGTCCACGACTATCTCAAAGAAAAGTCTTTACAAAACGCTCAGGGGCTGCCTTCTGCAAAAGATCTATCTGCAACCGCTAACCTCTGCCATGACTCCCCCCTACCCTTCGTCACTTCCTTGCCTGTCACCCAACATCATTCCTCCATAGTACCCACTGCTTTCTGAAATTACTGATTGGCTCACTCCTCTATTTCCTGAGACCCCACAAGGAAGTCAGCTCCAGAAATACAGGGTCCTTGTCTTGCTCATCACTCTCCCCCAGAACTTAAAATGTGGCTGGGCCTCAGGAAGCTTTCACTAGATGAAAATGCACGAGGCAGAGGTGATACCCAGTGACAGGACAGAAAGGCCTGACGTCACTCTGCTGTCACATGTTATGTACTTAACCTCACGTAGTTCACTCCTTATGAGAATTCTGGAAGAAAGAGTGATTCTCCATATTTGTAGTTGAGTGAATGGAGCTTAAGAGGTTAAATAACTTGGCCGATGCTGCATCAGGTCGGCCATTAGGAAGTACTGATGAAGTAGTTCCTCAGGAAGTAATGGTGTTGTTCAAAGTCAGGTACTAGAGATTAATAAGCCTACACAGAGCTTTCCTCACCACAAGCCACTCACAGGGCTTTCCATTTATTGCCTCAATTGATCCTCACGATAGTTTACACCTGATCGCATCAGGGGTTCAGATCACGAAACCAGGCTCGGAGAGTCAAGGAGGTTTGTTCAAGCAAGTACAGCTGCTGAGGAACACAGGGAACGCGGGGGCTGCGACCCCAGCTCCAGCTCCCCCGGAATCCCATGCGTGCACAGATGAGAGACAGAGATTTAAAGGAATGCACACAAGGTCACGCAGCTGGATGGACAAAAGGCTGAATTAAGAGTAGGCCAACCACCTATTAGTCAAATGAGCTTTCCAGCCTGGTGTATCGTGCCGCTGTCAAACACTTGAAAGTTTACATTTATTACAGACTTTCACAGATAAGATCAAGATTTTATAATGAACATTAGCCATGCTACTGAAAACATAAGTAGACCGAGGTAAGAGACAGCCGACACGGAATACATGTGCTTATGGCCACCGTACACCATGCGTACTCACTGCTCCGGAATATGACAAAAATCTAAATGCAGGCATGCTGGGCTTTGGTCTCCACAAGGTATAATCTTACTTAGGAATATTTAGTGTTATTTCATAACATTTTACTATCTACGGACAAACAGACCATTACAAATCAGGATGAAAACTGTTCATGATCCCCAAAGCTCTACATCTCTAGGGGAAGAAAAAGTGCGTCAGAAACAGAAAAATCGCATATACTGTATGTATCCATGTGCTTTCTGATAAATACAAAAGATTTTCTGACCAAAAGAGCACGACACTTCAATGTACTTGCACAAGGCTCACATATGCCTTAAAATAATGAACAATCAGAAACTGAAGAACAATAGTAAGTTCCAACAAAAATAACAGATAACAGCGTGTATCTGACTTTACTTTGTCTCTACCAATACTGGGGGGGAACACTCTTTAATGGGGTGGCCGTTTCCCAGTTAACATTGTTCAAACCCGTACAGCAAAACTTTGGTTGAACACCCAAGTCAGGTCTCTACCCTAGAGGATCATAAAATGTTAATGATAGGAAGTTTTCTATTTTCCTTCCCTCATCGCAGAAATAAAAAGTTGTGAGGAAAACAAAAGATATTTATGGTATCCAAAACTCGGATAATGCTAGATTTAACAGTATGCTTATGTTGCTGTCTGCAACTAAAACAATTTGCATTGAAAATGTTAGGTAGGTATTTCTCTCTATCACTATAACTATAAACAGGACAGGATAAATCAGACCACTGTGACAGTTCAAGTGGAGAATTTAGGAGCAGAAAGAGGAAAGATTTTCAGCAATATATGACAAGTTCAATTATTTTAGACTTAAATCTGGTAAAAAAAAATGTAATTAAATTTAAAACATGCAATCAAATAGCACATATATATATATTCCTATATAGCACAAGATGATGAAAGATAAGATAATTTTCCTAATGGAGATTCCGACCTAAGCCCAAATGAAAAGAAAAAAGAAACCTGTCTTCATCATGGCAGGTGACTATGTCCTAAGAAAAGATCCTTGCATCATACAAAAATGCAACTCCTATAACATAACATAACAGAACTTTAACATGGGGGAAAACGAGGTCATTTTTTAAAGTTAACTGCTGTTGCAAGGTAACTTTTAATTTGCGCACATAATGTAAATTGCTACGGTCAGCGCATCTCGGGTCACGGAAACAACGGCAGCTGGATCCAGAGGTGCCGGGGCAGCCCAGGTGTTCAGGCAAAGTGCCGTGAACAGTGAGGATCGATGATCTCCTCAAAGTGTCAGGGCCAGATCCTCGGCAGGGTGGCTGGAGGGCGATATTCAGAGAGCAAGCACATGCTTAGTGTTACACTTTAAATTGATGCTGACATTTTCGATTGCGAAAAGAAAGTTTTTCCTAAGTAATATAGGAAACCACCCAGCTAACCTTCTGGAGGATATCAGATAATCATGGTAGGTTGTTGTGTAAGAGCTAACTTCTCAGAAACATGAGCACATATGAAATACAAACAAGCAGCCGTTGCGGAGATTTACTATACTGATCAACATTTTAATTACTTTCTGTTTTCTTCGATGTACAGGACTATTGCGATGAATATTCGCTCCATGTACAAACAAAGCAGTATTTTTAGCCTGGTATTTGTATTTGGTGGCAGAAAACTCCCACAACGGTACGAATAACCACGAGTCATGTGCTGATTAATCCGAGACTTCTCGAGTCACGCGTTAATTAAAGGAACTAATATGATCTTTGTTGGTAACGCTATACATTTGTCACACGGCATGCAGAGAACGACTTATTGGATGGTCGGATTTCAAACAAATCTCCAACCCTGCAAATACGGAGAGGATTTTCTCGAATCACTGCTGATGGTGACTCAACAAAAACCGAGGGCCTAAATATGAAAACAAGCTCCTACCAGAAAGTCGCTAGGCCAGTCTACACATGTGTGATGACTGACGAATAACTCGAGTGTGCAAAGAAGTGTTCTCCACATAAGAGAAAGGAGGACCACAATGGAAGGTGCGCGACACAGACAGAGCCGCAAAAGAGAAAGGAGGACCACAATGGAAGGTGCGCGATGCAGACCGAGCCGAAAAAGAGAAAGGACGACGACAATGGAAGGTGTGCGAAGCAGACCGAGCTGCATCCTCAGCCTGGAGCCTGCTTCTCCCTCTGCCTGTGTGTCTCTGCCTCTCTCTCTCTCTCTCTCTCTCTGTCTCTCTATGAAAAAATAAGTAAAAATCTTTAAAAAAAAAATAAAAGAGGTGTCGAGAAGAAGTGAAAGGTACTCCACCCTCTGGTACAGAATGTGTTTTCATGTGAGGCTCAGGGACCAGGGTTACTCTCGACTATACTGCTCTCAATGACATCAAGCACTAACCCACTAAGAGACTTAGGCGTGCCTCTGCTGTTATGACATTTTGGTCAAAATGGCAAAGTGCATCTTAATTACAGTTTCGATAGGTATGGACTTATAGGTGTCATATATTCAACGACCTTTCCGGTTCAGGATATAACTGAGTACACTTAGGAAATGTAAAGTTAACACATTAAAGCTCTGACAGATGATAGGACAGAAAATTCTATCCAGAGTTTCACCGATACCATGAAATTATCCTTTTCATGGCCCACATTTGTGATGCTCTAAATATATGCACAGTGTAAAGTAGTCAATCTGCATTTCTACAAAAGGACACTGAGCACAAAAAGGAAACATAAAGACAGTTCTATGAAATGAATCTCATAAACTATCGACCGAAGAATATTATATGTATAAACTAAACAGTCTTTGACTACATGATATTTATCATACTCAAGATAAAAATCGTTTAAAAAATAGTTGATAATTGATGATTAAGACAAAATTCGTAGAACACTAGCATTATTCTTTCCAAGTATTCCAAGCAGAAATTCTTATAGGACACAACCAAAAGTATGGGCTATTTACTGGCTGTTATTGTAATAAAAGAACAAAGAAAAGTAAGACCTCACAAAATGTTGAAATAGCTATCTGTAGACATTGTAAATTTTTAGGAAGACACTCTGAAACATCAATACGATTGCAAACACACACGCATGCGCATATTCTGGTACGATGAACTTGAAAATTAACAAGCTATGTTGGAGTTACAAATAATGATCCTAATTATTTTTTTCCCAAAGTAGTAAACAGAAATACTACCTCAAGGTTTTCTGATCAGTGACAAAGTCATTAATAAATGAAATCAAAATGGCTAACAATCAGTAAAAAACTGTATTTCTGAGGGAAACATTTACTGCTATGCTAGGCTTCCATTCCGTATAGGCAACAGATTCATTTTAGTATGTAAAATGCTTGGGGTGGAAGAATGCTTTCGACAAGAAATGATAAAGATTTTTCCCTATCACAGTAACAAAAACATATATTCATCTTGTTTTCTTTTTAACTGCTCATCTTCCTAAGAAAATTAAGTAATCAGGAAGGCCATAAGATGGCTAGGAAAACATAAATTGTAAGAAGCAAGAGGTTCATTTCCCTTAAACAAAACTCCCAGAAAGCAGGCAAGAAAAAAAGATAAAAGGCCTCAACAATTGGAAAAGTTGGGGAAGGAGGGGAAAATCTGAAAGCAAGCAAGATGAAAATAATGAAAATACCAGCTGACATATAACAGGGATAGAATGCAGTCTAATCCCCAGACTCCTGAGCAAGGACATATGCAAAATTAGCACGGGAACACAAAACTACAACAGAAAGACGGGACGCGTAGCATCGGGACCAAGTATCAAACAAAGCATATCGAATTCGGAACTTGCTCATCAAACTGGATTAATTCTCCCTTTTGACGAAATGTGTTTTGAGTTCAGGTTACGTCACAGGAATATTTTTATGGAATGACTTTAAAAATGTAGAGAAAGACTCTGATTCCTCTGAATCCCCTTAGTGAAAGAAAATCTTCAAATGCTGCTAAACTTAATTAAAAGCCACGAGGGATCGATGAAATGAGGCATTCAGTGCAGACTGTGACATTCTGGGCCAAAACTGAAGTGTCATCAAAAAGTAATGGTTTTGGTAGACCCTGGCTAACAAACCAGAAAGGACATCAAACACAAAGACTGTCTTTTTTGTCAAGAATGGTAACACTGGCGAGAGAGAACCTCAAAGTGACATACATACATACATAGCGACAAACTGAGTATGTATATTCAGCGTAAAGACTCACCAGAAGCAGGTGTCCATGCCTCTGTGGACAAAACCAAACCAAACCAAACCAAACCAAACCAAACCAAACCAAACTAAAGCAAACAAAACAACTTTGGTTAACAGATCAACACTACATATTAAAATCCAGACACTATAAATTCTGGCACAGAGGCTGAAGCACACATTACATGAGAACACTGTTGCTGTCTCTATCTGGTGAAATACAAAGGAGTGTGAACCTCGTAAATGCAATTTTGGGTATCAAAGTCCAACTGACTCTTTGTAATGTGCTCTGGCTTTGCAATTCTCAACGTAGCAGGTGATAACCTGATATAGAAGCGAATACCACTGCGACTTCAGTTAGCTGCATGTGAATCGTTTAAATATCAAAAGGTGAAGTACGACAAATTAGGAATAAAACACAAATTTATGGAAAGGGTGCTTCAGAGAATGAAACCTGGATAATACTCAAAAGCAGGAATCCTCCCAAGTGATCCCTCGCTACAAAATTAATTCACATTAGTGGAAGGCTTTGCTGTGCCCAGTGCTGGGAATGTTTTTGTCCTGTCGGGAACAGTTCACGCAAAATACCGAATTTCTGTATGTCACCCTTATGTCCCGTTGTTTTGCTCGGAAAGAGCATCAAACCTCTGTGATAAATTTAAAATGAATTACAATTTTGCTGGAGGTTTAATTGCTAAGTAATTTGTTTGGACAGTTTAAACCTGTTACAATTTTAGTCAACATATAAATTTGTGGGCAATCATATGGGAAAACTCATAAAACCACAGCTAAATTCCTAGGGATCAAAGTGTTATAGACTGAAATAGCCTTTAACTAACAAATGAGCATTATGATTGGATGTCAACTGCATTCCTATATTAAATTCAATTGCAGGGATCCCTGGGTGGCGCAGCGGTTTAGCGCCTGCCTTTGGCCCAAGGCGCGATCCTGGAGACCCGGGATCGAATCCCACGTCAGGCTCCCGGGGCATGGAGCCTGCTTCTCCCTCTGCCTGTCTCTCTCTCTCTCTCTCTCTCTCTCTCTCTCTCTCTCTGTGAGTTCATAAATAAATAAAAAAATTAAAAAAAAAACACTTTAAATTCAATTGCATATGTAAGAAAAAGTAGAAACCATTAGGCCGAGTAAGGAATAAAAATTGCTTTGAAAGCAGCAACACTATGGAAATCTAAACAGAAATTCCAAACGTCCTGTCATTCTTCTGGGAGTTCAGAGCAAAAGTCGTTCTTACGTGAAAACGGATTGAAGGTTGAGAGCCCACAAGACTCCCTGACGGTGCTTCGTAAGTTAGAAAATGAGCCCATAGATAGGAGATCATAAAGACGCTTTTCATCCAACAGAGACGGCTTCCTTACTACTACTCACCCAATTCCTGAACTCTGTCATGAGCTAGTGAACCCCTAGAACAAAGCTGAGAACGAAACCTGCGTTTCGGCACGACTCCACAGGTGAACTCAGAACCAGATTAAAACCAGGGCTTACGAGAGCTTTCCCGCTGTCAGATTCACACGGGGGTCATCCCTAATCCCACCACAGACCAGCGAGAAGACAGCAAGCTCCCATCCTTGCAGGAGTGCGCCGTGGAAGCGTCACAAGCCAGAGACAGGGGGGTTGTGTCCCTCAGAGTGAAGCTACAGGAAATGGTTTCCTTCTTTTCATTTTGTCGTTCTTAAGGAACTTTCATAAAACAGCTCTGAATCATGCAGTCTCCTTTAAAAATGTTCTCCTCATAAGGAAAACAGAAGAAAAATCAACCACCACAGGTCACGCTTGAAAACGCAGAACTTCAGAAGTTGCGGGAGAAACACCTGGAAGACCTCTTTCCTTATACCATTTCATGGAAAGTTTCTCATGAGAAATTTACGTAGTGGGTTGTGTTTTATGAATCAGACCCGAATAAAAAGAGAGACTTCTGCCACGAAACTGAAAGGGTAAGAAAATCTCCGTGTGCATGCCACTCCCAGCATCATGAGTCATGTTTTTCCTACGAGGACTGTTCCAGAGTCTCACCCTGATCCCCCCCGCACTGGTCCTTACAGATGCGCTAAAATGGATTACCACTGCAGTGGTTATCAGTCCTCCTCCGATATCCGAAGAAAACTAAAGACCGAGGAGGGTCCTCAAACTCCCATGCCCGACCTGGTGAAAATGGCATTTAAAGTCCTTAACACCCGAGAGGAAGTGGCTGAACTTAAGAGGCAGGCCAGGCTCCAGCAGAAGGTCCAACTCCAGACCCAAGCCTCGGGGGCAGCCCTGCGGCCAGCGGGCTCCATGAGCCCGCAGAATGCAGGAACCAACCGAACCCTGCCTGGGGCTTGCTTCAGATGCGGCACCGAGGGACAATGGCCCCTCAATGTCCCAATCCCAAGGAGCCAACGCGGCAATGCCCTCAATGTCGAACGATGGGCCACTGGAAATCCGCCTGCCCGGGTCTCGGGGGATCCTCGGCGCCTCCACACAGAGGAAACCCTGAGCCGGGAAGTCCAGCCTTTCAACGACTCGGATTGGACGATGACTGATGGGGCCCAGACTCGGACACCCCCTAACCCAGGCCAAGCCCAGGGTCCTGCTCCAGGGAGCAGGGAAGCCCATCTCTTTCCTGTTGGACACGGGGGCGACCGACTCCATTGTGCCTTCCTACTCGGGGACCAGCTTCCCCTCTCCAGTAGCGGTGATGGGAACTGATGGCACCTCCTCTATTCCACGGACTGCCCCCCTCCTCTCTTGCCTCCTGGATGGGTTCTCCGCCTCACGTTCCTTCCTTAGAATCCCTTCCTGCCCAGCTCCTCTTCGTCGAAAATCCTGACATCTATCTATCAGCTTCTCCTCGGCTAAGTCCTGCTACCCTCCTACCTACCCCCTCTGCTAACCCGGAACCCTCCCATCCCTGCTCTCAACTCCTGGAAGAGCTGACTCCTCCACATCCAGGACTTTCCAATCAGCCCTTCCCTAACCCTGACCAAATACTCTTTGTGGCCAGAGACACGCAGCATAGGCCGTCGTTACCCTAGACGCCATCCTAGAGGCAGTTCCCTCCTCCTCGGGACAAGCTCTCGGAAGGCAGAACTTAGAGCTCTCACCAGGGCTCCTCGCCTGTCCAAAGGGCAACGAGCTACCATAGACACGGACTCCAAATATCCCTCCCTCATCACACATACACATTCTGTCCTATGGCAAGAGCAAAGGCTTCTTACAACCAAGGGAAGCCCCATAATCTATGGGCCCCTCATTTCAAAACTACTAGGGGCCCTCAGCCTTCCCACTGAAGAAGCCATTGTCCACTGTCATGGACACCAATCCTCCAAGGACCCGGTGTCCCGGGCCAACAACAAAGCCGACTCAACTGCCCAAGCCACTGCCTTAGGCTCCTCACCAGCTCCCCTCCTCTTCCTCAACACACCACATTCCCCCCACTTACACAGATGAGGAAACTCACACACTAAAAGAGATGGGAAGAATAGCCGGGGAAAAAGACTGGATCTTCATTCAGAAGAAACTCGCTCTTCCAAACCATTTAGCTCCTATGATCATTTCAGACATGCGCCAATCCCTACACATAGGTCCCAAGGCCTTACACCAGTTCCCAGGACCCCTTTTCTACTACCCACATCTCCAAAAGGTAATTAGAGAGGTGGATTAGTCTTGCAAAACCTGCTCCACTGTAAATGCTCAAGGGGGAATTCGCAGGCCAAGACCCAATCACCAGCTCCACAGCTACCAACCTGGCAAGGACTGGCAGCTGGACTGAAGAAACCCCACACCCCCGTCCCCGGGAGTGGGACCAGGCCTAACCCTGAGACAGCCCATCCAGGTGCCTCCCATAAATTCAAGCAACAAAAACATTCTGTTTTTCCGAGATAGGAAAACTATCCCCCCCCTCGCCCTGACTGGAAAAGTCCCTGAACATGGTCATGTTGACCTTCAAAGAAATCAATCACGTCATAACCTGAATGCTATGCTACTCCCGCGTTTTCTTTGCCTTTAAAAGATGCCTGTAATTGCTAATCGGTGCTCTGCCCCCTCTGAGGATGAGAGCCCGTTTGCGCAAAAGTTCAATAAACCCTCTTGCTTGTTGCATCTGCCTGTCTGTGGTCTGAGTCTCTGGGGCGTCCACCGGGACACGTTGGCACCCGTGAGCAAGGGTCCAACAGACTTTTCTCACATGCCGCCCAATAAATCCTTTCGCTACCTATTAACCTCAGTGGACGCCTTTACAGGGTGGGCAGAGGCTTTCCACACAGCTCCGGAGATGGCGGATGTGGCGGCCACCATACTCACCGAACACATCATTCTGAGATTCAGCCTCCTGGAGATCCTACAATCTGACAACGGCCCGGCTTTCATCTCCAGCATCACCAGGCAAGACTCCAAGAGCCCAAATATTACCTGGAAACTCCATATCCCATATCACCCCCAGTCTTCGGGTAACCTAGGGTGGGCTAACGGTCTTCTGAAGGAACATCTCACCAAACTTACTCTTGAATCCCCACCTGTCCTGGCCGACCCTCCTCCCGCTGGCTTTAAGAAGGCTCAGAGCCACCCCTAGAGGGCCGTCGGGCCTAAGTCCCTTTGAGCTTCTCTACAGGGTGGCCCTTCCTGCTCCCTTAAAATCTTCCATCATCACCTCCTCCTCTACTATCTTACTTACCTACCTTCCCTAACTCTTCTAAGAGCCCTTCTGCGGGCCCATGTGGATTCAGTCACCCATACTCCAGGAGCACCCACCTACAGGCCTACCCAACTCAGGACCAGGGCCCCTTCTCCTGGATAAAACTTATCCAACAAGGCACTTCCCTCGCCAGCCTTTCCTGCATGGGCAATCTGTCCCACGGTTTCATCTGTGCCTCTTTAGGCAAAACTCCCCTTGTGGCCATTCCCCTCCCCAAATGCATTCAGCTGCACCACCCCGCACCCACACCTCCAGCGCCTGCCTCATCCCTCTCTCACTAATGTTGCCCTATTTACTGACCCTCTCAACCATCAATTCCCCTTCTGTTATTCCGCCCCTAACTCATCCCTGTACAACGTCACCCGGTCAAAAGTCACCTCTCATCATGCTGCTATTGGCCGATTCTTTTGGTGCCAGGGCTCCCTATCTAAATCTCTCAATACCTCTGCCTCCCTCCTGTCTGCCTGTCTCCCAAGTTCCGCGATTAACCATCTATAGTCAGGCAGAAGGTAGCCCTCCTCACCAGACCCCCCCACCCCGGAAAAGCAGAAACGAGTGATCTTTCTCCCACTGGTTGTCGGGGTCTCCCTGGCCTCAACCCTGGTGGCCACTGGGTACGGGGCCCTTATTCCAGTCTGCAGATTCCTCCAGGGACCTATCCGAGAGGCCTCAGATGGCTATCGAAGCTCCGGCAGAGTCTTTTGCTTCCCGACAACGCCAAATAAACCCGGTGGCCCAGGTAGCTCTACAGAACCGATGTCTCTTGGACCTCCTCACGGCCGAGAAAGGAGGAACTTGTACGTGTCTCAATGAAGATCGCTACTACTACATCAACGAAACAGGTGGAGTGGAAACCAATCTCCACATCCTCGCCAAAGGTCGGGAGTCTCTCCAAACACAGTATCACCCTGTCGGCCCAACTACACCCCAATGGTGGCAGACCCCACTAACCACATGGCTCCTCCTCTCTCTAAGCCCACTCCTGATCCTTGGCATACTATTAATGGTGGCCCCTTGCTTTCTCCGAATCATCAAGGAAGGAATCCACGAAATATCTCCGTTATCAATCAACTAACTTGTTTTTTATCCCTACGCTGGCCTGCCCACCTCCGACAGGCACCACGACGCCCCAAAATCAGCAGGAAGCAGCTGGATCTGAATCGTCGCCCCATTATAACATAACAAAAAGATCTGAATGTTGGGCCAGCGAGACTGGGGACCTCAAAACGGCCGACCCCAGGCCAGCAACCTCCCAAGAAGGCCACCTTGCTGCCCAACCCTAACTTAGCACACCAAGACCTGTAACCCTTGCCCTAATTGGAATGCCGCCCTGCCCCCATCTTCCCACAGAAAACTCTTTAGAGACCCCACTGCAGTTGGCATGGGTGCGACACCCCCACCCCTTGCTCTCTCCCTTGCCTGCGGGCTGCATAACCTAGCCAGAGAGTGCAGCCCATTAAAAGCCGGTTTCAACAAAAATAAATAAATAAAAATGAAAGCCTGTTTCGACCAACTTTTGCCTGGCCTCTCTTCCAGTTCACTACCGATCAGATTAAACCTGACAAAAACCATGGTCCTTTTGTACCAAACTGCCACTTAAAGGCTGTGACAGCTAATCTCTACCTTGTTAGGAACTATATCGTTCCAAGATGTGTGAAACTGGCAGGGACATAAATTCCAGACATCATTCACTCTTGGCTTGAAACGGGCTCATGGTACCTGGTATTAGGCTATGTTCTTTGGAATTTGTAGACGAATCTGACCACATCTAGCTTCAGATGTGGAAAAAAAGACATCTTACCTTATTTAGCAAAGTGGTAATGCAGTGTTTTAAATACATCCTAGCTTAGATGACACACGATACTTTTCTCAATGGTTCCCGGAGCCTCAGTCGTTGTGATTTGATAGCACGCAAAGTCAATGAGAAACAGACACGCGGAATTTGAAGCACAAAGGTACGGTCTTTCTGGATCTTCACATTTGTTTCAGTTTCTCACTAATGACCTTCAAGGCCTTGAATACATTATTCACCTTTTTAGGCAACTTCTATGATAAAAAGTAAGAGAAGAGCAAGTAGGATGTTACCTATGCATTTGGCTGAGTCTTCGAACTCTAAAGACGATGATGAGACCACCAGTCCATGCGGTGTCAAACTGAACAATGCAGCAGAGGCAACAAGAAACTGCTCGACCCAGGAGTAGGTGTGAGTGAAGGCTCACCGGAGGAATCATTCTATACCATAATCGACAGTCTGTACACGTCACTGCCTCGGGCTTGGCTCGGCTTCATCTGGTGCACATCTGTTGGTCTCACCCAGGAATTCAAGAAGGGCACTGAACACTAGTGATGAAACGGCTCTGCAAGGATATTCTGATTGTTCCATCACATGGGCCTCTTAACAATCCTAGCTACCCAAACTGCATTCTCAGTGTGTTGCTCCAAAACAATGAGGTGCCAACCTTTATCTGAACTCTTGAATACCACCTTCGCCTGTGGCTGTCCTGTTGTGGGGACACCTTTCACAGCTGCATGCTTTCCCCGTTTCTCATTGTGTCCCCTGCCAAGTTTGGACCCCTAGAATACCTACCCTTGTCCTGTGCCCAGGCTTGCCCTGTCGGTGATTCATTCACATGGACATTCTGCTGTGGGCGTTGTCCTCTCAGGGCTCGCGATATTTACAGATATTTACATTCCTTCCCAAGCTTTGCTGTAGGCCAAATCCTTGCTCCTCACCTGGTCCCATCTGGTCTACCCAGACTCAAAAAAAAAAAAAAATCACAACCCACAGTGAAAATAAAGGAAGAGCAGGTGGAGATTTTTCCAAGCCCAGACCCTGAAGACAAGAACTGAGGAAGATGGACTCTACATTTACTGTTGTGAGGATGAAAAGAGATACTCAGGATGATGCATATTACACAACATCTCAGAAGCTTTCCGTGCCTTAAGTATCTAGCCCGTTGTTCATTCCTGTAAAACTGTGAGACTCAGGCACTCTTTCAGAGCCTTCTGGGACAATACGGGACAACATGTATAAAATATGGGATGATCAACAAAATGAACCCGATTAAACTCAAACAATGGACATAATTTTTTATCTCCTTTTTTTTATTATAATTTTTTTATTTATTTATGATAGTCACAGAGAGAGAGAGAGAGGCAGAGACACAGGCGGAGGGAGAAGCAGGCTCCATGCACCCGGAGCCTGATGTGGGATTCGATCCCGGGTCTCCAGGATCGCGCCCTGGGCCAATCAGGCGCCAAACCGCTGCGCCACCCAGGGATCCCTATCTCCTTTTTTTTTTAAGGATTTATTTATTTATTCATGATAGATATAGAGAGAGTTAGAGAGAGACAGAGACATGGGAGGAGGGAGAAGCTGGCTCCATGCTGGGAGCCTGACGTGGGACTCGATCCCGGGATGCCAGGATCGCGCCCTGGGCCAAAAGCAGTCGCCAAACCGCTGAGCCACCCAGGGATCCCCATCATCTGATTCCTAATCCCCATCTCCCTACAAAGGTGGTCAATGATTCATTATGTTATTATCTGTTTCTCACCCCAACATTTCTATCTACCTGTATTCATCCATTTGCTTATGACTGAAACCAGGCACCCATATCTGTTTCTACATCTAACCCATGACCGTTCTAATTTAAAATATACTTTACATCCATCTTATTATTTTCTTCTCTATAGTCAGCACCCAGGTCACATTTGTATGTCCCACTGAAATCTCTCACTAGAACTAATATCATTGCATTCTGGGTGGCCTTCCAACTTGTAACTCAAGTCTTTCAATTTTTTTAAAGACGACTTTTATCACTTTGAGAGAGAGCATGAGAGAGAGTGCATGAGTCGGGGCGGGGAGGGGCAGAGGGAGAGGGAGAAGCAGACGCACCACTGGGCAGGGATCCTGACGCAGGGCGGATCCCAGGACCCTGGGATCCTGACCTGAGCCAAAAGGCAAAGGCTCAACCGACTGAGCCCCCACACACAACAGGTGTCCCTAACTCTGTTCTTTTCTGAATCATTCCCAAACCCACAACAGGTAGCCTAATAGTGCAAAGCCCCAAACATCATTATGTTGTTACTTTGCTTATTAGTTCTCTTCAAAGTCTTCTCCTTGCACCTTGGATGAAATCAAAACCCTCTGAGCCAATAAACCCTGGTGTGATCTAGTCCATGCTGACTTCTTTAGTCACATCTAATGCTGCTCTCCTATCTATTAATTATGTTCCACCTGCCCTGACCATTTTTCTATCTTTCTCAATGTTGGAGACTCCCATCAATATATTTTTTTTACATTCTTCAACGTCTCAAATGCTATTAAGATTTCCTACGTAGGAACTTAGCCTTACAACGTTCATCAGATATGTTACTTCTTTAACGAGATCTTCCCCGAAACTCTAATTTAAGCAACTTCTCTCCATTATGATACTTTATGGTACATTGTCATTTTCTTTCATAGCACCTTTCCCACTTTTCTTGGAGGCACTTGTTTGTATGAATATTTCTAAAGTGACTCTCCTCTGGATAGGCCGTGAGCACGCTCCGTGGGAACATGGGTCT
Source organism: Vulpes vulpes (assembly GCF_048418805.1). Lineage (NCBI taxonomy): Eukaryota > Metazoa > Chordata > Mammalia > Carnivora > Canidae > Vulpes > Vulpes vulpes. Next base: position 17,041,250 of record NC_132786.1, on the reverse strand, counting down.
TTTGCATTCTACTGTATACCAATGGCTAGTACAGGGACTGGCACATCGTTGGCACTCAATATATCTGTCCAAGGAGTGAGTGGAAATTCTGTATCTCAAAGTTTATTTGTTCAATTATTCAATAAGCTATTATCTTGTGTAAAGCACGGTCTTCACCTCATTCGGTAGAGCAGAGACAGAAAGATGCAAAAGTTCCTGCTTTGGTGAAGCTTCTAGGGTGGGAAACCAGTAATTAGCAACGAATACAAAACATCACATCGCATTTTAGAAAGAGACGTGTAGCAAAGAAAAATGGAGCAGGACAACGGAAATGAGGGGTGCCAGGGAGATGCGATTTACAGTTAGAATAAATCATCAATGTAGGCCTTCATGAACATTTTACCTCTGGGAACAGACTTGAAGCAAGTGAAGGCTTTCTAAGAGAAATTCGAGATAAAGAATTTTCTAGGCGAGGGAACGGGCTAGAATGAGTCCAAGAGTGGGCACTTGTATGGGTTTCTGAGAAACAGTAAAGGAAGACGCAGAGTGGTCAGGAAGGCAGACATAGAGGTTGTGTGATAAAAGAGACAAGGAAGGGCAGACAGATCACGCAGGCCTTTTGACCACCATCCTCACTTTGGCTTTTACGGTGACTGAGCTGGGTGAGCCTTCAAATGGTTTCAGACGGCACTGACGGCATCACCCAGGCGCCCAATGACTGCACCACCCAGGCGCCCCACTTCCTTATGATTTTAATAACATTCTCTTTTCCCCACCTCACTTCATTGTAAAATACATATTAGTCTACTGTTTATATCATCGGTAAGGTTCCAATCAACAGTGGGCTACTACTAACAGTCCAATTTTGGCAGAATCAAAAATCATACATGGATTTTCAGCTGTGCTGGGGGATGCTGTCGAGACCCCTAATCCCCACGTTGTGGGGAGGTCAGCTATATTCTAATGAATTTGTAGTTCTTCACGGAACTACACTTTCCAAATTAGTCGCTTCTACAAAAACCTGAAGCAGAGAATACAGTGTTCACTGAAACCACTGCTCCAGTAACTAAATTTGAGCTACTGTTGATGAAATTGAGTACTGTATATTTCCTGTTATGAGAGTATCTCGTGCGCACGCATGCACACACACCATCCCTACAGAGCCTTGTGTGGGCTCTTTGTTTTCCACTCGATGCCAGAGAAGCTTCCCTGTTTTATCCACAAAGTTCACATTTCCAAAGCCAAACAGCAGCACTGCACACATGGACTAGTGGTAACAGGAGCGAGGCATGTCTCCGTCCAGTTAGACCAGAGGAGTGGCAAACATTGTTGCCGACAAAACCAACGGAAAACCCATTTACAAATATGATGGTCACAAACGACACTTCCCTACAAAACAAAAGTGGCACATCCTGTTGTCTTGTCCAAACTTTCTGTGGCCCCAACCAATCGAGAGCTTCCAGCTTTCCTGCACTTACTTGCTTCCCTTACGTTTGTCACCTCAGATACATGACTTTTCTTTTCTGCAGCTCAGGTTTTGATTTTTTGGTAACTTCTTCTAAAACTTTCAAAGGTTTAGTTGTATTGATTTCTTCAAATAATATCAACACCTTCTAGGTAAGGATCTCGTACAACTGACTGTGTTGTCTTTACTTCAAATAATTAATAAACTTCCTTTGGACTTAAGAGTCATTAGGCGCGCGCGCACACACACACACACACACACACACAAATAGTCATTACGCACCATGACAACCCACTGGTTAGTTCTCAACATTTTGCAATTCAGATCACTAGTCAGCTTTCTGCCTGGTCTTCAGACCTGCTTCAATAAAACAGGTAAGTATAAAAACAACTTTCATCAGTGGAAAATCCCATAGGAGTTCAGTATTGTTGCACTCTAATGGATACATGGAAGCAAATGTGTATTTCTAGAAACCAATGAATTTATGACTATAAAAGATACAGCACCTGTAAATTGAAGAGCTTATTCCTCAAAAACATAGCGGATAAAAAAAGTCAGTGCATACATCCAAAAAAGCCTTAAATAATAAGGGAGGAAAATAAGTAAAACATATTAAAAAGATGACCAAATGAGAGAGGCATCCTGCCTCTCAGGATGGTTTCCTTATCTTTTATTGCATTTTATAAATGTCATAAAATAATGATTTTTTTAATTGGAGTTCAGTTTGCCAACATACAGCATAACACCCAGCGCTCATCCCATCAAGTGCCCCCCTCAATGCTCATCACCCAGTCACCCCACACCCCCACCCCACCTCCTTTTCTTCCACCCCTTGTTCGTTTTCCAGTGAGGAGTCTCTCACGTTCTGTCTCCCTTTCTGATATTTCCCACTCATTTGTTCTCCTTTCCCCTTTCTTCCTTTTCACTATTTTTATATGTCCCAAATGAATGAGACATTATCATGTTTGTCCTTCTCCCATTGACTTACTTCACTCAGTGTAATACATCCAGGCCTGCACATGTTCCAGGGTCGCATCGACATCCAGGGCCACAACCAATCCAGATGTAAACCGCAAAGGGTTGTCTGACTCGCCTGCAGGCTCAATGATGGTGGCTGAAGTGTGTGGATCTGCTCTGGAAGGGGGAGGTGCAAGAAGGTACTCTGCCTCAGCATGGTCTGTAGAATTTTGACCCCTTCAACAGGTTTGGATGCCATGAGTCGGGGCATAAGGTCAACACGTTTCTCCACAAAGCTGTCCTGTAAGTGGGGACAAATCAGCAATAAAACACCTCTGAAAAAAGTCCACTTCCTGTAAAAAGTTTTCACACATCGCAAATAAGGGGTCAACTCCTCAAGTAGTCCGTGCTGTTACTATAAGTTGCAAGGCTTTGGCCTGCAGCCTCATGTGATGTATAATCACCACCTGTTTCTTCTCCACACCACTGTACATCAACTCCATTTTGTAGGTCTCTTCCATGATCTGTTTTGCTGCTGCGGAGGCCAAGTCACTCTGCTTCAAATATAAAGGGGCAGCCACATTCCACAGCTTTCCTTGCAAGGCCTCGATGAGAAGAAGCTGATACCGAAGATAGGTAGCCGAGAAGTCAGCAACTCCTGCTAGTTCAGACTGAAGTTCTCCAAGTCTTTGCAGATCCCGGATGGTGAACTCCAGCAGCTTCTGGGTTCCCTGAGGGTCCCGGTGCTCTGAAGACTGTACACCCTTTCAGGGCTCTGCTGCAGGAACTGATGGGACGGGTCCTCATGGGGCGCAATACCGGGAGAAACGGCCGATGACACTAGTTTTCTACCTGGTAACCTTAAGGCAGGAACAAGATGAGAAAGACTGTCGTGGAGGGAGGAATAATGCCTGAAGGTATCATCTGAGAACAGTGCCGGCATTGTTGGACAGATTGTAGCAGCATTAAAAATACGAACCAAAACTGCAGTGTAAGCTGGGTCATCCATGTCTGGTTCAGCTGTGTCAAAAAATGGATGGGTGCTCAGGAGCTCTGGCACCAAGGAAAGCACCAGGGTTGGATGCAGACTTCCCAGAAACTTCAAGCTCTTCCATATAGAGTCCCTATCAGTAGGGTACTTGGTTAAATTTTTCAGCAGCTCCGCCAGTGCAAGATGAATCCCTTCTTTAGTCGAAACATTAGTACAGCATAAAAGTGCGTGAAGAGCCAGCCTCTCGAATATCTCTGGACGAATCCTCTAACACAGCCAGGACATGGTCAAGCTGATCCTCTCGGAGAGTGATATTATTAGAAATTTTTCTCAGGCCGTGTATGGACTGCAGACCTACTTCCTCAATTTCATCATTAAACGTGTCAACCGGGAAGTCAGGGCGGCACTTCTCCGCAAAAGAAGGTGAAGATTGGGCCAGCATGCAGAGAGCCTCCACGGCAGCAATGCGGACCTCATACATCTCATCTTCCAATCCATGAAAAAAGGCTCCACAAGCTCCTGACTCAATCAAGTTCACAGCTCCTGTATCTATTTCTTCTTTGGGAGCATCACCTCCCCACTTTCTGCCACTGGAAAACTCTCCTGACCTGTAAAGTTCCTTGGCAGGTTCATGTGCAGTGCATTTTCTCCTGAGATCTGACATGAGCTTCTTGTCGAGCGTCTGCTCCAAGAAATGAGAACTGACTTGTTCCATTGAGCCCAATAGCTTTGCAGCCTGAACTCGAACCACCCAGGAGCCATCACGGACCAAATTTTTCCAAATGCTCATCAACTAAGCGAATTTCTTCATTACAAGAAGTAATGGGGACAATGCTTTCAGGATAGAGCTGACTGACAACCCAGATAAGTTGGACTGCAGCACTGTGCACTTGTCCATAGTCATCAGACGACAATTTACAAGCCTGCTTATAAATTGCTTGGTGTAATTTCAGTCCTCTTTCATGAAGCTGCAATATGGCTTTTATAGCCGCTGTTCTGACACGTGGGTCTTGGTCACTGAAGTAATCCCCTATAATCTTCTGGACATCTCTGACAGCTAGGCCGTCTCCATCTTTTGTCACACTTGTCTCCAAAGAGCCAAGATTGCCAAGTCATTGCAGGCACTTATTTCTTACACCATGAGACGTATCTGTGAGGTGCTTGCAGGCTACATCAACTAATCCCATCTGGATAGCTTGATTCTCTGGGAGTTTGGTGCCAATTGCAAGCAAGGTGTCCAACAGTTGAGCAAGGACTTGATGAGACTTTACATTCTGCAGGATGTTAATGGCATCATCCATAATGCAGTCTGGTGAAAATCCTGCAGTCTTTGATAATAAACCCAACAATGATGCGATTTTCAGTCTCACAGATGGATCATTCTCCTTGTAATAATGTTCCAAGAGAATCCTGACTACTCCTTCCACACTTTCTGCTTCAACAGGCTTTCTGGAAAACTGGAGTAGATACTGCAAAGCATCCATTGGGGAGGGAGCTTTACACAGATCTACGAGGAGTGCTGCAGATCTCCTTGGTTTTGTCAATCACAGTTTCTTGGTTGCAATTTCCTCCTGTTGTTGCTGGACCACCTTAGTGAAGTCCTCGTACACTCATTTCTTTAGGTGAGCCGCCATGACTGCCCGCCACACCACAGCTTCTTGATCCATCATCTTTCGATGGACACCGAGGCTCCTTCCACAGTTTGCCTACTGTGGACATTGCTGCTATAAACATTGGGGTGCAGCTGTCCCGGGCATTATGCTGAGTGAAAACAGTCAATCGGAAAAGGACTGACATTATGTGGTCTCGTTCATTTGGGAAATATAAAAATTAGTGAAAGGGAATAAAGGCAAAGCAGAGAAAATGAGTGAAAGTATCAGTGAGGGTGACAAAACAGGAGACACCTAACTCTGGGAAACAAACAAGGGGTAGTGGAAGGGGAAGTGGGTGGGGGGGGTGACTGGGTGATGGGCAATGAAGGAGGCACTTGGCAGGATGAGCACTGGGTGTTGTGCTATATGTGGACAAATTGAATTCCAATAAAAAATTAAAAATTCAAAACAAAGAAAAGGGCTTATTTAAAATAAGCAAACATTTAACTGATGTATTCAGTAGGTCCAATAAATGGAAATATATGACACTAAAAAAAAAAAAAAAAAACAACACCGGGGATATCTTCAGGGTTCTAAGGAATGTCATTGATTTTCAAAAGATATCCGAATGATATAAACAGGAACACCACAAGTACAGAAGGAAAAGCTACCGGAGGCACCGATATGAACAATTTCACTAATACATTAAATGCATAGATCGTTATGAGAAAGATTTAAATGCATCAGTAAATAAGAATTTTTAAGCCATGGACTCAGTTATTTTTTTAACATAAGGAAATATGCAATAATGTATTTGAAATGTGAAAAAGTCCCTGTTCCCACGGCCACCCTGGAGGAAGAGCACGCCAAGGGGCATGCTATCAGGATCCCCCACATGACATAGCAGCCACCTGACTCAGTGGAACACCCGACTTCGGCCACTGAGCAACATCCTTAACGAAATCAAGAGCCTGCCAGAGCTACTACAAGGGGGCGAGCTGAAGCTTATGGGCCTGAGCAGTTCGAGCCGGGCATGGCAGTTGGTGCTGAGTGCTTGGCCCGAGCCGAGATGCCAGCTGCTGAGGCCAAGACAATTTACATGGCAGTCACACCTCTGATTCACTGTCCCGACCTGGAGGAGCCACCTGCACACTTGGCCACCCTGCAAGAAGAGCTACCCCGGGCACCCACTATCAATGTCCCTGGCATGCCTTGCCAAAGGAGTCACCTGCCTCAGTGCAGCAACTAGCTTCGGCCCCTGAACAACATCATGAACCATGTCAGCAGCCCACCCCAGCTCCGAAGGTGGGGCCTAATGAAGCTTCTGGGCTTGAGGTGATCGAGCTGGGCAGGGTGTTGGTGCTGAGTGGTTGGCCAGAGCGCAGATGCCAGCTGAGGAGTCAAAGCCAATGCACGAGGTGGTCACACCTCTGATTCGCTCTCCCGACAAGGAGGACCCACCTGCAATCTCGGCCACCCTCGCGGTAGATGATGTCCCGGCGCATGCTATCAGGGTCCGCCACATGCCAGTGCGGCCACCCGGATCAGTGGAGCAACTAGTGTCCACCCCTGTGCAATATCCTGAACCACCTCAACAACCGGCCCCAGCTCCTACCTCGCAGCCTTTTAAGCTTCAGGGCCAGAGGTGATCGAGCTGGTCACGGCTCGAGCCGAGAAGCCCGGCTGCTGAGACCAAACCAATGCACGTGGTGGTAACACCTCTGACTCACTGTGCCAACATGCAAGAGCTACCTGTACCCATGGCCACCCTGGAGGAAGAGCACGCCCAGGTGCATGCTTTCGTGTTCCCGCACATGCCGGACCTGCCAACTGCCTCAGTTGAGCGAATGACTTTGGCCACTGAGCCACATCCTGAACCCAATCAAGAGCCTGCCACAGAGACTACAGTGAGGCCAGCTGAAGCTTCTGGAGACGGAATACTTCCAAACTCATTCTATGAGGCCACCATCACCTTATGTCCAAAAGTAGAAGAAGATCCCACCGCACCAAAAAGGAGAGTTATAAACCGATGTCCCCAATGAACACGGATGCAAAAGTTCTCAACAAGATACGAGCCAATAGGGATCCCTGGGTGGCGCAGCGGTTTGGCGCCTGCCTTTTGCCCAGGGCGCGATCCTGGAGACCCGGGATCGAATCCCACGTCGGACTCCCAGTGCATGGAGCCTGCTTCTCCCTCTGCCTGTGTCTCTGCCTCTCTCTCTCTCTCTCTCTGTGTGACTATCATAAATAAATTAAAAACAATTAAAAAAAAAAAAGATACGAGCCAATAGGATCCAACAGTACACTGAGAAGTTACTCACGGTGACCAGGTGGCATTTATCCCTGGGACGCAAGGTTGGTTCTACACTCGTCAAACACTCCGTGTGACTGATCAGATCTGCAAGAGAAAAAACGAGAACCAGGTGATCCTCTCAATAGATCCAGAGGAAGCATTTGAAAAAATACGGCATCCATTCCTGATCCAAACGCTTCAGAGTATAGGGATAGAGAGAACGTTCCTCAGCATCTTCAAAGCCGTCTACGAAAAGGCCACAGAAAATTATCATTCCCAAGGGGGAAACACTGGGAGCCTTTCCCCGAAGAAGATGAGGAACGAGACATGGATGTCCACTCTCACCACTGCTATTCAACATAACACTAGACATTGTAGCCTCAGCATCAGGCAACAAAAAGAAATAAAAGGCATTCAAATCGGCCTAGAACAAGTCAAACTCTCCCTCTTCACAGATGACATGATACCGTACACCTAGAAAACCCAAAAGACTCCACCCCAAGACTGATAGAAATCATACAGCAAATTCGGCAGTGTGGCAGGGTACAAAATCAATGCCCAGAAGTCAGTGGCCTTTCTAGACGCTAATGATGAGACTGATGAAAGAGAAATTAGGGAGTCGACCCCATTTACGATGGCACCCAAAAGCATGAGCTACCTAGGAATAAACCTAACGAAAGAGGTAAAGGATCTCAACCCGAAAAATGACAGAACACGTCTGAAAGAGACTGAGGAAGACAAAGAGATGGCTAACTATTCCATGCTCATGGATCCAAAGAATGAATATTGGGAAAATGTCAACGTGGGCAATTTACACAATTAACGCAATCACGATCAAAAATACCACGGACTCTCTTCAGAGAGGTGGAACAGATCATCGGAAGATTTGTGTGGAATCAGAAAGGACCCCGAATGGCCACGGGAATAGTAGCCAAGAAAACCACAGCGGGGGGCAGCACAATGCCGGATTTCGGGTTGCGCTGCAAAGCTGTGCTCACCAAGACAGTGTGCTACAGACACAAAAACAGACACAGCCACCAATGGAACAGAAGAGGAATCCAGAAGTGGACCCTCAACTCGATGGTCAAGACCATATATTCGACCAAGCCTGAGAGACCATCCACTGGAAAAAAGACAAGTCTCCTCCATAAATGCCACTGGAAACGCTGGACAGCCACATGCAGAGGAGGGAAACTGGACCACTGTCTCACACCAGACACAAAGATAAACTCAAAATGGATGAAAGATCTAAATATGAGAGGAGATTCCATTAAAACCCTGGGGGAGAACACAGGCAACGCCCTTCCCGAACTTGGCCACAGCAACTTCTTGCAAGATACACCCATGAAGGCCAGAGAAACAAAAGGAAAGATGAACTACTGGGACTTCACCAGGATGAGAAGCTTCCGCACAGCCAAAGAGACACTCAACAAAACCAACAGACCATCTCCAGAATGGGAGAAGCTTTGTGCAATTGACCCTTCGGATAAAGGGCCAGCATCCGAGATCTCGAAAGAACCTATTCAACTCCACAGCAGAGAAACCAACCATCCAATCCGGAAATGGGCAAAAGACACCAATGGAAACGGCACAGAGCAAGACACAGACGTGGCCGACAAGCCCATGAGAAAGTGCCCACATCACTGCATTTGCATCAGGGAAATACAGATCAAAGCCACAACGAGATCCCACCTCACAGCGGTGAGAATGGGCAGCACTGGCCAGACAGGAAACACCAAACGTTGGACAGGATGCGCAGAAAGGGGAACGCTTCAAAATTCAACAGTGTCAGAGGGAGCTGTACTCACCTGATAGGGACCAAGGCGGGGGGCGGGCTCCCGGCCAGGCTGGAGCGCTCAGGAGGGACCTGAGAGCGGGGAGGAAGAGCCAGGGCCTTGGGGGGGCTCCCGGGACCCAGCAGCCCAGGCCCTCAAGCCGCCGCCCCAAGGCCGTGCCCTGAGGGTGGACGGTGCCTGCACCCTAAGCCCTCTGCGCGCCCGTGCATGGGTTCCGCGGCACCTCCCTGAGCCCAGGGGGAGGGGCCCCGCACCCTCCCTGAGCCGCCAGGGGGAGGCCCCACCGCCACCCCCTCCGCCAATAGGTCCAGCCCCGCCTCCCCCGAGGCCCGCTGTCCCCCGCGCGGTCCCTCCCAGACACCCGCCGCGCCACACGGGAGGGCCAGATGCCTCTCGCACAGCCACCCCGGGGCCCCTCACGCCTCCCGGGGCCCAAGCCGACCTGCGCGCCGGGGCCGAGGCCTGCAGAGCCGCTGCCGGGAGCCCGCAGCGACGGGAACCGCGGGCCTGGAGCAGCGGCGCAGCCACGCAACCTCCTGCCACAGGGACGGTCGGGTCGTGTCGGGTCAACGCATTGGGGTCCAGCTCCTCCCGCGGCCTCGCCCTGGCCCCCTTCGGGTCACGCTCGGGGTCAGGTGCTGGGCAGGCTCCAGGCCGCGCCCCCCGCACAGAGGCCCGCCCTCCGGGGAGCCAGGAGGGGCCCCCTAGGTCTGTTGGCCATCTGCATATCTTTTTTTTTTAATTTATTCATGAGAGACACACAGAGAGAGGCAGTGACACAGGCAGAGGGAGAAGCAAGCTCCATACCGGGAGCCCGAAGTGGGACTCGATCCGGAGTCTCCAGGATCATACCCTGGGCACTAAGGTGCTGAGCTACCGGAGCTGCCCCATCTGTATATCTTTCTTTGAAGAGTGTCTATTCAGGTCCCATGCCCATTTTTTAATTGGATTATTTTTGGGGGGTTTTTGGTATTGAGTTCTATAAGCTCCTTATACTTTTAGAATATTATTTATATATAATTTTTTATTATTGTTTATATTATTTATATATTTAATTATTTTTAATATTATAAATTATATATTACTTATATATTTAATTATATATTTAAAGGAGATGAAATGAGTGGGAAAGATCAGAACGGGAGACAGAACATGAAAGACTCCTAACTCTGGGAAACGAACTCGGGGTGGTGGAAGGGGAGAAGGGCGGGGGGTGGGGGGCACTGAGTGACTGGGTGGCGGGCACTGAGGGCAGCACTTGACGGGATGAGCACTGGGTGTTATTCTGTATATTGGCAAACTGAACACCAATAAAAAATAAATTTATTATTTAAAAAAATTAAATTAATTTAAATATAATAGATTTGAGACTGAAAAAATAAAAAAATTAAAAAAAGAAATGTTGAAAAGGTTAACCAAAACCAGAGGCACCGCAATGCAAACTTGCAATCATCAAGACAGTATGGGTACGGGCACAAAAATAGACACATAAATCAATGGAACAAAATAGGGAACTCAGAAATGGACCCTCATCTCTGTGGTTAACTAATCTTCAAATGAGGAAAGAATATCCAATGGAATAAAGACAGTTTCTTCAAAAAATGGTGTTGGGAAAATTGGACAGCTATGTGCAAAAGAATGAAAACAGGCCCGCTTTTTAGACCATACACAAAAATAAACTCAAAATGGATTAAAGACCTAATGTGAGACCGGAAACCATAAAAAAATCCTACAAGAGAGTACAGGCAGTAATTCCTCTGACATCAACCCCAACAATATTTTTCTAAGGTATGTCTCCTGAGGCAAAGAAAACAAAAGCAAAAATAAATTATTGAGATTACATCATAATAAAAAGCTTGTGGGGGATCCCTGGGTGGCGCAGCGGTTTGGCGCCTGCCTTTGGCCCAGGGCATGATCCTGGAGACCCGGGATTGAATCCCACATCGGGCTCCCGGTGCATGGAGCCTGCTTCTCCCTCTGCCTGTGTCTCTGCCTCTCTCTCTCTCTCTGTGACTATCATAAATAAAAAAAATTTTTAAAAAAAAAATAAATAAATAAAAATAAAAAGCTTGTGTACATCAGAGCAAACAATCAACAAAAGTGAAAGGCAATGTAGGGAATGGGAGAAGATATTTGTAAACAACATACCTGATACAGGGTTAGTAACCAAAATATAAGAACTCAATACAGAAAGAAAGAAAGAAAGAAAGAAAGAAAGAAAGAAAAGAGAAGAGAAGAAAAGAAAAGAAAAGAAAAGAAAGAAAGAAAGAAAGAAAGAAAGAAAGAAAGAAAGAAAGAAAAGAAAGAAAGAAAGAAATCCAATTAAAAAATGCGCAGAAGAGATGAACGGACATTTCTCCAAAGAAGACATCCAGATAGCCAATAGACACATGAAAAGATGCTCCATGTCACTCATCATCAGGTAAACAGACACCAGTATCACATTAAGATATTATTTCACACCTGTCAGAATGGCTAAAATCAAAACCACAAGTGTTGACGAGGATGTAGAGGAAAAAGGGACATTTGTGCTCTGTTGGTGGGAAAAACTAACTGTGGAACACAGTATGGAGGTTGTTTAAAAATTTTGAAACAGAATTACCCTATGATCCAGTAATTCTACTACCAGATATTTACCCAAACAACTCAAAAACATTAATTTGAAATGATACATGGAACTCTACATTTACTGAAGCATTATTTACAATAGCCAAATTATAGAAGCAGCCCAAGTGTCCATCAATCAACAAATGGATAAAGAGGAGGTGGTGTGTACACCTGTACACACACACGAAAATTACTCAGCCATAAAAAGAATGAAGCTTGCCATTTGCAATAACATGGATGGGATCTGGAGGTTATAATGCTAAGTGAAAGAAGTCAGAGGAAGACAAATTATCATATGATTTCACTTGTGAAATTTAAGAAAACAAATGAAGAAAAAAAGGAGAGGCAAACCAAAAAACAGACTCAACTATAGAGAACAAACTGATGGCTACCAGAAAGAGATGAGTAGGGGGTGGGTGAATTAGCTGATAGATATTAAAGAGTATACTTATCATGATGAGCACTGAATAATGTATAGAAACGCTAAATCACTATATTGTACACCTGAAACTAATATAACACAGTATGTTAACTATACTGGAATTAAAATTTAAAAATGAAAAAAAAATTCCCTGCAGAACATCCTGCCTATTGTTTTCCTGCTAAAAGATCTCTTGGCATTAATATCAAGACTCAACAGCACGGTATTGGTGTAATAACAAACTGATCGATGGAACAGAAAGCCCTAAAATAAACCCAGACATACGTGGACAACTGATATTTGACAAAGGCAGTGCAGTAGGAGAAAGGATGGCTTTTTCGACAGCAGTGGTGGAAAAATTAAATATCCACAAGTAAAATGAACTTGGATCCATACCTCATATCACACATGAAAATTAACTCAAAATGGATCATAGATCTAAATGTAAAACTTAAAGCTTGGAAACTTCAAGAGGAAAACATGTTAGGTAAAGATTTCTTAATACCAAACAAAAGAAAAATTCATACAAGACAAGTTGGACTTCACTAAAAAGGGAATTGGGGCTCCTTAGAGAAAAACCAAGGCTGTATCAGTAAAAGTAGAAGATAAGCCGAGAAAGTATCTGGTTTGCCAGAAAGTTAGAAGTATTCAACAATCAATAGGTGTATGTCAAAGGACAAGATTTCAACTTGAAGGGGTTCCTACTGCCCAAATTGGAACAATGTGGTTATCAAAATAATGAAAGGAATGGTTCATAATATAACAAAATTTCACAAGCCCACAGTAATAAATGGAAAAGGAAAGTCTCATTCATACAGTACAGTATCAGCTAATAAGCTGAGAGGGACAGAAAAATCACCATTTTGCAACATCACAATAATAAATGATGAAGGGAAGAATCAGCAGTGGATGCTATCTACAGTTTTTGGGAACAGAACACTGACAGAGACCCAAAGTATCTCACAGGAAGTTATTAATTACAAAGGGGGAAAAGTGGAGAAATCTGGCAGTTCAAACTAGTGATGAAAGCCAAACAACAGCAATGGGACAAGAGGACATCATGGTTTCCTAATGTAAAGCACTGAAGGGGACACATTACTTTTGCCAAAAATGATGAATAAGGAGGGAAATCAAACATTAAGTCTGAAAAAACATTTGACAGAAATAATTATTAACTACCTCAAGGAACTGGGATAAGTAGGAGTGGCCAGTAAGAAGCTGAGACAGTGCTCAAGAATATAACAGCAGCAGATGTCATAAATATGATACAAAATAGCCACTCCTGCTAAGGCTAGGACAGAGTCCCCAAGGAAGAATTTTCCCTTCAGAGCTCAATAGTCAGACCTTGTTAGAAAAGATAACAGCCATCACTCACACTTTGGTGCTGTACCAGTGGGATTTGCTGGAAATTCACCCTCTGGAACTTGTCCACAAATCTATTCCATAGTACGTGCTGGCAATCTGTTTCTATACAAATGTATAGAAAACTATCAAAATATTTTTATCCTTCAAAAAAGGCTGTAATGAGCTATTACTACATATCATCTTTAGGACCAAATCAGAATGGATGACATTATCTAGCAGTGCACGGATGAAGAGCAACTGGGTCTGTCAGGCATTGATGATAGGAATGTGATTTAGAGGAAAATTTGCAATCTCTTATGAAGTTAAAAATATACTTCCCATACCATCCAGCAATTACTTCCTAGATATTTTACTCAGGAGAAATGACTACTGATATATTCAATAGTGTGGATGATGATAATAAACAGTGTCCACCCCGTATACTTGTTATGCAGATTAAATGGCTTAATATATGTAACAAGTTGAGAACAGTGCATAACACATGAATACAATTTAAGTACTACCTGTTTGCTTTTTTTATTGTTTTTATTGGACATTAGCACAAGTTTTCATTGGAAACTTTCTAGTAGTACTTATAAGAATGAATAACATGGAAGGAAATGGAAACTTTTGGTGGGCAGAGCAGAACTAGAGAATGTATATTATAAGATGGAAGAAGCACTAGAGTAAGAATTTTTTTCTCTCTTGTTCACTGATATAGGCCAAGTATCCCAAATAGAGTCTGGCATAGAGAAGTCAATAGATGTTTGTTGAGTTGAATCAGCATGGACATGAAGATACAATTCCCGCATGTCCAACACTTATGAAAATTAAACATTCCATTACATGTGAACATCTACAGCTCAACATGTAATGCACATGGGAATAGAATTTGAAATTGTTTCATGAACTACTGTCCCAAACTTGAAAAATGAAATCTGCATGAAGTAGATAATTCGCAGGTAGGGAAAAAAGCTACAAAAGGCCTTGGTGATAAGTCAAAGGCATCTGATAGGACTAAAAGAAGATGGCAATAATTTAATTAGCTGAGGAAAAAATGGGAGGAAATGGAAAAATTCTAAGGAAATAAGTTTTTGTTCATCAGGGAATTCCTTAGTTCTACTCTATGAGGAACGTATCACACTGAACCTTGCACAGTTAAACTTGACCAAATTTGGTTTCATCTTCCTCCCTTCCTTTTTGCTAGCCTATATGGTTAAAAGATGACCAATATGAATGGAAGTTCACCAAATGATTATCATGAAAACTAAACTTTTAATTCTGCCTTGGGCGTCCATATACAGCTTGCTTTAAAGTCTTAGGAACACCTTTTTACATGAGCAGAATGGCTTTACATAATGGCCCCAGATGCTTCATTACAAAAGAGATAATGTACCTTCTTCAACACCTCAAGCTGAGCATCCCTGACTGCTCCTCAGTGAGTGAGCCACTTATGTCAGTTAATGGGCAAGGGACTAGAGCAAGTTGCTACTATCATGTGATTCTGTTTACTTTCCTGTGATACTTCCTATGAAAAGGAACTTTACAGCATTGTTCTACCTTTTCTATTCTCCCATTAGTCTGTTTTGCCTGAGACACATATTCTTACTCTTTAGGTTATCATGAACTGTTGGTGAGACCATGGCTGATTTGCAAGACTGACTTGCACACTGAACTCAACTTGATTTTGAAAACAGCTAATGCAAAGAGAGATACTCTGGGTCTAAGCAATTCTCTATTCAAAACTGTTGTGCATTCAGGCAAAACTGAATTCCCAATCTTGGTATGTTGTGAGTCTATAATTTTAAAAGAGATGCAGGGGTGTGGGCCTTGATGAATGCAAGTTAATATGGCCATGCATATTACCTGTCTTTTCACCCAACTGATCTCTCATTGGAGAGTTCATGAAATAGGACAGTACATGGGAAAAACGGGGCCAGAGTGAAGAAACGGAGCTGAAGGAAACAATGTCTAAGAGTGAAACGTGAAATCTCTAAAAAGTGAAATGCTTTCGCTATGCTGTAATGGAAGATGAACTAAAATTTGATCAATAAGCAATCTTAAAGGCCACTTCTAAAAGAACACTCCTCTTATATTAGTTCAGTGATACAGAAGACTAAATATAAAATAACTGTGAAAATATAAGAACATAATGATAGATACTAAATTAGTTGTCCCTTCCCAGTAGCATGAATAAAGAGCTATTAACCATAAATTGCAATGGAATTACCTATTGGATGACAAAACCCCTAATATAAAGAGATTTTAGATCCATTTCCTAAACTGACTACTAGTAATTATTCCTATAGAAAAACAGATTTATTCCTAAACATCGGCAGTGAACTATGTCAGAGTAAACTACTTTTTTCTTCAGGTTAAAATAAATTCTAAAAAATACCTCAAAAGGTTCATAGTTATCTGGAAAATCCAATTTAAGTGCATAATCTCGATATCAATAAATTTAACCTATTGTGATAGGTTTATGTAGTACACAATTTAAATTAGCAATGCATACTTAATTAAACTGTTTCATATGTAGTTATAAAAAGGTGAAGATGAAATCATCAAATATGAAAGAAAATAGTAGTATCAATAAAGATATTTTATTTTTATTTTTTAAAGATATTTTAAATATTACACAAAAAGTCTATATATTGGTATGTGTACGTGTGTGTTTATATAATTTTTTGCATAAGCATAAGCATACATATGTGCATATATGTGCATATATATACTTATTATATAAACAGGTAGAATGTGAAGGATTTTAAGAGGAAACTATAAAGAAGAAGAAAGAGAGTATTGCTTATCCTCAGACTCAAAAGACTGTTATTTTACATAGGTTCACTAATTTAATCTGTAGCTCGTCTAGGTAAGTATCCACAATATGCCTTTAACCTTATGATGTAACCAAAAGTCCCTTTAAAAAACAAATAAAAACAAGGCTTAGATAATAAAAGCCAGGTTCTACTTGACAATATTTCATGTAGTTCTGATCAATTTTTAAAAAGATGTTCATTTAGACATGTACCTTGCTAAAAGTTGAGCATCTTGATTTTTATGACATTTAAATATTAGAATTATCATGTATATTTGGCACAGACGGTAAATGCTTACTGAGTATTGACTTGGGTCTTGGGTATTTTGAATGGTTGAGTTTCTGAGTTGATAAGTTGGACAACTGAGTTGATAAGCTGTCCTTATTAAAAAGGACAAAGGTGCTTTTTCGCAACGGGTTTGCCGCCAGAACACAGGTGTCGTGAAAACCACCGCTAAACCTAAACCAAAATGGGAAAGGAGAAGACTCACATCAACATCGTCGTCATTGGACACGTAGATTCGGGCAAGTCTACCACTACTGGCCATCTGATCTACAAATGTGGTGGAATCGACAAAAGAACTATCGAGAAATTTGAGAAGGAGGCTGCTGAGATGGGAAAAGGCTCCTTCAAGTATGCCTGGGTCTTGGATAAACTGAAAGCTGAACGTGAACGTGGTATCACCATTGATATCTCCCTGTGGAAATTCGAGACCAGCAAGTATTATGTGACCATCATTGATGCCCCAGGACACAGAGACTTTATCAAAAACATGATTACAGGCACATCTCAGGCTGACTGTGCTGTCCTGATTGTTGCTGCTGGTGTTGGTGAATTTGAAGCAGGTATCTCCAAGAATGGGCAGACCCGTGAGCATGCCCTTCTGGCTTACACACTGGGTGTAAAACAACTAATTGTTGGTGTTAACAAAATGGATTCCACTGAACCACCTTACAGCCAGAAGAGATACGAGGAAATCGTTAAGGAAGTCAGCACCTACATTAAGAAAATTGGCTACAACCCCGACACAGTAGCATTTGTGCCAATTTCTGGTTGGAATGGTGACAACATGCTGGAGCCAAGTGCTAACATGCCTTGGTTCAAGGGATGGAAAGTCACCCGTAAAGATGGGAATGCCAGTGGAACCACACTGCTTGAAGCCCTGGATTGCATTCTGCCACCAACTCGTCCAACTGATAAGCCCCTGCGTCTGCCTCTCCAAGACGTCTACAAGATTGGTGGTATTGGAACTGTCCCAGTGGATCGAGTGGAGACTGGTGTTCTTAAGCCTGGTATGGTGGTCACCTTTGCTCCAGTCAATGTTACAACTGAAGTAAAGTCTGTTGAAATGCACCATGAAGCTTTGAGTGAGGCTCTTCCTGGGGACAATGTGGGCTTCAATGTCAAGAACGTATCTGTCAAAGATGTTCGTCGTGGCAACGTGGCTGGTGACAGCAAAAATGACCCACCAATGGAAGCAGCTGGCTTCACAGCTCAGGTGATTATCCTGAACCATCCAGGCCAAATCAGTGCTGGATATGCACCTGTGCTGGATTGTCACACAGCTCACATTGCTTGCAAGTTTGCTGAGCTGAAGGAAAAGATAGATCGTCGTTCCGGAAAGAAGCTGGAAGATGGTCCCAAGTTCTTGAAATCTGGGGATGCTGCCATTGTTGATATGGTTCCTGGCAAACCTATGTGTGTTGAGAGCTTCTCTGACTATCCTCCTCTGGGTCGTTTTGCTGTTCGTGACATGAGACAGACGGTTGCTGTGGGTGTCATCAAAGCAGTGGACAAGAAGGCAGCTGGAGCTGGCAAAGTCACCAAGTCTGCCCAGAAAGCTCAGAAGGCTAAATGAATATTATCCCCAATACCTGCCACCCCAGTCTTAATCAGTGGTGGAAGAACGGTCTCAGAACTCTTTGTGTCAATTGGCCATTTAAGTTTAATAGTAAAAGACTGGTTAATGATAACAATGCATCGTAAAACCTTCAGAAGGAAAGGAGAATGTTTTGTGGACCATTTGTTTTTTTTTTTTTTTTTTTGTGCGTGTGTGGCAGTTTTAAGTTATTAGTTTTTAAAATCAGTACTTTTTAATGGAAACAACTTGACCAAAAATCTGTCACAGAATTTTGAGACCCATTAAAACAAAAGTTTAATGAGAAAAAAAAAAAAAAAGGACAAAGGTGTGTGTGTATATATATATATATATATATACATACATATATATATATTATGGGTTTCTGAAATTTTAATGACATATTTACACTATTCAGCTAACATTCCATTTATTTTTTTGACTATTAATATGAAATCTTCCTTTATTATAGCACATTATTTATATCCTGGTTGCTCTTATTATTGCCCAAAGGTAGTAGAAAATAAAAATTCAGTTAAATTAATGTTAAGCAATAAAATGTATAATAACTATGAATAAATACAAAGATCAGCAGCTGGTTTACAAAGATGGGCAATAAAATGTTGAACGTCCAAAACATATGAACATAAGGGGTGGCAGTAGGAGGCAGGTAGTGATTAAATATGGGATGGCTGAGGTTAGCTTTTAGTTTGTGTAGAACATTGGACCTTTTTTTCTTCCGGTAGAAATTTCCTCTATGAATAGAATAATTATCAAAATGATACATTTCACATGATGGGGCCCCTTGTAGCAAATTTACATTATTTAATTTTGATGTACTGAAATTATTGCTAGAGCTTCTGAAAAGGATCTGATTTAAAGATGAAGGAATAAGTTAGGAAATAGGAAATCTGGGTCCATTACTGGACAGCTAAATTGAAGAACTGATATAATTTCATTTTTATAAGTTTACTGATGAATCATATAAGCTTTCTTTCAGGATAATATCTGATCATTCAGAACTGTAAACCTTACAAACCTTCATTAACCTAATGAAGCTTTTAGTATCATAGAAACTTGCAGTATTTTAACCTGAATTGAAGGAATACATTCTGATTAATATTTAGAATAAAACAAATTGTGCTTTCATGATTCCACTCTATGTGTCTCACTATTCTAAACTTCCTTTTCCAGATTCTGTATTCCACCCAACCCCACTTACTACACCTCATCAGAATTCAAATATATGTACAGTTCACACATATATATACCTTAACATACCTTTTTCCATGAAATGTGACAATGTTATGATCACAATGCACACCTACCACTTGAACCTAATCCGTATTTTTGACCTAAGAAATCCTATCCATTAACTTTTCCTTTTTCTTGATATTATACCATTAAGAATAATCAGTAAGAGAGTCAACCCCACGTTCAGCACTGTGAGGTGAATACCAAAATGAAATAGTATCTGTATAACAGCCAATCAACCAACAATGTCAACGAACAACCATTTTTTACAGCAAGAAGAAATGCATGCTATGATTTATTTATTGGCAATGGTTTCCAGAATGTACTATATCCACCTCAAGGATGCATAAGTTACTTTACTGGGGTAGAAAAAGAGAGTATTAGAATTATTTTATTATTTTTTACCTTTAAGTTTTCTACTTTTCGTTTCCTGTAATACCTTTATTAATCATGAACAGAGAATCATGATATATTACAGATATATCGTCATATATTTTTTAACTGGTTGAAGAATATGACACCAAAAAAATGTTGAAGACTTTTAGGAAAGCATGTTAGGGAGTTTAACTGAAAACTAGAATTGAATATAGAGAAAATGTTGGGTTAAGTGCTTATCAGAGTGGTTTAACTATCAACTTTATCATGTGAGTGGGGTATCTGCTACAGTTCTCACTTACATTTCTAAAAATCTGTATCAGCAGGAAACAGATGTACACTTCAGGAGGTAGCCAAGGAAAATGTAATACGAGAACTACTTATACAGGAGTCAATAGAGTTTAGATAAAACAAGGAATAGTTGGTTGTACACTGGGCTAGTAATCAGCGGTTAAGTCATCACTATTCCTAGACCTTAAATAGAAAGGGAGAAGGCAATTATATGAGCTCATAAAAAAATACCTTTTTGCAGAGGGTCACCTGACAGAGACTGTGGCCTTTTTTGGGGACAGATGATGTCTACTCTCCAAGGAAGAACCAAGGGAGTAGATATCTTGACTTTACTTTTTGCCAACCTCCAAACTCTTCCTGGTTCCTCCCATTGGCCGGATCCAATCTGAAGCCAGAGAAGGAAGTGCACAGATGTAGTCCATACAGGACAGCCTCCTTGGCATTGAGAAAGAGAGCGGAGTGTGGATATGCAAGAAAAAATTGAAAATTTCCTGCATTCCACTCCTCTTTATTCTTGGCATCTTTTCTTTTCCAGACGAAAAAAAGGTGTCTCTAATACAAGGGATACATGAATCCCATCACCTACTATAACCTTATGACCTGATGTCAGTTCAGTCATATTCCCAAATAAAATCTATAATGTTGGCAAACCTCAGTATGCCAGCTTTATGTAAGATAATCTAGGGGGAAAAGTGAGAGAAGAAATTCTCAATTAACATAAAATATAGCTGCCATAGTCCCGTAACTTGTGTAACCTCTCATAGGACCTTAAATGACAATTCTATATTCTTCTAGCTACATCCATTCAATGTGTATTCTAAGCTCTGTCAGTGACTGGGCTATAGTATTCTTTATCTGGTGATATGATCTTGTGGTATAAGCCTTTGATTGCTTCTGCCTTGATTGGATTGCTTCATTATTCTGTTACCTGACCTTTTATAGAAGTGAGGCAATCCAGAGAAACCTCTAGGTTCTAGAAAGGGTTCTTGCCTCCATTGTGCGGCAGCAATCTGATTTCCTATTGTTAAATAACATCAGTCACCTCAACCATGATTGTAGTCCCTTTCTCTGCCAGTAAGTTTAAGAGCTTGAGGGGTTTACGATGGCCCGAGGGCATACTTACTTTCCAATTTAACAGAGATTGTGTTGTCTAGGGGAAGCATTTCTTCTGTGTAAACTAGGGCACTTCTACCTATTTGCTGAAAGAAGCTACTCTCACTGCCTTCCTTGGTTTCTGGATTTGTGCATTTTGACAGCAGGAGAGATGGCATGTGTTGGATAATGGTGTAAGGTCTGTAACATCTGGTGGGACGCCATCCCAGATCCACAAGATTTTGTCTCCGGAAAGATGCTACAACAGTCTTTAGCAGATTATTCCATTCTATCAGATCTGCTACTTGTAGATGTTGAGACCAGTGGATTTTGGGGTAAGCCCATGGACACATTTCTTTTGTTGCAAACTACTTCCCTTTGTCTGAGGTAAGATTACGTCAGATCCAAAGAAAATAAGGATTTTGTAAGCCTACATACAAGTCATGATGCTGACAGAATTGTGACCAAAGAAGAAAGATTCCGTATATGTCTCTTCCTGCAAGAAAACATATTTCCCCATAGTGATAAAAGGAGTCAAGTAGAAACAATGTCATACCAGTTAGACAGAAGGTGCCATATGAAATGCTTTGTGTTGTCTTCTGCTATCAGCACACTGGTTGGCCATAACTGTATCAACTGTAAAGAGAATTGTGTGTGTGTGTGTGTGTGTGTGTGTGTGTGTGTGTGTGTGTGAGAAGAGAATTTCATGTTGTCAAACCTGGCCCCTTGTGTTATCCTGGCCTACTAGTATCTTTCCCATTGAGAAAACACTTGGATTAATGAAAATGAAGACTAATAGCTATAGAATAGGTAATTTTGTGCGTCTGATTATTGAGGTCCCTCTGCAGCGTCAGCCTTCTCTAAAAGATTAAATGGGACATGAATATCCATATTTTATGCTCTTTCGAAGGGGACCACTCCTATACTTTATCAGAACTTCTTGTCATCAACTTTTTTTTTTTTCAATTGGGTTCTTATAAGTCCCTTACCAGTGGCGCAACTTGTCAGCTACTGCTCGAGGATTACTGTAGATCACGACCTCAAGCTCTCTCTCCCTTTATGCTGCGTGGGTTGTAGGGCATGGGCAAAATGGGTATATTTTCACAAACTTGGTGAATCACAGGTGTGATGATAGATCAAATGCTGGGAGTTTATCATTTTGTATCTTAGGAACAATTTATATTAAGTATTAGGCTATGTAAGGGGCTTCTTTAAAATGACCATTGTTATGGCGCCTGGGTGACTCAGCTGATTAAACATCTGACTTCTGCTCAGGTCATGATCTCAGGGTCCTGGGATAGAGCCCTGTGCCAGGTCACACTCAGTGGGGAGTCTCCTTCTCCCTCTCCTCTCTCTCTCTGCCCCTCCCCTCGCTCATGCTCTGTCTCTCAAATAAGTAAAATCTTAAAATAAAATAAATAAAATGACCATTTTTCTACTTGAAATGTGCCTTAACAGAGGGCTTCCCAAAGCAGCTGACAGCCTAAATTGTTGCTTTTGCTTCCGAAGTGTTTTTTTGTTGTTGTTGTTGTTTTGTTTTTGTTTTTGTTTTGTTTTTTTTGGCAGTGTAGGCAGAGGTTGGAGATGGGATTTCCTACTTAAAGCTCAAACTAAAGCTATTACTAGAGCCATTGCAAGTTGAGGGTCTTTTAAATAATTTTAATGAGGAAGCTCATTCTTAATGTAGAAGGAAGTAATTTCATATTTCAGCATTATTTATTACCTCAGCGAACACTTTAAACGCTGGGCCAGTTGTTTCCAGGAAACATTTATGACTCTACCATGTGCCAAACAACCTCTTACTGTACGTAAGAATAGCCCTAGCTTAATAGATGTGTACAATGTTTTTGAAGGACGATTAATGAAAACAAAGTCAAACACTTTATACTAATATAGGAATTTGCTTTTTTCCTGAAAAGAAACCAAGGACTTTGCTACTTGTCTTTTCTCAGCTACTAAATGTTTTCCTTATCTGTAAGTTGTACTGAAGCTCCTGGAAAGAACTTTCCAGCTGGGGGAAAAAAAAAAACAACAACATAATTCTTTATGGGTGATCTACCTGTTTTTCATCTTATGTACCGTGAGAAGCTTTCCTTCCTTCAGGAACTCCACCCAACACTGATCCTTCTTTTTTCATGCCACCAGCATCCTACTGACCTTACCTTGTACCTGTCACTGTCACAGCAAGTTGTGTCTCTCTTCACTGAAGCCACATTTCTGATTAATATGGGCTGAAATCATCTTATGTGGCAAGGGAAAGAACATGGAGGATCACTAGGCCTGGGTTTGGATCATATCGTGTCTATTCTCAGTTACAAGACACATTTTGCTGCAGAGGAGGCTGGGGAATGCTGTATGGGCTATGTGTCTGGGTAGGAGAGAAAATGGACTCAAGAGTTAGACTCTCTGCCATAACATGTGAACAGGTAGTGGTAATTTACTATTATAATAGGATAATGGAGTAAAGTAAACAAGCTAAGTGTGTTCAGCGTCCAGCTCTTGATTTCTGCTCAGGTCATGATCTCTGGTCCTGGGATTGAGCTGCAGAACAGGCTCTGTGCTCAGCAAAGATTCCACATGGCATCCTCCCTCCCTCTCCCTCTGTTCACCAACTCCCATCGCTCATGCTCTCTGTCTCTCTCTCTCTCTCTCTCTGAAATGAATAATAAATAAAGAAATCAGATATATAAAAAATAAAATAAATTTTTTCTCACTCATTTTTTTTTCTAGCTATAGATTGTCTAATCTCTCTTTTTTCAAATAAACAATACTCATTGTAAAGAAGACATTTCTGCAATTGAAAAAACATGTTCATAATACAATGTACATAACCAATAATGAAATTAACATGTAGTATTCCATTGATAGGTTGGTCAATTTGGTTTTTTTTAGGTAGTTATCCTCCTTATAAATAGGAATTCTAAGATAAAAGTCAATCTCCTTAAAATCTTTGCGGTATGAATCACGATAAAAAAATGAAATATATATATATATATATATATATATATATATATATATATATATACACACATGCACATATATGTAAAGATTCTGCTTTTATATTTCTACAAGCTTTACAATGTCATTTTGAGTGAACTTAATCATTATTTTTAATGATTTCCCCATATAATTAGGGAAAAAAATGACTTACAACACAGTATTTTACTTTTGCAGCTCAAACGAGCTTTGGAATCGGGCATTGCCATTCATATTGAAATTAATAATCATGAAATCATAATGTAGATTTTGCTGCCTTTTGTGTTACATTTGCCTGTTAGAGCAGAAAAGTTAAATAAATATTTTACTGATGCTTCCTTTTTTTTTAAGTTTGGCTTTGGGGGACATGATATTGTGTGGATGTAGGTGGTCTTTTTTTCTTTTTTAAGCTATGTAGAGGAGAGAAATGAACAGGTTAGAAAAGAAATAAGAGTTCCTTTTTAAACAAATTACAGACCAGAGATAAACCACATACCCAATCCCTTAATCTGTCCCATTTCTTATTTATATTAATTGAAGAAAAAATACTGGCTTTGTAGCAAGATGCATTCTTCCAAGCAACACTCAGAAAAAGAAAAAGGCTACTTCCACATTGTAATTACTTAGCATTCTTTTTCATTTTTGCTTGAACAGGGTGAAAAACGTCAGTAGGTCTGCTCATGCAAAAGAAAAGAAGTATAAAACATCAAACATGCATTCATTAGAGATTATAGAAAAAAGTATTTAACTTTAGGGATGAAACACTTAACCTGATACACATTAAGTTCTCCTCTCTTCTCCTCTAAGAAAATGAGAATAATTAAGGAGAATGATTACAGGTGCTGCTAATTGGTTCCAAGTTTAAGGACACCACTTATGACACCTTTGTTTTTATTGATGATAATTCTATAACATACTCATACTTACTCTTATTACCATTGACAAAACTATCGTCTTGAGAATGCTAAGCACAGCAAATGGCTGTACCTTTGAATATATTACAAAAAACAAGTGCTTTTGTGTGCCTTAGTTGATCTTCATGCCATTAGATGTAGCTGAGTGCCACGTTTTTCCACTTGGAATAAATGTTAACCCTGACTGCTTCCTACACTTGGTAGCATTTGGTGGACTCCGGTGCATTTTTCTGCAATGTGATATGCACTTGTTGGAGTGTATAGAGGGAATTTATTTTTTTATTTTTATTTTTTTAAAGACTTTGTTTATTTATTCCTGAGACACACAGCGAGAGAGGCAGAGACACGGGCAGAGGGAGAAGCAGGCTCCCTATGGGGAGGCCCATCCAGAACTCGATCCCAGGCCCTGGGATCACAGAGTCACGACCTGAGCCAAAAGCAGCAGATGCTCATCCATGAGCCACTCAGGTGCTCCTATAGAGGGACACAAAAAGAAATGTAAATGGTGAGTTGATTTCTTAATTTCTAAGAATTCTTGACCTCAAACTCTTTAATCACTTTTTATTTTCTGAAGGACTTTTAAAAGTTAAGATAATTTTTGAGCAGCTCTTCTTTTAATGTTATTTTTCCCTTGAACTCTTCGCTCTTTTAAAAGAACACGTACATATGCATGTGTGTATACATGTATTAATTCATATCACGTTAGTTTTCAAAAAGTTTTTCTTCTCTCTTTCCATAACTGCCATCATTTTTATGAGAAAAAAGAAGCAACTTAAAACGGTGTGCTCCTATTCTCTAGTCAGTTACCTTGCCCAAGTCCTGAAACCTTAACTGAGGGATCCCTGGGTGGCTCAGCGGTTGGGTGGCTGCCTTTGGACCAGGTAGTGATCCTAGGGTCCCGGATTGAGTCCCGCGTCGGGCTCCCTGGGGGAGCCTGCTTCTCCCTCTGCCTGTGTCTCTGCCTCTCTCTCTCTCTCTGTGTCTCTCATGAATAAATCAATAAAATCCTAAAAAAAAAAAAAAAAAAAAAAAAAAAAAAAAAAAAAAAAAAAAAAACCTTAACTGATTGTTGAATAATGGGAACTTGCTGGTAGCATGGCAACTGGCTGTGCTTAACCCAGAAACAAATTCCAAAGGACAGAAAAAAAAAAAAAAAAAAAACAAGGAATTTGGATACATGTGGTGACACAGAGAATGAATAATGTACTGCACACACACACACACACACACACACACACACACAAACAAATGCACAAAAAAAAGCTTTCTTGGGAATCTTATGCCACTTCTCCAAAACAGAGATGATAGGCATATGAGGTATAATGCAACAGCTGATGACAAGAATGATATTTAAATATATACATCTTATTACTAAAACAGTAAGTTATTAACGAAATGAAAATTGAAACAGCACTAATAACACTAATTATTTTGCCTATCATATGGGGGGGGGAGATAAATACTACACAATGCTGGGAAGAGTATGGAGAAAGTAGTGCTCTGATTTTCTGCAATAGTGCTAATCGGTAAAGCTTTTTGGAAATTACTTTGAAAATACATCTTGAGGTTCAAATATTGCATAACCTTTGACTCAGCGATACTATGTTTATAAATGTACCATGTGTGTACTAACACAAGTCATACAAAAATGTATGCAGAGAAGTATTTGCTGAGTGAGTGTTGAGCTTTAGCTCTAGAATCAGACAGACCTGAATTGCAATTACCACTTCATTACTTTCTTTTATATATATATATATATATATATATATATATATATATATATATATATATATATATTTTATTGGAGTTCGATTTGCCAACATATAGTATGACACCCAGTGCTCCTCCCATCAAGTGCCCCCCTCAGTGCCCATTACCCCATCACCCCATGCCCCCCGCCCACCTCCCCTTCCAGTTTCCCTTGTTCCTTTCCAGAGTTAGGAGTCTCTCAGGTTCTGTCTCCCTCTCTGATATTTCTCACTCATTTTCTCTCCCTTCCCCTTTATTCCCTTTCACTATTGTTTTATATTCCCCAAATGAATGAGACCATATAATATTTGTTCTTCACCAACTGACTTCTTTCACTCAGCATAATGCCCTCCAGGTCCATCCATGTCGAGGCAAAT
This sequence comes from Vulpes vulpes, assembly GCF_048418805.1. NCBI lineage: Eukaryota > Metazoa > Chordata > Mammalia > Carnivora > Canidae > Vulpes > Vulpes vulpes. Next base: position 17,014,100 of record NC_132786.1, on the reverse strand, counting down.
GGGGGGGTATTTGTCGTTTCTAATGGCATTACTTTCTAGATATGTGAGCTTAGGCAAGTTACATAGCATGTCTAGATTTCACTATCCTTTGAGAATTAATGAAATGATGTCTATAAAGTGTGTAAGAAAGTGTTTGGCACCTCATAAGTACTTGAGAGATGTTTATTAGTCTTTGTAATGAAGATAATATTGTTATAAATATTATGCAGCATCATTTATAATAAAGGTCTCAAAACAAGCCCCTTATTCAACTGGGATATCGGATAAATAAACGTAGGTACATTGAATAGAATACAACAGAGTCACTCAAAAGAATAAGATCAATCTATGTGGAAGTAGAGGCAAGAAATACTTTGAAAAACATGGTTTTAGTATTAATAGGATTATTCCATGTGTGTGAAAAGACACTAATATATTTTGACTAGTCTATTATCAACAGAAAGAGGGAAAAGGATATGAACCAACATATTAATGGTGGTTATCTCTGGGAAGTGGAATAATGAGCCATTTTTATTTTTCTCCATTATGTTTTTTGAGATATTTAATGTTTTTTAAGGTCATTCTTTATTGTCTGCCAAAGTCAAACAATTTATCGGAAAAAATTAATCCTGATTTTCTGGCATTAAGGATATAGACCAGAATATGTCATCTATCTCTACATATGGAGATATAGATATAGATATGGATATGTAGATATAGATATAGCTGCATACCATATCTATAGATAGAGATAGATGACATATTCTGGTCTATAGATGGATATAGTATGTGATTGTATCTTTATATCTCCATACATAGAGATAGATGACATATTCTGGTCTATAGATGGATATAGTATGTGATTGTATCTTTATATCTCCATACATAGAGATAGATGACATATTCTGGTCTATAGATGGATATAGTATGTGATTGTATCTTTATATCTCCATACATAGAGATAGATGACATATTCTGGTCTATAGATGGATATAGTATGTGATTGTATCTTTATATCTCCATACATAGAGATAGATGACATATTCTGGTCTATAGATGGATATAGTATGTGATTGTATCTTTATATCTCCATACATAGAGATAGATGACATATTCTGGTCTATAGATGGATATAGTGTATGAATGTATCTTTATATCTCCATGCAAAGAGATAGATGACATATTCTGGTCTGTAACTTTAATAAAAAAAATAAGATGCACATATAAAATATTAAGGAAGTAGGTATCATGTAGCCTGATATGTTCTCTATTTGAAAGTTAGAGAGAACTATGGAAATTCGTTAACACTTTTTGTGGTATCAGTACTTAAAAAAGAAACCCTAGAAATGGAAGGAACCTCAATACTTCTCTGAGTCCAGCATCTCACCAAGAGCACAAATTCACTGAAAGCCATCTCCACTAACTTCATCTGATTTGGAGGATAATAAACTACTAACTCCAAAAATAAAATATTGCTGTTAGAATGTTATTTCTTAGATTGATTAGAATGTGCTTTCTCATAAAATCCCTGCCATCATTTCTATTTTTGTTTCATAAACTGAATGAGGCTCTTTATAAACTTTCTTTAGATGAGAGCTTTTTAAATAGTTTCAGGTTGGATACACATAATTTTTTCATTTAAGATTTTCCCCAATTCTTATTACTTTTCTGTGTATCAGAGGATTTCCAGGCTCATTACCTTCTTGGTGCTCATATCTGAACGTCCTCAGAGACACTTATTCTCCTTTAGAGTCTGACTCATGCCATTCCAAAGTCAGGATAACCTTTCAAAGGGAATAGTCAGCTTGGTGATCCAACTGTTTGTTAGTCCTAGCAATATCAGGCTTGATGTTCTCTAACTATAAGTATCAAGGCAGACAAAAGTTTCTTTACTATTTTCTAGTTTCAAGCCTATTTTATTATTTTGGAATTTGTATTTTTATGAAATATAATAATTTACAAATTATTTTAACAAGCTTTATATATCCTTTATAAATTTTGCAAATTTTTAAGGTGATCTGGATCCAAATATTTGCCCTCTTAAGTAATGTGGGAAGCTCATTTCAGCACAGTTAATGTGTTAGGAACTATGAAATAGCAACACATTGAAAGAGTCAAGACCAGACCACATTCCTTTCATTTTAACTTAATTTAACATCATCATCAAGAGTAAATTAAGGGTTGACTGTATTTTTAAAATTATATATTAACATACATACACACATATGCATGCACACACCCACGCACACACACACATTGAAATGTACTTTGGAGCAAAAAGGGACATTAGTGTAGTCATGACTTGTAGGGCAATGACCAGAACATTAGCCTTATATGGGATTCTAAGTTCTCTTAATAAATAATCAAGCCTAGAATATTGTTGTGAAGTTCCACTTACGAGGCACATAGTGTTCAAATTCAACTTGACATTTGATATTCTATGTCACCACTATGAAAGTTCTTGTAGTTTTCGAAAATGTTTTGACAGGGAGTCAATTTGCAATTGAAATGAAGGATTATCAATGTTGCTTGCTTTTGTAAAGATGTAGTGAGAGGAGACATGTAAAATATCAAAACATTTAGTTGGATGTGAGAAGAAACTTATCTTGGTGTATTTTCAAAACTTTTATTTTAAAATACTTTTAAAAATATGACAGAGAAGTTTTAAGATTTGGGGTTTGACAAGGGGTGAAGCCGTTAATGCAGGGAGGTGCTGCCAGAAGTCAGCTGACAAGCGGACCTGGGACACTCACCTTTCCCACTAGGTCCTTGTATTGATCCAAATTTTTTGAAAATTTATCCTCTAAGATTATTTCTTTATTGGATTTTTTGTTTAACAGACATGCAGAGAGCAGGGAGCAGGAGAGGGAGACACAGGCTCCTCAAGCACACTCTCCCCCAAACACAGAGCCTGCCAGGGGCGGGTTCCCAGGATGCTGAGGTCATGACCTGAGCCACAACCAAGAGTCAGATGCTAAGTGACAGAGCCGCAGGCGTCAAGCCCCTTGTCCCTGCTGTGGACACTCCTGCCCCCCACCCCCACCCCCCACAGCCACTGAGAGCTCGGGCTTTGGCCTGCGCTCCAACTCCCAGGTGGTCTGGAGGCTACAGTGCAGGCTGCACGTCCCCTCTGTCCCACCTCAGGCTGAAAGGGCCTCAGCCCTGAGAAGGAATCGGATCTGCCCGACCACCCCCAGCCGGAGGGAGCTGCTGGAGCAGGAGGTAGAAGAACTGGTGCCCACCTTGCTGAGCATTGACTACTTGTCCATATTTGAGTTCCTAAATGTTTTTGGAGGAATATGGCACCCCTGAAGAGGTGCTGGACCTGCTGTTTGCAAAGTGAGCTCCCTGACTCCACAGCCCAGGGGGATGGGATACCTACTGGTTGGGAGTCTTGGGGAATGTTCCTGAACTTCCCGGCCCCTCAGGCGGCTGCTCCGACTGGAGTAGAGTCACACAGGGCCTGGTCGGGTCCTGTAGGGCAGCCCCCGGGGCCTGGCCTGTGGCAGGTCGGCTAGAGGGGCTGTGCTTGTGCTCAGCAGTCATCATCGTTCTCTCCCCATGACGAAGCGTGTGCCGCCTCCCCACCGTCGCCAGGGTCTTGAGCTGGCCTGTTTTGCCATTGAAAGGGAGTTTTGAGTCCATCTGGGGTCTGTATCCTGGGGCATTCGGAGTAGGGGTCCCCGGGGACACCTGGGCGCCCCGGCCCACTCGGATATCGGCCCCGGGCCTGGCCGGAGCCCTTTCACTCCTCAAGCATTCAGGAAGCGCCGGCAGGTGCAGGCGCTTCTCCAGGAGCTGCCCGTGGCCCCAGGCACAGAGCGGACGGCCCCCCAGGGCTCCGGACTAGTCGGAGGTCAGAGGGTGACAGCAGCTATGAGGAGAGGTCGCGTCCACTGGATGACTCATGTGATGCCCCCCCGCCCTCCTCTAGATATCGATGCATCGTAGCTTCCTGCAAGAAGGAAGGAATCCGGGACCAGTGGGAAATGTGAGTGAGCTCTGGCTCATGCAGGGGAGCCTTCCCTCTCCAGGAGGGCCGCGAGGGGGCTGTGGCCTGGAGGGGCTGCTGGACCCTCACCCCACACATCTGCAATTCCTGTGACAGGGTGAAGGTCTAATGGGTCCTTTGAGAAAAGAGGAAAGGAGGGCTGTGGATGGGATACGGGCTTTGTGGGAGAGCACTGGGACCCCTATGGAGTCCTTCTCCACACCTGCCCCCCTCAAAGCCCTCTGTCTCCCCGCCACCTGGGACCCAGAGCAGAGGGTGTGGGGAGCATCGCACTCACCAATCTGGTGGCACCTGGACCCGGGTGTACGGCAGGTGCTCAGGAGGGCCAGTGAGGGCTCAGGGACCAGACGGCCCCCGCCCTGTCAGATTAGAGTCAGTGGAAGGACACCCCCTGGGGGCCCCTCATGAGTATGCAGCGCAGAGCCACAGGAGGGAAGGCGGTGGTACCGGGCGGTTCCCGGCAAGGCCTGGCAGGACACAGAGCCCACACCCTCCCCGCTTGGACATTCCCAGAGGGATAGTCTGTGCAGTGAGGGCGATGACAGGCCGACGCCCCCTTCCCCGGACACCTGCCAGTGGATTCAAGGGGCAAGTGGGCAGGGAGCCAGGCTGAGGAGTGAGTCCCACTTCCCCAGGAAAGACAGTGATGGTCACGCCGCTGGTCATGGGCTCCCACGCACAGAGGCTTCGTGCCAGCCCCTCCTCAGTGAGCACGGCTGTGGCAGGCAGGACCGCCAGGTGGCAGGTGGACAAGGAGCAGCACTGGCCTCCGACAGCCCCGAGCGGGAGTCCGGGGGCCGTTCCTGCAGGGCTTCCCCGGGACACCTTGGTGTGAGGGAGCCCTGTCATCCAATGCCTCTGCCCATCCGTACCTCCAGCTCCATCTCCTGCATCCTGGACATCCGGCTGGACTACTATCAGGAGGATTTTCATCAGCCACCGGAATTTCTCTCCCTGAGGAAGCTGCTGGCATTCATGGGGATCAACATGCCAGGCTCAGACCTGGAAAACCAGGCCCAGGACTGGGGTGGCCAAGCTGGGGACAGGGTGGGCCACACAGACCCAGCCTCTGTGCAACTGGGCTGGGAGCACAGGGTAGGCTCACACCCCATCCCCACGGGCTGCAGTCTGGGGAGACCTCCCAGGGCTCTTGCCCTCACACACGTTGGACGGTGGGAAGAGTGTCCTTGATTTGAGAGGGACGTGGAAAGTGCGTCCTGGTGATGATACTTTGTCTTCTTCGGGCTATAGCTTCGGACCCCGAGCAACACCCTGACCCACCTCAGGAGCCCACCCCAGCTCTGACTGTGGGGCCTGCTGAAGCTTCCGGGCCTGATCTGTTCGAGCCAGGCACGGCTGCTGGAGGTGAGTGTTTCGCCCGAGTCAAGATGCAAGCTGCTGAGTCAAAGCCAATGCACGTGGTGGTCAAACCTCTGACTCAGTGTCCCGACCTGGAGGAGCCACCTGCACCCTTGGTTGACCTGGAGGAGGAGCAGGCCCCAGAGCCTGCAATCAAGCTCCCGGAAGTGCCGGAGCAGCCACCTGCCTCAGTGGAGCCACCGGCCTCGGCCCTGGAGCAGCAGCTCGTGATGGCTGCAGCCCGACGGAAGGCTTCCCCTGCCCCCTCACTGCACGGTTTCTATTTTTGTGGTTGTCATAAACCTCTATGATTGCGTCATGAGTTTCCTCTGATGCTTTTAAATTATACATCGTGGTACTTTAGGTCCATTCCCAGTGTCGCACAGGCGAGGCCAGAAGGCACCTGGGCCACATTTCCACCACACAGACAGCCGACTACTGACCGTCGTGCCCACGCCCTCCCTGCTGTCCCTGCAGCCCCTGCCTTTCTCTCTGTCTCTGTGGCCTTTTGTCCTCTGGGATGTGCGTGTACCTGGTGTACTTGGTGTGGCCTCCTGTCTCTGCCGCAGACACGAGAGTGACTCCTCGTTTTCCCAGTAGTTAAGAAACATGTCATTTTGAGGCTGAGGGAACAAAGATCATGTGAAGCCCCAAATGAAATGTTTCCATTGTCCAGGATAGGTTCCCCGGTGTAATGTGTTAGGTAAAAAAGTAAATGGTTCCTTAAGGTTTCAGACAGATGGTATTTACTTAATAAAATGAGGATTCCCATAGAGAGAAAAGAGGACATTTGCCTTCTACCTAGGAATAACTGCCCGTTGCACGCGGTTGGGTCCCCCAGGCCTGAAACTGGTCACTTACGATACACACGCGCGCCCGTTCTCATCAACACAGGTTTCATGATAGCCAACGGGGGCACGCTAGGGGACGTGAATCAGAGAGAGAAAAGACAAGCGTCGCATGAGTACAGGTATACGTGGAATCTAAAACATAGAACCCCTCCCCCCCGGCAAACAAACTACAAGACAACAAAAACACAATGGCCTGAACTCTGATACAGAAAACATATACGTGGTTGCCAAGGTAAGGGGTGGGACGTGGACCGAATACGTAAGACGCTAGAAACTGACGACGATTCAAAAAAAGACAGAGAATATCAAGAAGGAACCTGGAGAGTAAATATCTCTTCAATATGTTAACTTCTAGCTTCCCACTACCCCGGGTCCCTTAGGTATTAACTCATGCTACAGCATCCAATTCTCCGGGCCTCGCGGGAACCCTCGTGTGGACACGGTAGTACTGCTGAAGGATTTCGTAGCATTAATTACAGAGGCCTTGGCTCCTGGGTGTGTGCGTCTCTAGGTGTTCTTCCGGGTTCCAAGTATAACTATGTAATCACAACTTCCCTAGATCAAAGTGCACGGTTTCCCGAGTCTTGGTAGAAGTGCACGTCACAAAACAATCCCTGCAGGTGAGGAAATGCACAGGTACCCACCAGCCCGAATGATGTGTCCTGCTTGTTTTGCAGCCCAAGGTTAGCTCCAGGTGTGATTTTTTTTTAAAGGTTTATTTATTTATTTATTTATGATAGAGAGAGAGAGAGAGAGAGGCAGAGACACAGGAGGAGGGAGAAGCAGGCTCCATGCCGGGAGCCCGACGTGGGATTTGATCCTGGGACTCCAGGATTGTGCCCTGGGCCAAAGGCAGGCGCTAAACCGCTGCGCCACCCAGGGATCCCCCAGGTGTGACTTCTCTTGGTCCCTAGAGAATCACACTTTCCTCAGGGTCATGCTCCCCGCCAGGCCCCGGGGGAGTGTCCACAGACAGGCCCGCCCTCCACGGAGCCTAGAGGGGACCCGAGAGGGCCTCCACCCGCTAGTCTAGTTGGGGCGTCGGGGCACCCAGGCTCAGTCCTGAGGGGAGCAGACGCCCCCATCGCTCCTGGAGGCACGAAGCCTCTCTCTGGCTCTATGTCTCCCTCCCTGTCTCCACGTCCCCGTCTCTCTCTCTCCCTCCCAGTCTCTGTGTCCCTCCCAGTCTTTCTTCCCTCAATCCCTACACCTCGACCTGTCCCTCCCTGTCTCTCTCCCTGTCTCTGTGTCTACCTTCCTGTCTCTCGGTCTCTCACTCGTCTCCCTCCCTGTCTCATTCTCTCTCTCCATCCTGTGTCTGTCTCCGTCTCTCCCTCCCTGTCAAAGAGAAGAGGCTGAGATAAGAATGCATTAAGTCCATTCAAATGAAGTAAACACAGTCATCAAATATAGCCTGAACAGGAGACAGTAGCTGGAACAGAGGACCTTGCACAAAAATTTAAATATTTGTAGAATACAAATACAGGGGAAAGGAAAGAAAATTATGATTACAGAATGAAGGTGAGTTGCAAAGATCCAACCTGCGAGTATTAAAGAATTTCCAAAGAAGGAAATGGTAAGTGGATCAGAGGCAATATCCCAAAGTATAAGAGACCTTTCTGAATCTCAAAGAGAAATGCTCTGAAGATCAAAATGCCCCACAATATTCTAGGGAAAACTAATGAAAGAGGTCTACACCTGCACGTATCCCCTTGAAAATGTGTTTTCCTCATTGTAGCCAGGACGAACCATTCAAAATAGGAGTCTCAGAAGATCGTTCCAAGCTTTAAATTGTTTAATGCGTTTCCAGTTTGGCTCCGCACCTCTCCACACACTTCTCCCTGGCTTTCGGCCTAACTGGCCTTCTTTCTGGTGCTTGCATGTGCCTTGCACCTGCTGGCATTAGGAAGCTGGTACAAGGTGTTCTCTCCCCCTTGAAATGCTGTCAACCCTCCCCGCCTAGGGTTCCTCTGGTTAACTCTTTTTTTTTTAAATTTTTATTTATTTATGATAGTCACACACACAGAGAGAGAGAGGCAGAAACATAGGCAGAGGGAGAAGCAGGTTCCATGCACCGGAAGCCCGACATGGGATTCGATCCCGGGTCTCCAGAATCGCACCCTGGGCCAAAGGCAGGCGCCAAACCGCTGTGCCACCCAGGGATCCCCCTCTGGTTAACTCTTACTTTGGGATCTCATATATCACTTCCTCAAGGAAAGCTTCCCAGATCTAACTAGACTGATATACCTATTAAATGCTCTTGTAGCACCATGTACCTTCTACGTTAGTACTTCTGACAACTAGATTTATATTTATGTATGTGAGTCTTTGACTACTGTCTGCCCTTAGAGTATAGCATCCATGAACGCAGAGACCAAGGAGCAAAGTCCAGTTTCATAGCACCAGCCAAATTGGGAGGATGTACGTGCAGCATCCAGCTAGCCCATGCTACACACATCCTTGCAACACCAAACAGAAGTGCAGGCATTGCTGCTGCCGGCTCCTCTCCCTGCCTTCAGGGGCCTCTTGTCAGCCTCCTGCCTTAAGTATGCCCAGGTGGGAAGGAGGCGCCAATGTTACTCATCCCCAAAACTCCAGGGACACATGTCGGTCTCCCAGTTGCTCATGGTGCACCGTCTGACTGCATTCTCGGGCCAGGGTGGAGAGGAGACCTACATTTGCTACAGCTTCAGCACAAATCTCTTTCTGCCAGCTTCTCTGACCATTCGCTCTCTTAGAGCTTCCTTCACTTGATGGGTGAGGGACCAAGGAGTACCATTCCTCTCCCTCGCTGGAAGGGGAGAAGAGGACCTTAGGCTCCCATAGCACAAAGCCGACACACACTCTCCTATGTAATGAAACTCCCTTTCCCGTTTCAAGTCTTTTCATGCAGTCTACCAGTGCACGATGATGGGCGACGATCACAGGACTGCTGTGCGTCTAGCACTCATTGAGCCTCTTCGAGAAAGTGGATACAACAGGGAAAGCCCCAGTCAATATCGTGTTAGGACTGCATCCTGAACGTCGGGGAGATAGAGGATCCCACTTCTCTAAAACCAATGGCACCTCTTTTTCGTGTTTTCTCTTCAACTATCTTATCAAGTATTCATTGCATGTGGCTCCTTCTGATTTTAGGGGGCGGATCTATTTCCTGGATCTGAATGCCTGTTTCCCTTCCCAGATTAGGAAAGATTTCAGCAATGACTTGTTCAAATACATATTCCGGCCCTCTGGCCCTTTTGGCGCCCCGGGAACCCCAATTAAACGTAGGTTTTTCTTCCTCAGGCTGTCGTGTATTTCCCTTAATCTGTCTTCATGGTCTTTTAATTGCCTGTCTCTTTTTTCCTCAGTTTCCCTCTTTGCCATCAACTTGTCTTCTATGTCACTCACTCGTTCTTCCACCTCGTTAACCCTCGTCGTTAGGACGTCTAGTCTGGATTGCATCTCATTTAATTGATTTTTAATATCTGCCTGATTAGATCTAAATTCTGCAGTCATGAAGTCTCTCGAGTCCTTTATGCTTTTTTCTACAGTCACCAGTAGCTGTGTAATAGTGCTTCTGAACTGGCTTCATGACATTGAATTGTAGTCCAGATTTTGTCACTCTGTGGGAGAGAGGACTGTTTCTGATTCTTTCTTTTGAAGTGAGTTTTTTTTTCCAGTCATTTTGCTCAGTGCCAGAGTGGCCAAGAACAAGTTGTATTGGGAAAAGGAGAAAAAGAGAGAAGATAAGGAAGAAAAGAAAAAGAAAAGAAAAAAAGGAAAAAATAAAAAAAAGAGAAGAAAAGCAAAAAAGGGGGGAGAAGCAGCAGAAATCGAAAAACAAAAAAAAAGGGGGAGTATCTTCTGGTTGTGTATACTGTAAATCCCTCGACTTCCCTTGGAACTTTCCAATGCTGCTTGGTCAATTGTTTTCCCCCTGTCCGTCTAGCTGGTCTTCTGGGGCAGGGGTCTGCTGTGCTGATTCTCAGGTGTGAGAACTTGGAGGAGCTGCTCAGCGCCCTGCCTGGTGCAGGGCGCAGTGAAGGTTGTTTAACCTGTTCATCCTGTGAGGACACAGTGAGACTCCGTGGGGGTTGTTTACTCCGTGAGGCCCCAGGAGGAACAGCCACAGTGGCGGGGCCAGCTCTGCAGCCCTGGAGTCAGCACCTGCAGTAACTGCGGAGCTCTCAGCCTACAGGTGCCTGGATGCTCCCGAGGGGGGCCGCTGATCTGCTCAGCTCGGGGCCACCCGGCTGCAGGAGTGTCCTTGCTGTCCTGGGCCCTCCTGGCCCTCTGCCTGTCCCGGGGGGGAGCATCGGTTCCTGGGCTGTGTCCCCGGCACCCTGTGCTCCCGGGTCCAGCCGTGTGTGCTGCAGCCCTTTAGGGAGCTCGGCCGCGGGGTGTGGGCGCTCTCCCCAGGGCGCAGCTCCTGTTGGTGCCCCGGGGAGCCAGAGCGCATCCCCGCCCTCCTGGAGTCCTGCTCCACCTCCCTGCGAGCGCCTTTCTGCCCGGGAAGGTTGGGGAAGCTCCTGTTCCTCCGGGCCGGGCTCTCCTTTCCTGGGGGCTCTCGCCGCGGCCCTAGCCCGGCTCCTCGCCGCCCCCCCCCCACTCGGAGGCCTTTTTTCTCTTGTTTATTCATGAGAGACACAGAGAGACACAGGCAGAGGGAGAAGCAGGCTCCCTGTGGAGAGCCTGATGAGAACTCAATCCCAGGACCCTGGGATCACGACCTGAGCCAAAAGCAGATGCTCAACCACTGAGCCACCCAGGTGCCCCTCTCTTACTGCGTTTAAGGTCTCTTTAATCCTTAATGTTCACAGTTTCTCTCTGTTAGAGCTAGATGTGGATTTCTTGTTTCTGTGAGATTTCATAATGTGTCTTGATTCTGAGGATTAATGTGTTTTATCATTTCTGGAACAAATTCAGTTATTATCACTTAAATATTTCCTCTTCCTTATTTTCTCTAGTTTCTGCATCTTATACTTTTATCAGACATATGTTGCACTGTTTTTAAAAAAAATTTTTTTTGAGTTCAATTTGCCAACATACAGCATAACACCCAGTGCTCATCCCATCAAGTGCCCCCCTCAGATGTTGCACTCTTAAATTCTATTTTACATTCTTCTTAACCTTACTTTCACATTAAATGGGTTTGATCACCAAATTCCAATGTGTGCGTTTGTGTGTGGGGTGGTTTCCCCATACCACCAAGCAGTTCTTCAACATCAACTGGGTATGCGACCATTCAACTCCATTCTGACACTCCTCACCTAGAGATAGCTTCAGATTCCACACGTTAAGGGTTCAGTACCACAAGACTGCCCCCCACTTCAGATACCAGTCACAGCCTGGTTGACTTGTGATTCTGACTATGAATCAGAGGTTCCCAGGGCCCCTTCCTTGGGTGGGACTGATTTGATAGAGCTGGTCATAGAACTCAGAGAAACTTAGATTACTGGTGTATTATAAAAGGATATAATTCAAGAACAGCCAGATGGAAGATATGCACAGGGCAAGTTATGTGGCAAGAGACACGGGGCTTCCACGACCTCTCTGGCAGGCCACTCTCCCAGCACCGGCCATGTGTCTACCAACCCAGAAGCTTTCTCAGTGCTATCCTTTGGGGGTTTTATGGAAGCCTCATTAGGTAAGCATGATTGATTAAATCGTTGGCCATTGGTGATTCATTCAAACCTCCAGCCCCTCTCCCTTCCTCAGAGGTCAGGGGGTGGGACTAGAAGTTCCCACCCTTTATTCTTGGTCGGTTCCCCCGACAACCAGCCCCATCCTTAGGTGCTATCCAAGTCACCTCACTACCATAAACGCAGTTGTGGTGGTAGTGGGAAGGGGCTTGTTATAAGTAATAAGACACTCAGTAACCTTTATGGCTCTGAGGTGATTTCAGGAACTGAGAACAAGAGACCAAGTGTTATGACAAAGGATGCTCCCCTTGCTCTTATTGCTCAGAAAATTCCCAGGGTATCGGGAGCTATGAGCCAGGAGCTGTGGACAAGGGCCAAATAAATGAGAAATATATTTTGGTCATCTGAATGGCCAAATATATATTTCATATAAATAAAAATATCACAGATTGTTTCCTTCTTTCATCTCTTTGTGCTGTCTCTTGATAATTCCCTCACATCATCCTTTCTCTCTTCAGTGCCATCTAATGTCAAGTTCATCTTGTTCACTGACATTATTATTTCAATGATCATATTTTTCAAGCTACTATTAGAAAATGGTGTCCAGGGACACCTGGGTGGCTCAGCAGTTGAGCGCCTGCCTTTGGCCCAGGGCATGATCCCGGAGTCCTGGTCCCATGATCAATTTCACTTTGGACTCCCTGCATGCAGCCTGCTTCTCTGCCTCTCTCTCTCTCTCTCTCTCTCTCTCTCTCTTTCTCTGTCTCTCATGAATCAATAAATAAAATCTTAAAAAAAGAAAATAGTGTCCATTCTGAAGTGTATACTACCCACTGAGTTTACTTCAATGACTCTATTTTTCATTCTGGTGTTGGTTTTGTTGTTTGTTTGTTTTGGCATCTGTTCTGCAGTATCTTGTGCTTTTTAACAGAATTTCAAGTTTTTGTTCTATGCCTTTAATTACATGACATTATTGGTGAAGTGTTTGTGTAAATATGCCCTTCTTTATACCTGCTGACCATCCCTCACACGGATTGTTTGCTCATATGTTTTCTAATTTTGGATTCTGAGCTCCCCTTCAGCAGGGCTTTCCTTGTGACTTGGACTATGGTGGTGTTCCTACAGAGTGAAGACTTTGTATCTAACACCTCAGAGGTAACACTGACCTAAAAACAGTTTAATTTTTGGCTGTGGATTTCTGTATCACATAGTTCACATTTTGGACTCAAAACAGGGGCAAGAGGTAGGCACAGAAATCTTTTTTTATATTTTATTTATTTACCCATGAGACACACACACACACAGGCAGAGAGAGAGAGAGAGAGAGAGAGGCACTGAAGCAGGCAAAGGAAGAAGCAGGTTCCCTGCAGAGAGCCCGACACAGTACTCAATCCCAGGATGCCAGGATCACCCTCTGAGACTAAGGCAGATGCTCAGCTCTTGAGCCACACTGGCATTCCAGGCACAGGATTTTAATATCTCAGGATATTTTTTTCTTTTAAAACTCAGATCTCAGTAGGAGGCCTTGCCATTTCTTTGTGATAACAGTTGTTTTAGATCCATATAGAAAAGCAGCAAAACCTAAGCTCCTAGCAGTTAACAAATTTAACAATCTGCACACCAACCGATCCTAGACTGCCATGAATATCACCTCAAGTGCTTATCTCTCCTTCTTTTCTTCAACTGGACATTTCCTGTTCATTATCTAGGATTGGCTGCACCATAATTTGCCTGAATACTTATTTACGTGCATTAAAGTTGTCTCGCATATTTCTCTAACTCTCATAAAAAATATCACCACGAATAGGCCTACAGGTATTGAGAATTGTGGGTATTGTTTCGTATCTTCCTGGTGAATGAATTTTTTTTCAGCAGCATTCATCAACATCAGAAAGTCAAATTGTTGGAATCTCTCATACTGGGGATTTAACGCCCAGGAAAGCAGAATAAAAAGATCTGGCAAGAGAGCATAGACTATGGTAAGAATACCAATTAAATTATGAATCCTAGGGATCCCTGGGTGGCGCAGTGGTTTGGCGCCTGCCTTTGGCCCAGGGCGCGATCCTGGAGACCCGGGATCGAATCCCACATCGGGCTCCAGGTCCATGGAGCCTGCTTCTTCCTCTGCCTGTGTCTCTGCCTCTCTCTCTCTCTCTGTGACTATCATAAATAAATAAAGATTAAAAAAAATGTTAAAAAAATTATGAATCCTAGATTCTGAAGTGGCTGAGGAGAGAAAACAAGATAACAGGAATCAGAATTAATAAGCAGAAAGAGTCAGTGGTTTGTAGGCCCCAGTGAAGTAGGAACAATTCAGTGATTACAGTGTAAGTTCAGGAAGTAGTAGCCAGAAAATGCAATGTATGAATACATGATTTCAGACGTGGGATAATTCTTGGGTCCTGGAAAAGACCAGGCAGGCCACAAGCAGCTGAAGTCGAATGGATGGGTGGATATTATTGATAAAGAAATCAAAGGAGAAGCCAAAGCATTGAATCTACATGGACACTATGGATCCGATGGGATCATCTACATGGACACTGACGTCACTCAAGATGAAGGACTCAAGGGGTCCCTGGGTTGCTCAGTGTATTGAGCATCTGCCTTTGCTCCAGATCATGATCCTGGAGTCCTGGTATCTAACCCCATGTCAGACTCCACGACTAGTGGGAAATCTGCTTCTACTTCTCCCTCTGCCCCTACCCCAGCTTGTTCCGTCTCTCTCTCTCTCTCTCTCTCTCTCTCTCTCTGTCTCTCTCTCTGGCTCTCTCAAGTAAATAAATATTTTTTAATTACAAAAGATGAGGGACTCTAAGACTTTTAGATTATCGCTACTTTTTTTCCAGAAAAAAAAAAAAAAAGAAGCATATCTAGATCTGGAGTGTCAGGGAAATGGTTAGTAGCAAAGTTTCTATGGAATTAGAGACTTTCAGATGAGGAAGAGGAATAATGGTTTGAAGGAGTCAGAAGAAACAAGGAAAATACTCTACATCCCCACCTCGAAGAAGAACGGTACAGTTTGGCAGGAACGGTCCCTCTTTAAGATATATACAAAGGAAGCAGTATTTTCATGGAAAATCCAGGTTACAGTTCAAGCCAGGAGATTCAAGACAGGAAATCAAGAAACCGTCTAAGGAAACAGGAAGTTTTCCAGGCATGCAGCTGGACCTCTTAAGGAATGCAATGGATGGTTGGGTGAAGTACGCAAGGATATGGATATTGGGCCAAGGAAGCACAAGCAGAATATGATGGGGATAAGAGTACAGGACAGAATACAGGACCAAAGGGGCTGATGATTTGGGTGATGGTCAAAAAACCCAAGAATAATAAGCAGAGAGAACTGCTACATCAGACAAGGGGAAGGGCAAGGACACAAGAGTCTCCTAACTCACCTGACATGCAGTTGGGCATCTCAGGTAGTGAGCGAGGAAGGAAGCCCAAATGTAGGTACTGAGCACTCGGGAGCTGTTGGCTTCAGTCCTATTTCTGGCTCCAGGGGAGGGTCAGGCAACACACCAAGGAACCCCGGGAACCAAGAAGAAAGCTACACCGTCAAGTCCTGTTCCAAAGCATCCCCACAAGATCCTGTCCAGAAACGTGGGAGAGGCTCAGCTGACAGTACTCAGTGCATTCTAGGTGGAAGAGGCTGTGCAGCCCTGGGATCAGCATGGGGTGGGTTCTGTCACAGGCTGTGTGTGGAGGCGGCTGCGGGCCCGGAATCGTGACTCCAGCAGGGCAAGCCTGGGAGTACAGGGCACCAGGGATATAGCGCAAGGTCCGTCGTCTCCCCCCGGGTGAGGCAGAAGCCAGGAGGGCACAGGACAGCAAGGACACTCCTGCGTCCAGGTGGAAAAAAAAATTATTGACCAAGCAGCCCTGGAAATTTCCATGCGAAGTCAAGGGATCTACAGTATACAGAATCAGAGGATACTCCCCCTTGTTTTTTGTTTGTTGATTTCTGTTGCTTCCCCCCCTTTTTTCTTTTCTTTTTTCCTTTCTTTTTCCCCTTTTTTTTCCTTTTTCTTTTCTTATATTCTCTCTTTCTCTCCTTTTCCCAATTCACTTTTTTTTGGCCATTCTGTAGTGAGCAAAGTGACTAGAAGGAAAAACTCACTTCAACAGAAAAAATCAGAAACAGTCTTCTCTCCTACAGAGTTCCAAAAAACGGATTACAATTCAATGTCAGAAAGCCAATTAAGAAGCTCTATTGTAAAGCTACTGGTGGCTCTAGAAAAAAGCATAAAGACTCAAGAGACTTCATGACTGCAGAATTTAGATCTAATCAGGCAGAAATTAAAAATCAATTAAATGAGATGCAATCCAAACCAGAGGTCCTAACGACAAGGGTTAATGAGGTGGAAGAACAAGTGAGTGACATAGAAGACAAGTTCATGGCAAAGAGGGAAACTGAGGAAAAAGAGACAAACAATTAAAAGATCATGAGGATAGATTAAGGGAAATAAATGACAGTCTGAGGAAGAAAAATCTACATTTAATTGGGGTTCCTGAAGGAACAGAATATGTATTTGAACAAATCATAGCTGAAAACTTTCCTAATCTGGGAAGAGAAACAGGTATTCAGATCCAGAAAATAGAGAGAACTGCCCCCTAAAATCAATAAAAGTCAGTCAACCCCTCAACAATTAAGAGTGCAGCGTGCAATTCGAAAGATAAAGAGAAGATCCTTAAAGCAGCAAGAGAACTTTTATGGGGAGAAATATTAGATTAACAGCAGACCTCTCCACAGAGACGTGGCAGGCCAGAAAGGGCTGACAGGATATATTCAGGGTCCTAAATAAGAAGATCATGCAGCCAAGAATACTTTATCCAGCAATGCTCTGATTCAGAATAGAAGGAGAGATGAAGAGCTTCCAAGATAGGCAGGAACTGAAAGAATATGTGACCACCAAACCAGCTCTGCAAGAAATTTTAAGGGAGACTCACAAAATTCCTCTTTAAGAGGAAGTCCAATGGAACAATCCACAAAAATAGGGACTGAATAGGTATCATGATGACACTAAAATCATATCTTTCAATAGTAACTCTGAATGTGAATGGGCTTAATGACCCCATCAAAGGCGCAGGGTTTCAGACTGGATAAAAAAGCAGGACCCATCTATTTGCTGTCTACAAGAGACTCATTTTAGACAGAAGGACACCTACAGCCTGAAAATAAAAGGTTGGAGAACCATGTACCATTCAAATGGTCCTCAAAGAAAGCAGAGGTGGCCATCCTTATATAGAGAAACTAAAGTTTATCCCGAAGACTGTAGTGAGCGAGGGACACTATATCATACTTAAAGGACCTATCCAAGAAGATCACTTAACAATCATCAATATATATGCCCCGAATGTGGGAGCTGCCAAATATAATAATCAATTAATAACAAAGTTAAGACATACTTAGATAACAATACACTTATACTTGATGACTTCAATGTAGCACTTTCTACACTCGATAGGTCGTCTAAGCACATCTCCAAAGAAACGAGAGCTGTAAATGATACACGGGCCAGATGGATTTCACAGATATCTACAGATCTTTACATCCAAACGCAACTGAATACACATTCTTCTCAAGTGGACATGGAACTTTCTCCAGAAGAGACCACATTCTGGGTCACAAATCAGGTCTTAACTGATACCAAAAGATTGGGATCATCCCCTGCATATTCTCAGACCATAATGCCTTGAAATTAGAACTAAATCACAAGAAGAAGTTTGGAAGGATTTCAAACACGTGGAGGTTAAGAACCATCCTGCTAAAAGGTGAAAGGGTCAACCAGGAAATTAAGGAAGAATTAAAAGGATTCATGGAAACTAATGAAGATACAACCATTCAAAATATTTGGGATACAGCAAAAGCAGTTCTGAGGGGGAAATACATCACAATACAAGCAGCCATCCAAAAACTGGAAAGAACTCAAATACAAAAGCTAACCTTGCACCTAAAGGAGCTAGAGAAAAAACTGCAAACAGATCCTATTCCAAGCAGAAGAAGTTAATAAAGATTCAAGCAGAACTCAATGAATACAGAGACCAGGAAACTGTGGAACAGATCAACAAAACCAGGAATTGGTTCTCTGAAAGAATTAATAAGATCGATAAACCATGAGCCAGCCTTATTAAAAAGAAGAGAGAGTAGACTCAAGTTAATAAAATCATGAATGAGACAGGAGAGATCACTACCAACACGAAGGAGATTCAAATGATTTTATGAACATATTATGAGCAGCTATACGCCAATAAATTAGGCAATCTACAAGAAATGGACACATTTCTGGAAAACCACAAACTACCAAAACTGGAACAGAACAAATAGAAAACCTGAACAGGCCAATAACGAGGGAGGAAATTGAAGCAGTCATCAAAAACCTCCCAAGACACAAAAGTCCAGGGCCAGATGGCTTCCCTGGGGAATACCATCAAACGTTTAAAGAAGAAATCATACCTCTTCTACTATGGTTGTTCGAAAAGATAGAAAGAGATGGAATACTTCCAAACTCGTTCTTTGAGGCCAGCATCACCTTAATTCCAAAACCAGACAAAAACCCCACGAAAGAGGAGAATTTTAGACCAATATTTCTGATAAACATAGACGCAAAAATTCTCAGCAAGGTGCTAGCCAATAGGATACAGCAATACATTAAGAAGATTATTCACCATGACCAAGTAGGATTTATCCCTGTGATTCAAGGCTGGTTCAACACTCGTAAAACAATCAATGTGATTGATCATATCAACAAGAGAAAAAACAAGAACCATATGATCCTCTCAAGAGATGCAGAGAAAGCTTTTGACAAAATACAGCATCCATTCCTGATCAAAACTCTTCAGAGTGTACGGATAGAGGGAACATTCCTCAGCATCTTAAAAGCCATCTACAAAAGCCCACAGCAAATATAATTCTCAATGGGGAAGCACTGGGGGCCTTTCCCCTAAGATCAGGAACAAGATAGGGATGTCCATTCTCACCATATTCAACATACTACTGGAAGTCCTAGCCTCAGCAATCAGACAACAAAAAGAAATAAAGGGCATTAAAATCAGCAAAGTCAAACTCTCCCTCTTCGCAGATGACATGATACTCTACATAGAAAACCCAGAAGACTCCACCCCAAGATTGCTAGAACTCATACAGCAATTTGGCAGTGTGGCAGGGTACAAAAGCAATGCCCAGAAATCAGTGGCCTTTCTAGACGCTAACAATGAGACTGAAGAAAGAGAAATTAAGGAGTCAACCCCATTTACAATGGCACCCAAAAGCATGCACTACCTAGGAATAAACCTAACCAAAGAGGTAAAGGATCTCTACCCAAAAAATGACAGAACACTTCTGAAAGAGACTGAGGAAGACACAAAGAGATGGAAAAATATTCCATGCTCATGGATTCGAAGAATATTGGGAAAATGTCAACATGACACAGGGCAATTTACACACTTAATGCAATCCCTCTCAAAATACCAAGGAGTTTCTTCAGAGAGTTGGAACAAATTATTTTAAGATTTGTGTGGAATCAGAAAAGACCGTGAATGGCCAGGGGAATATTAGAAAAGAAAACGACAGCTGGGGGCAATACAATGCCGGATTTCAGGTTGCGCAACAAAGCTGTGCTCACCAAGTCAGTGTGGTATAGGCACAAAAGGAGACACATAGTTCAATGGAACAGAATAGAGAATCCAAAAGTGGACCCTCAACTCGATGGTCAACTAATATTCGACAGAGAAGGAAAGACTATCCGCTGGAAGAAAGACAGTCTCTTCAATAAATGATGCTGGGAACATTGGACAGCCACATGCAGAATAATGAAACTGGACCACTCTCTCACACCATACACAAAGATAAATGGATGAAAGATCTAAATGTGAGGCAAGAATCCATCAAAATCCCAGAGGAGAACACAGGCAACACCCTTTTCAAACGTGGCCACAGTAACTTCTTGAAGATTCATCGATGAAGGGAAGAGAAACAAAAGCAAAAATGAACTACTGGGACTTCATCAAGATAAGAAGCTTTTGCACAGCAAAAGATACCGTCAACAAAACTCAAAGACAGCCTACAGAATGGGAGAAGATATTTGCGAATGACATATCAGATAAAGGGCAAGTATACAAGGTCTAAAAAGAACTTATTCAACTCAACAGCAAAGAAACAAACAATACAATCATGAAATGGGCAAAAGATATAAGCAGAAATCTCACAGAGGAAGACATAGACGTGGCCAACAAGCACATGAGAAAATGCTCCGCATCACTGGCCATCAGGGAAATACAGATCAAAACCACAAGGAGATCCCACCTCACACCATGAGAATGGGGAAAATTAACAAGGCAGGAAACCACAAACGTTGGAGAGGATGTGGGAAAGGGGAACCCTCCTGCACTGTTGGTGGGAATGTGAACTGGTACAGCCACTCTGGAAAACTCTGTGGAGGATCCCCAGAGTTAAAAATGGATCTGCCTTATGACCCAGCAGTTGCACTGCTGGGGATTTACCCCTAAGATACAGATGCAATGAAATGCCGGGACACCTGCGCCCTGATGTTTCTAGCAGCAATGTCCACAGTAGCCAAACTGTGGAAGGAGCCTTGGTGTCCATCGAAAGATGAATGGATAAGGAGGGTGTGGTCCCTGTATACAATGGAATATTCCTCAGCCATTAGAAACGACAAACACCCACCATTTGCTTTGACATGGATGGAACCGGAGGGTATTCTGCTGCGTGAAATAAGACAATTGGAGAAGGACAAACCTTATATGGTCTCATTCATTTGGGGACTATAAAAAATAGTGAAAGGGAATAAAGGGGAAAGGAGAAAAAAATGAGTGGGAAATATCAGGGAGGGAGACAGAACATGAGAGACTCCTAACTCTGGGAAACGAACTAGGGGTGGTGGAAGGGGAGATGGTTGAGGGGTGGGGGTGACTAGGTGATGGGCACTGAGGGGGGCACTTGATGGGATGAGCACTGGGTGTTATGCTATATGTTGGCAAATTGAACACCAATAAAATATAAATTTATAAATAAAAAAAATTTTTTCAAAATGAAATCAATATGGTAAGAATTCTGGGGTCTCAACCGGAATTTATCTGAGTCCAAATATCTTAAGATCTCTTTTGGGGAACTACTTTTATTTTCAGACAGCCTGTGGCCGATCTCAGATGGAAGTGCGATAGCGCCCAGGACCAATAATTTGTCAAGTGCCAAAACCTGTGCAATGCAATGGCATTCTGTCTTCTGCCAGCCTGATATTTGAAGCATATGAGTCTCCTGTCAGAACCTCCAGATCTGCACTGAATGTGATCCAGTATTTCCTGACAGTCTATGTGAGATATAGGATTTTGGAGGGAAACCATCTAGGATCTGTCAAACACTCTTGTTTTCCTAGATTTTCTAATCTTTATCACCAGAAAGCAATGTGCCTGGAGCATATTTTCCAAAATCTCCTGGGTATGTATAAACTATCTTCTGTTAGCCTTGTTGCAAAAGTTAGCTGAGGGTATTCTAAAAGACATTGGAAAGTGTATTTATCTGCAGATGATGTACCGCATCTTCCAGTTTACTTCTTACAGAACTAAGTGGAAGAGATAAAAGAAATTCCCCTTAAAGTCATTCATACTAGGATTCAAATTCAAGAAAAAAATAGAGTCGGGGAAGGGGGAATAAGCTATCGATGATGGTCCTGGCTACACCCTTCATTGACTGATTAAATAAATCATTTTGCTGTATCGACTGG
The DNA here is from genome assembly GCF_048418805.1 of Vulpes vulpes. Lineage (NCBI taxonomy): Eukaryota > Metazoa > Chordata > Mammalia > Carnivora > Canidae > Vulpes > Vulpes vulpes. The sequence continues at coordinate 16,992,538 of NC_132786.1, read as the reverse complement.
TGTCAGACTTAGTGGTAGTAGGTCCAGCCACACAGTGACGAATGGGATGGGCTGCAGAGGCCAACAGCACTAGACTGTTCCCTGATCCAAGGAGAGCCCCTGACTAGAAGAACTGTGGCCCCTACGGAATGGCAAGGGAGATAGATATATGGTAGCCTACACTGAGGTCTGTCCATTAAGGGCAAAAAAAAAAAAAAAAAGCTTTTTATCTCAAAAGATTTATTTATTTTTTAGAGAGACAGAAAAAGAGATAGGGAGCATGAGGGGGAGAGGAGGAGGACAGAACCTCAAGCAGATGTCCCACTGAGCTCAGAGCCTGATTTGGGGCTTGATCCCAGGACCCCAAAATTGTGACCCAAGCAGAAACCAAGAGTCGGTTGCTCAACCCACTGAGCTACCCAGGGACCTCAAAAATTAAATTTTAACCCTGGGATTCCAATCTGAAGGACAGACCATGGAACCTAATTCAAGTCATCATTTTCTCAATTCTTTTAGGAGGGTCGATAGCTAACGTCCTAGAAGCATAGGGGAGAAATTAAGTCATTGCTTATGATGCAGGTGTGGGGGCATGAGGGCTTAATTTTCTCATGAAATCCTGGTTGAGGAATTAGAATGAAAAAATATGAAATTATCCAAACGGTCACTGGAAAGTTAGAAGCGAAATACATGATGAGACAGAAATACTACTTACTGCGGACTAGGACCTGTTCTAAGTGCAATACGTGTGTTAACTCATTTAATCCTAGCAAGTGGTTTCATTATTGTCCTATTCATTGATGGGAAACCAAGGCACAAAGTGGTTAAATAACTTGTTTGAAGCTAATAACTGGTAAAACTGGGGTTTACACCCAGGACCTATGGATTTAGGGACTGAGGTGTGTAACCTGAAGAGTAGCTGAGCCATATGAGTGGCAGGAGTGGGTCTTTGTCCGAGCATGGGGAGAGGTAACCTGCCATTGGCCACAAGTGTCCCTAAATGTACTCCTTGTACCTACAAGAAATGCAAAGTCCTGACCACGCTCTATCTGGGGCCACCCCTCAGGATTGTATTTGTCCTGAGTAACTTTGAGGGATGAGGAGACGTTTCCTCCTAGACACAGAGCCGGCCTGTCTGCTCTTGCTCTAAAACTCAGTTTTCCTCTCTGGGAACACACTCATGAGTGTACAGGCTGCATGCTGAGGTCTTTGCGATGTTCCTGTGGAACGAGGTAGGCATGAGAACCAACATGAACCGACCTGAAGCTCTGGATGCTTCTGCCATAGGTAACCAAGTCTTAGGCCACTGACCCAGAAGCCTTGTGTCTTCTGCTGGCATCTGTGAAACAGGAACAGGCTAGCTTGTCACCTTCAGGTAGCGAAAAATCCCAAACCATGCTGTTTCTGACACACAGATGGCAGTTATAGAGCAGAGGGACTATGCTCACCTCTGAGCTTCCTTCCCTACTCACCATCCATGGGTCCAAGGGAGCATCATCCCAGTTCTCAGCGATATGGACAGAGATGGGATGCAGAAAGTACAGAGAGGCCGCAGGAAGGTAACAGAGACAAACACATTTTTCTTAAAGTGGTTCTGCTGTTTATGAACAAAACGGCAGGAAGCACACTGGAAGTGTGTGTGCTTCCTTTCATAGTTCCCAGCAAAAGTGACCTCATCCCGGTGATTTTTTGATTCCCTTCTATTTTCATCTCTCATTTTTATGCCTTCTCTATACTTCATCACGGGTCAGAAAGTTTATAGTCATACAAAATCATTTTTCCCCTTGTTTTTTGCAAGATCATGCCGAAACTCAGTGACCCAGGACAAAGCTAGTTTTTAGATAAATCCCTCCCTCCGACATCACTTTATGTAGTCCTGCCTCAGTAAGCAATCTAGGCTCTGGAAGGTATTACCATTTCGCTAAATCTATTAAGTTTCCACTGCTAAGAGACATCTTTACTATACAACATGTCAGTTACACTCAACCCAGAATTCTTTCAGCGAATCCCCACTGTGTGAAATACATGAAGTACCCTCTTCCTCTTTTCTTCTTCTTCTCCTCCTCCTCCTCCTTCTTCTTTTTTGAACCTTCTCTTGACTTTTTCACTTAACTGGGAAGGAGTTCAACTGTTTTTGCACTTTTCTCAAGCCACCAAGAGTGACAAGTGTTACAAATGTCGACTTTTTTCCCCCCTTGTAATGATAAGAATTCATAAATAGTTGAGAAAAGTTGGTGAGATTTCCAGGATAGGGCACTTGGAGGAAACCAAACTCGGAACACTACATTTTTTTTCAGGTTGAATTTGCCCTTCGGTCAAAATACAAACTTCTCTTAACATGAGCTGAGGTTATTTACCTGAAAAAATCCTACTTCTGAAAGGTACCAATGCAGCTAGAAGGGGACATCCATCATTTATATAATTACAACTTATTATTTCCCTTTACATGTTATCCTCTGAAATAATGAGCCCTGCTTTGGAAACAACCTCCTAGAATCCTTTTCAGGAAATCTTGACCCCCACCCCCATATTACAGGTGGGACAGTTAAATCAAAGTGTCTTTACATAGTGATATTTTTCAATGACTCAATTGAGAGTCATAGAAAATCACCCAAGTAACAATCAAAACCTCACATTTAATGTTTAACACATGTTAAAACATTGCAATGTTTTATGTCAATACACTTAAAACATGTTAGAGATTATATTCTAAATTGACAGTTGCTCAGCACCTATTAACATTTTGGTTGTGAACAAAATACTTTCAGAGGATTGACTGACAGGTATGTATTTCATTCTTTTCTACTGGTTTTAAAATCTATTCTTTTTTTTTTTAATTTTTTATTTATTTATGATAGGCACACAGTGAGAGAGAGAGAAGCAGAGACACAGGCAGAGGGAGAAGCAGGCTCCATGCACCGGGAGCCCGACGTGGGATTCGATCCCGGGTCTCCAGGATCGCGCCCCGGGCCAAAGGCAGGCGCCAAACCGCTGCGCCACCCAGGGATCCCTTAATATCTATTCTTAAAAAAAATTGATAAGCAAATAATTGACTCTACCTCAGCTCCCAGCCAGAGTCAGACAGTTTATGTTATTTTAATTTCAGTTCCATGGACTGGTTTGCCCTGGCTCTTGCCCACTAATGACTAGCTTTTCTTTTATTTTTTTTTTAATTTTTATTTATTTATGATAGTCACACACACACACAGAGAGAGAGAGAGAGAGAGAGAGAGGCAGAGACACAGGCAGAGGGAGAAGCAGGCTCCATGCACTGGGAGCCTGACGTGGGATTCGATCCCGGGTCTCCAGGATCGCGCCCTGGGCCAAAGGCAGGCGCCAAACCGCTGCGCCACCCAGGGTTCCCATGACTAGCTTTTCTTCCTGATGGCCAGCTATTCTGATCTATAGACATCGGTCTTATACTAGTTGCAGCCCTACATAGAAGCAGCCTACCTAGAATTTTCTGTTAGCTCCTAAAATTGCTTTAAGTTGTAATCCTTACAGAAAACTGTGGAGGCGGAGAAAATAAGGCCATTCCACGTTAAGTTCAGCGTTAGCACAGGTACGGCCATCCCAGGCCCTGGGAATCAGAGCTGAACTTGACATTACTTCAGTTACAGGGAAAAAAACCCAGCTTACAGCTTAATGCCCTAGAAAGGCCCATATTAGAATGAGAACAGAGCTCAAGGCCCTTGAAAGCCCCATATCAGAATGTAAACAGAACTTGAAAAATTCCTCCACCCCTTCTGGAGGTTCCCTAGACCAGCCCATAAAACTAAGCTGGAACCCACCTCGGGGTCCAAGTCCCTGCTCCCCTGTGTCGGGTATACTTGGACCCAAGCTCGAACTTCTAAATAAACCCTCGTGTGTTTGCTTTGGTGTCGGCTCCTTGGTGGTTTCTCGGATATGAAATCTTGGGCACAACAAAAACCACTTATGTGATGTCAATATCTGTATCAATAAATCGCTTTTTCTATCAAGAAAAAAAATCTATCCTTAAGTTACAGCACCAAAGACACGTGTCTGAATGGCCTCAATTGGACCCAGTCACCCTCCTCAAACTATACTTTGATTTAATACTATTCTTTGAATCTGGACAAAAAACTTACTCATTACTTTTGTTTATTCATCCATCCATCCATCCATCCATCCATGATTCATTCACATTTTTATTGAGCCAGAAATATGGTTGGTACAGGGAAAATGATTACTAACAAAACCAAACAAAGAACCCAGTCTCCTGAAGCTTATGGTGCAGAGACAGACATTGATCAAGAAATCAGACAGGGAGGCACACCGCAAGAGACTCTTATCTCTGGGGAACAAACTGAGAGTTGCTCAGGGGAGGTGCGGAGGGGGGTGGGGTAAATGAATGATGGGCATTAAATGAAGAAGGGCACGTCATGTAATGTACACTCTGGGTGTTCTATGCAAGTGAAAAATCACTAAATTCTACCCCTGAAACTAATACTACACTAATTGGTAATTAACTTGAGTTCAAATCAAATCTTGAAAGAAAAAAAAAATCACATGAATGAATTACAGAGAGTTACAAAGTGAGATAACTGTCCCGCAGCAGAGATAACTGGGTCTCAGAGGGCCCATGAAGGAGGAGCATGACTTTAATGGACTCCATCGAGGTGCAGTTTAGAGAGCATTCCGGGACCAGAATATGTAGGACCCTGATTGTAACCTTTGGACTTTGATTTTTACTCTGAAAGTCTATGGCCATACCACCCATACCTCATACTTTGTTCAATTATTCAATAAGCTATTATCTTATGTAAAGCACTGTCTTCACCTCGTTGGGTAGAGCAGAGACGGAAAGATACAAAAGTTCCTGCTCTGGTGAAGCTCCTAGAGTGGGAAGCCGGTAATTAGAACACAAAGCATCATATTGCGTTTTAGAAAGAGACGTGTAGCAACGAAAAAATGGAGCAGGACAACGGAAATGAGGAGTGCCACGGAGATGGGATTTACTTTGAATATTTGTTTGAATAAATGATCAGTGTAGGCCTTCATGAACAGGTACCTCTGGGAACAGACTTGAAGCAAGAGAAGGCTTTCTAAGAGAAACTCTAGACAAAGAATTTTCTAGGCGAGGGAACGAGCTAGAATGAGTCCAAGAGTGGACAGTTGTATGGGTTTCTGAGAAACAGTAAAGGAAGATACAGAGTAGTCAGGAAGGCAGACATAGAGGTTGTGATAAAAGAGACAAGGAAGGGCAGACAGATCACATAGGCCTTTTGACCACCATCCTCACTTTGGCTTTTATACTGACTGGACTGGGTGAGCCTTCAAATGGTTTCAGAAGAGTTATAGGATCTTACTTTTGCTTTAACTGGATCGAAATGGCTGCTCTGTGTAGAATCTTACAGTGGGGCATGGGGAAAGGCAGGAAAACCCCACAAAAGACTTCAGAAGAATTCAGGCAAGAGAAGATGGTCACTTGAATTAGGATCTCGCAGTGGAGATAATAGAAAACAGCTGGATTTTGGATCTATATTGAAGGTCAAGATATAAGGTATTTTGCTGATGCACTGGATGGGGGTTTGAAAGACAGCAAGGAATTAAAGACAACTCTGAGGTCTGGGGGCTGAGTAACTGGGAAGACAGCCTTGCAATCAAGTCATAGGGGTGAAGACTACAGATGAATATTGTTTGGGTGGAGTTGGGTGAGATCATGTTTATTTGCAGAAATGAGAAGAGGTTAAATGAGTAGTTGGATATTACAATTCAGTGGAAGAATGATGAATGTGGGAGGTGTCCACCTATAAACAGCACTGAACGGCAGGACAGGAGATGATACCACTCCGGACCCGGACCCGGACCCCGGAGTGGTGACTGTAAACAGAAAGGACCAGGGCCTGAGCCCTGGGGCACTTCAGTGTTCAAAGATCTGAGAAAAGAATTTTCTTCATAGCCCATTATGGGTCTGAATATAATGAATCTGTTTTAAAATGGGTGGTTTTGTTTGTTTGTTTGTTTGTTTGTTTGTTTTATTTTTTACTGGAAACTTAACCAGAAATTTTCTGAAGGGGTAATGATTTTTCCTCATAGAAATTTTAAAAAAAATCCCATAAAGGCCTCATGTTTTACTATTGTTAATAAACAAGTAATTGTCCAGTAAGAGAAGTCAAAATTCTTTGGTTAAAACCAAATTAACAATACCTACAGTTATGACACACAATATTCTAATTCTAAAGTCATTTCATCAGCGAGGTAATTAATTTTGAAATTATCTGGAGTCGAGTAATAGAACGAGAAGAACAAGATAGATACATCTATATCTATAGTCTTCTGAATAGTAGTAAAATACTGTGCAGCCATATTCTATTAGAAACTAGAGGAAAAAATAGCAAGGTTGTGCTTAATTGTAGATTCAGGTGTGTTCCAAACAACTCTGAAGGTCAATCCTGGTTCTAGATAATTCACTGACCTAAAGGAATTTCAGGAAGTTGGGGCGGGTTCAGGGTTAAAGGGAACTGAGGCAGGACCTCAAGGCAGCCACCACTGAATCAATGGGGGTAGAGCTACTGGAGAAGGCCAACTTGAATTCCTGCTCCCTGTGGTTCTGAAGCCGGAGGAGCATCTGAGGCATGGAAACCACCCCGCTGCATGCATGCCGCTCAAGTGAGGGCAGTTTTAATGGGCTCTGAGGGAGATCACTTTCCTTTTGGAACTCTGAGGTCTGGAGTTTGTACTACAACACTTCTTTGTGCTGTGTATGTCTCATCTGCTGGCGTGAGCTGAGACAGAGAGCAGATGTTTATTAGCAAGGGATTCCAAACTCTTAGCAATCCTTAAGCAATACCAAAACTATGTGGAATGTGATCTTAGTTTCTCAATTGTACAGTTATTTCTAAATATAATATCCTTCTAAGATTTTTTTTGTTCTTCTTGACTTCTATTCCTGTTCTTTAGGAAATATAACGAAGATGGCAGAAAAATAGGAGTAGTTTAGAGTCCCACGCGGCTGGAGTTGGGGCCTGGCGTGACCACTTAACTGGGTGTGAGAACAGGCACGTGGTCTAGGAACATAAACTCCCTAAGTATTAGTTTCTTCACCTGTAAAGTGGATTAATACTACTACGCTCTGGGTTAATTTAAAAACATAAAATAAAATAGCACATTCTAGTGCTTAGCAGAATGCTTTATACCTAGTAGGTACTCAATAAATCACAATCCTTTTTTTCTCCGTTGCTACCAAATCAATCTGGGCCGCTGGGTCTCATTTTCATTCAAGACAATTTACTATTTTATCAGTCTTAAATACTGACATTTTTGTGCATTCTATTGTTTCTCAATCAACTCTACTGAGATGTCATTTACAAACAATAAAATGTACTGAATTTCACCTAGGGTAAATTTGGTGAGTTTTGACAAATTTATACACCTGGGAACCAGTACAACCATCAAAGAAACGACAAATACCCATCATTTGCTTCGACGTGGATGGAACCAGAGGGTACGATGCTGAGTGAAATAAGTCAATCGGAGAAGGACAAACATTATATGGTCTATTTCATTTGGGGAATATAAAAAATAGTGAAAGGGAATAAAGGGGAAAGGAGAAAAAATGAGTGGGAAATATCAGAAAGGGAGACAGAATATGAGAGACTCCTAACTCTGGGAAACGAAATAGGGGTGAGGGAAGGGGAGGAGGGCGGGGTGGGGTGGGGGTGAGTGGGTGACGGGCACTGAGGTGAGCACTTGACGGGATGAGCACTGGGTGTTATTCTACATGTTGACAAATTGAACACCAATAAAAAATAAATTTATAAAAAAATAATAAAAGGAAAAAAAAGATGTAGGATCTTTACATTATTCCTATCATGTTTTCTCAGTCTTTTCCAAATCATTTTCTCACTTCAGCCCCAGGGGAAGGCAATCGTTGCTGTTTCCTGTCACTAAATCTTTATCTTTCTAGAGATTCATATAAATGGGAATTCTAGAGCATTTACTCTTCTGTAACAAGTTTTTATTTTCCATTCTTTCTTTTTTTCATTTTTCATTATTTTCCTATTTCTGACGTTCGTTTGTGTGGTTGCGTGCATAAGCAGCTCATTCCTGCTTACCGCTGCGAATTATTCCATTGTATAAACATAACACAACTTTTTAACCCTTTGCTTGCTAATAGACATTTGGATGATTTACAGTTTTCTGTTATTGTAAATGAATATCCTCTATGTGCAAGCATTTATGTGGTTTGGTCCTATATTTTGACCATATAAATCATTCGAAATCATAAACATTTGAATACCGTGGATCAAGATCACTTATGTACAAGTTTTTGTACATAAAAAGTATCTTTGTGCCTGCAGGGAAGGGGGAGCCGTCGGCAGCCCCAAGCGCTGCTCCTGAAGCTTCCTCCAGGAGTGGACTCAGGGAGGGGATCCCAGGCAGTGAGGTCACTTCTTTCACAACAGAGGCCAACAGAACTGGGAACCCCTGCACCCGGGCCCCCACAGTCTAGTGATCCCCACCTCAGGCTCACTTTCAGGAGACTTCTGCTACTGAAAGATGTTCCCTTCTGGCTTTCCCAGTTTCGAGCAACGCCAGGAACCCCAGGGATGCGTCTGCTTCGAATGCTGGAGACTTTGGTGCCACCGTCAAACCCAACGCCTCAGGGAGTTTTTCAGGAGGCGCCGGAGGGTAATACAGAGCAGACCAGGCCAGGCCAGGCCAGGCCACCTGTGCCAGCCATCCTGGGCAGCCCCATCCCCTCCTCTTCAGGGAACCAGGGATGTGTGGGCAGGTCACATCCAGGCTGGAGGACCTTGCAGGGCAGCAGGGTCCCCGGTGATCCCTTCAGGGTCACCCTGATGTCACGGTGGGCAGGGTAGAAACAGGATTCCCGAGGCGCCTCTTACCCGCCCCAGAGTTAACCCAAGGCCCTGCAGCAGCACCCCTTTGCTCTCCTTGGGGGAGGTGTGTGCCGGCTGTGTGTGTCTGCAATGGAGTCAGCAGGGTGTGCGGCCCGGCCGAGGCGGCCAGACCGGGTGCTGAGGCCTCCTGCCTGGCTGCCCCGCACTGACTTTACAGAGCTCCACATGGGACAATGGGTGGCGGCGGAGGCGGGAGGAAGAGGACATCCCCCACACCCCGGTGGTGATCAGGAAGGAGCCCAGCACAGCTAATGGAGGCCTGCAAGGGTTCAAGGTGAGTGCAGGGGCTGGGGCCACCCGACACCCAGGACCCCGATGCAGCAGGAAGGGCCCCGGGTCCCAGAAGCCAGCCTGCTGCTTCCCTGGGCTCCCCGCTAGACTTCTGCTGCTACAGGGGTCTGGATTCCCCTCCTCCCCAAACTTGCCCACATGGCCCTGCCCCTGCCTGGGCCAGATGCAGAGTCCCTGTGCACAGATTTGTAGGAATATCAGAATAGAGCCTTCAGGGGATGCCTGGTCGCCCAGTGGTTTAGCGCCTGCCTTCTGCCCAGGCCCTGATCCTGGAGACCCGGGATCGAGTCCCGCCTCGGGCTCTCTGCATGGGGACTGCTTCTACCTCTGTCTGTGGGTCTGCCCCCAACCCCGTGTCTCGAGAATAAATAATAACTTTTTTATAATGCTTTCTTTTTAAAGATTTTATTTATTTATTCACGAGAGACAGAGAGAGAGAGGCAGAGACACAAGCAGAGGGAGAAGCAGGCTCCATGCAGGGAGCCTGATGTGGGACTGGATCCTGGGTCCCCAGGATCACGCCCTGGGCTGAAGGCAGTGCTAAACCACTGAGCCACCCGGGCTGCCCATAAAAACTTTTGAAAAAGAGACACATCGTGTCTCATCGCACGTGGTCTCCAGTAGTTTGCACTGTGCTATGCTTTCTCCTAACTGGTGCTCCTAGGAGGCCCCATTGGCCTGACGTCCTTCCCCTCTTTCTCCAAGGCTTGAGCATGGTCCTGGTGAGTTGGGAGACTTTTCCCCAAAGGGACACGGGGTTCACTGTACTATGTCTATCGCTCTGCAGTTAGGTTTTGAAGGAGCGCATCCCTGCCCCCGCTCCCGGGGTCAGGCAAAGGGGCCTCGTGTGCTGCACAATATGTCAGAAGGCCAGTTGGTTCCCACAGCCACTGAGCCCTTCACTGATGCAGGAGTTCAATGTGATTCCCTTCTGTTGCCAAATCACAGGGCGGCGCTGAACATTCTGCAGCCCTCAGGCCCTGGGCCCCCCTACCCAAGGAAAGGTCTCCGTGTGGGCACCTCGAGAGAGGGACATGTGGTCAAATTCAAGGGGTGAAGCCGTTAATGCAGGGAGGTGCTGTTAATACTCAGCTGACAAGCGGCCCTGGGATACTGACCCCTCCCACTTGAGATCCTTGTATTGATCCATATTTTTAAAAAAATGTATCCTCTAAGATTATTTCTTTGTTGGATAGTTTAAGAGACAGGCAGAGAAGCAGGGAGCAGAAGAGGGAGACACAGTCTCCTCAAGCACACTCTGCCCCAAGCGCAGAGCCTGCCAGGGGCGGGATCTCAGGATGCTGAGACCATGACCTGAGCCACAACCCAGAGTCAGATGCTAAGTGACTGAGCTGCAGGCGTCAAGCCCCGAGTTCCTGCTGTGGGCACTCCTGCCCCCCCTGCCCCCCCCAGCCACTGAGCTCGGGCTTCAGTCTGCGGTCAAACTCCCAGGTGGTCTGGAGGCTACAGTGCAGGCTGCACGTCCCCTCTGTCCCACCTCAGGCTGAAAGGGCCTCAGCCCTGAGAAGGAATCGGATCTGCCCGACCACCCCCAGCCGGAGGGAGCTGCTGGAGCAGCAGGTAGAAGAACTGGTGCCTGCCTTGCTGCGCTTGGACAATCTGTCCCTATTTGAATTTCTAAATGTTGTGGAAGAGTATGGCACCCCTGAAGAGGTGCTGGACCTGCTGTTTGCAAAGTGAGCTCCCTGACCCTCCACAGCCCAGGGGGATGGGATACCTACTGGTTGGGAGTCTTGGGGAATGTGGTTGAACTTCCCGGCCCCTCGGGCTGCTGCTCCGACTGGAGTAGAGTCACACGGGGCCTAGTTGGGTCCTGTAGGGCAGCCCCGGGGCCTGGCCTGTGGCAGGTCGGCTAGAGGGGCTGTGCTTGTGCTCAGCAGTCATCGTTCTCTCCCCATGACAAAGCGTGTGCCGCCTCCCCACCGTCACCAGGGTCTTGAGCTGGCCTCTTTTGCCATTGAAAGGGAGTCCATCTGGGGTCTGTATCCTGGGGCATTTGGAGTAGGGGTCCCCGGGGACACCTGGGCACCCAGGCCCACTTGGATATCAGCCAGGGCCTGGCTGGAGCCCTTTCATTCCTCAATCATTCAGAAAGTGCCAGCAGGTGCAGGTACTTCTCCAGGAGCTGCCCGTGGCCCCACACACAGAGCGGACGGCCCCCCAGGGCTCTGGACTAGTCGGAGGTCAGAGGGTGACAGCAGGTATGAGGAGAGGTCGGGTCCCCAGGATGATTCATATGATGCCCCCCGCCCTCCTCTAGATATCGATGCATCGTAGCTTCCTGCAAGAAGGAAGGAATCCGGGACCAGTGGGAAATGTGAGTGAGCTCTGGCTCATGCAGGGGAGCCTTCCCTCTCCAGGAGGGCGGGCCGCGAGGGGGCTGTGGGTCAGAGGGGCTGCTGGACCCTCACCCCACACATCTGCAATTCCTGTGACAGGGTAAAGGTCTGAGGCCCCTTCAGGAAAACAGCAAAGGAGAGCCGTGGGTGGGGTGCAGGCTTTGTGCTAGAGCACTGGGACGCCAAAGGGACCTCCTCCATGCCCATTCCCCCAACCCTCTGTCTGCCCCACACCTGGGACCCAGAGCAGAGGGTGTGGGGAGCATCACACTCACCAATCGGGTGGCACCTGGACCCGGGGGCACAGCAGGTGCTCAGGAGAGCCAGTGAGGGCTCAGGGACCAGACGGCCCCCGCCCGTGGGAGATTAGAGTCAGTGGAAGGACACCCCCTGGGGGTCCCTCGTGAGTGAGGCTGGGCAGACCCACAGGAGGGAAGGTTCCCCGGGAAAGACAGTGATGGTCACACTGCTGGTCATGGGCTCCCACGCACAGAGGCTTCGTGCCAGCCCCTCCTCAGTGAGCAGGGCTGTGGCAGGTAAGACCGCCAGGTGGCAGGTGGACAAGGAGCAGCACTGGCCTCCGACAGCCCCGCACGAGAGGCCGAGGGCCCCGGTTCCTGCAGGGCTTCCCCGGGACACCTCTGTGTGAGGAGCCCTGTCTTCTGACGCCTCTGCCCACCTGTCCCTCCCCAGCGCCATGTCCTCCTTCCTGCCCATCTGGCTGGACTACTATGAGGAGGACTTCCACGATCCCCCAGAATTTCCTGCCCTGACAAAGCTGCTGAAATTCACAGGGCAGTAAGTGCCAGGCTCAGTGCTCGACTGTCGTGCGGAGCGTTACCTTTGGCGTTTCATAAACCTGCATCAAGTGGAGTTTGAGGGTGGAGGTGAGGAGGACTGGGGTGGCCGAGTTGGGGACAGGGTGGGCCACACAGATCAAGCCTCCATGCTGCTGGGCCAGGAGCACTGGGTAGGCGCACACCCCATCCCCACGGGCTGCAGTCTGGGGAGACCTCCCAGGGCTCTTGCACTCACACACGTTGAGCGGTGGTAAGAGTGTCCTTGATTTGAGAGGGACGTGGACAGTCCATCCTGGTGATGATACTTTGTCTTCTTGGAGATGATACTCTGTCTTCGGACCCCGAGCAACACCCTGAACCACCCCAAGAGCGCGCCCGAGCTTTGACGGTGGGGCCTGCTGAACCTTCAGGGTCTCACGGGATGGAGCTGGTCCCAGCAGCTGGAGCTGAGAGCTTGGCCCAAGCCCTGATGCCAGCTGCTTTGTACAAGGCAAGACACGTGGTGGTCAGACCTCTGAATCCCTGTCCTGACCTGGAAGAGCCACCTGCACCCTTGGGAGCCCAGGAGGCCTAACGCGCCCCACCACCAGCTAATCAATGTGCTGGAGCAAGCCACGTCACTCAGGGGAGCAACCGGCTTCGGACCCCAAGCAATACCCTGAACCACCGCAAGAGCCCGCCCGAGCCCCGACTCTGGGGCCTGCTGTACCTGCAGGGTCTCAGGCGAAGGAGCTGGTCCGGGCTGCTGGAGCTGAGGGCTGGGCCCGAGCCCTGATGCCAGCTGCTATGTACAAGGCAAGACACATGGTGGTCAGACCTCTGAATCCCTGTCCCACCTGGAAGAGCCACCTGCACCCTTGGGAGCCCTGGAGGCCGAACAGGCCCCACCACCAGCGATCGAGGTCATCGATGTGGCGGAGCAGCCGCCTCATTCAGGGGAGCTACCGCCTTCGGACCCCGAGCAACACCCTGAACCACTGCGGAAAGAGCCTGCCTGAGGCCGACTATGGGGCCTGCTGAAGTTCCTGGGCCTGAGGTGATCAAGCCGGTCCCGGCTGCTGGTGCTGAGAGCTAGGCCTGGCCGAGATGCCGGCTGCTGAGGTCAAGCCAAGGTACCTGGTGGTCATACCTCTGATTCACTGTCCTGACCTGGAGGAGCCACCTGCTTCTTGGCCACCCCAGAAGGAGGAGCAGGTCCCGGTGCTGGGTCTCGAGTTCATCGAAGGGCTGGAGCTGCCACCTGCCTCAGTGGAGCCACCAGCCACGGCCCCCGAGCAGCAGCTCGTGATGGCTGCAGCACAACTGAAGCCTTCCCCTCCCCTTTCATTGTGCTGTTTCTGTATTTTGTGTTTTTCATAAACCTCTATAATTGCTTCATGAATTTTATTTGTAATAAAGGGTAAGTTAACTTTGTACAAAATTGACTCTGATGCTTTTAAATTATACATCGTGGTACTTTAGGTCCATTCATACTCCTTCTATGAGGTTAGCATCACCTTAATTCCAAAAACAGACAGAGACCCCACCAAAAAGGAGAATTATAGACCAATATCCCCGATGAAAACGGATGCAAACATTCTCAACAAGATACGAGCCGACAGGATCCAACAGTACATAAAGAAGATTACTCGCCATGATCAAGTAGGATTTATCCCCGGGATGCAAGGCTGGTTCAACACTCTTAAAGCAGTCAATGGGATGGGTCACATCAACAAGAGAAAAAACAAGAACCAGATGGTCCTCTCAATACACGCAGAGAAAGCATTTGACAAAATACAGCATCCATTCCTGATCAAAACTCTTGACGCTGTACTGATAGACGGAACATTCCTCAGCATCTTCAAAGCCATCTAAGGAAAGCCCATAGCAAATATTATTCCCGATGGGGAAAAACTGGGAGCCTCTCCCCTAAGATCAGGAACACGACAGGGACGTACACTCTCACCACGGCTACTCAACATACTACTACAAGTCCTAGCTTCAGCAATCAGGCAGCAAAAAGAAATAAAAGGCATTCAAATTGGCAAAGAAGAGGTCAAACTCTCCCTCTTTGCAGATGACATGATACTGTACCTAGAAAACCCAAGACTCCACCCCAAGATTGCTAGAACTCATACAGGAAATTCGGCAGTGTGGCAGGATACCAAATCAATGCCCAGAAATCAGTGGCATTTCTAGACACTAACGATGAGACTGAAGAAAAATAAATTAAGGAGTCACTCCCATTGACAATTGCACCCAAAAGCATCAGATACCTAGGAACACACCTAACCAGAGAGGTAAAGGATCCCTACTCGAAAAACTACAGAGCAGGTCTGAAAGAAACTGAGGAAGACACAGAGAGATGGAAAACGATTCCATGCTCCTGATTGGAAGAAGTCATATATTGGGAAAATATCCACGTGACCCAGGGCAATTTACACATGGAACGCAATCCCTATCGAAATACCATGGACTTTCTTCAGAGAGTTGGAACAAATCATCTGAAGATTAGTGTAGAATCAGAAAAGACCCCAAGTAGCCAGGGGAATACGAAAAAAGAAAACCAGAGCTGGGGCATCACAATGCTGGATGTCAAGTTGTACTACAAAGCTGTGCTCATCAAGACAGTGTGGTCCTGGCACAAAAACAGACACATAGGTCAATGGAACAGAACGGAGAATCCAGAAGTGGACCCTCAACTCTATGGTCAACTAATATTCGACAAAGCAAGAAACACCATCCACTGGAACAAAGACAGCCTCTTCAATAAATGCTGTTGGGAACATTGGACAGCCACACGCAGAGGAATGAAACTGGACCATTCTCTCACACCACCGAACACAAAGAGAAACTCAAAATGGATGAAAGATCTAAATGTGAGACAGGAAGCCATCAAAATCCGAGAGGAGAACACAGGCAACACCCTTCTGGAACGTGGCCAGAGCAACTTCTTGCAAGATACATCCATGAAGGCCAGGGAAACAAGAGCCAAAATGAATCACTGGGACTTCATCAAGATGAGGAGCTTCCGCACAACAATAGAAATGCTCAACAAAACTAAAAGACAACCCACAGAATGGGTGAAGATATTTCTAAATGACCCGTCAGATAAAGGGCCAGTGTCCAAGATCTCTAAAGAACTCATTCAACTCTACAGCAAAGAAACCAACAATCCAATCATGAAATGGGCAAAAGACATGAACAGAAATGTCACAGAGGAAGACATAGACGTGGCCACCAAGCACATGAGACAATGCTCCGCATCACTGGCCATCAGGGAAACACAACTCAGAAGGACAATGAGATACCACCTCACACCAGTGAGAATGGTGAACATTAGCCAGACAGGAAACCACAAATGTTGGAGAGGATGTGGAGAAAGGGGAACCCTCGTGCACTGTTGGTGGGAACGTGAACTGGTGCAGCCACTCTGGAAAACTGTGTGAAGCTTCCTCAAAGAGTTAAAAATAGAGCTGCCCTGCGACCCAGCAATCCCACTGCTGGGGATTTGCCCCAAAGATACAGACGCAGTGAAACGCCGGGACACCTGCACCCCGATGATTATAGCGGCAATGTCCACAATAGCCACACTGTGGAAGGAGCCTCGGTGCCCACCGACAGATGAATGGATAAAGAAGATGTGGTTTATGTATACAATGGAATATTCCTCAGCCATCCAAAAGGATGAATACACACCATCTGTTTCTATGTGGAGGGACCTAGAGGGTATTACGTTGTGTGAAATAAGTCAATGTGAGAAGGACAAACATTATATGGTCTCATTCATTTGGGGAATATAAAAATTAGTGAAAGGGAATAAAGGCAAAGGAGAGAAAATGAGTGAAAATATCGGTGAGGGTGACAAAGCATGAGAGACACCTAACTGTGGGAAATGAACAAGGGGTAGTGGAAGGGGAAGTGGGTGGGGGGTTGGGGTGACTGGGTGATTGGAACTGAGGGGGGCACATGGTGGGATGAGCACTGCATGTTATGCTACATGACAGCAAACTGAACTCCAATACACATATCTTTTTAAAAAAACGGTGAACCCGCGGCGCCCGACCCTGCATCTCCACACTTGGGGAGCAGCGTGGGGTGAGTGGGACGCCGGCCACCCAGTCTCCTGCTGCTGCTGCCGCGTGGGCTCTGCTTCCTTTCCTCGTGCTGGGCCCGGGGAGCGGGTTCTGGGCCGGCTGCTGCCGAGGGGGGTTTAGGAGGCCCTCGCCGTCATCTCTCTTGCACACCCATGCTTGTGCTCTCGCTTGGGGTGTGTGTGCATGCTTCTGCTGGCTGCTCAGCCCCATCGGGGAGACCAGACTGGGGCTCTTGGTCAGCGCTGCCGGATGTGGGGACACCTTCCCAAGTAGGCCACAGACGCAGCAGGAACTGTCCTCCAACGTCCTCTGTGGGGCCCGGGCCCCGTCGGGGAGCTGACCAGGTCCCCCTGGGAGACACAGCCGCGGCCTTTCCTCCTGCCTCTGTTCTGCCCGAGGGGCCTGAGCCATTCCAGGACCACAGGCCGCATGCCCGCTGCTCTGTGGGGCTGTCAGCTGGCAGGTTTCCTGGGACCTTCCCTCGGGGGCTGTCCTGGGGGCTGAGGAGGACTCCTTTCTAGGCAATGGTTCCTCCAGAAACGGCCCCCTTCAAACGGCTTGAGTAGGCGGGAGCTGACTCGTCAGATCTGTGGGGGCAGGTTTGTGGCTTGAGGTGGCCAGGAACGGGTGGGGATTCCTGAGTATGTCCGAAGCAGCCCCTGGGAAGCATCGGGTGTATCGGGTGTCTCTCGTGCCATCGAAGGAGGTGCAGACACCAGATGGCTGAGAGGAGCGTCGCCAGGGGGCGCAGAGCTCTGCCCCCATAGATGGAACGGAGCCTGTTGCTGGAGCTGCTGAGACCCCATCCTCAGGGTCCCCATTATTTGCCAACCTGTCCCACATCCCAGGGCTCTTATGGCACGCACGTGAGTGAGAACCGGTCTCGATGGTCTCGTCGGGGTCTCCTGGTGTGACTAGGTGGGACGTGCACCGTACCCCATCTACTCGGGAGACTGGGGAGCCATGGACTCCGTGGTTCGTCGTCTTCTCTATCTGACGTGGTGTTCAGTGTTGCGTTTTGGCCCACCCCACCTGCCGTGGCAGCAGCTCACCAGCGTCAGAGTGGCGGGCTGGGGCACTGGGCCATGCGGCCGATGGCGGGCCAACCTCGTGGGTGTCCTCTGCCCATTGCTGCTGGCCTGGGCCCTGGAGCCGGTGCAGCCTGCGTGTTTTCTCTCTCCAGACACGGCCGCCTCAGATTGGCCACTGAACTCCGTCAGCCGAGGTCCGCGGAGACCAGGGTGCCCACCCGCGAAGTCCCCTCTCCAGTGTTGGTTTGCAATAAATCTGTATTTAAGCACGTCGGCATCCATGTGTGTCACTTGCTTCCGAGACTCTCCTCTGCGTGTGTGCGTTTCCGGAACTCCAGCCACAAGGTCCCTGGCTCATGGACAAAGCAGACGCCAAAGTAGGGGATTCCTCAGTGTCTTATGAACTGTGTCTGCTCTAACCTGTGGTTTTCAGAAATTTGATGAGCTTTCAAGAAAAAAGGATTGTCGTTGCAGAGCTGACATAGGTCTCCATCAGGTTCTGAAAAGCTGAAGTGAGCACAGGATCCCGAAGCTTCAGCCAGAGGACACCCCACCCCTCCGGCACCCGGTGGAAGGAGTCTTGCCCTGCAGTGCTGGGCTCACCCATCTGCCTGCACCGCCCCTCCCGGGCACAGCACTTCGGCTGCACCCCAGTACCGGGGACCTAGCTTGTGGGCAGGCTCTGGCGACGCTTCTCGAGTGAATGCAGGATGCCTGGTGACATTAGCGCACAAGTGCCCAGGACCAGAGATTATCTGCCAGGGAGGAGAGGTCCCATCTTTCAACAGTTTGCCCCAAAACGTGTGGAGGGAGAACAGTCTCCATGTTCTACGTAGAAAGGAAGTGTGTGAGAGGCGGCAGTTGCGGTTTGGAGGGAAGTGTGCCCAGGACTGCCCACCTGAGGACAGACCCACAGCCACCCGGGTCTGCCTCACAGGCAGGCTGGCGCTCCCGTGGGCCTCCCGCTGGCACCTGTCCCAGCCTCGGTGAGTGGGGGGGGGGGTTACACCGTCATTTCAGGCTCTGCTCTCCGCTCAGCCATCTGCTCAAGCACCAGGGGCTCTCCCTGGGTGTCATTCTTTTTTTTTTATTCTTTGGAACATCGATGGGAAAAATGTTATATCTTGAATTTTTGCTAATATCTAACTGGGATTTAGCATTCCCATCAGTTAGGAAACATGTGTCAGTTCCTTTCTTTTTCCTTTGTAAATTGACTTTTTATTGGTGTTCAATTTGCCAACATATGGAATAACACCCAGTGCTCACCCCATCAAGTGCCCCCATCAGTGCCCGTCACCCCGTCACCCCCACCCCCCGCCCACCTCCCCTTCCCCCACCCCGACTTCCTTTCCTGGATGTGATTCTTGAGGGCTGGCTGGCCTACCGAGGTCGGCATGCGTGCAGCCCAACAGCTGCCCTGGCCTGCCCTCTGCCGCTGAGCCCGGACCTGGGTACAGCCTTGTGTGTTCCAATAGCCCTGAGGGGACCAGGCCCACGGATACTGGAGCCCAAGCTGAGGGGGGTACGTGGTGAGTGTCACCCCGCCAGGCCGGCAGGCACAGCAGCCTGGCGGGGCTGTCCCGGCTGGGTGGTCTCCCGTCTGGCTAGCATGGAGGAGGAAACCAGGCCGGGCCTCCCGCCTTCTCCATCATGCTGCTTCCAACGCAGTTTAGCCAGAGCCGGATGCACTCGGGGACGTTTACATGCAAACACGGTGTGAGGGCCACAGAGGAAGGCATGACCCTGAGGCTGGAGTTGGACTGCACCCCCCCGCACGCTACTCCAGTGGGGCCTCCCTGCCTCTGCCATCTGTGTGCCACAGGACTGGTACCAGCAGACGCTCTCCAGGTCAGGGGGTAGGCCCCTGGCGTCATTTGCCGACCGATCCCCAACAGCCCAGGCGCTTCTCCCCGAGGACGGGTCCTGGTATGGGTATAGCGGTGGGGCGGCTGGTGGTCTGGGGCAGGCTCTCCTGCAGGGCCGGTGGTTGGGAAGCTTCCCAGGTCAGGGCCATCGCGTGGCCTAAGGCGGGGTCTCCTGGCAGCCCGCAGCAGGGGCCTAGGAGCCCTCCATCATGTGCCTGGCCTGCAGAGGGTCTGGGTTGGCAGGTGCCACGGAGGGGCTGCCAAGCAGGAGCTCGTGCTCGAGCTCAAAGGCGTAGGAGCCCGGGGGCCACCTCTCAGCTGTCTGTTGGTCTGGGGGGCGGGTCCCCAGCGAAGAGGAGCTCTGCTGCAGAAGCAGCCACAAGGCTGCGGGAGAGGGGCCCGTGGGGCCCCACACAGCTCTGGGGTCCTCCTTCACCCAGGGTGCTCCGGACCCCTGCCATTTCAACCCCCAGGCGCATGGGCATCTGGCGAACATGTTGCGTGTAGGGTTTGGGGCAGCCCGACGTTGCATGTAGGGAGAAGACCTCTGGTGGGGAAGGTGCCAGGACTCGGCCGCGCCTCCTGCCTCCCAGCACTCCCGACCTCAGCCTCCCACAGCAGCTGCTGTAAAGTCCTGGGGATACCTGCTGGCTCAGGGCTGCCCTGCGCCCCGGGCGCCCTGCTTCTCTGGCTGGGTGTGTCAGCCCTCTGGGTCACTCATATGTGGAATTCAAGAAACGAAACTGATGGGCATGGGGAAGAGAAGGAAAAATACAATGAGATAAAAACAGAGCGGGAGGCAAACCATAAGAGACTCTTAATCCCAGGAAACAAAGTGAGAGTCACCCGAGGGGAGGTGGGTGGGGGATGGGGTACCTGGGGGATGGGCATTAAGGAGGGCATGTGAAGTGATGAGCACTAGGTCTTATATGCAACTGATCAATCACTCCATTCTACCCCTGAATCTCATACTACACTATATGTTAACTGACTGGAATTTGAACACAATCTAAAAGAAAGAATGAAAAAATCACACATTCTTGTGTACAGTGAAGAAAGAACTCTGCATCCAATTAAAAAAGCAGGAATGGGGCACTCGCTATGTGCATCATCAGTTACCAAGAACTTGCTCACCACCATCTTTCAGGTATTAACAAATCACAATTTCTAAGCTTTTTATTAAATCAGGGACTTATGCTTCCTGAGAAGATACACACATACTTACATGGTGCAAGCCAAAGCCTCCATCCTAACAACCAGAAAAGGCTGGTTACGCACAGATGTGCTCCTGGCGATAGTCAGGAAGCTGTCAGATGACCAGAGCTAGGTAAAGGATCCGTGCAGAGGACAGAGAGCCCTTCCCTGGGGAGGCTGATGATGGGGCACCATTCTGTCCCCAGGCCACTTGCCGATTCCAGCTCAGGACATCAGCTCCACTGGGATAAGAGGACACCACCACCATACAGTGACACACTGGAAACTCAAGGAGGCCCAGATGCAACGCTGACGTTCCCATAGGACTTTGGCAAGGTGGGAGGTGAAGGGGACGGGACCGAGCGAAGCTTACCGTGGCCTCGCAGTACCTACGGGATGGGATGAGCCTCTGCTAGCGAGAACGGGTTTCCCACAAGCACAGACCCACCCACGTGGGAGCTGCCAGACGACTGAGCTGCATGGGGCAGAAGACTAAGTATGACGCTCCAAATCCCTGAAAGGACTAGCTAGTGCTTGTGAGGCCTTCCAGTGCTGAGGACAAAGAACCTGCTTCTGCCTAGTGGGTCTCAATCAAAACACAGAGTGTCCACAGGGGTAAAACAGGGACAAATTACAGGGGCTACGACGGCCAGCTCAATGCACCAAAGAGAAGAAGGGACTATCGACCAACCAAATAAACCATCTGGCCCTCGATGTTCTTTCATTCACCGTGTTAGGCACACATCCAAAGAATTACCAGAAACGTACATGGGAAGGAAAATGCAACCAATAATTCAGAATAAAAATAAGCAAAGACTGTCAAGTAAGTAAGATCATCTTGGTAAGAGAAACAGGTAACAAGATGGACAGAAGTGGATGCAACAGATGGAGAACTGAATGAGTAGAGTGTAATGCATATGAAGAAATCACATGGATATTCTAGACCTATGAAATAAACTATCTTTCATCAAGCATTCATCGATGGCTTAACAGAAAACTCGGATGGCACAGGAAAGGACAAGATTGGTGGGTTCTGACACAGAGCACACAGACAATACCAAAACTGGAGAGCAAGCAGAAGAAGCAATGAAAAGAACAGAAGACACACGGTCCACTGCAAAAGGCCCATCATACTTGTACTTGAGGTCCCAGGGAAAGAGGGACAGAGACAGAAGCAACATCCAGAGAGAGAACTGCCAAGGATCCCAAACTGAAGAAAGACACCAACCCCCATATTCAAGAGGCAGAATGAAAACACATGTGCGCTTACAGGCACACACAGCACACGCGTGCACATGTACACACAGGCACGCATCACACACAGGTCACGTGATCATCAAAATACAGAAAAACAAAAACAAAAGGGAAATCCGAAAAGCAGCTGTGGCGGGGGGTGAGGGTTGGGAAGAGACACCGCCTTCAAAAGAACAGTACATCGTGAAGAAACATAATAGGGGAAAATCAAGTTCTGGCCATTTGGGGTTAGGAGGGAGACTGGAAGAAAATAGTATATTTGAATCAGATTTTTAAAAAACCTTTTAGGTAACGCATTGAGTAGTCAGCGAAGTATTCAAAAATTTACGACACGTTATTTAAATTTCACACTTTCTGAACTAAATATTATTATTACTTCCTTTTACACATAGAAACTCTAAGCTCCTTGCCAAAGGCCTCACAATTCCCAAATCATGGAAGGAAGACACAGGCCCAGAGCGGTCTGAAACAACGGTGATGCTGGCAAACACTCTGCTACCATAGTGCTTCATGCAAAGAGAAGGAGGCGTGAGCACTTGTGGAATGATGGAAGAGTTATAATATGCAAAGATTAAAGACCAGAAAATAAAGGGGGTGGGGACCAACTCAAAGCTGCAGGGGACAGAGAATAAAGCGGTGTAACCAAGTTAAAGTGACAAGTAAACAGGAAAACCGTGAACCCCGCTTGCTCGACGCAGTGAGCGAGAGCGATGCAAACACGGCATTTGATCAAATCACACTATTTACTTTTTCTCTCACTCTGCTAACAGTTTAAGACCACGGATATAATGATACAATACGATTAGACTTTAAAACACGTATGGGGTTTCATTGCATAATCTTAATGAATTCTCTGAAGACAACTCAGTAGATCAAGTGGTGAGATCACTAATAGAAAAAATATAAATCTTTTTTAATAGTTAAATGATAAAACAAGTGAATAACTATGACAATTTCATCAACATTGCAATGGATTAAAAAACTACGAAACTATATACTGAAATACAAAAAATCTCAAATTCCCAAATGAGTAACTATGAGAGTTCATGATGCACAAAATACCAACCGTGAAATGAGCATCTTTTAAATATATAAAAATAGAGGATAAATCATGGAATAAAGGCTTCATTATTTTAAACTACCTCCAAGCCATAAACATGTAAGAATATGTTGGCAGGAAGAGACTGGAAAAACAGCTCTTACCGGGAGGATCATAGAAGAGACCACCCAAGGGAAATAGTCCTGAAGTCATGTAGCAGGGCCTCAACCATCGGACCCAGGCACCGAACCCGTCACAATACGCAAGAGCAGCACACTGCAGGGGGTTCGAGATTCACTCGCACCCTAGTAGCTCATGTGAGGAAACGTAAATGCGGCTGGTCCTGATTAACCTGCTCCATCCGAATGACCTGTGGATAGACTGGACAGAGGAGAGGACGGACAGAGGAAAAGAGACTTGCGGGTTCCTCAGACTAGTAAAAGAAAAGCCACAATGACCAAACCTCGTGGGACACGGCCCAGGCACCATCTGGACACGTGGTTCTGACATTACAGAACATCAGGGCTCAGGAGACGATGGAATCTCCCAAAACCATCCAGTTCAACAAACTCCAATTCAAGCTCGCTATGAATGTGACTGCCTAAATCTGTCTTGATGTTACAGATAATCCTGGACACGAATATTAAGTCCCTCCTTGAAGCCCTTTGTTACTCAGAGTTAAGACGTCCGCAGTCCACCGTTTGCCCTGACAAGCTGCCCTCGGTGATACTGCTGCG
This sequence comes from Vulpes vulpes, assembly GCF_048418805.1. NCBI lineage: Eukaryota > Metazoa > Chordata > Mammalia > Carnivora > Canidae > Vulpes > Vulpes vulpes. Next base: position 16,969,027 of record NC_132786.1, on the reverse strand, counting down.
GCCTCCATCCTTTTCACCTGACCTGCAGGAGGACCGCCAAAGGCTTGCTCCTCTACCTCGCACCCCGTCTCCACACCCGCCGGAGGTGCAGGCTGCAGCTACAGGCCACCACACCTCTCGAAGGCGTACCTTCAGGCCGGGCCTCTGCCTTTCCTTCCGCAAGTACTTCCTTCCCCGTCCACACCTCCACCTGGACATCTACCTGAGAGTATTGCCAACCCATCATCTATGTCTCAGTTCCCGAAGGCTGTCTTTTTCACGTCCCTTAAAGGTACCCACATGCCCTCAGCCCACTTCTTTCCTGATCCCTCCCCCTCTCCCATCCCACAATCCATCCTTCAGGCCGGGCCGTCGGCTGTGCCTTCAGGGTTGACCGTCTGCCTGGCCACTCTTAGCACCTGGGTCCACACCACCATCATCTCTTCCTGGAACGAGATCTTTTCAGCGCTCTCCCTGCTCCAGTGCGTTCCCTCTGCCACGACCTTCCGACTCGGACCATGACCTCCACACACTCTTAGGGCACGTGAAGAATTTTGAAAGACAGCAGGTAGGTCCAGATGGTTTACAGCTGTCGATTCCTGATCCCTGGCTCAGCTAGTCCTTCCTGTCCCTGAAAGCTGACCAAAGCTCCTGAGGTAGCACCCGATGCCATTTCGCCTTCACCACATCCTGCCCCATCACCGCTTTTCTGTCACTTACCAGAACGAAGGCCTCCCCCTTGCTCCTCCTGTACTGTGCTCCACAGTGAGTGGTAAAAGACACTGGAACACCACAGAATCCCCTGTTAACCACAAAGCCTTTCTAAAGTCAAGGCGTCACTGAGCCTGGGACAGAACATCCAGTCTCCTCCTTTGCGTTCATTTCCATAAAAAGAGGAGCATGACAGCAGACACACGCCACCTGGCCTAAATTCATCTGCCCTAAATTCAGGGACAGTGAAGATGGGATGGTGAGAGTGGTGGCGGTTCCTGCTGAGAGATCCTGCCTCCTCAATCCCGAAGGATCATGAGGGAAGGGCATCAGGCTGACTGGGAGCCACGCACAAAGAGAACAGGAAAGAAAGGCTGGAGACAGCGGAAACTCAACTCACCAAGGCAGAAAGCCTATGCAAAGACCTATACTGTCTCGAAGCATGAAATTACCTCAGGTTTTGCTTTAAAAAGAAGAAAAGAATCCTGGGAAATAATTCACACACGCTATCTACAAAGTCACAATGCTGAGTCAGGAGCCAGAGCCCGCCCACTCACACATGCCTCGGTCTGTCTCAGTTATGTATTTTCTGTGATATTGCAAGGAGGAAGAGGTGAAAGATGCTACATGAATTTCCAGTAGACCAATTTTAAGTCAGTAAAAGAACCCTTTCTCAGAACTGATTATATATATATATATATATATATATACACACACACACACATATATTTAATATTATATAACATAAGATATATCTTTTCTTAAACGTTTATTCAAACTTAGAGGAACAGTATCATTAAGTTTTTACACAAAGAATATCGGGTACTATAGATTTTTACTAAGCCCATATATCTACCCCCTCATCAGGAAGGTAAGCACCTTCCTGCTTATTCATTCCTAGCATGCCCTTGTTAACATTACATGAACTTCAAAAACAGTGTAATTCATCCTACTGTAAAGACATACTATACACATTTATAATATACAAACAACATACCTAATAATCATTCAAACTTCATTTCGAAGCCCCACAGCATATCATTTATGTTTACTATTAATTTCCACCAGACTTAACATCACCCTGGTCATAGAATTCATTCATGGGTACATGAACTGAAATTTTATAAACTCTCTCTCCATCTTCCTAAGAGAGGCATCCCAATGGCATTATATTTCATGTTTAAAAATTACCAATCATACTATTAATTTTGCCGTTTATATCAATTGTGCATCAGTACTATTTAGGATAACAATTCGTTCTGACCGATTTTCACACTTAGCATACTGTAGCCAAAGACACTAAAACTTTAGAAACCTTACTTCCATGTGTATATATACGGGTCTGTACATGTACACACATACAGACAGGAAAATGACAGGATACTTATTAAAACATCTTCCCATTATAAAGCCATAAAATAAAATCTATGGAGGAAATGAAAGAGACAGGAGTTCAAGAAGAAAAGCAAATATAATTGTTCTGACAGTGAAAACGGAGAGCTCAGGTAAAGTTCAAAGGGATAATAGCATCAAATTATCATGGTAGTAACGTTCTATTAGATACATATTCAATGAGATATAACATACTTTTACAAGGTCAACTGTTCCCATCCACCAGAAACTCCATCCTGTACTATTGATACTTGAGATGAAAATGTTTGAGGTCCAATTTAAAAATGGGGAGGGAGTGACAGTTTTGACAAATTATGGAGGGAGATCTTGAGCACTCTGCTGAAGCACAACCAGTGTGATTGCTTGCACAAAGAACACAAGGCTCACACCACCACCGTCACGACCCTGCAAGACACAGGGGCTTGGCTGCTCAACCTTTCATAAAGCCCTCGTTCCCTCATGCAAGGGTCACAGCCACAGTGGCCCTGCTCAGTGAAGCCAATGCCCCAATGTCTTCCCACTTCAGAATCGGCACCTCTCTATTCCCTCCACCTGGAATGCTCTTTGACATAATCCCTCTCCCCATTCAAAATTCGACTCTAAATGCCTCAGAAAGAATGCTCGGACTTTCAGTTTGGTTATGTGTGTATTACGGTACTCTGCATGGTAATATTTTGTGTCATTTCTTATAACTGCATGGGAGCCCACGACTATCTCAAAGAAAAGTCTTTACAAAACGCTCAGGGGCTGCCTTCTGCAAAAGATCTATCTGCAACCGCTAACCTCTGCCATGACTCCCCCCTACGCTTCGTCACTTCCTTGCCTGTCACCCAACATCATTCCTCCACAGTACCCACTGCTTTCTGAAATTACTGATTGATAAGTATTAATATTGATGAAAACCGCATGATCTCAGTCATTTACCGCCAACTGACACATACAGTCCCAAGGTAACACAACACAGCTAGTCTACTACCCTGAAGGGACTGTGCACTTTGAAGACTTTGGGATATGTTCACTGTGCCTACAGAGTAGTCCCATGCTCATTCTGTCATTTCTGCAGTGAGTAGCACCATATTAAGAGGTATCGAGGGCAGCCCCGGTGGCACAGTGGTTTAGCGCTGCCAGCAGCCCAGGGCGCGATCCTGGAGACCCTGGATCGAGTCCCAGGTCGGGCTCTCTGCATGGAGCCTGCTTCTCCCTCTGCCTGTGTCTCTGCCCCTCTCTCCCTCTGTGTGTGTGTGTGTGTCTCTATGAATAAATAAATAAAAATCTTTAAAAAAATAAAAGAGGTGTCGAGAAGAAGTGAAAGGTACTCCACCCTCTGGTACAGAATGTGTTTTCATGTGAGGCTCAGGGACCAGGGTTACTCTCGACTATACTGCTCTCAATGACATCAAGCACTAACCCACTAAGAGACTTAGGCGCGCCTCTGCTGTTATGACATTTTGGTCAAAATGGCAAAGTGCATCTTAATTACAGTTTCGATAGGTATGGACTTATAGGTGTCATATATTCAACGACCTTTCCGGTTCAGGATATAACTGAGTATACTTAGGAAATGTAAAGTTAACACATTAAAGCTCTGACAGATGATAGGACAGAAAATTCTATCCAGAGTTTCACCGATACCATGAAATTATCCTTTTCATGGCCCACATTTGTGATGCTCTAAATATATGCACAGTGTAGTCAATCTGGATTTCTACAAAAGGACACTGAGCACAAAAAGGAAACATAAAGACAGTTCTATGAAATGAATCTCATAAACTATCGACCGAAGAATATTATATGTTTAAACTAAACAGTCTTTGACTACATGATATTTATCATACTCAAGATAAAAATCGTTTAAAAAATAGTTGATAATTGATGATTAAGACAAAATTCGTAGAACACTAGCATTATTCTTTCCAAGTATTCCAAGCAGAAATTCTTATAGGACACAACCAAAAGTATGGGCTATTTACTTGCTGTTATTGTAATAAAAGAACAAAGAAAAGTAAGACCTCACAAAATGTTGAAATAGCTATCTATAGACATTGTAAATTTTTAGGAAGACACTCTGAAACATCAATATGATTGCAAACACACACGCATGCACATATTCTGGTACGATGAACTTGAAAATTAACAAGCTATGTTGGAGTTACAAATAATGATCCTAATTATTTTTTTCCCAACGTAGTAAACAGAAATACTACCTCAAGGTTTTCTGATCAGTGACAAAGTCATTAATAAATGAAATCAAAATGGCTAACAATCAGTAAAAAACTGTATTTCTGAGGGAAACATTTACTGCTATGCTAGGCTTCCATTCCGTATAGGCAACAGATTCATTTTAGTATGTAAAATGCTTGGGGTGGAAGAATGCTTTCGACAAGAAATGATAAAGATTTTTCCCTATCACAGTAACAAAAACATATATTCATCTTGTTTTCTTTTTAACTGCTCATCTTCCTAAGAAAATTAAGTAATCAGGAAGGCCATAAGATGGCTAGGAAAACATAAATTGTAAGAAGCAAGAGGTTCATTTCCCTTAAACAAAACTCCCAGAAAGCAGGCAAGAAAAAAAGATAAAAGGCCTCAACAATTGGAAAAGTTGGGGAAGGAGGGGAAAATCTGAAAGCAAGCAAGATGAAAATAATGAAAATACCAGCTGACATATAACAGGGATAGAATGCAGTCTAATCCCCAGACTCCTGAGCAAGGACGTATGCAAAATTAGCACGGGAACACAAAACTACAACAGAAAGACGGGACGCGTAGCATCGGGACCAAGTATCAAACAAAGCATATCGAATTCGGAACTTGCTCATCAAACCGGATTAATTCTCCCTTTTGACGAAATGCGTTTTGAGTTCAGGTTACGTCACAGGAATATTTTTATGGAATGACTTAAAAAATGTAGAGAAAGACTCTGATTCCTCTGAATCCCCTTAGTGAAAGAAAATCTTCAAATGCTGCTAAACTTAATTAAAAGCCACGAGGGATCAATGAAATGAGGCATTCAATGCAGACTGTGACATTCTGGGCCAAAACTGAAGTGTCATCAAAAAGTAATGGTTTTGGTAGACCCTGGCTAACAAACCAGAAAGGACATCAAACACAAAGACTGTCTTTTTTGTCAAGAATGGTAACACTTGGGATCCCTGGGTGGCGCAGCGGTTTGGCGCCTGCCTTTGGCCCAGGGCGTGATCCTGGAGACCCGGGATCGAATCCCACGTCGGGCTCCCGGTGCATGGAGCCTGCTTCTCCCTCTGCCTATGTCTCTGCCTCTCTCTCTCTCTGTGACTATCATAAATAAATAGAAATTAAAAAAAAAAAACTTTAAATAAAAAAAAGAATGGTAACACTGGCGAGAGAGAACCTCAAAGTGACATACATACATACATAGCGACAAACTGAGTATGTATATTCAGCGTAAAGACTCACCAGAAGCAGGTGTCCATGCCTCTGTGGACAAAACCAAACCAAACCAAACCAAACTAAACCAAACAAAACAACTTTGGTTAACAGATCAACACTACATATTAAAATCCAGACACTATAAATTCTGGCACAGAGGCTGAAGCACACATTACATGAGAACACTGTTGCTGTCTCTATCTGGTGAAATACAAAGGAGTGTGAACCTCGTAAATGCACTTTTGGGTATCAAAGTCCAACTGACTCTTTGTAATGTGCTCTGGCTTTGCAATTCTCAACGTAGCAGGTGATAACCTGATATAGAAGCGAATACCACCGCGACTTCAGTTAGCTGCATGTGAATCGTTTAAATATCAAAAGGTGAAGTACGACAAATTAGGAATAAAACACAAATTTATGGAAAGGGTGCTTCAGAGAATGAAACCTGGATAAAACTCAAAAGCAGGAATCCTCCCAAGTGATCCCTCGCTACAAAATTAATTCACATTAGTGGAAGGCTTTGCTGTGCCCAGTGCTGGGAATGTTTTTGTCCTGTCGGGAACAGTTCACGCAAAATACCGAATTTCTGTATGTCACCCTTATGTCCCGTTGTTTTGCTCGGAAAGAGCATCAAACCTCTGTGATAAATTTAAAATGAATTACAATTTTGCTGGAGGTTTAATTGCTAAGTAATTTGTTTGGACAGTTTAAACCTGTTACAATTTTAGTCAACATATAAATTTGTGGGCAATCATATGGGAAAACTCATAAAACCACAGCTAAATTCCTAGGGATCAAAGTGTTATAGACTGAAATAGCCTTTAACTAACAAATGAGCATTATGATTGGATGTCAACTGCATTCCTATATTAAATTCAATTGCAGGGATCCCTGGGTGGCACAGGGTTTAGCGCCTGCCTTTGGCCCAGGGCGCGATCCTGGAGACCCGGGATCGAATCCCACGTCAGGCTCCCGGCGCATGGAGCCTGCTTCTCCCTCTGCCTGTCTCTCTCTCTCTCTCTCTCTCTCTGTGAGTTCATAAATAAATAAAAAAATTTAAAAAAAAAACTTTAAATTCAATTGCATATGTAAGAAAAAGTAGAAACCATTAGGCTGAGTAAGGAATAAAAATTGCTTTGAAAGCAGCAACACTATGGAAATCTAAACAGAAATTCCAAACGTCCTGTCATTCTTCTGGGAGTTCAGAGCAAAAGTCGTTCTTACGTGAAAACGGATTGAAGGTTGAGAGCCCACAAGACTCCCTGACGGTGCTTCGTAAGTTAGAAAATGAGCCCATAGATAGGAGATCATAAAGACGCTTTTCATCCAACAGAGACGGCTTCCTTACTACTACTCACCCAATTCCTGAACTCTGTCATGAGCTAGTGAACCCCTAGAACAAAGCTGAGAACGAAACCTGCGTTTCGGCACGACTCCACAGGTGAACTCAGAACCAGATTAAAACCAGGGCTTACGAGAGCTTTCCCGCTGTCAGATTCACACGGGGGTCATCCCTAATCCCACCACAGACCAGCGAAAAGACAGCAAGCTCCCATCCTTGCAGGAGTGCGCCGTGGAAGCGTCACAAGCCAGAGACAGGGGGGTTGTGTCCCTCAGAGTGAAGCTACAGGAAATGGTTTCCTTCTTTTCATTTTGTCGTTCTTAAGGAACTTTCATAAAACAGCTCTGAATCATGCAGTCTCCTTTAAAAATGTTCTCCTCATAAGGAAAACAGAAGAAAAATCAACCACCACAGGTCACGCTTGAAAACGCAGAACTTCAGAAGTTGCGGGAGAAACACCTGGAAGACCTCTTTCCTTATACCATTTCATGGAAAGTTTCTCATGAGAAATTTACGTAGTGGGTTGTGTTTTATGAATCAGACCCGAATAAAAAGAGAGACTTCTGCCACGAAACTTAAAGGGTAAGAAAATCTCCGTGTGCATGCCACTCCCAGCATCATGAGTCATGTTTTTCCTACGCGGACTGTTCCAGAGTCTCACCCTGATCCCCCCCGCACTGGTCCTTACAGAGGCGCTAAAATGGATTACCACTGCAGTGGTTATCAGTCCTCCTCCGATATCCGAAGAAAACTAAAGACCGAGGAGGGTCCTCAAACTCCCATGCCCGACCTGGTGAAAATGGCATTTAAAGTCCTTAACACCCGAGAGGAAGTGGCTGAACTTAAGAGGCAGGCCAGGCTCCAGCAGAAGGTCCAACTCCAGACCCAAGCCTCGGGGGCAGCCCTGCGGCCAGCGGGCTCCATGAGCCCGCAGAATGCAGGAACCAACCGAACCCTGCCTGGGGCTTGCTTCAGATGCGGCACAGAGGGACAATGGCCCCTCAATGTCCCAATCCCAAGGAGCCAACGCGGCAATGCCCTCAATGTCGAACGATGGGCCACTGGAAATCCGCCTGCCCGGGTCTCGGGGGATCCTCGGCGCCTCCACACAGAGGAAACCCTGAGCCGGGAAGTCCAGCCTTTCAACGACTCGGATTGGACGATGACTGACGGGGCCCAGACTCGGACACCCCCTAACCCAGGCCAAGCCCAGGGTCCTGCTCCAGGGAGCGGGGAAGCCCATCTCTTTCCTGTTGGACACGGGGGCGACCGACTCCATTGTGCCTTCCTACTCGGGGACCAGCTTCCCCTCTCCAGTAGCGGTGATGGGAACTGATGGCACCTCCTCTATTCCACGGACTGCCCCCCTCCTCTCTTGCAGCCTGGATGGGTTCTCCGCCTCATGTCCCTTCCTTAGAATCCCTTCCTGCCCAGCTCCTCTTCGTCGAAAATCCTGACATCTATCTATCAGCTTCTCCTCGGCTAAGTCCTGCTACCCTCCTACCTACCCCCTCTGCTAACCCGGAACCCTCCCATCCCTGCTCTCAACTCCTGGAAGAGCTGACTCCTCCACATCCAGGACTTTCCAATCAGCCCTTCCCTAACCCTGACCAAATACTCTTTGTGGCCAGAGACACGCAGCATAGGCCGTCGTTACCCTAGACGCCATCCTAGAGGCAGTTCCCTCCTCCTCGGGACAAGCTCTCGGAAGGCAGAACTTAGAGCTCTCACCTGGGCTCCTCGCCTGTCCAAAGGGCAACGAGCTACCATAGACACGGACTCCAAATATCCCTCCCTCAGCACACATACACATTCTGTCCTATGGCAAGAGCAAAGGCTTCTTCCAACCAAGGGAAGCCCCATAATCTATGGGCCCCTCATTTCAAAACTACTAGGGGCCCTCAGCCTTCCCACTGAAGTAGCCATTGTCCACTGTCATGGACACCAATCCTCCAAGGACCCGGTGTCCCGGGCCAACAACAAAGCCGACTCAGCTGCCCAAGCCACTGCCTTAGGCTCCTCACCAGCTCCCCTCCTCTTCCTCAACACACCACATTCCCCCCACTTACACAGATGAGGAAACTCACACACTAAAAGAGATGGGAAGAATAGCCAGGGAAAAAGACTGGATCTTCATTCAGAAGAAACTCGCTCTTCCAAACCATTTAGCTCCTATGATCATTTCAGACATGCGCCAATCCCTACACATAGGTCCCAAGGCCTTACACCAGTTCCCAGGACCCCTTTTCTACTACCCACATCTCCAAAAGGTAATTAGAGAGGTGGATTAGTCTTGCAAAACCTGCTCCACTGTAAATGCTCAAGGGGGAATTCGCAGGCCAAGACCCAATCACCAGCTCCACAGCTACCAACCTGGCAAGGACTGGCAGCTGGACTGAAGAAACCCCACACCCCCGTCCCCGGGAGTGGGACCAGGCCTAACCCTGAGACAGCCCATCCAGGTGCCTCCCATAAATTCAAGCAACAAAAACATTCTGTTTTTCTGAGATAGGAAAACTATCCCCCACCTCGCCCTGACTGGAAAAGTCCCTGAACATGGTCATGTTGACCTTCAAAGAAATCAATCACGTCATAACCTGAATGCTATGCTACTCCCGCGTTTTCTTTGCCTTTAAAAGATGCCTGTAATTGCTAATCGGCGCTCTGCCCCCTCTGAGGATGAGAGCCCGTTTGCGCAAACGTTCAATAAACCCTCTTGCTTGTTGCATCTGCCTGTCTGTGGTCTGAGTCTCTGGGGCGTCCACCGGGACACGTTGGCACCCGTGAGCAAGGGTCCAACAGACTTTTCTCACATGCCGCCCAATAAATCCTTTCGCTACCTATTAACCTCAGTGGACGCCTTTACAGGGTGGGCAGAGGCTTTCCCCACAGCTCGGGAGATGGCGGATGTGGCGGCCACCATACTCACCGAACACAACATTCCGAGATTCAGCCTCCTGGAGATCCTACAATCTGACAACGGCCCAGCTTTCATCTCCAGCATCACCAGGCAAGACTCCAAGAGCCTAAATATTACCTGGAAACTCCATATCCCATATCACCCCCAGTCTTCGGGTAACCTAGGGTGGGCTAACGGCCTTCTCAAGGAACATCTCACCAAACTTACTCTTGAATCCCCACCTGTCCTGGCCGACCCTCCTCCCGCTGGCTTTAAGAAGGCTCAGAGCCACCCCTAGAGGGCCGTCGGGCCTAGTCCCTTTGAGCTTCTCTACGGGGCGGCCCTTCCTGCTCCCTTAAAATCTTCCAACATCACCTCCTCCTCTCCTATCTTACTTACCTACCTTCCCTAACTCGTCTAAGAGCCCTCCTGCGGGCCCATGTGGATTCAGTCACCCGTACTCCAGGAGCACCCACCTACAGGCCTACCCAACTCAGGACCAGGGCCCCTTCTCCTGGATAAAACTTATCCAACAAGGCACTTCCCTCGCCAGCCTTTCCTGCATGGGCAATCTGTCCCACCGTTTCATCTGTGCCTCTTTAGGCAAAACTCCCCTTGTGGCCATTCCCCTCCCCAAGTGCATTCAGCTGCACCAGCCCCGCACCCACACCTCCAGCGCCTGCCTCATCCCTCTCTCACTAATCTTGCCCTATTTATTGACCCTCTCAACCATCAATTCCCCTTCTGTTATTCCGCCCCTAACTCATCCCTGTGCAACGTCACCTGGTCAAAAGTCACCTCTCATCATGCTGCTATTGGCCGATTCTTTTGGTGCCAGGGCTCCATATCTAAATCTCTCAATACCTCTGCCTCCCTCCTGTCTGCCTGTCTCCCAAGTTCCGCGATTAACCATCTATAGTCAGGCAGAAGTAGCCCTCCTCACCAGCCCCCACCCCCACCCCGGAAAAGCAGAAACGAGTGATCTTTCTCCCACTGGTTGTCGGGGTCTCCCTGGCCTCAACCCTGGTGGCCACTGGGTACGGGGCCCTTATTCCAGTCTGCAGATTCCTCCAGGGACCTATCCGAGAGGCCTCAGATGGCTATCGAAGCTCCGGCAGAGTCTTTTGTTTCCCGACAACGCCAAATAAACCCGGTGGCCCAGGTAGCTCTACAGAACCGATGTCTCTTGGACCTCCTCACGGCCGAGAAAGGAGGAACTTGTACGTGTCTCAATGAAGATCGCTACTACTACATCAACGAAACAGGTGGAGTGGAAACCAATCTCCACATCCTCGCCAAAGGTCGGGAGTCTCTCCAAACACAGTATCACCCTGTCGGCCCAACTACACCCCAATGGTGGCAGACCCCACTAACCACATGGCTCCTCCTCTCTCTAAGCCCACTCCTGATCCTTGGCATACTATTAATGGTGGCCCCTTGCTTTCTCCGAATCATCAAGGAAGGAATCCACGAAATATCTCAGTTATCAATCAACTAACTTGTTTTATATCCCTACGCTGGCCTGCCCACCTCCGACAGGCACCACGACGCCCCAAAATCAGCAGGAAGCAGCCGGATCTGAATCGTCGCCCCATTATAACATAACAAAAAGATCTGAATGTTGGGCCAGCGAGACTGGGAACCTCAAAACGGCCGACCCCCAGGTCCAATAAGGCCACCTTGCTGCCCAACCCTAACTTAGCACACCAAGACCTGTAACCCTTGCCCTAATTGGAATGCCGCCCTGCTCCCATCTTACCACAAAAAACTCTTTAGAGACCTCACTGCAGTTGGCATGGGTGCGACACCCCCACCCCTTGCTCTCTCCCTTGCCTGCGGGCTGCATAACCTAGCCAGAGAGCGCAGCCCATTAAAAGCCGGTTTCAACAAAAATAAATAAAAAAAAATGAAAGCCTGTTTCGACCAACTTTTGACTGGCCTCTCTTCCAGTTCACTACCGATCAGATTAAACCTGACAAAAACCATGGTCCTTTTGTACCAAACTGCCACTTAAAGGCTGTGACAGCTAATCTCTACCTTGTTAGGAACTATATCGTTCCAAGATGTGTGAAACTGGCAGGGACATAAATTCCAGACATCATTCACCCTTGGCTTTCAAACGGGCTCATAGTACCTGGTATTAGGCTATGTTCTTTGGAATTTGTAGACGAATCTGACCACATCTAGCTTCAGTAGTGGAAAAAAAGACATCTTATCTTATTTACCGAAGTGATAATGCAGTGTTTTAAATACATCCCAGCTTAGATGACACACGATACTTTGCTCAATGGTTCCCGGGAGCCTCAGTCGTTGTGATTTGATAGCACGCAAAGTCAATGAGAAACAGACACGCGGAATTTGAAGCAGAAAGTTACGGTCTTTCTGGATCTTCACCTTTGTTTCAGTTTCTCAGTAATGACTCTTCAAGGCCTTGAATACATTAGTCACATTTTTAGGCAACTTCTATGATTAAAAGTAAGAGAAGAGCAAGTAGAATGTTACCTATGCATTTGGCTGAGTCTTCGAACTCTAAAGACGATGATGAGACCACCAGTCCATGCGGTGTCAAACTGAACAATGCAGCAGAGGCAACAAGAAACTGCTCGACCCAGGAGTAGGTGTGAGTGAAGGCTCACCGGAGGAATCCTTCTATACCATAATCGACAGTCTGTACACGTCACTGCCTCGGGCTTGGCTCGGCTTCATCTGGTGCACATCTGTTGGTCTCACCCAGGAATTCAAGAAGGGCACTGAACACTAGTGATGAAACGGCTCTGCAAGGATATTCTGATTGTTCCATCACATGGGCCTCTTAACAATCCTAGCTACCCAAACTGCATTCTCAGTGTGTTTCTCCAAAACAATGAGGTGCCAACCTTTATCCGAACTCTTGAATACCACCTTCGCCTGTGGCTGTCCTGTTGTGGGGACACCTTTCACAGCTGCATGCTTTCCCCGTTTCTCATTGTGTCCCCTGCCAAGTTTGGACCCCTAGAATACCTACCCTTGTCCTGTGCCCAGGCTTGCCGTGTCGGTGGTTCATTCACATGGACATTCTGCTGTGGGCGTTGTCCTCTCAGGGCTCGCGATATTTACAGATATTTACATTCCTTCCCAAGCTTTGCTGTAGGCCAAATCCTTGCTCCTCACCTGGTCCCATCTGGTCTACCCAGACTCAAAAAAAAAAAAAAAAATCACAACCCACAGTGAAAATAAAGGAAGAGCAGGTGGAGATTTTTCCAAGCCCAGACCCTGAAGACAAGAACTGAGGAAGACGGACTCTACATTTACTGTTGTGAGGATGAAAAGAGATACTCAGGATGATGCATATTACACAACATCTCACAGGCTTTCCGTGCCTTAAGTATCTAGCCCGTTGTGTTCATTCCGTGCAAAACTGTGAGACTCAGGCACTCTTTCAGAGCCTTCTGGGACAATACGGGACAACATGTATAAACTATGGGATGATCACCAAAATGAACCCGATTAACCTCAAACAATGGACATAATTTTTTTATCTCCTTTTTTTTAAGGATTTATTTATTTATTCATGATAGATATAGAGAGAGAAAGAGAGAGACAGAGACACGGGAGGAGGGAGAAGCTGGCTCCATGCTGGGAGCCTGACGTGGGACTCGATCCCGGGATGCCAGGATCGTGACCTGGGCCAACGGCAGTAGCCAAACCGCTGAGCCACCCAGGGATCCCCATCATCTGATTCCTAATCCCCATCTCCCCACAAAGGTGGTCAATGATTCATTATGTTATTATCTGTTTCTCACCCCAACATTTCTATCTACCTGAATCCATCCATTTGCTTATGACTGAAACCAGGCAGCCATATCTCTTTCTACATCTAACCCATGACCGTTCTAATTTAAAATATACTTTACATCCATCTTATTATTTTCTTCTCTATAGTCAGCACCCAGGTCACATTTGTATGTCCCACTGTCATCTCTCACTAGAACTAATATCTTTGCATTCTGGGTGGCCTTCCAACTTGTAACTCAAGTCTTTCAATTTTTTTAAAGACGACTTTTATCTCCTAGAGAGAGGATGAGAGAGAGTGCATGAGTCGGGGCAGGGAGGGGCAGAGGGAGAGGAAGAAGCAGACGCCCCACTGGGCAGGGATCCTGACGCAGGGCGGATCCCAGGACCCTGGGATCCTGACCTGAGCCAAAAGGCAAAGGCTCAACCGACTGAGCCCCCCACACACAACAGGTATCCCTAACTCTGTTCTTTTCTGAATCATTCCCACACCCACAACAGGTAGCCTAATAGTGCAAAGCCCCAAACATCATTATGTTGTTACTTTGCTTATTAGTTCTCTTCAAAGTCTTCTCCTTGCACCTTGGATGAAATCAAAACCCTCTGAGCCAATAAAGCCTGGTGTGATCTAGTCCATGCTGACTTCTTTAGTCACATCTAATGCTGCTCTCCTATCTATTAATTATGTTCCACCTGCCCTGACCATTTTTCAATCTTTCTCAATTTTGGAGACTCCCATCAACATTTTTTTTTACATTCTTCAACATCTCAATTGCTATTAAGATTTCCTATGTAGGAACTTAGCCTTACAATGTTCATCAGATATGTTACTTCTTTAACGAGGTCTTCCCTGAACCTCCAATTTAAGCTACTTCTCTCCATTATGATATTTTATGGTACATTGTCATTTTCTTTCATAGCACCTTTCCCACTTTTCCTGGAGCCACTTGTTTGTATGAATATTTCTAAAGTGACTGTCCTCTGGATAGGCCGTGAGCACGCTCCGTGGGTACAAGGGACTTTTGCTTTCTACTGTATGGCAATGGCTGGTACAGGGACTGGCACATCGTTGGCACTCAATATATCTGTCCAAGGAGTGAGTGGAAATTCTGTATCTTATAGTTTATTTGTTCAATTATTCAATAAGCTATTATCTTGTGTAAAGCACGGTCTTCACCTCATTGGGTAGAGCAGAGACAGAAAGATGCAAAAGTTCCTGCTCTGGTGAAGCTTCTAGAGTGGGAAACCAGTAATTAGCAACGAATACAAAACATCACATCGCATTTTAGAAAGAGACGTGTAGCAAAGAAAAAATGGAGCAGGACAACGGAAATGAGGGGTGCCAGGGAGATGGGATTTACAGTTAGAATAAATGATCAATGTAGGCCTTCATGAACAGTTTACCTCTGGGAACAGACTTGAAGCAAGTGAAGGCTTTCTGAGAGAAATTCGAGACAAAGAATTTTCTAGGTGAGGGAACCGGCTAGAATGAGTCCAAGAGTGGGCACTTGTATGGGTTTCTGAGAAACAGTAAAGGAAGACACAGAGTGGTCAGGAAGGCAGACATAGAGGTTGTGATAAAAGAGACAAGGAAGGGCAGACAGATCACGCAGGCCTTTTGACCACCATCCTCACTTTGGCTTTTACAGTGACTGAGCTGGGTGAGCCTTCAAATGGTATCAGAAGAGTTATAGGATCTTACTTTTGCTTTAAGTGGATCGAGATGGCTGCTCCGTGTAGAATCTTACAGCGGGGCATGGCGAAAGGCAGGAAAACCCCACAAAAGGCTTCTGAAGAATTCAGGCAAGAGAAGATGGTCTCTTGAATTGGGATCTAGCAGTGGAGATAATAGAAAACAGCTGGATTCTGGATCTATATTGAAGGTCAAGATAAAAGGTATTTTGCTGATGCACTGGATGGGGGTTTGAAAGACAGCAAGGAATTAAAGACACGTCTGAGGTCTGGAGGCTGAGTAACTGGGAAGACAGCCTTGCAGTCAAGTCATAGGGGTGAAGAAAACAGATGAGTGTGTTCGGGGGGAGTTGGTGAGATCATGTTTCTTTGCAGAAACTGGAGGAGAGGTTACATGAGTAGTTGGATATACAATTCAGTGGGAGAATGACAAATGTGGGATGTGTCCACCTACAAACAGCACAGAAGGCAGGGCAGGAGAGGATATCACTCCAGACCCGAACCCCACCCCGGAGTGACTGTAAACAGAAAGGACTAATTGCCATGCACCACACCTCGAGCAAAGCCTCATGCCCTTGTGTTCAGGTCGCACTCAGGGGGGCCTTACTCCTCAACTTACCAGGATGATGGGAAATATTTCAATCTGACACATATAATAAGCATGAGGCATAAGTAGGTAGCCATTTAGGACACATCTCTCATCGTCAGACTCTTCATTGTGAAACTAATAAATTAAATTTCTTCAATCAGGTAACATTTTTATTATCATGTACATTTTCTACCTGCTAAGAAAGAAAGCAATGTGCCAATATTTTGTGGTTTAAGTAAGTGTCTACAGGAATACCATACGCTGTGACGATGGCTAGAGTGCCTCACAGATCCTACTTTCATGCAGTGCACGCCTCCCAGGCACAACTGTACAATCTACATTTGAGAAAATATAGCATTTGAATAACAAGAGACCACTACGATAAACCGAGCCCATAAGGCTTATTATAAACATCTTCTAAATATAAATTGCTCTTCGAATTCTATCCTGTAGGAGGAATAGAGTTTTTCATGCAAACCAAAGAACGTCATAAAGCCGGCTGACAGACACATAAAACCCTTATCATAGGAACTTAGGTTGTAGTGATCTCTAAATTATTACCCAGAAATGAGTAATGGCAGTCACACCTCTGATTCACTGTCCCGACCTGGAGGAGCCACCTGCACACTTGGCCACCCTGCAAGAAGAGCTACCCCGGGCACCCACTATCAATGTCCCCGGCATGCCTTGCCAAAGGAGTCACCTGCCTCAGTGCAGCAACCAGCTTCGGCCCCTGAGCAACATCATGAACCATGTCAGCAGCCCACCCCAGCTCCGAAGATGGGGCCTAATAAAGCTTCTGGGCTTGAGGTAATCGAGCTGGGCAGGGCTGTCAGTGCTGAGTGCTTGGCCAGAGCGCAGATGCCAGCTGAGGAGTCGAAGCCAATGCACGAGGTGGTCACACCTCTCATTCACTCTCCCGACAAGGAGGACCCACCTGCAATCTCAGCCACCCTCGCGGTAGATGATGTCCCGACGCATGCCATCAGGGTCCAACACATGCCAGTGCGGCCACCCGGATCAGTGGAGCAACTAGTGTCCGCCCCGGTGCAATATCCTGAACCACCTCAACAACCGGCCCCAGCTCCTACCTCGCAGCCTTTTAAGCTTCAGGGCCAGAGGTGATCGAGCTGGTCACGGCTCGAGCCGAGAAGCCAGGCTGCTGAGACCAAACCAATGCACGTGGTGGTAACACCTCTGACTCACTGTGCCGACATGGAAGAGCTACCTGTATCCGTGGCCACCCTGGGGGAAGAGCACGCCCAGGTGCATGCTTTCGGGTTCCCGCACATGCCGGACCTGCCACCTGCCTCAGTGGAGCGAACGACTTTGGCCACTGAGCAACATCCTGAACCCCATCAAGAGCCTGCCACAGAGACTACAGTGAGGCCAGCTGAAGCTTCTGGAGACGGAATACTTCCAAACTCGTTCTACGAGGCCACCATCACCTCAAGTCCAAAAGCAGACAAAGACCCCACCGCACCAAAAAGGAGAGTGATAGACCGATGTCCCCAATAAACACGGATGCAAACATTCTCAACAAGATACGAGCCAATACGATCCAACGGTACATTGAGAAGTTACTCACAGTGACCAGGTGGCATTTATCCCTCGTACGCAAGGCTGGTTCTACACTCGTCAAACACTCCATGTGACTGATCAGATCTGCAGGAGAAAAAACGAGAACCAGGTGATCCTCTCAATAGATGCAGAGAAAGCATTTGACAAAATACAGCATCCATTCTTGATCCAAACGCTTCAGAGTATAGGGATAGAGGGAACGTTCCTCAGCATCTTCAAAGCCGTCTACGAAAAGCCCACAGCAAATTATCATTCCCAAGGGGGAAACGCTGGGAGCTATTCCCCGAAGAAGATCAGGAAGGAGACAAGGATGTCCACTCTCACCATTGCTATTCAACATAACACTAGACATCGTAGCCTCAGCAATCAGGCAACAAAAAGAACTAAAAGGCATTCAAATCGGCCTAGAAGAAGTCAAACTCTCCCTCTTCGCAGATGACGTGATACCGGACACCTAGAAAACCCAAAAGACTCCACCCCAAGACTGCTAGAACTCATACAGGAAATTCGGCAGTGTGGCAGGGTACAAAATCAATGCCCAGAAGTCAGTGGCCTTTCTATTGCTATTTGCAATTGTTCCCGCAAGACTTCTTCAAATACGTCATCTCTCCCATTATTCTCATCTGATTAAGATAAGTGGGGGCACTGAAGGCTGCTCTGATTTGAGACTCAGAGGGGAATAGCGTAGATCATGGGGAAGACAGTGGAGGACAAGGCAGAAGGAGGGCCAGATGTCCTGATTAACCCAGCATTGAGGAGATTTTAGCCACCCAAGGCTGGCTGCAGTCCAGACCCAGAAATGAGTTCAGCAGTGGTGAACTAACGATGAGACTGAAGAAAGAGAAATTAAGGAGTCGACCCCATTTACCATGGCACCCAAAAACATGAGCTACC
This sequence comes from Vulpes vulpes, assembly GCF_048418805.1. Lineage (NCBI taxonomy): Eukaryota > Metazoa > Chordata > Mammalia > Carnivora > Canidae > Vulpes > Vulpes vulpes. Next base: position 16,950,769 of record NC_132786.1, on the reverse strand, counting down.
TAGGAATAAACCTAACCAAACAGGTAAAGGATCTCAACCCGAAAAACGACAGAACACGTCTGAAAGAGACTGAGGAAGACAAAGAGATGGCAAACTATTCCATGCTCATGGATCCGAAGAATGAATATTGGGAAACGTCAACGTGGGCAATTTACACAAAGAACGCAATCCCTATCAAAAATACCACGGACTCTCTTCAGAGAGCTGGAACACATCATCTGAAGATTTGTGTGGAATCAGAAAGGACCCCGAATGGCCACGGGAACGGTAGCCAAGAAAACCACAGCGGGGGGCAGCACAATGCCGGATTTCGGGTTGCGTTGCAAAGCTGTGCAATCCAAGACAGTATGGTACAGGCAGAAAAACAGACACATCCACCAATGGAACAGAAGAGGAATCCAGAAGTGGACCCTCAACTCGATGGTCAAGACCATATATTCGACCAAGCAGGAGAGACCATCCACTGGAAAAAAGACAAGTCTCTTCCATAAATGCCACTGGAAATGCTGGACAGCCACATGCAGAGGAGGGAAACTGGACCACTGTCTCACACCAGACACAAAGATAAACTCAAAATGGATGAAAGATGTAAATGTGAGACGAGATTCCATCAAAACCCTGGGGGAGAACACAGGCAACGCCCATCCAAAACTTGGCCAGGCAAGCTCTGGCCATGGAAGCTCTGGCCACGCCTCGGCCACGCCACCCACAGAGCTGCCACAGACAGGCCCGCCCCCAGCAATAAACCTAACCAAAGAGGTAGAAGATCTATACTCCTAAAGCTATAGCACACTCAGGAAAGAAATTGAAGCGAACACCAGAGAATGGAAAAGATTCCATGCTCGTGGATTTGAAGAACACATACGGTTAAAATATCTATACTACCCAAAGCAATCCACACATGTCATGTAATTTGGATCAAAATGCCTCCAGCCCTTTTCACAGAGCTAGAACAAACAATCCCCAAATTTGTATGGAACCACAAAAAAGCCCAAATAGCTAAAGCAATCTTGAAAAAGAAAGCAAAGTGGGAGGCATCACGATTCTGGACTTCAAGCTGTATTACAAAGCTGTGATCCACACACTATGGTACTGGCACAAAAACAGACACACAGATCAGCGGAACAGAATTGAGAGCCCAGAAATGGATCCTCAACTCTACGGTCAATTAATCCTTAACAAAGCAAGAGACAATATCCGATGGGAAAAAAAAGACTGCCTCTTCAACAAATGGTGTAAGGACAGCCACATGCAGAAGAATGAAACTGGACCACTTTCTTACATACTACAGACCAATTAATTTATTCAAAAGAAATTCGAAACCATAAAAATCCCAGAAGACACACAGAGTAACCTCCCTGATATTGGCCATAGTAATTTCTTCCTAGACATGTCTCCAGAGGAAAGGGAAACAAAGCTAAAAGTGAACTCTTGGGACTTCATCAAGATAAAAATCTTCTGCACAATGAAGGAAACAATCAATGAAACGAAAAGGCAGCCTACAGAATGGAACAAGAGGTTTACAAATGACATATCTGATAAAGGGTTAGGATCCAAAATCTATAGAGAACTTATCAAACTCAACACCCAAAAACACAAATAATCCAGCTAGGAAATAGGCAGAAGACACGAATAGACATTTTTCCAAATAAGCCACACAGATGGCCAACAGACACATGACAAGATATTCAACATCACTCATCATCAGGGAAATACAAATCAAACCATAATGAGACATCATCTCACACCTGTCAGAATGGCCAAAATTAACAACACAAGAAGCACCAAGTGTCGGTGAGTAGGTAAAGAAAGGAGAACCCTCTTTCATTGCTGGTGCAAATGAAAACTGGTACAGCCACTCTGGAAAACAGTATGGAGTTTCCACAAAGAGTTAAAATAGAACTACCCTAAGATCCAGCAAATGCACTACTAGGTATTTACCCAAAAGATACAAAAATACTGATTCGAAGGGGTATATGCCCCCTGATGTTTATAGCAGCATTATCAACAATAGCCAAACTACCAAGAGAGCCTAAACATTTATCAATGTGCAAGGATAAAGATGTGTTCTCACCCCAGTGAGAATGGTGAAAATTAACAAGACAGGAAACAACACCTGTTGGAGAGGATGTAGAGAAAGGGGGACCCTCCTGCACTGTTGGTGGAAACGTGAACTGGTGCAGCCACTCTGGAAAACTGTGTGGAGGCTCCCCAAGCAGTTAAAAATACAGCTACCCTACGGCCCAGCAAGTGCACTGCTGGGAATTTACCCCAAAGATACAGATGCGGTGAAATGCCAGAACACCTGCACCCCAATGTTTATAGCAGCAATGTCCACAATAGCCACACTGTGGAAGGAGCCGAGATATCCTTCAACAGAAGAATGGATAAAGATGCGGTCTATGTATACAATGGAATATTATTCCGCCATCAGAAAGGACAAATACCCACCATTTGCTTTGATGTGGATGGAACTGGAAGGTATTTTTTTTATTTTATTTTTTTATTATTCTTTTAATAAATTAATTTTTATTGGTGTTCAGTTTACCAATATACAGAATAACACCCAGTGCTCATCCCGTCAAGTGTCCCCCTCAGTGCCCATCACCCTTCACCCCACCCCACGCCCTCCTCCCCTTCCACCACCGCTAGTTCGTTTCCCAGAGTTAGGAGTCTTTATGTTCTGTCTCCCTTCCTGATATTTCCCACACATTTCTTCTCCCTTCCTTTATATTCCCTTTCACTATTATTTATATTCCCCAAATGAATGAGGACATACACGGTTTGTCCTTCTCCGATTGACTTACTGCACTCAGCATAATACCCTCCAGGAACTGGAAGGTATTATGATGAGTGAAAAAGTCAACTGCAGAAACAATCATCATATGGTTTCACTCATACGTGGAATGTAAGAAATAGTGAAAGGGATTATAAGGAAAAGGAGGGGAACTGAGCGAGAAAAATTAGAGAGGGAGACAAACCGTGAGAGATTCCTAACTCTGGGAAACAAAGGGTTGCAGAACGGGAGGTGGGTGGGGGGATGGGGTAACTGGGTGACTGTGGAGGGCACTTGGTTGGACAACCACTGGATGTTATACTATATGGTGGAAAATTGAATTTTAATAAAAACAAACGTAAAAACAAAAACAAAAAAGATGTGGTCTATACATACAATGGAATACTACTTGGCCATCAAAAAAGAATGAAATCTTGCCATTTGCAACATCCTGGTTGGAGCTAGAGCGTATTATGCTAAGTGAAATAAGTCAGTCAGAGAAAGACAAACACCATATAATTTCAGTCATGTATGGAATTTAAGAAATGAAACAGATGAACACAGGGAGAGAAAAGAGAGAGACGCAAAGCAGGAAACAGATTTTTTTTTAATTTTTTTATTTATTTATGATAGTCACAGAGAGAGAGAGAGGCAGAGACACAGGCGGAGGGAGAAGCAGGCTCCATGCACCGGGAGCCTGATATGGGATTCGATCCCGGGTCTCCAGGATCGTGCCCTGGGCCAAAGGCAGGCGCCAAACCGCTGCGCCACCCAGGGATCCCCAGGAAACAGATTTTTAACTACAGAGAACACGCTGACAGTTGCTGAGGCGAGGGGAGAGAGGGAGTGGGTATTAAGGAGGGCACCTGTGATGAGCACTGAGCATTATGTGTAAGTGATGGATCACTAAAAAGTACCCTTGAAAGTAATAATAGCTATATGTTAGCCATCGAATTTATATAAAAACTTGAAACCTAAAGCAATAATACAACAAAGAATGTAGCTAACAAAAAGAGGAAGAGAAAAAAAAGAGGGAGAGCAAGAGAGACAAATGAATTACTACTATTAATAAAGTAATCAATACTCATTACAAATGGAACATTAAATGCTGTTATATATTTTAATAGAATAACAAAAATATTTAATCCAAAGCAGGCAGAAAAAGAGGGGAAAAAAACCACAAAGAACAGATGGGCAGACATGACAAATAGGAGACAGCAAGATAAAAATTAAAATCCAATGCATCAATAATCATATTACTTATAAATGGTCTGAACAGCTCAATTTAAAAAGCAGAGATTTATAAGTTGGATAAGAAGGCAAGGTCCAGGGGATCCCTGGGTGGCGCAGCGGTTTGGCGCCTGCCTTTGGCCCAGGGCGCGATCCTGGAGACCCGGGATCAAATCCCACGTCGGGCTCCCGGTGCATGGAGCCTGCTTCTCCCTCTGCCTGTGTCTCTGCCTCTCTCTCTATCTCTCTGTGACTATCATAAATAAATAAAAATTAAAAAAAAATTTAAAAAAAAAAGAAGGCAAGGTCCAATTGTATGTTGGTCCAATTGCGTTTTGCTTATGAGAAACCCACCTTAGGTAAAAATACATAAATAAGTTAAAAGTAAAATGATGAAAAATATATAAAGGGAGCAGGATTACCTATATAATATCATGTAAAGTATACTGCAGAGCCAAGGACATTACCTGGGAAAAGCAGCTCTTTCCATAGTAATAAAGGGGACAAAGGTTTCAAATTACCAAGAGGACATCCTCATCCTAAACATTTATTATGCACCTAATAATGAATTGCCAAAATACATAAAGGAAAAATTGGTAGAACCACACAAAATTCTGTCTACGGGTACAACGGGAGATTTCAACATCATTCTCTCAAAAATTGGTAGAATATTTGGGCATAAAGTCCATTTGGGCATAGAAGACCTATGAGCATCCTCGGCCAGGGTGGCCTCATTGGCATTCATGAAACACACCATCAAAAAAAATAAAAAAATTTAAAAATTTAAATAAATTTAAAAAACCCACACCATCCAACAGCCACAAAATTGGACAAGGATGATAGAATTCTCAAGAATCAGTTCAGTAGCTTAACCGAGCCACCCACGTGCCCCTCTTTCTCAAGAAATCTAAAAGAATTCAAGGCATAATCTCTGACCACAGTATAACTAAGGAGAAGTGAGTAACAGAAAGGTCCCTGGGAAATCTTCAACAAAAGAATGTATGTCTTCATAACTCATGGGAAGAAGAAAGAAGAAAGAAGAAGAACAATAACAACAACAACAACAGCAACAGCAACAAAGATCTCTGAGCCAAAGGATAATGAAATAACATTTAATGTCAAAATTTGTGAATTAAGCAGGACTTGGAGGAAAATGTACACTAAAACCCCTGAGTTAGAGAAAGTACAAATCATCCTGAGAAACTAGAGAACATGAGTAAATTAACCCCAAAGTTATCAGAAGAAAATAAAAATCAGAGTAGAATTCAATGAAATTGGAAACTCAAAATAACAGAGAAAGGCAAAAAGACCAAAAGCTATTTCTTGAGATGAATAAAATGTATCAACTTCCAGTCACATTGATAAAAAAAAAAAAAAGAGTCTACACAATCCTACATCAGGAGAGAGGGGATGTCACCACAAATCCTACAAATGGTAAAGTGGGTAAGAAGGGAATAGTAAAAACAAGTTTGTGATAATCGAATGAACAACGTTCAGGCAATGACATAAATTCCAAAAGCTACCTCAAAAAAGAAAAAAAAGAAGGAAAGCCTTATGGCCCTTTATCTTTAGAGAAGCTCATTTTAGTTAAAACCTTCCTACTCTAAAGACAGACATACAAATCCAAGCCGAAGGGCTTCACTACCCAGAACGTCTGAGGAAGAAATGGTACCAATTCTACGAACTCTTCCAGAAACCCGCAAAGGAAGGAACAGGTCCCCACTGGTGAGGCCTGCTTCGCTCTGACCTCAAAGCCTTGTCTGGCCTAGAAAATGAGAGAACAACCTATATGTTGGCAAACTGAACACCAATAAAAAATAAATTTACAGAAATAAATGAATGAATGAATGAATGAATAAAAGACAATGAGAGAACTACATTATTCATGAGCGCCGACACAAATCCCCTTACCACATTTTGGCAAAGCGAATCCAACAACTCACAGAACCGTACCCGCATGACAGGCAAGCCGCAGCCAGGCCACCTTCCCTCCGAGTCCTGCCACTATGGCGCCACCACCGATGGGAATCACCCTCCCGAGACAGGCATTCCCTGTGCAGGAACAAGTTGCCCTACTATCATCCAAACTGAGGTCGGCGTCCTGATTGTCTGCGGAATCCAAAGGAAACACGGCTCTGGAACACAGGCATTGCAGTGGCCACAAAGGAGGAGGAAGCTCAAGCATGCAGGCTCCTGTGACCACCCGGGGTCTGAAAATAATTAGCCCCCAGGCCTGGCCTGACCGTTCCACAACGGTGTGAGACACCGTGATGTCTGCGTGACAGGCTTATGGACCCACAGGGCAAGCGGGAAAAGTCGAGAAATGTCCTTGTTTTGCTGGGTTTACAGGAAGGTGAGGTGGCCTTTCCTGTTACACATCCTTGGGAAAATATGTCAGTGCATCGCATGTAGGCACCCCTTCCCAGTGACACGTGGAGGGTCTCCCTGCCACTGAGCTCCCCGGAAAACTCACCGAGAGGTGGGGGCCCGGGGTGTTGTCAGTGGGGAACCCCAGGGCAGGCCCAAACACTGGGCTTACAACATCTAAAGGGGCACCAAGAAGAGCGCCTGCCAACCCAGACGGGGCACCGCAGCCTCTGCCTGTGGCGCTGGCCGCATGGCAGGTGCCTGGTGAACAAGCCGGAAGCCAGATGCGCACACGCCAGGCCAACCCGACTCTCCAGCACACCCTGACTGCTCTCCTCAAGCTCAGTAGCTAATCGCAACTAAAGACCTGAAACCAGACGGGCCAGCTGACCGCGGGTTGGGCACCTCTAGGGACCAGCCAGCCCCGTGCCCCTGGACAGCCAGCTGCAGCCAGACAAGGGTCCCCTGAGTCCCCTGGCACAGCCCACGAGAGACGCTGTGCTCCATCACCTGGTGAGGCGGTGGCAAACAGCAGCGGTCGGGTCTCCCTTCTGGGAGCCCACGTATGTGGCCGCCTGTCTGGAAGCGGCTCCGACCTGACACCTCTGGGCTTGGCTAGGGCGGAGCATCAGCAGGCGCAGGGAGAACGCGGCTGGACCCCTCCCAGCACGGTCACAGAGGGCCGGCCGGGTCCCTTGGCTGAAGGCCCTGAGTCTTGTCTGGTGGCCTGCCTCGGGGCACCTGCAGTGGCCCTAGACCAGCCCATCTCAGGTGAGCTGAGGGTCCTACCCCTGACCCACCCAATCCAGGTTGTGATCGGGCCCTCACGTGGGATGACGGTGGCAGCTCAAGTCCCTTCTGGGACAGAGCCAGCATCGGGTGCGTTCCCCGGTCTGCAGGGAGACTCCAGCCAACACTGTACACCCGCCCCCTAGGGCGTCCCAGCCCCTTGGACAGGGGTCCAGAGGGCTCAGCATTCCAGGGCCTCTGCCCACCCAGAACCCAGAATCCAGGTGTACGGTGAAGACGGCACCAGGCAGCAAGCCCCTCAGATCAGGGGTCTCCCCAGGACTCGGGGGCGTGGGCTGCCCAGAGTAGACACGGGATGGGCAATGAGCAGTGAGCAGAAGCACGCATCCACGGGGATGGGGCGGCAGACATAGGGAGTGACCGCTGCTGGGGACAGGGCTCTCTGGGAACGTGAAGATGCTCTAACACTGACCATTGCGACGGCAGCCCAAGTCGGTAAATACACTGGAAACCACTGAACCGCATACTTTACAGGAATGAAGCGTGAAGAGAGCGGTTTTAACCTCAGTGCGGTGTTACGCAGAAAAGAATAATTAGGCTATGTTGTTCCCCGGCATACGGACGTGTGTGCAGACCACCTATGTACTCAGGTACGCAAACGCGCACGCACACGGGTCTTCCCTCCTCTGTCTACCCGGAGGAACAGGATCACCCTTCATGGTCCCGAACACGCGTCCTGCCCGGACATCCTTAGCCGGGACCTGTCTTTCCCAGGTTAACAAAACCAGAGAAGTATCAGACTGGCCTCCTGCGGGTGGAGCGTCCCAAGAGATGAACAAGGCGGCGTCCGGAGGCCAGCCAGCCGCACTGAGAGCTTATTGCGCGCCAGGCCCGCCGCCAAGCCCGTCCTGGTGGGGAACTAGTCACTGTATCCTCACCCAGGCTGGAGGTTTTATGTGTCACCCGGACCAGGCCACAGGACGCCCACACGGCCACCAAACATCACTTCCAGGTGTCCGTGCTGGTCTCTGCAGCCCATGGTCTTCTTCGGCGAGGGCGACCTCACCCCCCAATCCTCTGGGCTCCACCTGTCTGGCATCGAACACTGGCTCTCCCTGCATCCTGGCCCCCAGGGGGACCCCAGGCTGGACACGGGGCTCCCAGGATGAGGCGACTGCCCCCCTGCTCCGGACACCACTCAGACCCTGGCTCCTCCCCGCTGGGCCATGTACCAGCTGCCCGGGCCCGAGCACCTCACATCGCTGCCCTGCTCCCCACCTGCAGGCTCATGCCCTGGGCAGGGCTGCCATGAAGACCAGACACAATTAAATGCCTCGGATGATAGAGAGCGGCTTTGTAATACATCAGGATTAGAAAGCTCCCGAGAGCTCGCATCCACCATCTCTGTTCTAGGGCGCGCCCCCTGCCCACTTCTAGCCGGGGAAGCCAAGGGAGGCTCTCCACCCAGGGTCCAGACGTCTGCAAGTGGCACAGGTGGACTTGTCCAGCAGGCCGGAAGGCCTCCCCATCCAGAGCCGAGGGACACAGCAGGGGACGAGGGGGGCACCTCGCGCATGCCCGGCTGGCCCAGACGTGCACCGGTGTGCTGGTCACCTGGCAGGTGCACAGCCCACGCATCCGGTAGTCATCCCCACCCTCCCCGGGCTCGGGGCCGACAGCTCGCATACCTGCACCCGCACACCTACTAACATGGGTGGGCGGTGCAAGAGTCAGCGTTTTCTGTACACTCCCATGACCCTGGGGAGACCCACTGTCCCGTGCAGCGCAGCAAAGGCTGAGCCACTCTGCGCAGCAGCCCTACTGCCAGACCCCTCTGGGGATGGGGAGCTCACTGCTCAGGATGCCACCAAACTCCTGTGCCTGTCAGGCGGGGCTCATGTGGCTGTGCTCAGCTTCCCCTGGTCCCCGTCCTGCCCCAGCACTAGCCCCCCCACCCGCACGGCCCCTCCCCAGGGGCTCCTTTGCCGCACCCCACGCTCCGTGGAGCACACGGAGGGCCTCTTGCCTGTGCCGTCCAAAGCTAGTCCAGCCACAGTTTGACGTCCACCTGCCGGGCGTGCAGGGCCAGCGTGCAAGAGAACAGCAGGATGGCCATGATGGGCTCGAAGCTGAGCCCGGACACCGCGTTGCCCCAAGGGGAGGTGGGGGAGGGGAGGAGGTAAACCTCTTCAGTACAGAGGGCCCAAGACCCATCCACGTGCCCCCGGGGCAGACCAGTCTGCAGCACCTGCCACCTGCCCGGCTGCAGCACTTCCCGTCCAAACCGAGGCCTCGTTGGCCAAATGGACACACGGAGAAGCCGCGGAATCAGGCAGCGCCCGACATGTGCGTCCAGGGGGCACGGCAGCAGCGCACCTACCCTGAGGCCCGGGTGTAGCTGCTGAGCTCCAGGACCAGGATGTAGGACGCAGTGAGCACGAGGAGTAGGATCATTTTGGGCAGGGAGGACACTCGCCGGAAGATGGCCAGTAGGAGCGTGCCCACCAGGCCGCAGAGCAGGGAGTGGGCGCAGACTCGCAGGGTACAGCGGGCAGCAGTGCGCTCTGGCCACCGGGCGTCAGGACCACCAGGGTCCTGTTGGGGCTGGAGCTCCAGGCCCAGGGCAGACAGCCCACCTGGAGGGGGTGGAGGGGTGGAGGGGGCAGGGGTGGAGGGGGAGGGGGAGGGGGCGTAGGGGGCGGGGGTGAAGGGGGAGGAGGAGCAGAGAAAGCAGGGCCAGAGCAAGCAGGGGTAGAGGGGACAGGGGAGAAGGGGCGGGGGTGGGAGGGAGCAGAGGAGGCAGGGGTGGAAGAGACAGGGGCAGAGGGGACACAGGGTCAAGAAGAGGCAGGGGTGGAGGGGATGGTGGGGAGTGGAGGCAGCAGGGGCAGGAGTGGAGGGGGCAGGGGCAGAGGGGGCAGGGGCAGAAGAGCAGGGGTGGAGGGGCAGGGGTGTTGAGACAGGGGCAGGGGTGGCAGGGAGACTGGGGCTCAGGACCAGCTGCCCTCAGCCCCACCTGCACCGCCCACCTGCTGCTAGAGGTTCCTGTGGGAAGGAGGGGATGCCCCCAGGTGCCGCCCGACCGCCCCTTGCTCTGCCCTCAAGGCTCCCCCCAGTGTATGCTGGAAGAAGCAAGAGACCCCCTCGCCCCCCCACACCACCCGTGCCCTCTCAGGCTCCCCTATTGTCACTGCGGCCCTGCCTCCCTCCTGGTACTCAGCGCCCCACCCCCTGCCCTGACTCCTGCCTCAGCTTCTACTGTGCACTGGGGAGGGGCTGGGTGTCCCTTCACCCGGAGTCAGCCCCCCTCAGCCCCGCACACCTCGCGGGGCTCCCCCTGCTACACCCTGCCGCCTGTGGACATGCTCACCACACATCCTTGGGCCATGGAGTAGATCAAGACCACTATGAAAATACACAAGACGTTGTGGATCTGGAGGGTCAGGCATCCGGGAAAACACTGGACAATAAAACATATTACTGTGAACACAGGCGTTTCTTAGAGTTGGTTCGGGTCGCAGGAACGGTCACAGCACAGAATGGGCTGCGCGCCCTGGTGCCGCTGGCTTCCCACCCAGGCCCCCCCTCCACACATCTCAGCTATGCCCAGGCTTCCTCTCCCAGGTCGAAGCTGCCAAAATTAAAAGAAACAAAAACTACTGTCTTTCAGTGAAAAACAACCACACCTGCCACCCTGTGCCCCACGCTGTGACTCTGGCACTGGAATGAAGGGATTAATTTGATATTTTTACTGCATTAAATCCTTACTATGTTATGTATTTTTTAAGTTTATATGTTGTTATTTATTATATTAAATAACAAGTATTGACACGTCCTTGTGTCTTTTTTAGGTACTTTAAGTTCTAGGTTATTCACATAGGTTTTACGCTGTTTTGTTACTAGAAATTTTATTTTAAATCTCTTTGGGGGAACCTGGGCAGCTCAGGTCATGATCTCAGGGTCCAGGGACCGAGTCCCACGTCAGGCTCCCCGCTCGGCAAGGAGTCTGCTTCTCCCACTCCCTCTGCCCATCCCCGAAATTGTGCTTTCTTGCTCTCTCTCAAATAAATAAAATCTTTTTAAAAGAAAAAAGGCAGCTTAAATACATTTTGCAATAGTCAACACGTACCTTCGTGGATAAAAGCACAAAGTCCTTTTTAGATTCACGCTCGCGAAATTCAAAACAAAAACTAAAATAAAGACCGCAGGGACCCGGCACAAGACGCTGACAAGACCCGCAGCCAACCAGGGCCGGCCCCCTCTGCGGCCCTACCCTGGGGAAGTCCCGACTCTCCTATCCTCACCAGCTGGCCTTCCACGTCCTACGCAGCTCCCAAGGCCCAGCCTTGGTTCCAGATTCCATTCGGGATTCCTGAGCCCGATGCTCCCACGCCGCGCAGACACACTGGGCCCCCAGATCTCGGGGAGAGGAGCCCCCTGCAGTGGCGCCAGCCCCGACTGCTCACACCTGGCGCTGGCCACCTCCCTCCCTGTCCAATCTCGGGTCCGCCCCCAGCCAGGACTGAGATGTGCCTGCGGACTCTCGCCCGGCCAACAAGGCACACGCAGCTCACGCATTCGCTCAGCAAACACGGGGGGGGGGGTGGGGGGCTCCTCCCGCTGTGGACATCAGGAGCCCCTGGGGGCACTGCCCAGGCCTGGCCTCTGGTGGCCTCTGGTGACTGGAGGGCCACTGGCCGACGCTCAGCAAGCTGTGCCCGGAGTGCACGGAGGCTGAAGCGGGAGGCGGCCTGGAGTGTGCAGGCGGGGCTCAGAGGCAGGGGCGGCTGGGGGGGGGATACCCTGTTCCCATTTGGCAGCCAACTGGCCAAGCGGTGGCGGGTTCCTACGACGATGCTGAACGGGGGACACAATCTGCCCCCGTGGCTCCTCCAGTCTGGCAAGGGACAAGCAGAGAGAAGCGACAGCACCAGGCGGTGCGAGCCTCGGACCTCCTCTCTCTCCACTGCGGCTCCGGCAGAGGCCGGGGGTCTTGGGGGCCCCCCGCAGGCCCCTCCCAGGTGGCTCCGAGAAGCACGTGCACCAGTCCTTTGGCCGGGAGCGCATCGCCTCCCCTTGACTCACCTGGGCAGGCCAGCGGCCTCCATGACGTTGGCCAAGGTCACGTCGTTGGACCGCACGTCGTACTACCACTTGCGCAGGCCGAGGACCCCGCAGAGGATCCTGCCGGTGTGCAGCCCCACATGCATGCTCAGGTCCACCTCAGTGGTCTCGGCCACTGACCTGCAAGAAACAGGTCACGGGCATGACCTGGGCCCTCGTGTACACCCGTGAGGGAGCCCGGACAGGTGGGAGCATGGGGTCCCCGCCCGGCTCTGGGACGCATGGCCACAGTCAGGTGCCAGAGGGAGCGCTGAGCCAGGTGACCAGCCCCTCTGCCACCCTGGTCTGTCCACAGGTGGCCCCCATGGCAGGTGTGTCCAATGGGCCTTCCACATGAGCAGCAAAGCCCAACCACACCAGGAGTCCGAGCAATGGCCCAGGACAAGGTGGCCGCGTGGTTAGCAAGTCTCCCCAAGGAAAACCACAGACATGCAGGGCCACCAGGCCGCCACCCTGGAGCCAAACCCACCAGCGCCCAGCCCGGGGCAGACCCCCACCCGCCCAGCACAGCAGGGGGCCCGTGAGCTCAGAGACCAACCTCCCTCCTGCTTCAAAATTGCGGTTGATTCCTGTGCGCCCACCTTCTTCCTAGTACGACTTGGCCCAGCTGAGACGCAGCCTCCAGGGAGTCCTCCCAGGCCCTCACCTCCATCCCCCAGGGCCCATCTCCAGGGCCTTTGGGTGCCAGTTGCCCTTGCAGGAACCCCCTCCCCCAGCCCGTGAGGACCACGTCCCCCTTGGCCCAGCCTTCTGTGGCGGGGCGCCAATCATCGCGCCCCCTTGTGCCCACCGAGGGCCCAGCCCCCAGAACCAGTGTTTCGCGTCGGGTCCGGGGCGCCCGGTGCACGTCCAGAAGTCCGCGTGCCACCACGGGTTACTTGGGAGTCTGAATGGATGTGTCCTCGATACCTATTGACTTTTACACGTGATGAACGTAGTTTCTCTCAATTTTAACTTTATCACTCGTTTCCCAACCTCCAACGAGAGGCCCCAAGACAAACAAAATGAGGTTAAAATTTGGGTTGGGTTATTTTTAACTGTTTTGTTTTTTTGTTTGGAAATTTGCAAACAGAAAGGAAGACAGAGAAACCTGAATGAGAAAAGCAGGACACGGTCCATTTGAGCGTTTTTAACATTTCCGCCTCTGCAGCCAGGAAGGGGCCCAGGGACGGGGAGGCGGGGACCCACTTGCGGCACGCAGCACCCCAGCCAGCCGCCCACCAAATCCCACAACCCACACACCCTCACCTGCTCTGGAAAGCTCTGCCTCAAACATCTGCCAACAGATGCAGTCACCGAGACACTCACTTCTCAGTAAAAGGCGCGTCAGGGAAGGTCTCACGGAGACGTAACCCCAAACACCAGAGCCGGGGCAAAGCGTGTCCGGCTAATGTCTCCTTGGCACCACAGCGGCACCCGCTTGCTGGTGGCTGTGCGACCCGACGCTCTGTAGCCTCAGGGGCCGGGGCAGAGGAGCCGTGGAGGGGGGGCACTGAGGCTCCGGCTGATGGGGACCCAGCAGAGGACGAGGGCTGGCCCGACTGGAGAGCCCCCAACCCCAGCAGCGGCGCCCACCCCGCAAGGAGGGAGCCCTGGGCCTCTGCTTCCACATCAGTGCCCTGCACGGTCTTGAACACAGAGTGTGCCAACATTCCCGCCTGTTACTCCGACGCGAACCTGCCTCCCATGGAGTGGAGCACAAGATCGCCCCCACCCGCTGCACCAGGAACACACATGTCCTCCCGCCACCCCCCCACCACCACCCCCTAGCCTCAGGAGAGCTCAGAACCCTGGCGGCCAGGGCCTGCACCCACCTGCCCTTGAGGAGAGGCCGTCCATAACCGTGACCGTGTTCATGCAGGGGCAGCAAACACCCAGCCCCTCACACGCCTGTCCTGAGCTCACAAGTCCAGGGACTTTCGCGTTTGCACCCCGACTGGGTGTACTGCCAGAGAGGCAACACCCTCAGGGCGAGGGAGCAGCATCCCCAACCCTGAGCACCCTGGAACTGCACACAGGGTCTGCAGCAGATACTCTAAGAATCCTACAACCGACCCAAACCAGCCCCCGGCTCTGGGTCTCCCCCGTGTGCCGAGGACCCCCAGCTGGAGCCAGGCCGCGGAGCCGACGGCGGTCGAGGGGCGTCTGCAAGCACCACCTTCCTGCCGGTCGCCCACAGCTCACTCTAGCCATCCGGGCCGCGGCGGGGCCTCAGGGATGCTGCGCCTTCGGGGCTCCGAGGGAGAAGACTGACAGGCCCTGCCCAGAAGGAAGCCGCCGTCCTCCCCGGGTGCCGCGGGCCCAACGCACAGCAGCACACAGCCCGGCCAGAGGCCAGACACCCACCCTGGCCACTGCTACTCGCTTCTTCTCGGGCAAGGTTCGTGCTTACAGAGTTCCAGGCTAAACACAAATACACACGTTTGTGCACGTTTCTGTGTCAGACGGGGGCGGTGCGGCAGGTGAGGGAGGCCACCGGCAGGCCAGGAGTGGCCCCCCAGGAGCCCGTCCCTGCGTGAGGCCCACCATGTGGCAGACGCACACAGGCGGCACCCTGCGCTGGGGCCCCCAGAGAAGGGAAGAGGGGCTCATCGTGGGCAGGAGGCCGGCTCCGAGCTGTGGCTCTGGTGGCCCTCGCCCCTGTCCACAACCGGGACGGCGCCCAGCCCATGCTCCCAGTTTGTGGAGACAGAGACCGGGCCCCGGAATCTCAGGAGGCCATGGAAGCCTCTGGGGATATGGAGCCGATGCAGACGGCAGCCCTGGAGGCCAAGGAAGATGCCCACTGGCCCCGGGGTGGGCGGCCTCCGAAGCCAAGGCGGGGTCTCAGGGCCGACAGGGTCGGGGAGCCTGGAGCTCAGCCTCAGCGGACAGGAGACACAGCCAAGGGGCCCCCACTGCCCAGAGTGAACGGAGCAGGGGCAGACAGGTGGCCGATCAACCTCTCCACATGGCACAGAAGCAGCCACACCGAGGGGAGGTGCAGAACTCCGGGCTGGGGCAGCCAAGAGATCGTCACAGAAATCCCTCCGAGGCTGCCCAGGTGCGGCGATGGTGGGGTGCACCAGGGCAGGCCCAGAGCCCGCGTGAGCAGCCAGGCGTCCCAGGCACGCCTCCGGGCGCCTTTCCACCCAAGGAGCCCTGGGGGCAGCGGGGGCACCAGGTCCCCCCAGGAGGCTTCCAGCAGGGGCGGCCAGTGTACCGCCCTCAGGGACATCAACGGCACGAGCCGTTGGCGGCAGCCTGGCGAGGCCCTGCTGGGGACACGCCCCTGACTGGCTGACGACGGAGTGGACACCTGCCTCCCCGCACCTCCCCCTGCACAACCTCACTTTGGCCCAGGAGGTCCCAGAACGACACAGGACGTGATCCAGGCCATGCTCCAAACTGATGTGGCCGCGACGTGAGAACTGCTGGGCGTGAGCCCCATGCGACGTCACATAAGACAGCACGGGCTGTGACACGAGGGGTGACGCGCGACAGGGCATACGTCACATGCTGACAAAGGACGCGATGTGAATCGCAGGCGTATTCGTGGCACATGGTGCCCGGAGCTCTGATGGCTGGGACGTGGCCGGGGACACGAGAAGATGCCGTCGCGAGGGGGAGCCTCGGAACCCTCTGGGAGACGCACCTGTGCTTCCTGCCTGGCCCTGCCCGCTTGCCCCAGCGCAGCTCCCCCTCGAGGGCAGAGGCTCCAGTGTCTGGATGCACGCTGGCCTCACCGGGGCCTCTCCCGCCCCCAACCCTGGTGCGGGCGCAGACCCGCCACCACTGGCACAGGGACCCACTGCCCGCAGAGCCCCCACCCTGTCCCCGAGGGCGCTGCCCGGCTCCGGGAAGCCGCACCTCCACACTCGTCCACACTTCGGAGCCTCCTCGTTTGCATCTCTCTCTCTCCCCTTTCTTGTTCCCCAGACAACGCTGCTGCCGCCACTTCTCAGCTCCGAGTGTGGATGCTGACAGCGCTCCCTGTGAATTAAGCCCGCCCTGCGGGGCTGCACCCACCCCTCTGAGCTGCTGAGACGTGGGCACAGGGGTGCTACAGCCACCAGCGCAGCCTCCCAGCCCCACGCCGTTCCTACCCCGACCAAGGGTCCCTAACTCTTCATCCTGCTGCCTGATGGGACGAGATAGGCTGGCTGAGAAGTGGACACGGCCGGCCCGCGGTGTCCAGGTGACGCGCACCTGTTCCCTCGAAGGCCCCTCGGCACGGGACACCTGGATGCCAAGGCGCGCAAGGCTGAGCACGGGCAATTCCTTCAAGCGGAACCCGGCTGACTCCCTGGATGCCCGGCCAGGCTATGCGACAAAGCGTATTTCTTCCCGCCCCACTAACGCCATCCCGACAATGCCCTGGATGGCCACGGTTGAAGAAATGCCGTCCCAGCAAAATGCAGAGGAGGGGGTCCCAGAGGCACACGCGCCTCGCCATGCGGCCTGGCTCTCGGAGAGTGGACGGGACAGCGCGGGGGCGGTCGCCGCGGGGACGGTCGCCGTGGGGCACTCACGTGATGGTATCGATCATGTCCAGGGCCATCTCCACGCAGCAGTGGGCATGGTTGGTCTTCGGCTGGGTGAGGCCGGACACGCAGTAATAACAGTCTCCGAGGATCTTCATGTGGCGACAGTGGTTCTCCTGGAGGGGGAGGGGGGGCGACAGGAGAAATCCCAGGTTAGTGACCCGCCCGGGGCCTGGGCACCTGCACTTTCACCACCAGGTGCCAGAGACCACAGAGCGTGCAGCACAACAGGCAGGGGACCCCTGGGAGCCCAGGGCAGCCTCAGGAAGGTGAGCGGCCCGCAGGGCTGTGGTCAGGGCACCCTGGGGCACCCACCCGGCCCTACACCTGCACTCAGCCCGGTTCCCACGCAGGGCCCCACTCTGCCCGCCCCGCGGCCCAGCTGGCACACCCACACAGCCCCAGCCTGGAGCCAGCTCTCTCTTCCATGGGGACCAGCACTGCTTCCCTCCTGACCACTACCTCAGACCGTCACCTGCTGGCCCCTGTGCATCGTGCCAGACACCCCCGACACCGGCCCCTGAAGGGCAGGTGCACACACCTGAGTCCTCACGACTGGCCTCCACGGGATGTGTGGGCGGCTATGCATGAAGAGTCACCTGCCGGGGCCCGAGCCGCAAGGGGCGCACCAGGGTCTGCACCCTGACCTCGCCACCCAGGGTCATCTCAGAACTGCCACTCTGGCACTTTGCAACAATAAGAGTGTCGCACCCACCTCGCCGTCGCCCGGGGGCAGACTTCCTAGCACCTGTCACACGCTGACCCGCCGCTCTCGGCTGTGATCATCCTCGGACACTTCCGTAAAACTCCCCTCAACGTCCCTAAAATAGCAGACGGCCTCACAAAACTCCTTCCCGCGAGTGGCTCAGGTCCACGGGTGTGACCACGAGATACGACGGAGACGCTCTCCAAAACGCATTCACGCGTTCGTTCAGAGGGGACAGCAAGCCTGCTACACATGAACGGAAGTTGCAAACTTCACGAAAAACGATGACCTTTTCCAGAATGAACACAAGCAGTAAGAAGCGTGGCTGTGATCACACGGGGAGTGGCGCGGGCGCCCTGGGCCCACGGGCGACTGCAGCCCCACTGAGAGCACATCCCCCGGCTTCTGCTCATGCTGCCCTCCGTCTGCCCAGAAGGACCGACCCCTCCGGGTGTTCTCCGGTGCTACACGTTGACCTGAGAATTCACCGTGAGAGCCCTCAGCTCCCGCCTCCTGTAACCCCACCCACGTCCCACGTCAGAGGACAGGGCGCCTGCCCGGCCCCCTGGGGCTCCCCCGTGGACTGCAAGCTGGCCACAGGGACGTCCGGTTCTGACCACTCAGCTCTCTGGGGGACCGTGGCAGCCACCTGTTAGGACCCTGCCGGGCTCCTTGCCTGTGGAAAGGAGCTCCCGGGTGTCCCGCGGGAAGGTCGGGCCGGTGGCGGCCTGTCCTCTGCTGGTGTTGGGGAGCCGGAGCCAGATGGCCGGAGGCAGACGCCCCCTCGAGGGAGCCGAGGGCCGGGCCCCTGGGAGTCAGCTGGCCTGCGTTCCTCAGCCATGCTCGCCAAGCCTCCTGCCAGCAGGCAGCCCTGGGCTCTCTCCGGGCTCTTGCCCCACCGTCCCCATCGTCCCCAGTGGGCAGGCAGGCCAGGACGCCCATGCAGGCCAAGGACAGGGAGCCCTCTCCCAACGTCCCCTGTCCCCAGGCCTGGGGCCCTGGGATGGCACCAGACGCCACCGCCAAGCCTCACCCGTGTCCTGGGCGTCAGGACGTTCTCCCAGCGATCAGCCCGGGGCTGCAGGGTTTCAGGATAAGGACGGCCTCAAACCTTCTACGCCAAGACTCCCACACCTACTGTAGGGTTTGCCTTGGATTCAGGAGCCTAGGATCTTGGGAGGCTATTGCCCATCCCTGCTCTGGTGGCACTGTCATCTTCTGGGCCTCCAGAATCATGGTACCGGTGCCCACGTGTGTGCACACAGGGACCTTGTGGGCCAGGACGCATGTACACACCAAGGAAGAACATGTGGTGGGAGGTATTTCCGGCATGGGACACCCGCCCCGAATATCATAGATATGATACCACAGTGGCCTGGGGACGTCTGGAGGAAGCACCTGCTAGGATAATCCCTAACCCACATGCAAGGAAGACCATCCCCGATGGGCACAAAGGCTTCTCTGGGGTGGAAACCTGGGAAGAATGGAAAGTTGTGTCTGACCCCAGGTGCGTTTCCAGGCTGGGGCCCTGGCTGCACACAGCCCTTCCCTGGGGCCTGTGGAGAGGGGTGCGCTTGTGTCACTGTGTGCACACAGCCCATTGCGCGCGGCGGGGGGGGGACCATCGGCAGCCCGGAGCGCTGCTCCTGAAGCTTCCTCTAGGAGTGGACTCAGGGAGGGGGTCCCAGGCAGTGAGGTCACTTCTTTCACAACAGAGGCCAACAGAACTTGGAACCCTGCACCCGGGCCCCCACATTCTAGTGCAGCCCCACCTCAGGCTCACTTTCAGGAGACTTCTGCTACTGAAAGATGTTCCCTAATCACTTTCCCAGTTCCGACGAACCCCAGGAACCCCAGGGATGCGGCTGCTTCGAATGCTGGAGACGTTGGTGCCACCGTCAAACTCAACGCCTCAGGGAGTTTTTCAGGAGGCGCCGTAGGGTAATACAGAGCAGGCCAGGCCAGGCCAGGCCACCTGTGCCAGCCATCCGGGGCAGCCCCATCCCCTCCTCTTCAGGGAACCAGGGATGTGTGGGGAGGTCGCATCCAGGATGGAGGACCGTGCAGGGCAGCAGGTTCCCCGGTGATCCCTTCAGGGTCACCCTGAGGTCACGGTGGGCAGGGTGGAAACAGGATTCCTGAGGTGCCCTCTTACCCGACTCGGAGTTAACCCAAGGCCCTGCATCCGCATCCCTTTGCTCTCCTTGGGGGAGGTGTGTGCCCGCTGTGCTGTGGTGTGTCTGCAATGGAGTCAGCTGGGTGTGCGGCCCGACCGAGGCGGCCAGACCGGGCGCTGAGGCCTCCTGCCTGGCTGCCCCACACTGTCTTTACAGAGCTCCACACGGGACATACAGAGCTCCACACAGGACATACAGAGCTCCACACGGGACATACAGAGCTCCACACGGGACATACAGAGCTGCACATGGGACAACGGGAGGCGGCAGAGGCAGGAGGAAGAGGACATCCCCGACACCCTGGTGGTGATCTGGAAGGAGCCCAACACATCTTACGGAGGCCTGCAAGAGTTCAAGGTGAGTGCAGCGGCTGGGGCCACCCGACACCCAGGGCCCCGATGCAGTAGGAAGGGCCCCGGGTCCCAGAAGCCAGCCTCTGCTCCCCTGCGCTACCCCCTAGACTTCTGCTGCGACAGGAGTCTGGATTCCCCTCCTCCCCAAACGTGCCCCCATGGCCCTGCCCCTGCCTGGGCCAGATGCATGCAGAGTCCCTGTGCACAGAATTGTAGGAATATCAGAATAGAGCCTTCAGGGGATGCCTGGTCGCCCAGTGGTTTAGCGCCTGCCTTCTGCCCAGGCCCTGATGCTGGAGACCCGGGATCAAGTCCCACCTCGGGCTCTCTGCATGGGGACTGCTTCTACCTCTGTGTGTCTGTCCCCCCCCTCTCTGTGTGTGTGTGTGTCATGAATGAATAACAACTTTTTTTTATAATTAACTCTTTTTAAAGATTTTATTTATTTATTCACGAGAGACAGAGAGAGAGAGGCAGAGACACAAGCAGAGGGATAAGCGGGCTCCATGCAGGGAGCCTGATGTGGGACTGGATCCTGGGTCCCCAGGATCACGCCCTGAGCTGAAGGCAGTGCTAAACCACTGAGCCACCCGGGCTGCCCAGGAAAATTTTTGAAAAAGAGACACACCATGTCTCATCGCACGCGGTCTCCAGTAGTTTGCACTGTGCTATGCTTTCTCCTAACTGGTGCTCCCAGGAGGCCCCATTGGCCTGACGTCCTTTCCTACCTTCTCCAAGGCTGGAGAATGGTCCTGGTGAGTTGGGAGACTTTTCCCCAAAGGGACACGGGGCTCACTGTACTATGTCTATCGCTCTGCAGTTAGGTTTTGAAGGAGCGCATCCCTGCCCCCCCTCCCGGGGTCAGGCACAGGGGCCTCGTGTGCTGCACAACATGTCAGAAGGCCAGTTGGTTCCCACAGCCACTGAGCCCTTCACTGATGCCGGACTTCGATGCGATTCCCTTCTGTTGCCAAATCACAGTACGGCGCTGAACATCCTGCAACCCTCAGGCCCTGGGCCCTCCCACCCAAGGAAAGGTCTCCATGTGGGCACCTGGAGACAGGGACGTGTGGTCAAATTCAAGGGGTGAAGCCGTTAATGCAGGGCGGTGCTGTCAATACTCAGCTGACAAGCGGCCCTGGGATACTGACCCCTCCCACTTGAGATCCTTGCATTGATCCATATTTTTTTTTAATTTATCCTCTAAGATTATTTCTTTACTGGATAGCTTGTCCGTTTAAGAGACAGACAGAGAGCAGGGAGCAGAAGAGGGAGACACAGTCTCCTCAAGCACACTCTGCCCCAAGGGCAGAGCCTGCCAGGGGCGGGATCTCAGGATGCTGAGACCATGACCTGAGCCACAACCCAGAGTCAGATGCTAAGTGACTGAGCTGTAGGCCTCAAGCTCCGTGTTCCTGCTGTGGGCACTTCTGCCCCCCCCATCCCCCGCAGCCACTGAGAGCTCAGGCTTTGGCCTGCGCTCCAACTCCCAGGTGGTCTGGAGGCTACAGTGCAGGCTGCACGTCCCCTCTATCCCACCTCAGGCTGAAAGGGCCTCAGCCCTGAAAAGGAATCGGATCTGCCCGACCACCCCCAGCCGGAGGGAGCGGCTGCAGCAGGAGGTAGAAGAACTGGTGCCTGCCTTGCTGCGCTTGCACAATCTGTCCCTATTTGAATTTTTAAACGTCGTGGAAGAGTATGGCACCCCTGAAGAGGTGCTGGACCTGCTGTTTGCAAAGTGAGCTCCCTGACCCTCCACAGCCCAGGGGGATGGGATACCTACTGGTTGGGAGTCTTGGGGAACGTGGCTGAACTTCCTGGCCCCTGGGGCTGCTGCTCCGACTGGAGTAGAGTCACACAGGGCCTAGTCGGGTCCTGTAGGGCAGCCCCCGGGGCCTGGCCTGTGGCAGGTCGGCTAGAGGGGCTGTGCTTGTGCTCAGCAGTCTTCGTTCTCTCCCCATGACAAAGCCTGTGCCGCCTCCCCACTGTCACCAGGGTCTTGAGCTGGCCTCTTTTGCCATTGAAACGGAGTCCACCTGGGATCTGTATCCTGGGGCATTTGGAGTGGAGTAGGGGTCCCCGGGGACACCTGGGCACCCAGGCCCACTTGGATATCTGCCATGGGCCTGGCTGAAGCCCTTTCATTCCTTAATCATTCAGAAAGTGCCAGCGGGTGCAGGTACTTCTCCAGGAGCTGCCCGTGGCCCAATGCACAGAGCTGACGGCCCCCCAGGGTTCTGGACTAGTTGGGGTTCAGAGGGTGACAGCACCTATGAGGAGAGGTTGGGTCCACAGGACGATTCATGTGATGCCCCCCGCCCTCCTCTAGATATCGATGCATCGTAGCTTCCTGCAAGAAGGAAGGAATCCGGGACCAGTGGGAAATGTGAGTGAGCTCTGGCTCATGCAGGGGAGCCTTCCCTCTCCAGGAGGGCCACGAGGGGGCTGTGGGTCGGAGGGTTCTGCTGGACCCCTCATCGCACACATCTTCAATTCCTGTGACAGGGTAGAGGTCTGAGGCCCCGTCAGGGAAAGAGCAAAGGAGAGCCGTGGGTGGGGTGCGGGCTTTGTGGGAGAGCACTGGGACGCCAAAGGGACCTCCTCCATGCCCATTCTCCCAACCCTCTGTCTGACCCACACCTGGGACCCAGAGCAGAGGGTGTGGGGAGCATCGCACTCACCAATCTGGTGGCACCTGGACCCGGGTGCACGGCAGGTGCTCAGGAGAGCCAGTGAGGGCTCAGGGACCAGACGACCCCCGCCCGTGGGAGATTAGAGTCAGTGGAAGGACACCCCCTGGGGGCCCCTCGTGAGTGAGGCTGGGCAGACCCACAGGAGGGAAGGTTCCCCGGGAAAGACAGTGATGGTCACACTGCTGGTCATGGGCTCCCATGCACAGAGGCTTCGTGCCAGCCCCTCCTCAGTGAGCAGGGCTGTGGCAGGTAGGACCGCCAGGTGGCAGGTGGACAAGGAGCAGCACTGGCCTCCGACAGCCCCACGCTGGAGGCCGAGGGCCCCGGTTCCTGCAGGGCTTCCCCGGGACACCTCTGTGTGAGGAGCCCTGTCTTCTGACGCCTATGCCCACCTGTCCCTCCCCAGCGCCTTGACCTCCTTCCTGACCATCTGGCTGGACTACTATGAGGAGGACTTCCACGATCCCCCAGAATTTCCTGCCCTGACCAAGCTGCTGAAATTCACAGGGCAATATGTGCCAGGCTCAGTGCTCGACTGTCGTGTGGAGCGTTACCTTTGCCGTTTTGTAAAACTCCATCAAGTGGAGTTTGAGGGTGGAGGTGAGGAGGACTGGGGTGGCTGAGTTGGGGACAGGGTGGGCCACACAGATCAAGCCTCCATGCTGCTGGGCCGGGAGCACTGGATAGGCTCACACCCCATCCCCATGGACTGCAGTTTGGGGAGACCTCCCAGGGCTCTTGCACTCACACACGTTGAGCGGTGGGAAGCGTGTCCTTGATTTGAGAGGGACGTGGAAAGTCCATCCTGGTGATGATACTTTGTCTTCTTGGAGATGATACTCTGTCTGCGGACCCCAAGCAACACCCTGAACCACCCCAAGAGCATGCCAGGGCTTCGACGGTGGGGCCTGCTGCACCTTCAGGGTCTCAGGGGATGGAGCTGGTCCCAGCTGCTGGAGCTGAGCGCTCGGCCCGAGGCCTGACGTCAGCTGCTGTGTACAAGGTAAGACACGTGGCGGTCACACCTCTGAATCCCTGGCCTGAGCTGGAAGAGCCACCTGCACCCTTGGGAGCCCTGGAGGCCGAACGGGCCCCACCACCGGCTATGGAGGTCATCGATGTGCCAGTGGAGCAACCGGCTTCGGACTCCGAGCAACAACCTGAACCACCGCAAGAGCCCACCCGAGCCCCGACTGTGGGGCCTGCTGCACCTTCCAGGGCTCAGGGGAAGGAGCTGGTCCCGGCTGGGGGAGCTGAGTGCTCGGCCCGAGGCCTGACGTCAGCTGCTGTGTACAAGGTAAGACCCGTGGTGGTTAGACCTCTGAATCCCTGGCCTGAGCTGGAAGAGCCACCTGCACCCTTGGGAGCCCTGGAGGCCGAACGGGCCCCACCACCGGCGATCGAGGTCATCGATGTGGCGGAGCAGCCACCTCACTCAGGGGAGCAACGGGCTTCGGACCCCGAGCAACACCCTGAACCACCGCGGCAAGAGCCCGCCCCAGGCCGACAGTAGAGCCTGCTGAGGCTCCTGGGATTGAGGTGATCGAGCCGGTCCCGGCTGCTGGTGCTGAGGGCTTGGCCCGAGCCGGGATGCCAGCTGCTGTGTTCAAGACGAGACACGTGGTGGTCAGACCTCTGAATCCCTGTCCTGACCTGGTAGAGCCACCTGCACCCTTGGGAGCCCTGGAGGCCGAACGGGCCCCACCACCTGCTATGGAGGTCATCGATGTGCCAGAGCAGCCGCCTCACTCAGGGGAGCAACCCGCTTCGGACCCCGAGGAACACCCTGAACCACCGCAGCAAGAGCCCGCCCGAGGCCGACTGTGGGGCCTGCTGAAGCTCCTGGGCCTGAGGTGATCGAGCCGGTCCCGGCTGCTGGTGCTGACAGCTAGGCCTGGGCCAAGATGCTGGCTGCTGAGGTCAAGCCAAGGTACCTGGTGGTCATACCTCTGATTCACTGTCCCGATCTGGAGGAGCCACCTGCTTCTTGGCCACCCCAGAAGGAGGAGCAGGTCCCGGTGCTGGCTCTCGAGTTCATCTCGAGTTCATCGAAGGGCCGGAGCTGTCACCTGCCTCAGTGGAGCCACCAGCCTCGGCCCCCGAGCAGCAGCTCGTGATGGCTGCAGCACAACTGAAGCCTTCCCCGCCCTTTTCATTGTGCTGTTTCTGTATTTTGTGTTTTTCATAAACCTCTATAATTGCTTCATGAATTTTATTTGTAATAAAGGGTAAGTTAACTTTGTACAAAATTGACTCTGATGCTTTTAAATTATACATCGTGGTACTATAGGTCCATTCATACTTCCAAACTCGTTCTATGAGGCCAGCATCACCTTAATTCCAAAACCAGACAAAGACCCCACCAAAAAGGAGAATTACAGACCGATATCCCCAAAGAACACGGATGCAAACATTCTCAAGATACGAGCCGACAGGATCCAACAGTACATAAAGAAGATTACTCGCCATGACCAAGTGGATTTATCCCTGGGATGCAAGGCTGGTTCAACACTCGTAAAGCAGTCAATGGGATGGATCACATCAACAAGAGAAAAAACAAGAACCAGATGATCCTCTCAATACATGCAGAGAAAGCATTTGACAAAATACAGCATCCATTCCTGATCAAAACTCTTGACGCTGTAGTAATAGACGGAACATTCCTCAGCATCTTCAAAGCCATCTATGAAAAGCCCATAGCAAATAGGGGAAAACGCTGGGAGCCTTTCCCCTAAGATCAGGAACACGACAGGGACGTACACTCTCACCACGGCTACTCAACATACTACTACAAGTCCTAGCTTCAGCAATCAGGCAGCAAAAAGAAATAAAAGGCATTCAAATTGGCAAAGAAGAGGTCAAACTCTCCCTCTTCGCAGATGACATGATACTGTACCTAGAAAACCCAAGACTCCACCCCAAGATTGCTAGAACTCATACAGGAAATTCGGCAGCGTGGCAGGATACGAAATCAATGCCCAGAAATCAGTGGCATTTCTATATAGTAAAATTGAGACTGAAGAAAGGGAAATTAAGGAGTCAGTCCCATTGACAATTGCACCCAAAAGCA